>NC_081824.1:209577410-210177410 GCF_030867095.1 Alligator mississippiensis | reverse complement strand
TGTGTAGCCTACTGAATTAAAAACGTAAAGCATAGATTAGTTGCATGCCCCTTCTCATAATCCTAATACCACTTTATTGCATTTATCAAGCATTCTTAGATCAAAGAAAATGGAATATAGTATCAACTGTTTTCTGTACTCTCTCTTTTTAGGGACTCACTGTTTGACTGAAGCCACTTCTTGCAAGGCCCATTTTATAGTCATTGTTCATGTCCATATATTATGTCGTTATATCTTTTTTCCTATTTCTAACACAAAACACAAACTAACTAGAATAGCTGTGCAGTGTAACAGGATGCTGGGATCAGTACTTCACTTACCTATGATAGTTCTTTGTTTTTTCTGAGGTACAATATCCTGGCAAAATACCAGTTACTAAACAAATAATTCCTGTAACAGATTTATCAGCTAAAATAGCTTGAAATGGGAAATGAGTCTGACCTAAGGAGCAAGAATTAATTGCAGATTATTAGAATAGAGTATTTTATACAGAGAATTAGCCACTAATTTAAAGCTTTAGTTGAATAGGAAGCAGAGATGTAGTTTGTCATTGCAAGCACTTGCACCTCATAGCTCAGGGTGAACTGAGGGAGATAAAGAAAGGAATGTAAAACACTATGGAAACCAACCTCTGGAGACTTAATATTCTGATCAGCTCACCTCCGAACATCTGGCTCTTAAATGTTCAAGCACAAAAACAAGAGAGCTAATGAAAGCAGTACATATTATCTCTCCCATCAATGTACCTCACAAACACCTGCTAAAATTAAAACAAATTGAATCTTGATTGCTGATTAAGTACCCCTTCTTTAGCTAGATATTCTGTCATTATTTGCCCTGGCGCACAATGCATAAACTGATGAAAAGCTTGTGGTGGGCTGCAGCAGCAAAGGTTGATAAAAGGCGATTGAGAAATAGATGCATATACACTGTAGTAGGTTAACTTTGTGTTCTCCAATCCTGCAAAAGTTAGTTGTAGATTCTTCCCTCCCAGCTTTCTTAAACAAGAATTAAAGTAATAAAGGTTGCATTTAAATTGGAAAGCAGAGTCAGTGTATAACATGATTTTTCTCCACAGTTGCTCACATCACAAGGCAGATTTGATAGATGGATTTACAGCACTTACTAAGCACTGCACAACTACTGAAACAAAAAATAACTCAGAAAAGTGCCACCACATCTAGTATTTTGTTTTTGTTCTTAAACATTATCAAGTGTTTGTGAAGACTTTCAAGCATTTACAAGTACATGTCTGTGAAAGAGAACACAAAACCTGTCAAGGAACATATGACCTCTACTTATCTCAAATAAATGCTTAGGCAGTGGCAAGAAAAAAGGTTACACAGTTTACTTGCAATAAACCAGCAGAATATTCAACGTGCACACTTCAGTAAGAATAAAAATATCCATTAGAATTTTCAGCACACAAATATAAATACCCTCCTACATGAATGCTGATGACAGATGTGTGGCTAATCTATCATGTTAACTTCATTTGAGAAGTTGTGGTTTTGTTCAAACTTTATTAGTTAAACTTGAATTGATCCCAGTAAATTTTAACTCAATATTTAATCTAGTTCAAGTATATTTCCAGATACTATGAGCTCCTAAAACATTACTGTACATAATACATACACACATACATATTAAATATATATATGTATGTATATATAGATATTCATGTAAATTTTACTGTTTAAATAATCAACTTTTATTTGATTCACAGGTTTTTTTGGTAACAAGAAAACCCCAGGAATATGACAGCATGTAAATCCTTCTTAACAATACCATCTACATAACCTGTTTTTTGACTGACAATAAGGTCATAACAGCACATATGTTTGGCATATGTATTTCATCAATGGTGATTATAATATGAACCAAGAATTAGTTTCAAAATGATGGGTTGCCTAAAGATCTGGAACAGGACATTTAAACAAAAAAAATGTCCTGAATCACTTACTATTGCTTGACTCCTTTTTCTTATGGCATTCTAAATTATTTAAATATACTATTAAACATCGTATTGGAAAAAAAAAACAGATGTTTTCTAATTATGAACTGATTTTACAGTGTGATGGTGTCACATATTTAAATTACAAATACACATTTTTAGCATTCCAGCTGTGCTTTACAAGAGTTTAATTTGCTTCTTGTGATATGTCACATTGCACCTGCCTTTTAAAACTACTATAAATGTACAACATTAGTCAAACACAATTATTAAGACATGCTGATGAATTCTAAAGATTTTGAACATCTTATAGAGGATGAAATTTATATAGAGATTTAATAATGAACCAGCTAAATATGTATTTAAGATAACATTTACAAATATTTTTAGAGGAGTATCAAATGGAACTGATGACTTGTGTGTATGTGCATATAGAATCAAATGTGCGTTACACAGCTCCTTCCATACTCAAAATGTTTTTAGACTACTTTATAAGCTAATGAGGTTAAATACTGGCAATGCAGTATCGTTGTAGGAAACCAAGTAGACATCCACTATGCTTTCAGCAACAACATTCAAACAGACATGGACATTAGTTACTATATTATCGATGTAAGAAATGTTGGACAAAACTCAGGGGCTATCCATATTCCCTTGAAAACATTCTATGAGATTTTTGGCTCTCAATTTGACAGCAATGGAGATAAACAGAAAAGACATCAGTTTAATGTCTCATCTGAAATACATTAGGAATATCATTGGTATTAGCACCGAGTAGGAACTTGAACTTGAATTTCCTATTTTATCGTCCAGAGAGTGCTACCCATTGATTTATGTTTATTGTCCACAAAAAGTATGTGTGTGTGTATCTGTGATTCTATAGGCAGATAAAGAATATTGCATATATTCAGAGGCTGCTATCAATAGCTAAATAAGAATAGGTAGATCTTTATGTGCTTTACATTTGTGACAATGCTGTCAAAATACTATAAAACTTGATTATATTTCTAGAAATAAAAGAGCAGTACTTTCTAGGAGGACAGATTTTAAACTTTTAAGTAATTAGCTTGTGATTCACAGAAATGTGTGGTCTGATACAGTGGGAGTATACAGTACTTATTCTACAGCTATTTATCGTCTTGTACACTCCCTAGAAATAACAATTATAGGTTTAGATTTGTATCAGGTATAAAAAGAGACAGAGCGAATAACTTATAGAGATAATGTAACACTGTAGGTGCACATATTTATCCTAGCTTTTCCAAAGACAATGAAAAAAGAAACTTTTGAGGCATTGGTCTTATTATGGTTACACAAAATAATTTTAAACATCGTAGATAAAATATTTATGATGGCCTTTCAAGCCTTTTCACTACTTGTTTTTAAATACCAGACCTAAACTATGTTCATTAACAGTCTAATGATACTTGGTAAAATTGAAGGAAATCTTTGTGGTGATGTCAGTGAGACTAGGAATAAACCTTAGAAACATAATATAATACTGGGCACATCTACACGTGCCCCTATGGGTTCTCTTTGTTATGGGTACATTTTCTGAAAATGTGCTCTGTTATGGGTACATGAACTTCTCTCTCTCTGTTACGGGAAACAGGAACAAATCAGCATCAGGCATTAACAGTATATGGAACCACATGGATATATCAGTCATGTACCAAGAGCAGATCCCTGTATCACGCCATGAAGCTTTCCACAAGCACTTCCACTCCTTAAAGTTGGAGGAAGCAAAACTTTTCAAACCTATATACCTCAACAACCATCCACAGCTATATCATCCTATCCAGCCACACTGCCAGCTCACGTAAAGAGTCTATACTATCCTCATGGTTGTTCCTTCTGCCCCACTACACAGCTCAATAAGGTGCAGCTATATAGAGAGACGGCAAGGCTCTACCTATGACCCCCTACACATCACAGGGAGAAAGACATTTCAGGGACTCCCACACTGGACCTTTACATAAACTGTTCCCACCTTTGTGACTAATCAGAGATTGCCACAAAAACCAATGATTTTTATATTACAACCTCAGTCCTGCAGAATTAAGATCATTCTCAACAATCCAGACATGGTCATACAGCAGGCTAATAAAGGGGGTGCCACTGTTGTCATGGATAAAACAGCACACATACAGGAAGCTGAGGCACAACTTTCCATCAGTTAGTTTTAAAATATTTCCAATGTAAGGGCCCAGAATGTGACAAAGGAGTTTATTATCTACAAAAGCTCAAACTTCTCTGAAACAGTCAGTCTCTAAGGTGCTACCCTGTCCTACCTTCTGGAGGAGATTAGTAAACATAAGACAAATTCTGCTTACTCTTCTTAAGCAAAATTACACATCCTGGGATACAGCCCAGAGATTTTCTTCCCCTATTTACAAGAAAGCTGATTCAGGGAGGCTTTTTCCTCTCCCTCAAGGGGAGGGAAGTGGTAGGGCCCAAGGTACAGATCATTCACTGCTTCCCTACACACAGGGGCTTACTTCAGAACGCTTCTAGAAGTAGGTTTGAGGCTATAGAGAAAATTCCTTTTTTGCCAAAGCTTGCAGGACTCTATAACGTGCAACTCACCTATTTAGACGTGAGCAGGACTTTGAGCCGGGCTTGCAGACTATACAGCCTGGTTACTTGGTTTTGAGCTGGGCTGAGGAGTGGGCACCAAGCATTAAAATTAAATGGGGTGGCAGAAATGGGGGGGAAGGAGTAAGACTGATTTAAGACAGGGCTATCCAATTTCCACATGGCCAAGGGCCAGATGCTGTTCAGACTGCACCAATGGGGGTCACACTAGTACAAGCCTTGGGCATTGAGGCTGAACCCCACACCCAGCTGTACTACATGCATGGACATCCCTCCCCAATGCACTGCTGCACCCCGATCCTGTTCAGGTAGCTCCTACCTCAGCTTTATCACTGACTGTACAAACCTTGTCCATAGGGAACCCCCCAGAGTCCTGAGTTTCTCCCTACTGTGGTGCCACTCACCCCCAAGGAACAGAATGAGATTGCCCCAGGACAATTCCCTGTCTGAGCACCTCAGAATGTCTGCTCTTATACCTGGACTCTGCAGTTGCAGTGAGGGATCTCTGCTGCCCCACCTTAAGGGTTATGAAAGAAATTACAGGTCCCTCTTTCAGTGGAAAGGGTAGCCTAGAAAATCACTCCCCCAGAAATCACTCCTTCCACAGACAATGAGAACAGAGACAAATAACAACAAAAAATATTACATAGAATGAAAGAATTATGCATATAAAGCAGCATAGATTTGGAGGCAGAATATAAAACAAATACAGAGTCTAATCTTCTCATCTGGCTACACCTAGCCTCCCATGAGAATCCTTGCCAGAATTCTAGGATTCAGCCTTCCTGAACCCCTGAAGCTCAACATTCAAAGACAAATATCCCAACCTACCTAGGCTCTAAAACACGTGCATGCCAGGCCCCCAGTTAGCATTAGTCTAATGCTCCCAAGTCACCAGATTCCCCTAGAAAAGTCAGGTGTGCTTGGGTGTCCCTGGAGTCCCACTGGCTTGACGGGCCATTACTCCCAGAAGCCTTCACCGTTGTATAGTTGATGACTTCCATCTTAGGCAGACTATTTCCAGAGGTGTCCTTTCCACCAGTGGCCTCTTATTTTTCCTGTTTTGAATTTCAGTTGCCCTGGCCCTAGAACATAATGCTAATTAGCAGTTCTGCCCACTCCCCAAGTTCCTTGGCTAAGCCATATCCAAAATTATGGATATATAAGCATCATAACATAATCCATACAGTGGTAACAATAGCATAAATGGATATAACATAATATGGGCTTCCCAATGAGTCTACATGTGCCATATCAGTACAATAAAATACAAGAAAACAATTGTGACATGCCACAAAACCCAAATATAACAGGGTTCATGAATGTCTCCTGAGGTGCAAGCAGAAAGTGAAAGTGGAGGGGGATCCCAGAGCTTCCAACTAAAGCAGCAGGCAGAATGATAGGGAGATTAATAGGAGCCTTGGGGCTACATATTAACATGTCCCATGGGCCACCAGTTAGCCCAGATTTAGGAGAAATGGAGATTCTAAGCATATTATAGTGATAATTTTATTAGCAGCAACCAAATGAAGTAATATTTTTACATTGTCGCAGGGCACCTCGGTGCCCCTGCTCCTATGGAGGAGAAACTGCCAAGGAGCGAGGGAGCGTGCCCTGGCCGGACATAACGAGCCCAGCTGAGGGTTGCTCAGGCAATGAGCGCAGCTGCGGGTTGCCGGAGCAACCAAGCGGAGCCAGCTGCCTGTAGGAGGCAGGGCCTGGCCCTTATAAAGCTCAGGGCTGAGGCCAGGCTGGCAGTTCTCTGCCAGCAGCCTGGGAGGCAGGAGCTCCCTCAGCCGAGATATGGGAAGGAGCCTAAGTTGCAAGTACAGCTCAGGATAGCCCTGGAGGCTTGAGCTATGATGAGGAGTTATGGCCAGGCGGCTTGCATTTGTGTTACAGCCTAGGGGCTTGTGGTTTTGCGTTGTGTTATTACACCCGGAGGCTTGGGTGAGGCTGTAGGGGTTGGAGGAGGCCTCAATCACAGGGACCCCAGAGAGTGTGGGGTGCCCTAGCGCCAGGAGGGCGCATTATTGTTCATAGTGCCAGGGAAGGCGCAGCTCGCACGCCAGTGCGTAAGCAGCTGGGGGCGAGGAGCGCGGCCAGTGGGTCGCGGGCGCAACCCGTAGGTTGCGGACGGGGACCGAGACCCCGGATTGCGTGTGGGGGAACATAGCCCCCCGGCCCCAGGACAGGGGCGGTATTACTGAGGAGCCCAGTGTGGGCGCGCCAAGCCCCAGAGAGGGGGAACGCCCTTGTATGTTATTGAGTAGCCCAGTGTGGGCGCGGCGAGCCCCCAGAGAGGGGGAACGCCCTTGTATGTTATTGAGTAGCCCAGTGTGGGCGCGGCGAGCCCCCAGAGAGGGGGAACGCCCTTGTACATTATTGAGTAGCCCAGTGTGGGCGCACGGGCATAGCGAGCCCGGCCGCAGGCTAGTGCAGCAATCCCCCTCAGACCAAGGCAGGGCGCTGCGGTTGCCCTTGAGAAGACAGGGAGTAGCAGCGCGGGGAGCCAGAGTCAGGGAGGGTATCCGTGCGGTTGGCCCATAGGACCGGCGGGCCCGCTAGAGAGTCCCTGAGCGGAACCACACCGGCAGGGCACGAGAGAGGGAGCCCAGAGTGGGCCACATTAGAGAGGAGGCCCGGGAAGCGGGCGTATAGACCGAACAACGTCAATTACATCTGCGAGGCTTGGGGCGTGGTATCAGGGGAGGTAGGAGCCACGCATAGCCCATAAGGCTAGGGCGATTGGGTAGCGCCCATTATACGGGGAGACCCACGAGGGGTCCAGGAGCTGACAGGCCCGAGGAAACACAAGGCAGCCTCCCTATTACATATTACATCAAGACGTGGTGGGCGAGAATGGAGGGTGCCCTCGGGCCGGAGTAGCGCGGTGAGAGGGCCTCAAGGAGATCACGGCCCTCCACGAGGACCCCGCCGTGACATACATCTTTAAGAATTCAAACTTTAAAAATTGGAGGATAATCATACCATATTTTCTTGCATACAACTCCTTTTCTCCCAAAATGAGCTCTCCAAAATTGGGGTATATGTATTAAGTAGGGAAACTGATTTTCTGCCTGTTTTGATTCCTCCTCCAGCATGCAGCCACCATGGTATTACTATTCAGGCAGCTGAGGGACTCAATTGACTTAAAGGCTCATTGTTCTTTACTCACCAGATGTTAATTCTTGTCACTCCTTTTAAAAAAATGTTCTTTATGTTTTACTAATCAAGCTACCTATCTTAGGGCAATTTTGTTATCTGCTTGCTGTTCCTGGTTTCCCTCCTCCTATTTCACAGCCCTGGAGACTCTGAAGTGCTTTTCAGAATCATAATTCCACACAGCAGCTAGGGTTTCAGGTTCAGTTAAGCAGGAAAGGAGGGTGAGTCAACTGAAGACTAGGCTCTGCCCTGACTCTATGCAGCCATAATTCTGAAAGAATCTTTTTTTCTGCCTTTAAAAACTATGTATGTAAAATATACTGGGGTGTGATATATGCAAGAAAAGACTAATTAAAATGTCCATTCATTTAAGTATGTACAAGGTAATTCAAAATATATGTGAAAGTATTTGGATTATCACTTGTTTGCTGCATTCCCTTTCTTGGGTAGATGTAGGCTTTTTTCAGGCCAAAACTGCTCAAAACAGAGGGATCTTTCCTAACATTCAAAGACTCCAACTGGAGTTTTCTCATGATGTTTTTGTTTCAATGTGGTACCATTTCCCATAGCTGCTAACTTTGCCACACACTACAGTATCCTAAAGATGTCAGCCAGAGCTACTTAAGTGCTGCACCACAGGTAGTAGGTGACTCTTCTATACTTATCAAGATTATCAACCCCTTAAATAGGGAACTTACTTTTTGCTTCCTCACATATAAAGTCTGCCATACACCTACCAGTAATTCTACCTAATATCTAGGACAAAAAATTCTGCAGAGCAGACAGTCCTTTGAAATGTGCATGTAAGGACCAAAAATATATGCTCTAAATGCAATTTAGTTTTAAATATTTCTTTCTTAATTGCATCCTATTTGTACTAGATCTTGTAGCCAATAGAAGCCTCAGTGTACTACTACACTGAGATTACTTCAGACTTCTTAATTCTCAAAACTAGATGCAGTTTTGTGCTACACTATTTGGGCAGAAAAGAATTCTTATGGTCACTTTAAAATCAGTATTGTCACTTCAACTGTAACTGAATATGTAGTGCCAATTTTACTGCAGTGACATTGAATAGACTTGTAAATGTAAAAATATGGAATTAACTCATAATATGCTTGTGATAAAATGAATTAGAGAGATGTAAACTAAAATAAGCCCAACCTGAGCCACCTTGGGGCAGTTCCAAGCTCTAAACTTTGCAACAGTTATCGCTGGCCGCCTTAAAACTGCCATTCCAACCACCTTGTGATCTTGGCTGTTGTTTTTGTTAAAAGATAAGTGTTTATTTTTCTTTTGGGGAATCTCCTCCTTTTGTCCCTCTTTACCTCTATAAAAGTGATGGAACATGATTATTCATACACAGACTGAGGAAAGGGTGAGTGCACTTTTCTTTACACTGGATCAATGCTGAGACTAGGACCAACAGCTAGAGGATTCTATTCCTCTGTCATCAGAGGAACTGCTGAGAGATGTCAGGCATGACATTTCTCTGCTCTGTTCCACATACTCCCCATCTATAAAATGGGGATAATAATACTGATCATCTTTGTAAAGCACTTGAGATTCCATGATAACTATTATACTATTCTAAATGATGGTTAATATCTGATTCTATCCTCACCCCCATGAAAGTCAGAGAGGCTAAAATATCCATCAGTGGCATGTTGAAATTCATGATGAAACGTTTTCTATGCTTGCATCAAAGGCAATTTTTTTCAGAGTTTGATGTTTCATAATATCTATCACCTAGAGTACCTGTTTTTCCTTTTTTTTTTTTTGTTTAAACTTCATTTATTGAGTGGGGGGATGGGGTGGAACTCTTCAATGCACATTTCAAACAGGCCAAAATAAGAATGTTCCTGTTGAGTTTTCATGCTATTGCTTCCTGTATATTACCAGAATATCAAATTGAAAATATTTCTGTTCAGCAACTTCAGCAACTCTAAATTAAGGAATTCTGTAGTTTATTGTCTTTCAATGCTTGAGCAGGTTAAGAAAGTAAGCAAGAAAGATTTCATTTAGAAAGGGAGGTGAAATGTCCATGGTATCAAAAGAGACATTAAGAAAGATTAGGCCATCTCTGTAAACTACTTTTTAGCTACAAGATTATACAAAATAATGAATGCTACTAATTAAAGGAAAGATTTTTTTTTTAAATAAAGAAAATGTATTTTTAACTCATTGAGAGCTTGTGGATATAAAATTGTATTATTACTGTTGAAAGCAGCTTTCGTATTACTTCACTGCAATATATATTGAACTTCATGCTATTCTAAGTGTGTCTTAGCAGGCAGCCATTACATCCAACTCCACAATAGTGCAACCAAAAACAAATATGGAGAAATTTCATTGACTTCTGTTGCTCCAGATTGGGCCTTTTGTAGGTTCAATTTTTCACTGAGTCACATTAGGCCTTCATACACACATGCAGCAGCACACAATCGACTCAAATAGATGGGGACTGTATGTAAACTGAGTAAAAGGAGCTGTGGATTTTGTCAGAGAAAATATGGATGGTGTGTTAAAGCAAATATTTTGTGACTGGGTATGAAAGTGCTAGTCAAGGCATAAATTATGATTTTGTAGATACTTTCAGAAAAAAAAACTTAGAGTAGTCAAAACAATATAAATAGTTCAAACAAGATGTTTTGCATTTTGTTAAAGGAACAGCAATATGACTTCACATTTCACTAATTTACCAATGCTTTCAAAAACCAGTATTTAAATGTAGTTACTTGCACCAAATGTGTTAAATTATTATTTTTTCCTTTAAAGAAAAGCCTACCATTTGAAAGAAAAAAAAAAGTTATAATATTGCTTTTTTTTCAAATTTTGCTTATGTGAGAAATACATAAGCCTACCCTGAAAATGGGGTGGAGGTCAAGAACTTGATTTTTTTGTGATATTATGTCTATTAATATCTCATGCTGTATCTCATGAATTACAACCCTTTTGTTGGTTAGAAGTAAAAATATACTGGATGTTTAGTACAGTTGCCTCTCCCTAACTATAGTATACTTAAAATGAACACCAAAATTCTTACTCTTCAGCAGTCCAGCAAGAAGCTAAGGAAAAAAACATTAGTGTCCCGAGGGCCCTGCCACACACTATACTTAGGATGTGTTTTATTTCCACCATAGTAAGCATTAGTAAGAGTTTGAAAGTTTTCTGAGCAGTAACATGACAATGATCTAAATAAAACACATCCCAAGTGCCAGAACTCTTGAAGATGGGTGCGCTGCAGTGTGCTGTAGGGCCTGGAACTGACACACAGGGCTCCAGTGCAGTGGGTGGGCACTGTGAGTGACAAACAGCATTTTGTTGGTCCTAGCCCCTGCATCATGCCAGAACTTTGAACCTATGGGGTGCCAGAGCTGGGAGCAACAGAGCTGTTTGTCAGTCCCAGCCCCTCTACCACATCAGAGTCTCCTGATCACATTACCTCCATGTAGCAGGAGGACGTTAGCTTGACATATGTTAAGTAATAGGAGTTGGAGATACTCCTTGCTGGAAAAATCCTAACTTTGTTATGGTACAACGATGTGTTTTCTTCACTTGAAAGTTCAGATACTCACATTTTAAGTGCAGTTAATACATCCTAAGTGTAATGTGCAACAAAGCCCTCAGAAGCATAAACTACTGCTGAAAGATTAACCAAAGCAACCAAGAAGAACAATTTAGCACGTGATTTTTGACGATGAAGGTAGTCATTAGACTGTAGTAATTTCTGTAGAGAGGCTTCACAAGAACTTTGTAGCCCAAAGAAAAGACTCTTCTCTAGCGTAATCAGCAACTTGCGTCTAGGGTTTTCCAGGGAAAACACATTTGCACGTAAAGGACCAGAGCCTTTATGAGTAAGTTCGTTTGGTTACCAGTGTTTCAACAGATGTGTGGTGATACACCTGTTGTGGCTGAGGTACTGGCATGATGTCCACTGAAAATTCTTTCTGTTAATATGTTAGCAAAAGACACCAATTTGAAAGCTCAGCTGAGTGAATTAGAAACACAATCAACTAGGGTTGGCAAACCTGTCAGTCTACTGACCAGTCAAATACTGTCAACTGACCAGTCACCTGACAGCATTTTTTTTTACTAGTCAAAGATTATAGCAATTTTACAAAAAAAAACTTCATATGTTTTTGTATTTTTCTTGACAGAAAAGTGATTTTTATGCTTTTCTACACATTTCTTAATTGAAAAGGTGTGCTTTTCCTGTGTATTATTTGGACCTAATGGCAATATTTTATATTTTTTAACCAATACTTGACCAGTCAATTGACCAAACTTTATTTAACAGGTCAAAGACCTACCTAATGCCACAATCAACACAATTCTCTCTTTTGTTTGAGAGAGAGAGAGAGAAGAGTGCATCATTTCAGGGGAACCTGTAAAAAGGCAGGCAAAATAAAGTATTTAAGCCATCATGAAAAAGACAGTAATCATTATGAAGATACTGGCACCAAAAGCACTATGAAACAAATATGAAGTACAAATTAGGCAACTACTGACTATTTGTAGGTAAGAAATTCTAGGATATAAAGACTAAAAGAATACTCTAGAATTTCTAAACCATAGGTAAATATGAGCCAATTACTTATTATTTCATTAAATTGGAGATGGAAAGGGCCAATTCTTAACTCTCAGTGCTTGCCTCCTGGGGTCCTAGATAGCTTTTCCTGTCAAATTAAAAGAGGAAAAAGATAAATAAACATGAGAAATTAAGATCATCTAGGTATATGAAAAAGAAAGGAAAAGAAACAGGGAAATTATGTTCCACAATTATTACCAGAGCTAAGAGAAACAAAATTACTTGATCATAAATTCAGGATAATCTGGTTTTCTTTATGAGTTTCCATTTTATTAATGAAAGGAAGGTAACACCTTAGTGTACCCGGATGAATTAAAATGCCTATTTGAAGAAGCAATCCTCCATAGGGGTCTTTAATAGAATCTGTGAACAATTTTGGAGTCAGATAATTTAGCTGTAAAAAAGGTAATATTAATAGCTAACCTCTTTAAGTACACAGACCAACTTGGACAGAAGAGAGAGAGAGAAAAAAGAGAATGCTGACACAATAGACCATGCACATTTATTTGTGCTATCATAACTTCCAAGCAGCCAGAAAGCTCTACATGCAAACGATGCAAGCAGTTCCGGTTTTAGATTACAGAGAGAGAGAGGGACGACAAAGAGAGTTAATAAATTACTGTTTTCTTTGTTTGTAAAATTCTACACACACGCGCGCACACGCACACGCGTGCACACACACACACACTGATTCCTACAGAATTCATTTGGAACAGATTCAGGTACTAAATACCTGGCAAAAAACAAAACTACCAGTTTATATTTAATTAGAAAGCTGCAGCAAATTGTTCTTAGGACAAACTTCTCTGAGCCAACACAAGCACCCAGAAGCAGATCCTCATTTGGTGTAAACAATCATAGTTCTACTGACCTACTTATACTAGTAGAGGATCTGTCCCCGAAGCTCTACAAGCGTTAGTCCTATTCAACTTTAGTCTAATTGCTTCTGGTCAGACTTTTTTGTTGTTAATCTTTGTTATGCAGTCTGGTCCTATGGTTCATGAGAAGTTGCAGTACAATATTGTGCCTGAGTTTGCAGCATAATGTAATGGGACCACATTTGACAGCTTTTGTATCTTATTATTCTTAAGAAATTCTGCTCTTAAGCGGGATTGTTCAAATACTTCAGCTAAACTCCTCAACAGGATCAAAGCTCCCTGAAAAATTAACCTTATGCATCTGGCAGCTACCTCAACTATTTCACTGATACTCTCTCTACAATGATTTTAAATCCTTTGTCATGGAAGATGCAGGTATACCACAATTAAAACTTGGTTTTAATAAATCTGTTATAATAGCAAAGGTGGTGATGCATTCTTTTAAACACCAGGTTTCTTATTTTCTTTAAATATGCAGTTTTTTCATTAAATTTTATATCCAGTAATACTCCAATCTGGTGTAAAACACCTACCACTGCTTTCACATCTCTCACCTACTTAGAATTAGTCTTCTGGAGAGATTACCTATGAGAATTCCAATCAAATCTTATTAATGAAAGTTAAGTTCCATATTCAGCAGACAGTCTCAGAAGGAGCACGGACTTTGTTAGGCTTGATGGAAAAAATCAAGTTCATCAAGTCTATGTCCAAAGAAGAAGCATATTTTGCTCTATCTGGGGATATTCTTTATTGCCTCCATTGGGAAATAAGGGTGTTTTAAGATGCAAGATCAGTTTTTTTTTTTCCTTTTTCTTAGTTTGGGCTTAGAGTGATACATAATCACTCCTCACTTCCTGAGAAGAACTAGGAAGAAGATTCTACTACATCACCATTTCACAGCACTCATCTTCTGGGGCAGATGTACAGTTAAAAGGATGCTCTGTGCAAGTAACTCAGTGCTGGACTATAGGAAGAACTGCATAGTTGCACACTTGGTGAAGTTTGAAGAAGTTCCTATTGGAGAACTGATGATGCGACTTGCAAGGAGAGCTGGTTTAATTTATCAAACTAGAAGTTTCTCAAAATAGTGGTAAAGCAGTAAGTAATGGGGTTTCAACTCTTTTCATAATAAGCATTTATTTTCACTTTATTTTTGGCAAAATCCCCTTAAAAACAAACTTGGCTTTCCAGCTTCTGTACATCAGCAGAATTGTAGCTTAGTTTCCTCATGAGTCTGGTGTTCCAACTAGGTTCCCATCTCCCACATCTGTCCCTCCACCCTATGGAAAACAACACGGTACATCATGGGAGATGTAATTACAGCTACCAAAACCTACTAAACAGAATGACCACAATTCCCACAGAGACATTACAGCATCATTACCAAATTTAAATGTTTCAATTTTCACCAAAAAAAGAGTTCCATTCTCAATGCTTAGAGATTTGATTTAGAACAGTACCTGAAAAGGGAAATATTTATATGTAACATTTCAACAAATACAGACCTATTTGGCAGAGAAGTTGGAAGCTCATTCAGCACCAGGGGTGGGAGGTGGGGGAAAGGTAGGAAGAAGGGAAAGGAAGTCTCATCTGCCCAAGCTGTCTGTGCACAGAATGTAGCTGATACTGCTGCCACTGCCGCAGCTGTATCAGCTCAGGCAACAGCAGACCCCTGGCATGGGCTTCCCAAGAGCCATGCCTAGTGCCCAGTTAAACCCTCCCCACTCCCAGGTACTCTATTAGGTGCAGATTTGTGTCTGCTGTGACAAACTCCCCAAGAGAACTCCATTGTGTTGCCCCATGCAACACACTGCTAGGCATGGGGCTGCATTGCCCAGTTACTATGGTTGGGCAGTACAGGGCTGCCTTTGCCATGGCAAAGACTCTCAGGGATGGGGAAAGGAAGTGTGATTCTAACACCACATCACACTCAACACCTGGGGCTGGCACCCTGCACATTGCCTTCTCTCCTTCATCCTAGCCCTCACCTCCCCCGAGTTATATTATTGCTATTGGTTTATATCATATTTTTTCATGGATGACAGCCTTGTTTTCTGGCCACTTCTACTTGCAGAGTAAAGATGGGCCATTTTGGCTTAAACACCAAAACAAAACCAGAACTGCCTTCTCTGGAAAATCTAAAAATGTACTGCAATTACTATTCATAAGAACTGCAAACAAGGGAATATACTACGTCACATTTGAAATTCCATGAAGTATTGCTGCAATAGGCATTTGAAATTTGAAAGTGTGATAGTGGGTCAAATAATGTTCACCTTACAAAAATCCTTGAACTTCAGTGGGTATTATATACAAGTAAAAATGAGCAAGATTCTCTTCTTCCTTTTTTTTTTTTTTAACAGAAAACTAAGTCCATTCTTGAGATTTCAGCTCCTGAAGGCTGATAAGGTGATTTAAACCTTCTTACTAGGCATAAACCCTTGAGTTCAAACCCACTTTCTAGGGTATCCCAGTACCTCTGTAGGGTCATGTCTATGCAAGTCCTGAAGCCAGTAAGACTAGGAAAGAACAAAGAGTATTTTGTAGGCTCTTCACAAGTTTATCCTATTGTTAAATCAGAACTGTAACTATAGTACCATTTAATGCATCAGTGTGAATAACTGCTTTATATTTGATAAGCAACATGTATGTCACCATGTACCACCTTTTATAGGGAGGTTTTCCTTCCTCTTTAATTGATTGCATTAATTTTGTTATGTGGGTTATTCTGAAGTTCTATAATTTACTTTCAAATACTTACAAATATTACTAGTTTCTCATTAACCTGAAACATCCCCAAAATTGCCCAAATTCACCAAGATAGTGAAAAGCACTTCAAGAAAAATTCAAATTATCATTGGCTTTAAATGACATTAGCTTCAAATAGGCTCTCATACTAAACCCTCCAGGATGAACATGGGGAGGAAACAGCCAGCTTAAATTTACTAAAATAGTAGTGAAATCCAGAAGAAACCTGCAGAATTGCAGAAACATGTGGAGTCTGTTTCTCACTGACCCAGCATCAGTGATTCATTAACCACTTGCTAAAACTCAATAATCAGTTCATGAATTGCTGAGTTCAAACATTATGAAAACAATATATAGAATCAGTAAATAATGACCTCTGATGAATCTGCCACACTGTATTTCTGTTTGAGGAAGAGCAATGGACAGAATTAGTAGAAAAGGGAAGCAAATAAACCCACTAATCAAAATGAGGTATAGCTTTGTACTGCATATATGTTCTTACCTTGGGTATGCAACTTCTTTACACAGTCTAAATTATCTTAGGGGACAGAAAGGAGGGGAATTATTTTGTTTTTGTTGTTGTTTTGTTTTTTAAAGAAACTTTGAAAGATTTTATTTTGGACATCACCTTAAACTCTGAGCTGTAATATTACATATGTAAAGAAATAATATTTAAAATACATTTTTCTGACTTAAGTGGCAACACTGAAGATATAATCCACATAAAACAATAACTTTGGACTTCAAGTTCTCAGAAGAAATCCTTCAGGGCTCAATAACTGTGCATATTGTCAAGTTCTTATATAAAAACCAAACATCAATTGCTTCTATTAGAAACTGTTTTCTTTTCAAAGAATCCCTCTCTCACAATGTCTAACTAGAACAATATCTGAAGGTTACTTTTTAATATCTATTTTGCCAATGCTAAATTTGATATTTAATAATCTCATAAAGATGTTTGGGGCAGTAAACAAGGCTAACAAATTTCTCTAGTACTAAGAAGAAGGCAGAACCTTCACAGAATTTCTAAACCAGGTTATCTTTTCTTTCCTCTGAGTTGTAGTCCTGGTTGCCTCTGGTTTTAAGTTTAAACTTGGAGGTTTGCTTCCTTGAATTAGGTTCTTCAGGAAATAAAAAACTGTCAGCCCCCTCCAACAGATATTTCAAAACTGATTTTGAAAAATTTAACCTCCCTAGGGTCTTAACAAAAGGAAATTCTACTCATAGGAAGGGATGATTAATCTGAGAAGCTCCAATGCATTGTATGTTCTAATGATGAAAAAGATGTTCAACAGGTCTAAGCCTTTCGGAGGGAGGTTCTTACTCATCTTTCCTAGGTGTGGTTGATGAAGCATCTTTGCCTCTTGACATAGCAGAGGGCACCTCTGAATAATACAGTCACTCTCCAGGGAACAAAATGAATCTCTAAGCCTTTTCTTTATTGGGTTAACATTTGACAAACGCACTGTAATGCTCTCATTCTCCCTGAGCATGTCAGATGAGGGACACAAAAAGTTTGTGGCAGATAAAGATAAGGAAAAAAAAATTCCAAGATTTTCAAAACAGCTTCCTGAAAGTGTGCTGCTTCATTAACCTATCTCTCCTCACTGTAAAGATCAGATAATAAGTATGACCAGATATACTAAGGGTTATTCTGGATGCTTGGGCCAAAGGAACTGAGTTTTTGTGTTCAGCTTTCCACACACAAGATTTTCTGAAATCTCATTGCTTAGTACAGGCTTCCAATTGTACGATGCTGAAATCAAATAATCCACAAAGCCAGAAGACCTCTATTAGGCCACCTTCAACAAGATATCCATTTCCCCACCCCAATATTACTATTTATCATTTATATAGTGCCATAAATGTGCTTGGCACTTTGCAGAAAAATAAAGATGTAGTCTCTCTCCAGAATAGTTTACATTCTAAGTTCATCCTAATATTGATACAAATAAAGGAACACACTTTTGCTGTATAAAATGGCAGTCAAAGCAAATTGGGCATTCTGAGCTGGCTCTGGCAGCCTTTTGTATTGCTTTCATTAGAGTGTCAGACTCTAAAAAAATAATATGACAAAGAAAGCGTGTGGATGGCGAGCTGGCAATCATGTAAGCTCTAAAGATCTGAGCTCCTCTGTAAGGATCATGTGTGATTTAGAGAATCAAAGGGTCAAATTCTGCCCTCAATTACATATCTTTTGCTAGGTGGTAGGTGGTGCACTGCCATCTGGCACAGTGAATTAAAGTTGTTATTTCATTTCTAAAGAAATGGACAAATCATCTATGGCCTTAAGACTTATGAATTCAGTATTGGTACCATTTTCAATAATGAGCATATAAGCATAAGGCAATACCAATGTATTACATACTGCTGTATCATACCTAATTTATATATATTTCAAATAATCTGTCTGTTCTTTCAAAGATGGGACAATGTTCTTAGTTTAGTTTTCTGCATAGCCATGTGCTTCAACAATCAAATAAAAATAATAATAAAAAAATCTTTGGAGTTTATTAACAAATGAATAACTTTCATTGCTTATACCTGCCACTGGTTCTCCCATCTATAGTGTATGTCACAATCCCCTCCTTCAGAAGTCATTGCCACCATGTGCAAGTTAAGATGTTTTCCACACACGGTAATTTGTATTGCCCTCGCTAATGACTGATGCCTCCCCCTTCTACCTATTTTTCTTACAAATTCAATTACGCAAGTCATTATTTAATCCACTAATCATGCATTGTGTGCTTATAGATCAGGGACAATGCAAATTCAACTTCTTGCATCTTTGTTGTTTGGTTTGCTTGTTTTCTTTGGTTAAATGGCTACTATCATGCAGGCTATGATTCTAATCTAACACTTGCTGAAATCCATGGGTCTCTCTCCGCTGACTTTAATGAACCTTAATGAAATTAGGCCCATTGAGAAAGACTGTAATAGGAAGGATATGTAGGGTTGCAAGACAAAGAAAAGTAAATTTTGATTGGCTGGGAAGCATTTACATTCTATTTAGTGCATATTTTAAGTCAATCATGTATTTACGTATGAGAGATACCCATTGCTTCTTATTAAAATAAATCTTTTGATTATAGTTTCTGTTAATTCTTTTTCTCCTCATACAAAAATAACTAATGTGCGCAGGTAAAAACTGAAATTTAATACATCCAACAAGTCCAAAATTTGTACAAAAAGAAATTAAGTTTGTTTTTTTTAAGTTGTTTATGTAGATGTTTTGGATTTCCCCTAAGTTTACCTGTATCTGATTCTGTCACCCAGAGAAGCCAATCTACTGCACAAACAGAACATTGCATAAACAAAATAAGCTGCAATTAAGAAACATCTTTGTGTCAATACCGTATTTTTTGTAATTTAAATGTTTAGAATACATTAAAATGTAAGTTATCATTTGTTTCAAAATGTATATTAATTATATGACTCTTTTACCATTTATATGAATATTAGTGTAATTAGTAACTATAAATGAATGTATTTAATTTGTTTTTTTATAAAACAGACCAACTTCTTCTATTCCATTGAAACAAAAATACACATATAGTCTTAAAAGGCTGCTTGGAGATTATAGATTACTTGCACAAATTGAATAGTGGAGTAGATAGAACAATGGCCACGAAGATAAAATAGGGTGAAAGAACAACTATATTGATTTGGGCACACCTCTAAGACCTCAATGCTCCATGCATTTTACAGTTTTTACATACAACTGTGTAGGGAATTGATCTGTAAATTTGGTTGTCAGCATGAGGGTTTCATTGTTGAAATTTTTAAAAGTAAAATTATTCCTTAATAAAGTCTGGATCATTTTCCAGTAGTTAAAAACACCTCCTCTCCCCACACACGTACTACATATGTTAATAACTTCATACCACAAGCTTAATTTATCTCAGCTTTCCACCTGACATCATTTCTTGTCATGTGGTACATACCCATCCGTAAACAAAATGGGGATTCATTACCATGGCAACAGAGTGTGACTTTGATCAGCTTCAATGATTATCTGTGGGCACATATATTTACAGATATCAAAATTATAAGTGAGGGTGGGAAGCTTTTTCTTTTTTTGTTTGTTTTAATAGAGTTGTTGTGTGTGTGCAAAAAAGAATACATGAGAAAGAAACAGAATTACCTGCATGCAACTGACTGAAAACCTGGTCTAGTGGTCATTTTAACCTGGTATGGTTTTCAATTATGGTGATTCCTATTATAATTTGATTTATGTGTCCTGTAACCAATCAAGTGTTTTCTTTTTGTACCATGGCAGATGTGGTTGATATTTAAGGTTTGTGTGCAGGTGTTTTGGGGGTTGATTTGTGTGGGATGAGAAGAGGTGGTAGCCTGTAGCTTGACAGAAGAAGAGAAAAATCTGAACAATGTGTTGAAAAAGACTACAGTCTAAGCTGCACAGGACCAGCTGTTTTTTTTTCTAATTAGAATAACAAAAATAGCACATGCTAAAATGTTTTTCTCAAAAGCAATGAATGCTCTAGGAACTATAAGGAAGTAGCTTTAAAATCTATTTAAATGGAAGGATGTTTCAGGAGCCATATGGAGAAGAAAAAGGAAAGGAGAAATGTTTGATTTTTAGCTGAATTTTTGAGAGCACGATAAATCTGCAGCATTTCAATTCTTCATCCCGTGTCTCACAGGAATTAGCTTTGATTCTTCTAAAAATGTCACTGCTGATGTTATTGTACAGTAATTTAAACAGCATTTAAAATATTTAGCACATTTAAGTTATACGTTCTTTCAAGTACTGTAAATTCCATTGTGTGTCTTGAGTACACCGAGGTATATTGTTGTATGACATGTCTAATATATGTTCTTGTAGTATACGATACCCGCACATACAACAAAATATATATGACAAATGCTTAACACATGTACTCTATAATCAATCTCTCCCCTCGTGTTTTCTCTGAACCACTAGCAGTTCAAAACTTTGAATACAGGAATAACATTTGCAACAGCTACAACGTTTCGGACATCTGCACTGTTAGAGAGCTTTAGAATAAAGTCACATGGCCATAGGGAAATTTCACAGAATTAAAATCACAGTAACTTGCCAAGGTGTATAACTATTTTGTTTTCAGCTGTTCTTCTCATGAATAATTATCAAGCAGGCATATCCTAAAGCTAGCACAAGCTGTCACTTCACCAAAAATACTCAATATTTAAAACAGAATTTAGAATTTCATAAATGAAAATAATTACAGATCTAGCACAATAATACTCAGGATAAATGTTTGAGTGTTGCAACGTAAGTATCTCTGCCTTTTGCACAGGGCTTCCAAAAATTAACACTTCAGAGTCAAATTAAATTATTTCTTACACATTTGAAAGGGGGAGCGAGAGGGAAAGAAAGAGAGATGCACTGTGGATTGCAGATTTTTCTTTTTACACCCCCCAGTCTAAGTACTTGTTTATATTGATCTTTAGTACTTCACTACCTTCTCCTGGATCTATCACAGAAAAATAAATACACAGACTGATCTCAAAGACTTTAATTTACTTGGGTATCTTTAGTCAGACCTTATATAAAGACATTATTTATCACAGTAGTTAGTCTATGGATAGGAGTCTCTCATGATGGAAAGATGCACAAACAAGAAAGGTAGCAACAGATTGTCACTTTGCATCCTCCTTTAGTTACATTATTGTCTTATAAAAGAACTGAACTCCATGAAGAAAACACACCTACTTTCTGTTCTCAGAAGAGTACAAAAAAGCCATAATAAGTTACTGCTCTATTGACAGCATATTTTCAACACCACATTATTTATACACACAAAGATATGTTACATGGTGGTAGTTACCAAGACATGGCCAATGGAAGCATAACAAAAATGAAAACCCTGCTGCAAATAAGTTAGAATCAGCAGGAACTCACCCTTTTTCTCCAGCAGATGTCAGGCCACATTCCCTGGTCATTCTGTATTCCCCAGACAAGAGGGTAATAGCAAAGGGTAGTACACATTAACAAAGAGCATGTCTTCCCCTTCTGCATGGAGCCCAATATTTGCATTTCATTATAATACTAAGGAAATCTTTATTAGAGTTTGAATAATGCCCTGAAACAGATATTATGCTAGTTAATAAATTACATTTTCAAATGAGAAAGATTTTATCACCAAAACATCTTATGATTAATTCCTAAATGTGAAGCTTATGGCCCTAACTTAAAACAGTTGGTTTTATATTTGTGTTCAAAGGTTGAGCACTCATAAAAACTTTACTAAGAAATTTGCTGCATTTTTTTTTCCATATTGAAAAATATCACTAACCTGTTAATCCAGTGTAACTTCCTAACCTCAATTATAGCTCTTGAGATGAAGGTGATTAAAAATAAGTATTTTCCCCCACTTTTAAAGAACAGGTCATACCTTCCAAATAATTCTGTTTTAAAATGCTTCAATGATAAATTAATAGTAATAATTAGAACTGGTCAGAAATTTTCCACAAAAAATGTTTTCCATTTTCCAACCAGTTCTGACAATAGCAAAAATAGCAAAAATGAGTCTCAGCTTCACTATTTAAATTAGGGGAAAGAAAACAACGAGATTGAGAGAGAGACTTTACCATACTGACAGTGAGTAGTTCAAACCTTATGCTCCAGTTGTGGAAAGCAAACCTAGTTCATAAAGTACTTAAGCATTTGCTTAAATCCCGTGGACATCAGCAGGACATAAAACATATAATGAAATGGCTTCTTGAATTCTGGCCATCCTACGCAGGTAGTATTAACAGTAGGATTACTTGTGCAGGAAAGTAACTGCAAAGAAGTTCACAGTAGGCGCATCTACATGTTCATTAATGCACTTTGGCTAATATGCATTAAATTTAGTAATTCCATTTTGAGGTACTAGAAAAAGATGCATTAGCCTGTTTTAATGTGCATTAGCAAAAATGATGCTTTAATGGCCATTAAAATAGGCAAAAGCACATTAAAGTGCATGTGTAGACATGTCCAGTAAGACTCAAGTATTGGAATTTAGTAGTTCCAAGCTTCCAGTCCTGCGCCTGAATCATAAGCCAAAACCTCTGCTTCATTTAAGCCTTTCAAACTTTTTTTTCCCCTTTAAAACTTTACTTTGAGTATGTGCAGATGTTACATTTAAATTCGCCTAGGGTTAGGCTGATCTAAATGCTAATCTGTGCAGATGTCTGGGGAGGTTAGATTGGACAACACAATGGCAGACCCAATCTAAATTAGTTAACCAGAAGTGTGCTAACTTAGATCAAGAATGGGTTAGCCCCATCTGGTGAAAGTCTATACACATTTGGAGTATGGCCCTGGGTCTGAGAAACCCTAGCCACTTGCCCCAGCCCTGGAGCTGTGGTCTTCCTACCACCCCTCCATGACTGAGCTATTTTTAGCTCCCTGTTACCCTACTTGGTGGACAACTCCTTCCTCCCTGCAGATATGGCAGCCCTACTGATCCCACCAAACCCTCCTGTGGACCCACTAGCACCCCTCCCTCACTCAATCCTGCCTGCCCCTCTCCCCACTCAGGCTTACATTCGGTTCCTAGAGCAGCTCCCAGCACCAGCAATGTCTGCACATGCTGCTTCCAGTCTATGATTATGCAGCTTAAAGCAAGCTATGTGCTAGTAGACTGGGTGGAGGAATGGCTGAGCGTACCGTTTATGGTACTTTAATTAGTTTTGATTGAAATACATGGGGCAATTTTTGATGTAAATTGCTGCAGTTGAACTACAGAGTCTTTAAGACTTTGAGATAAAGTGGAGGAAAATATTAAGCCTATCTATTCAAGTCCTGTTTAGCATTACCTTGCTTCCTGGTGGTTCCCGATGCTCTCCTCTTCTTTTACTACCCATTTGTGACATATCTGAACCTCCAGCTTTTACTCTTCAATATCCAATATTATTTTAAACAACTCACTATTGCATTACTGAAGTTGATAAGTTTTGCCATTAGCTTTCTGGGAGAAAGATCAGGCCTCAAGTGGTGGCCTTATAATGTTCCTCCCTATTTTTAATAAAGATATTGATCATACCACTCTGGGCTAGTGGCATAATTAAAGCAAGAAGAAATAGATTGTGAATGAATCATTATGGAAAAATTGTCCCCATGATCAAGTCAAATATTACCTGATGCAGTGTGATCAGTTGCACCAGAAGAAAATCAATTTGATCCCTTTCAAATGGGGGAGGTAATCCACAAACATTGTTTCTTAAAATTGTGTCTATCCAGATGCTATGTATAATAACTACAATTTGACCCTTTGCACGCAAAATTTTAGGGGGGAAAAACATTTTAACAAAATGTAGAACCTGCCATTTTCAGTTCTTAGTTACTATTATAGTTATCTGTCCACATAAACATAGAGAACAAAAAGATAAAGCAATAATGTACACCATAACAAGCAAATATTGTTGCAGGATAGCAGTTGTACTGTAGTGGTACTGATGTGTTACTGGTAAAAGATTTCTTCAATTGTCTTTTAACCCTGATCACTCAATAAAAGCATCACCACAATAAAAAAGATAAAGTGAGATTTTCATAGATTAAGCATGTAATGAAAGGTGGAGAGATTTTTTTTTATTTTTTTTTTTGCTTTGGTATACAATTTACTTGAGTAAACGGCATAGAAGTTAGAATATGTTCAATATACAGAAAAAACCTGTATGCCATCAGTAAATATAAAATGGTACAGTAATATAGGCATTCAATATCCTTATATGTAGGAATCATTTATACTTGTTGCCTGATCAACCATTTTAAATCTTAGTTATCTAATAAATGAATTTTGGGTGCAAAGTAAATAATTACTACTTAAAGTGATCAATATAAAATTGCAAATATCATTGTTCTGTGCTATCTAAATTCTATGTGACACAATAATTCTGAACTAAAAAGTGAAAAAAAAGTTTTATTCTATGAAAACACCACACAAGATCACATTTTCTTTACTTACTGTTACTTCATAATTGTTTAGCTTTGAAAATATTCACTTTTTGATTCAATGTTCTTCTGCACATGAAGGGGGAAAGTATGTGTGGGGGAGGGTAGAACTGAGTCTCTTAAATAACACTTACCTACTTGTGAAATAGTCATTAAATAAAAAGAATAGATTTGCTTTCAGTTATGTATCCTAGTCAATGAAGTTTGCTGGATGCATACACTAAAGTAGCTTTCCAACCACAAGGTGGCATCTTCTTATTTTTATATAAAACAACTGAATATTTACATAATTTGAATAATTTTCTACACCTGAATGTTTTCAATTTTTTTTATGACAGCCGTTTAACAGATGTACAGATACCTAGCTATGATGTTAGACTTCACCTCAGCAAATGCTTGTGAAAGTACCTGCTGCAGATTTTTTATCTACCTGGAATATGTGAACTGTTGAGTCTCTAACTGAATAACGTGTTGCTGAGAATATAAAGATATACTCCTTTGCTTCAAATTGTGTGTCATAGAATTTAGTCATTTACAATACACACACGACAAAATAAAGGCTTCCCTTTGGGAAAAAAGTGAAATACTATTCAAGACGGATATCAAGATGTTTAGGAAATCATGACTGACAAGCACATAGATTTGTTAAAACACATACCATTTAGTATATATGCAGATATCACAACAATTCCAGAAACATAGGACAACTATATCCACAACTGCTTAGTATTTTTTAAGATATACTAGGACCAAAGCTGATATAACATATACAATTCTTAGAAGACAACTTTGAAGTTCAATTTTCCAGTGACTTTCACTTTGCATGGTTTTCAAATGAGTCAAAGTGGCTGTAAGATATTCACCAAGCAAAAAAGTTACCATTTATACTCACTATGTATTTTGTTTAAACATCAGAGACTAGGTCCTGGAGAACCAGGCTTACTATACAGAATTTTAAAAAATATATTATTCCTACAAAACACACACACACACAGTGAGAGCGAGGACTTGATTCTTTTCTTACTTGCACAGGATGAAAGCATTGGAGTTGACCCAGTGCCCACTGAAATCAACCAAACAATTATCATCAACTTGAATATTGCAGGGTCATACCCATGTTCTTCAGTGGACTTTATCCTAGATATATACTGTGAGTTAAGAATCATTGGCAGGTTTCTGGTACATGTATACAAAAAATTATAACTGCTCTTAGAGATTGTTAAAACTTAAGTGGGATTTCCATCTGAAAGCCATTCCCTTTCCCCCAGAAAAAATGTGTGTGGGGGGGGGGGGGGTTTAAGTCAAAATTTATTTTTCTTTTTGCCATTTGCAAAACAAAATAATTTGATTTACCAATTTGAAGCTAAGTTTTTTGGGGGCATTGGGTTTTTTTTTTCCCAACATTACCTTTCATTTTATTCCAGGGGGAAAACTTAAAAAGACTTGAACCTAAACAAAACTTTCAGTATTTTATTGCAATTTTTAAGTTTATCAGTTCTGAAATACTGAAAAAAATTGTCAATGAATAAAAAAAAAAAATCAATTGTTTACACAGCTCTACAAGCAACAGTTACCTATTCTGGGATATTACATATTTCAGAATACAACCTAATATTGTATTTTCTTAAACCCAAAATCTATTTTACAATGTAAACATTGTCATGCATTAATTTAATGAATGACTTCTTTCAAAAAAATGTAAAAAATTGTTCTATCATATTTATGCATCACTCTGTGTTATTTTACATCACAAGTAACATGAATTTAATTTTTTGCTCATTCCTTAAAGATGGCTTCTGTTCTGCGAATACAATTTCAGGCATTCATTTTTGTGTTCTAGATAAACTGTGGGCACCAATGTTAGTAATTAGACATCTAGTTACCAAAACTACTTTCGTGTTAGGAGAAACTCCACTAAAGTCTGTTAGGCTATAAGTGTAAACACTGTGAAGGATGAAAATCTCACTGTTTACAACTACAAATTAAGTAGCAAGTCTACCCACAAACACTTGTCTCAGTTTTTTGCAGCTCAGGACAGTATTTTACACACACAAAATTACATCTGCAAGCATAAAGTATGGTTTGAGGCCCAGCCAAAAATCAGTTCACATATGTTATCTGGTATAATTTTCAGAAAACTATAATGCAACAGAACGTACAGGAGTCTGGCTGCAATGAAGTGACACTTGTGAATTAATAAAGTTAAAATAATACATTTAAAAAGACAAGGATAATATAATTTTAGCTGAGAAATGGAAAAACTGTCTTTGTATATACAGATATTCAGGTATTTCCAGGGTGAATAAACAGCCCCAAGTATCAAAATATAAGCTTTCATGCACACAAGTTGGATACATGACTTGCCATGTAGATTCAGGGTTTAAGCTTACACTAATGATTATAAAAACTGTGAATTTAAAAACAAACTTGTCAAATTGGGTATAAATCTTTTGAGTATTTTTTAGAATGTTGTCTACTACCTAAGCCACTACTTTAATTTGTTTCTACTATATTTAATTAGGAAAAAAGAGAATGTGCCTGGTCCAACTTTATATTGTAACTTTTTTTTGGTGTGCTATAAACTTAATTTTATATTATCAGGCATCCACATAAAAGTGCAACAGTATATTTCTACATGGAGTTCAGTTACTTGAGCAGTAAGGCATTCCCTCAGGGCCAAGACAGCATTTTGCAGAATCCCAGGAGAGCTGTAAAATCCCATCTGTCAAACCTAATAGCACTTCCAAGATGGCGGCTGTCAAAACCTCTGATCAGACCTCTTGAAGGCAAATAGAACATAGGTTATATTGTCAATGGTCAAATGACTTTCTCCCACTATTGAATGCTTTTTTTTTTTTTTTTTTTTAATTCTTTTGGTTATCCCAAAAGATGTTTTTTTCAGAATGCAAAGGGTGTGAGCAGCCACTGGATGGTAACTAACTTGAAGTCCTTGAACAGAGACCACAAGTCACTTCCACACTTTTGCTGTTTAACACTTGGGTTTGAACACGGCATATGCACTCTATGCTTTATGTTCAACCAAGCTGGTTAAAACATGGTGTAGATCCACAGAGCATCTAGATAGATGGGACTGAATATTCTGTGTATTTTTTAAGTTATAAGTGTCTAGGAATACATATATGTTCAAGTATACTAAATACATTTTTCCAGATTCCTAAAGAAAACAAAAACCTGATTACAATTCTATCAGACTCTTTTCAGTTTTAGAAAATGCCTCAGTCAAGGACACCCAATTATTCTATTTGCCTTTCTGTTAAATGGGTATAATATTTATTTAATAGCAACAGAAAAATAGGGAAGATCAGAGTAACTACTGTTTGGAAGATGCAATGAATATGGAAAGCTGGTTGTTACTACTTACAATTCAATCATTTAAAAAAATATTAGATGGTTTGTAGTTGACTTCAGCAGGGTCAAGTTGTATAAATTACTTCTGCAATTAGCCTTTGAAGTATAAATCCCATACCAACATTTGTCATGTCATCCTTCTGCACATTTTCAATATTTATTAACATACAATGCACTATATGAAACAAAATCTCAGCTGTGCAAAAAGTTTAATTTTAGTTAAAGAAAAATAACCATTTCAGGGACTACACTTGTGACGTCCTTTTCCTCAGAATCACATCTCCTTTTCTAAGGCCCTATTTCAGCAAACCACAGGATTACACCATAACTTTACACTGATGCCGAGTCATATTAATATCTGTGAGATTGCTTATAACCTTAAAGTTTCTTCCTACACTTATTTATGATCTCTCTTGCTGTGAACAGAGCAGGGGCACTTTAACTTCAGTTGATGGCCCCAAATGCTCCATAATATTTGAAAAGATAGGCACTTTTAATTAAATGTAATTAATTTTGATTCTTTGGGTCTATGTGGCAACCTTACTATGCTCAGCAGCAGTGTCTTCAACAGCAGCTTCCTCAACCTGAAGCAGCATAGCTGCTTCCACGCAGCCTGAGAGTTGGCTAATTAGAATAGGGAACTAATTGTAACTCACCAAGCTAACCTACCTTCCTGAAGCACTCTGCAGACACAGCTTTACTGATTCTGGTTTAGCCAGCAACCTCCTTGGAGGAGAATGCATGTTTGAGGGTACCACTCTCTAGTATGGTAAATTTACTTTGTAGACTGTAGACATGGCTTTTAAACCCCACACCCCCAACAGCCATATCCTCAGCTGGAGTAAATCAGCATCATTCCATTAAGTTCAGTGCAGAACCAGCTGAGGAGCTACTCCACTATAAGCAATGTCTACAGGGTAGGATCTGGTTCTTAGAAAAACAATGAATGATGTCAGTCACTTCACTTAGAGTCTTTACTTTCTTGCTGCATATATGAGGCAGATCGCCATACTTATAAACCCTTTAGGGCAAGGAGCATCATAGAGTGCCTAGCACAATAGGCCAGAATCCATCAAAGGCAATAGATTTACCCTTTATTTCAGTGGGGCCTGGATTTTACCTATAAACATTGTTCAACAGAATTAAAATCACCAGAGAAGTATTTTAATCTGTGAAATAAGTATATTAAAACTGATATTAAACAACCGCCAAGACAATTAAAAAGAATACAGTAAAACAAGATTTGCTTAGAAAATGGTTGATAAAAAACAGCCTACAAAAATCTTTGGCTTTTTTAGTATGACCTCCTTTCGTTAGTCATGATTTTGCACAAGTAGTAAAGCCATTCAAAAGATCCTGTTTAGGCAGCTGTGATGGCTTAGGTAGGTCTAATATGACACTTGTCAGCAAGTATTTTACCTTTCTCCACATAGTATCAGAAAACAATGGCCATGAGTAAAAAGCCAATGGTTAACAGTTTTTAGGCATCATATATGGGATACAACAGCTACTTCAAATTAAACAGAAGATCTGAGATGTATCAAGGTCTCAATTTAGTAAATGCTAGTAGATTTGACTTTTTAATAGCAACTTTTTAATAGTAACTGCCCTGTTTTGCCTAAACAGCCAAAACATACCAGTAGATCAAAATACTAAGTGAATTTTCCATTTTGCTATCTTTTTTTTCTGGGCTAGTCTATAATTCTAATTAATAAATGTAGCAGACATTATAAGTCTCCTTATAGTTTTCTTCTAATTTCTTTTAATTTATCAATGGAAAATAATTTAGCAAAGAGTCATTAATTTAATTTCTTCTGAGAGGGAAGCATTACTAGATATGTTAAATTCCGAACAACATGGCTTCAAAACAGCTGTAGCTATGGGAAAAAAAATTTAGGTTTAATTGAACAGCTGTGCTTTTAATTGATTAATTTGAACACAATGCAGGGAAAAAATAAAACAACAATAGGTAATATGAATGTAACAAATCAATTTTAGTTTTCTGAACTCCCTTAGCTAATGACTGTTCAATATAAATACACAAAGAACATTATAAACATTAGCATTACATAATACTTATTTTACTATGCATTTGCAAATACACTAAGACTTGATTTAGTAAAATAGAAACAATTTATGAAATGCAATGTCTGTATATACACCAACACATCATCCCAGATAGGCATTAGCCATGTTTTAGATTCTTCTTTATCTTGACTTTCCTATTTACTACTCAGTTGAGTTCCTAAAATTAGATACCAGCCATCATCATAGGCAATCCCTCACAGTCAAAGATGATAGTCTTTCATGACTGTCTTATCTGTGGGTCCAAAGATGGCTGGCAAGGCCAATCCAGGATCAACAGATTCTGCTGCAGCTTGGGCACATGCTTCCATGAGAGGTAGATGGTTCTGGGTTCTTGATTTGGCCCATGATATGCTGTTTTCTGCCGCTCCCACTTTTCCATCTCCTGTTGTCGTCGTAAGGTTTCAGAATACCAAAATTTTGCAGCAGATACTTCCCTCACTTGGGGTGGTCCTGGGTGAGAACCTCACATGAGTTAATGTTGAAGTTATATTTTTTCAAATTGGCCTTGAGGACACTCATGAAGCACTTTTTCTACCCTCCTCTTAAGCGTACACCTTGATTGAGCTGGGAGAATAAAACTTGCTTCCAGAATCTGGAGTAAGACATCTGGATGACATGGCCAGCCCAAGAGAAGTTGATGCTGGAGAAAGCTGATGCATCGCCTCAATGCTAGTAATGTTTGCTTGCAAGAGGATGCTAATGTTGATGCATCTGTCTTCCCACTGGATTCAAAGGATCTTCCACAAGTAGAACTGATGGTACTTCTCCACTGACTTGAGGTGTCTCCTGTATTTTGTCCACGTATCAGCTCTGTACAGTAAGGTAGGGATAACAGCTTCTTGACAAACCACGAGCTTGGATCAGATGTCCCAATCTTCAAAATCCCATTTCCTTAGCTGTCTGAGGAATTTGCTGCACTTGCACCTTTGAAGTAATGTTGAATTTCTTCACTGATGCATGAGATGGCTTCTGAGGTGCAGGAAGTACTCAACATTGTCCAGAGTCTCACTGTGAATCTGAATTACTGCATCTGGGGACTGCTCATTAAGAGCTTGCTGATGGTGACAGACCCATATAGGGGCTTAGGCATTTTGATTCTAAGTATCACAGTGCTCCTGGCTCTAAGAGGGTATTCCATGGCCCTGAATCAGGTGTAAAAGTTCATATATAATTCAGAGAGAAGACAAATATCTAACTCAGGGTTGCAGAAATGCACTCTCTCAGATTCTGATTCACAGCTTGAAATCTTTTTCTGTACATAGGCATTTAAGTCATCACTCTTAAAGGTAAGAAAGGTCACTTTTAATATGGAAGAAAAAGTGTCCAAGTTTTATCCAAGGCTCAGTGGTTTTGGCACTCTCTTAGCCTGGAAGATATGGGTTCTAAATATCTTTCTTCTCAGAATCAAAGAGTTCAGGCTCTTATCTATCACCTCCCAGGAGTATGCCCTTTTCACTGTAGCTGCAGACTTACACTTCCTGGCAAAATTGGTCTTGCATTCTTTGCTACAAAACTGCAACAGGCACTTTCCTGTGAGATAGGAGATGTGCATATAAACCCTCTCAAGCCAAGGAGAACCTAGAACTCGCAAATCTTACTTCCTGAGCAAGTGTTCCAACTACAAAGCTGCTAAATAAAAGACAGTGCCCTCTCGTCCTCCAGCTGTGCCCTTGAATGAGAGTAGCTATGACCACTGCATTCTGTGTGGAGCTCACTCCTATAGTGGTATATGGGGCCTACTCTAGGTATGCCTATCAGATTGAGACCCTCGTGAGATTTAGGGAAAGGGACACCGAATTTTAGGATCCCAAATCTAAAATAGACAGAAAGCTCTTCAGCCTTGCCAATTGAAAAAAGCGGCACATGCACGTGGCACAAGGATTGCACACTTGGATTTTGGATTCTAAATCCTACTTCTGGCACCTAAGCTCTTTTGTGGATTCTGAACTCCTATGTAAATTGGTAACTAAGTAAAACAATTTCAGAGCTGCTTAAGTAAATGGGAAACAACAGGTGCCTATAACCTCCAAAAATCAGGCCACTTATATAGAGTCATCATGAAAATGTTCATCTTTATACCTAGTCCAGGGAAATTTAGTATGGCTGCATGCTCCTCAATTGAAAAAAAGCACGAGCAATGTTTTCAATACCTATTTCTACTTATTAAATACTAACACCATTGCCAGCACCAGATTTTGCACTCAGTGTCTAAGCTCTTACCTACATGCAGAGCATACCTCTTTAAATATACTGATACAGTTAAAGCTCTACAACCTTTTTTGTGTGGATGCAATTATATCAGTTTAAAGGTTCCTTATGCTGGAATAGCAATTCCACTAAGGTATCCTAGTATAATTCACTTTTACACTGACGTAACTGTGCCCATATTGCAGATTGCACCTATTTAACTATTTTGTCATAAAATTATATCCCAAGCCAAAATACTTAAATATAAGTACTTTTTGCAAATCAGGCCTTAGAGAGATTTTCCAAATCTCTGCCAATGTATCCAATTAGCAAAACCTCAGCAACTTGACCAGCATATGGCTCTCTCATCCAGCACACACACACTAAAAAAGATAGCTATATATACATATTTTAGACAACTGAAGAACAAACAACTTCCTTTACACAAAAAACTTCATCCCAGTACCTTTCATTTTTTCTTTTCTTCCACAAGTGTATCACAGCTCAGTTTTCACTAATGCGGCCTGGTTTATTTCATATTTTAAAAATTCTAATTACTATCTAATAGTCCAACAATAATAATAATAGTAATAATACTAATAATAATGATAAACAAGAAAACATTTAATATGGATTCAAAGATTAATACAATACTCAAAAGATTTTCTTCTTGAATTAGGTAATCAGTACTATTAAACAGCATTTTTAAATACTTGTCATAGTTCTAGGACCATTAAGGTCACGTTCAAATCACTCTTTCATTTTGTTTTACTATTCATAGGGATACAATGAGTCATTGGCACATCTCCAGTGCAAGATGCATTTGAATAATACATGACATGCCCTTTAGCTAGCATCATGATGCCAGATTTAAAACAAGGTAAGAAGTTTCCTCCATATACACTTCCAGTGTTCAGCTGTTCATAATCTATAGCGTTAACAATTTATCATCAAACCCAGAGACTTGCTGCCAACTTATCAAAGTGGCCACTGGATGCATATGATCAAGTCTGAGCATCTGGCTCTTCACTGTTCCTGACATTAGCACAGACAACAGAATCAGTGGACTATTGAATGCAATTACAGTAAGCGAGACAGACAATAAAGATTGATAGCGCCTTCTCTTTTTATCACATACAAAACTAGTGGGGGTTAAAGCTTTGCCTTGAGCTGCCTTCATTTAACAATGATTGAAAATATGCAATTGTGTTGGTAAAACACTGTAGCCTGTACCACTTCATTTACTGGACACATTATCAAATTAAATGAAAAGTGAACTGCCAAAAGCAACAGTTATTATATATTAATGATGAATATTTACTTAGTATTGTTCACAAATCATACAGAGAACAGAATCCTTCTTGTTATCTTCTTTGCAGGTTACAGATGAGTAGGTTTAACATTTCTATGTTTACGTTAAGTCTTCTGTCTACAAATCTCTAAATACAGACTTGTGCGATTGGTTTTGTGACTATCCATGTGATTACAATGTGTAATTAATAAAGTGCCCCAGTTGTAAATGAATCCTAATTACTGAAGGGATTCTTTACTTCATAACACAGTTGGTATTCTTGAAGGTACTTATCTAACCAAAGAAACTTAAGGCAGCCAATATTTTGTTTCCAACATGTTTTTGTACTAGTGGTTAACATAGTGCATAGCTACTCTGAACAAACACAAAATGCAGAGGAAGCAAACAAAAGCAGTTTATCTCAAATCTCTCTCAAGTTCCATTATACAAGATTGTGTGCTAGCATCAGTGGACTTGGATGAGCTAAGAGAACATGCTCTTGCAGGTACAACACAAACATGTTAAGGTAGGTTATATACCTTTGCTAATAGTAGACAAGTCTTTCTCCCCTGTACTACAGTTTAAACAGACATTGTGCAATGAATAGCACAAATTAAACAATAGTTGGAGGAAAGACGGTGGTGACATCATTTAGATAGCATGCTTGCTCAGCGAAGGCACGTGCTCATTTTAGTGGAGCAGACTTGTTTTGTTGTTTTAACACACAAAATAAAAACAAATAAACAACACTAACAACTAATTTCTTATGAGTTCATAGAAGAACAGGGTATTCAGAAAAGAAATTAAACAAGGAGAGACTATGGCCTTACAATGAGATCAAGACTAAATTGAGGAAATAACCATTTCACTCCCTAAGCTAAAAAATATCATCTCAATTTTGGGTATATTGTAATAAAGTAGTATTTGAATAGTATGTGGCTTCAGTACTATATGGATTGGGGTTATATAATACTACCATATGGTCCCCATCACGCAATGATATCCATGCAAACTAATTCCTATGTACATATGGGCTAGGGACAGACATTACACATAAACCAGTACAACTGTTTGGAAACTGGTTTAAACCTGTAACAGAACAGAAATTCAGTGCACACAGACCTGCTTAAAATGGCCAAAACCAGCTTAAGATAGATCTGAATGGATGTAGCACCAGACTTAATTGATTTACGTTAAACTGGTCTATCAAACTTCTGTCCCAGATACCCTCCCAATAAAAGTTAGGTCTCAGTCCCCCTGCATCCCAGGATGCCTTGCAGCCCCCGCTAACCCTCTCCCACAAGGCTCAAGCAGGCTAGCCTCTCCCACAGCTTGCCTCCTCCAGCCCAGATGGATGGTCCCTCTCTGGCAGTCACAGAGCTGAGGCAGCCTCCCCTGTGGTGGCAGTGGGGTGGATGAGTAGTGGGGAATGAACCCAGCCCTGGCTCCCCCAGTCGGGGTCTGCACAGTGTGGTGGGAGGGGAAAGGTAAAACCCAGGATGAGGGCACTTTCCCACCCAGAGCACAGCTCTGCTGCCCCAGCCCTACCCCTTTGCTGCCCCCACCCCAGCTATGGGAGTGGGTGGGAGGAGAAAGGGACCCTCACTCCAAACTTGGCCCCCCAGGTAAGGTTTGCACAGTGGGGGAGGGGGAAACCCCTGAGGCAGGGGCTTCCTCCCCCACAGCATGGCTCTGCTGGCCTGCAAACTCCAAGCCTTGCCCCCTCACCAGCCCTGCCCCCCACTTGTCAGCCACTGGAAGGCTGGTGGGGGGGAGGGGTGTACCTCTGCCCCTGGTCCCAAATTGTGTAATTTCTACAGAAAACATGAAACAACTAGCATGAAGCAAGGGGATCTCCTATAGCCACTGGAATACATACAAAGGAAATACATATATGTACATATATACACACATTTCCAGTATACAATCTGTGATCATGTCTTTAAGCTGTGTGATTGTAGATCATATGTGTATGTATCCACAATGGAAGAAAGCATAATGAAGTCAAAGGAACTTTGCCTTTCTGATCATAAAACCATTTAAAAAAATCAAAAGCATACAATATATATCAGAGTAGAAAGCTATGTACCAGTCCTTTGCAATAAATCATAAAAGCAATACATACTTTGGTAACATTTACTACTAGTGTAAAAATAACTATAGGAAACTTTGCTCCACATGGCATGTAGACATTTTCAGAAAGGATGCAGCTTCAAGATGCAGACTAAAAAATAGATTTAATTGATTATTTTACACTCATGCTGAAGACAGAAAAATCAAGGATACTCCTCTGTTTCTATTTTCAGCCTAAATTTATCGCATTTAAAAAAAAAACATAGGCTAGCTTTTAACAGGACTGTTTCTCTCTCTCTGAGTGCATATCCATACACTTGCAGAAGGTATCATGCGAGACCTTAAGCAAATTATTTTTCACATCTAGATTAATTTGAGCTAAATTTTTCTTTTAACTAAGTAGTTTCCCCACACTTCAATTTCCATTAAAAATAACAAAAATTAAGTACAACCTAAAAAGGAGACAAGTTAAGAGTTTTGCAGGGACCTACAGTCCCTTTATAGTCCCTACAGTGTTCCCCTTTATTTTTACCTCAGACATTTAGCAAAATTAAGAGACAGGAGGTTTGTAAAAGCAAAAATCCAGCTCCAGTTTCAATTCAGCCTTCAGAAGACCCTAAACAGAAACAGTTTGCCAAATCTATACTCAATTTTAGATGTCTGCAATACTGCCCAACTCTAAAGTTGCAACAGTAATATTAGAGTTAAATAACATTTTTAAACATGAAGATATAGGTTTAGACTTAAGGGCTGAATTTCACCAGTTCTGGTGCTCATGTTTTATTTCCATAGGGTGCCTATACACAAATGTGAAGGCTGCTCTGGCACGCTGGAATTCCAGCACATTGGAGCAGACTCAACTAATTGAGCTGGAATATGACAATTGCTGTGCTCCAGCACCTCCAGCAGCTCATGTATCAGTACCCCCACACTTAAAAATAGGGTTAGGTCAACTGAAGTGCTGATGTGTACAGATCGGCAATGCTTTATGAATGAGTTGACTTCAAATGCCCCCACTGCCATTTTTAAGCACAGGGATGCTGATACATGAGACATGGAAGTACTTTAATTACAGCAGCTCTTGAAGTCACTCTAATTAAAGTTCTGCCCCCTACCCCAGAGTATATGTAAAAGTGCCCACAGATGTTTGTGGTAATACCATGTTGATGTGACTGGTTTCCAGGATCTAGCAAAGAGATGCTAGTGGACTCCACTATACCACGTTCATTCATGACTGGATGAAAAAGGTGGTGCTATTAAAAATATTTTCTAAAAGGTAGATTCCATTTTTTGAAGGAATTAAGACTATTTTTATCTTTTCATTTCATGCTGCTGCTATTAAATGAGTCAAAGATACAACCAGGAATCAAGCTTCAACTCAGTTTTTCAGCCTTCTTGGAACAATACAGTATAATGATGCAGCAGACCCACAACCAGGCCTTGTTAATGGCCTAGTCAAAAACTTGTTAAACAGGTTAAGCAATCTCAGAAAATATGCAAAGAAAATACCCTAGCAGTGAGAGAGGGGGTGGTCTAGTGATCTATAAGGCAAGGATTCCTGAATTCTGTTACAAACAATGACACTAACTTTCTCTGTGGCCTTGAACAAGTAACATAACATAAAGTAACATCTCTGCCTCCAGTTACTTTTCCCATGTTGCATACCCCCCTACTTGGAATTTGTCAAGAACTTTGAAGAGAAAAATTAACTCTGTAGATGTACTAAGTATGGCTTGTTGGAAGATTGCTATTTTTCTTCACACAAAAAAAACCTATAAAAAAAGCATTTCTGTTCTTGCACTTTTTCTTACACACTGACTTCTACAAACATTTCCTTAACACCTTGTTTCCAAATAATTGCAGAACTTGATAGTTGCTCAGGTGAGAAATGTAACCAGTCTATTTGATTAATCTAGCTTGGAAGATAAGGCAGAGAATGTAAATTGTGTAATTTCTACAGAAAACATGAAACAACTAGCATGAAGCAAGGGGATTTCCTATAGCCACTGGATACATACACATATTTCCAGTATACAATCTGTGATCATGTCTTTAAGCTGTGTGATTGTAGATCAGGCATGGCATGTGCACATATTCACCCATTCCAAAAGCTGTGCCAGGAACCTGATCAGGGTGGCTGGTGGGTCTGCTGGGGGGGAGTGGGGGTTGGTGGGTCTCAAAGCATGGTTGAGACATGGGGAAGGGGGGAGGCTAAAAAATAGTGTGGTCAGGGTTGGGTAGGAATAGCATAGCCCTGGGGCTGGGAGAAGTAGCTGGGCTTTCCAGGCCCCAGGGCTTTGCTCTCAATGTGTACACATTGTATAGATTGAGCTAATGTGTTCCTGATCTAACCCAGTTCACTTCCTTAGGTCAGCTAAGTTAGATCAGGCCAGCCATTTTGTGCCTGAGCTAACCTCCTGGAACATCTGTATACATCAGCATTTCAATTGACCTAACCCTAGTTAGGTCAATCTAAGTGTAATATTTTCATATACCCATTGTTATTATGGGCAATAAACTAGCAGACCCATTGTTCCACCAACACAATAATATCGGCTGACAAAAAGGCAATAATATTTTATTGGATTATTGGATAATAATCAGACAGATTATGGAAGGTTTTTTTATTTTATTAGTTCCATTAAGAAAAATGAAATATGATGGTCCTTTGTTCATATTTTAGACAACTCAGGTCTAAAGGTCTCTAACCTGGCAACACCATGCCATTAACATTGTACAAAAGTTGTCTCTTATACTTCAGAAGGACAATCTATGTGCATGAACCTAATCATGTTCTTAAAATTTTTGCAGAATTAAGGCCTAAGGAGTATGTCTTACTTTGATAACAGCATTGGTTTGATGATGGTCCAGGAAATATGAGGAAATTATTTTTGAGGATATTACCTGTTATTGGACCATGTTTTAGTGGTTAACCTTGCAGTTAAGTCCAATAAAAGATATCACCCACAAAAATCCTTCATTAATATCAGGAAGGACATGTATGACATCCACTGGACAGGGAGACACTGCCCTCCTGTTCCAGAAAATTCAACAGAAACACCTGCAGCTTTGACATTTCACTTAACTTCTTTATTCATTTGCAGGGAAAGCATGGTTATCACCGTGACGTTTTCCTCACTGTTAATTTAAAAGTAGAAGCATTATTCAGTTTTGATATCTACATGGAACTAGTTCCTTCTGCAACACTGAGCTGACTGTGTGTCTTCTCCTCACCAAACAGTTTTGCTTCCTGTTCTGTTTACATCCATTATGATTCTGCCCCATCTACTTCATCTTCGTGCATAAGCACTAAGGATATAAACCATCACCCCCAAGAGTAAGCAGAAAGGGCAACCAAAGGAAAACAGGATTCAGTTCTAGAGTCCTTACTAAAAGCTGCAAGAAAAAGACCCTAGCACAGTCAAATAAAGAAATGTTTTGCTACTATAAGCAGTATGGGCACTCACAGAGAGAAAACCTTACCAGGGAAAAATGATAATATAAGTGTTACCTTAACAATTCACATACTCTCCATTCAACAAAATTTCTTCTAAGCAGTTGTTTCAGTCTGAAAATTAAAACAACAATAGAAAATGCAATTAATTGTTTCAGTTCTTCAATCTCTTATAGAAACTCCAAAAAGACAATTATCCGCTTAGTTTAGAGCTATGCACGCTCAGGTTAACGCAACACAACACCGACACCGATGCATAGGCAACTTGAAAGCCAGTAACCAGTTAAGTGAATACATTAGTTTAATTGCAAGGTTAGTTTACCAAAAAAACCCAAAACCACCCTTCTTTTTTCTAAATACGATGAAATATGAATTATTTAAAAATTAAAGGCATTTAGAATAATAGCCCTCCAAACGCAAAGTATTTATTTTTCCTTTCATCTTCCATAGTTTATTGCATTGATTTTTTTCCTGCAGTTTACTTAGTATTAGACTTGCACTGATCTCATCAATAAGAAATGAATTTTGGTAACTTACAAAACCGCTATATTATTTTTCCTTTTATTTGTACTGAATTTTTCTTCTCTCAGTGGTATTACTGCAATAAGTCAGTCATTATTTCTTTATGTTTTCCCTCCTTTCTTTAGTATTTCATTTCCCTTTACAGCACATCTCATGATCACAAAGAAAACAGAGACACTTATTTCTTTTAACAGTTGAAATTGCTGCAAGTGATTTAACTGTCATTTAATTTGATTCCTCTCTTCTGTCTGTGGAGAAATATGTTTAATGTACTGGAAATTATGTTAATAAGAAAAAGCATTATCTCATTTAATGAAATAAATATACAAATATTTCAAAATAAAATAAAGAGGCAATCTTCACTGAGAAAAATGTCTCTTATGGTTTGCATAAAATAAACAAATGAGAAAAATTAATGAATACATTGAAATATACTGACAAAAATTATGCCTAAACTCAAAAGGAAATAAAAAAAAAGGTGACTGAACTGCATATCACCTAATCAAATGCTTTTAGAACAAAATCAGAAACAAACATGAACGATCAGGGCACAAATGATTAAATTTATCTTTCACATTACCCTAAACTAAACTTTTCCCCTACCTATTAAAAATCATTCTGCTTTTCTGGAATTTCTTCTCAGTTTCTTTAAAACATATTGTAATAACATTTATTGTCTAACGACTGCAATTGCTTTATTCTTCAATTTGCTATGAACTCCTGCCACAAAACATATTTAAGTTATGGTAAAGAACTTTGAAACCCTTTCATTTAGTTAATCATAACATTCAATAGTATTTTCCCTAAGCTTTCAGATTATGAAATATATAGCTAGCACTCACTAAGGTTAAACAAATGTTGTTAGTAGTAAGATCAAAACTAACAACAATTATGTAATAAAAGCATGACCATTGCAATAGAAACACATAATTAGCAATTTAATTACATGCATCAAAACAAACTAAACATGTCAATAAAAAATCTTGTGTGACAAACTGATTTCAGTTCCCTGTTCTGCAATTCTAAATCTTAATTCACTTCTTTATACTTTAATGTGTTTCAAAAAGTAAACAGTGCACAACAACAACAAATCAGATTCTGGATGTCATCTGATTGGATGTCACTGTGCCGGAACCTAAGTATTAAGTATCATATTTATTTTCTCATTCAGACTAGTCAATTTTTAATTCTTTGTAAAAGAATACACAAAACATTTTTTGCAATGGAATTAAGAATAATGCTCGTTCTTTTTCTTCAAGAGTAATGACAGTAGATCCACATCCTGCTGAAATCAGTGGCAGACCTCTGCTTGACTTCTTTGGGGATCTAATCCCATGTTTCCAGTAGCACTGGTATCACATATTGTTCCATTCTTTGAAGCATTTAAGTTATTTCCATGTCCTGAGCTATCACTGGTATCTAAGCATTATGAACAAAAATGGCACACCTACATGTGACATTCTTAAAAGAATGAGAAAGAGAAACAGAATAGGACATCCTATATTTTCATACGCTCTTTACCTTAATAACTCAAAGTTTACACGGTCATATTTCTTTTACAACTAGAGGGAGGAAAATTCAGCCATACAGAAAAATTAGGTAGTTCCTTCCCTGTAGCAGAACACTTTGTGTATTGTTAACATTCAGATATGCTCCAAAACCACAAAGTCAACCAATGACAAAGAATAAGAGGACTGGAATAAAAGCCTCTTCACTTTAATAATGTGAGCATCATTGATTAATATATAAAGACAAGATGACACCAAGAACTCTAGATCCCCAATATTCAGCCTTAGGCCCTGGCTTTGCACTCCTAATCTTTAAAACTTCCTTATTACAACAGCTGGATAAGCTGTCCAAAGAATTTGTGTGGCAATGAAAAGCCTTGTAGAATTCCCTCAGCTCACAAACCATGGTATATAACCACAATCTCCTTTCTGATGCCTCCCTTGTAAAACTTAAGCCAGGTGGTTTGCCAAGAAATACCGTGTCATGACTGGGACATAGTACAAAGCAGTATGCAGATTATAGGTACCTCTGTCCATGGACAGATATAGGATTTTGAAAAGGTGGGTGTTAAATGGTGTGGTGCACGGTTACATGACATTTTTCTCCTGTTAAAGAGAAACTAGAAGATTTACTAATATGCTAGGTGTCCAGCATTATGCTATTCAGTTTAAGATCAAAGCCAAAAGAAATATGACTTTACTGGAATGTGCTAGATTTGCTAGATAATATATTTTCAAAACACAACAAATTAGGCAAAAAATAGGCAATGTGTATTATTATGCATAGTCATGATAGTTAAACGTACATGTCTTATTCAGACTCATAAAACAAAATCTAGTCTTCTTGAACTTGACAATGCATTCAAGACTTGCCTGTCAGTCACTGTCACACCCAAATGAACATTTTTAGCTAGAGCCAAAAACAGTGTGTAGAGTTATGAAATAGAAGAGAGAGAGTATCAGATATTACAGCAGAATTGTAGAAAAAAGGATATCTTGAGTAATGAAACATCAGGACCATTAAAAAGGAGAGAGGGTTATTAACACATGTGGAGGAAAGAAATAAACAGGAAACAGGGAGATTATAATAAGCCATAAAAGTCAATTGACTCCATCAGCACTGCCTGAATAGAAATGCTGCTGCTGCCACTAACAGGCAGTTGGTTTTAAATTTTGGGTGGAGTAGGAGTCTAAGGGGGACGGGGGTGGGGGAGGAACAACTGGAGCACTGCACCCCGCACCCTTGGATCCACTCCTGCTTCAGTCTCTTACAGGGTGACCTAAGGGCACGTTACTCTAGGCACCCCCTCAGTCTTGCCTAAATTATACTGAAGGCTGCTAGTCCACAGAGCTGCCATGGATCATAGGCCACAAAGGTGATTTAAAGAAGCAGAAAATATCACCCATTTTGCTTTACTAATGTGCCATGCAAAAGACTAGGAGTACTAAGAGTTAGTACTATCAGTAAAGACCTGACTGTTGCCTAGAGAAAGTCAATAATTTCTTTGTCACGCTAGGTACCATGTACAACATCAAAAACAAGATGTTAAGCAATGTATGCATATGTGCACACATATATGCACACACACACACAAACCCATGCAGGAAGAGTGAGAGGGAGAGAGTAAGTGAGAGATCAGCTTAAGACAGCTACAATATCTTGTATTTTCATTCAAAAACACTAAAGGAAATTTTTTTTTCATGGAAAATTAAGGGGGGGGGGCTTCATTTTTTATTTTTTGGCAGAGAACAAAATACATTTTATTTTCAAAATAAAAAAACCCTTTTAGTTTACTTCTTCACTTGGCTCTCTTGTTTTCCCCTCTCATCCCTCTTTTCAGTGAGAAAGTAGTAAAAAAGGGGCAAAAATGGAAAATAAGGTGAAGATGGGTTATTTTGGTTTTCAGTTAATTTTTTTCTCATCCAAAAAGTAAGAAAACTGCATATTTGAAAAGAAAATTCAAGAAAAAGAACTTTTTTTCTTTAGACATATTTATAATTTTTAACTAGCTTATGCCTTAAACTTTTCTGGATTTAAAAATGCAAATGGATGAAATTTGCAGAATCCTTGACAGGACAAGGAATCTATAAATAAAACCCCACCCACCATAGGCTGACAACTAAAGTATTGCAATTGATCCTGGATCCGTAAGCCTGCAAAAGCACCCACACAACACACATCCATCATGAAAGAAAGGATGCAATGCACAGTGAAACCTTTTTAGCTGCAATACCACCTCCACTGACACTCTCCTTTTAGCTGCAATACCACCTCAACTGATACCTGCCGCTTACTTTCTTTGCATTCTGAAGTATATCAATTCCTGCCTTCAAGAGGTCTGAAAGCTTGGGCATTCTTCCTGTACACTGAAAGAAGTATGAAGGCTACTGTGAAAAGCGCATTTAAAACTACAGAGGCAGGATTTGCCCATAAGCAAACTAAACAATAATTAACTATTTAATATTCATATGGTCTGAGACTTAGCAGTATGAGAGCCATTTTCTTAAATTCTGATGGCAATATAAAACTATGAGAACAAACATGTAATGCTTTGTGCTTCCTGCCAGACTACAAAATAAAAAATGCTGATTTGTATTACTGCATTTATAAACATAGTTACTTTGTACACTCCATTTCAAATCTCCTTGCTCGTTCTGACAGAAAACAGCAGAGCAACAAAACCTGGGACATCAATACAATTTCTGAAAGCTAAAAGTAAAAAGCTAATGGTATCTTAATGCACTTCTGAAGTTTCCTGCTTCTTTTATGTACTTCTTGTAGAATTTTTCACAGTCTTTTTATTTTAAAGATGTATTTGCATTTTTTATTTTCAACAGTCTCTGTTCCTTTATAAAAACAAATATATCTGTGTACCTTTGAAGGCACCTCTTTTCTCCTGTATGCTACACCAGGCCATTCTCAGAATAGGAGTCCTAACTATGGATCCAATTTTCAAGCCTATATGTTTCAGTTATGCACCCAGATACTGCATCTGGAACAATCAAATGGATGCTTTGGCAAAGAATTCCAGTAAATTCCTATTCGAGCATACATCCAAGTACGTCACTTTGGAAGCTGTGTTTGCCCTCCCCACTTCTGTCATAACTTGCAAGGTTATATCCAGCAAATCTATATGACATCTATATGACCTCAACAAAATACTACTTTAAAAAAGTGTAAAATAGAATGACAAAACAAGGAATAAATCAGCTAAATGGAGAGAGATTTAAAAATATGTACCTTCACACTTTCAGGTCTTTCCATATGTAGCTATATTCTAGAGCCTCTACATATGGCTTGGGCTGAACCTGTACTAAAAAGCATTTGTGACAAGAAATCATTTGTGTGTGCTAAAAACTCAAGGATTCACCCTCAGGTTTTCAGATTTGCCCATTGATATGGGGTGCCTCAAAGTAGTGCCCAGGGACTATATTCTTTATCAAAGTGGTATTAATAGCTAAAAAAAAAAATTAAACCTCAAATTCTACAATGACTCCTCTTCATGAAATACCCTTGATTTCAAAGGGTCAGCAAGGGCTGAAAGCAAAGGAAGAATTTGGCCTTAATCTGGTGGGGGACATTTAAGTGTTAGTGAAGGCTGCATCTTGCTATTTTTCTCTCCTTAATACAACTCTGCAGCCATGTATTAAAACATAGCTGAGGGCAAGGCATACTACAACATTGTCTACAGCATGGGCAAGCAATTATTTTGGCTGGAGGGCCGCTTAATGAATTTTGGTGAACTGTCAAGGCTGCAGGGGTAGCCCTGCCCTCTGGCTGCCATCTTAAGACTGGAAGGCCCACTCCCTAACCCCTGACCTTTGCCACCATAAGTCCCTCTCCTTGCCCCTGGAAGTAGTCCTTCTGGGAGAGGGGTGCCAACTTGGAAGGGGAAAAAAAAACTGTATATTAAAAGTTGAACATCTACTATTACATACTTGAATTTTATTTCAAACAATATTTTTGTCCTAATTTATGTGCATTTTGCATAGTATATATAAAGATGATTGCATAATAGCTCAAAATAAAGTCTTACTCTTGTATACTGTGTGGGGGGAGGGGAGGAGTGTGTGGCATGCAGTTGGGGGGTGTGCATGTGGGAGGATTCTGGGGAGGTGTGGGGTTAATGAGGCAGTGTGCCTGTGTGGGGGGGGTATAGGGTATCTTGTGAGGGGTGTCGGTGGGTGTATATGTTGGAAGATTGTGGGGGGGGGGGGCATGCTGTCCCATGGTGTATAGCCCCTACTGCCACTGGCAGCAGCATCAAGCGGCAGGCCATCAGGGTGTTTGTGGCCTATGAAGGCACTGCCACCCAGCAGCACATGGCTCTGGCCAGTTCTGGGAGCTGCACATGGGGGTAAGGAGCAGAGCCAGGTCAGCCCACCCCTATTGCATGGGGCTCACATGCAGCTCTCAGGATCAGCACACCACAGGGGGCAAGCCCGCCATGATAAAGCTGGTGGCCTTTCCCACTCCCTGTAGGAACATGCAGCTCACAGGACTCCACTGGAAGTGCTTTCTGGCAGAGACCCATGAGCTGCATGTGGCAGCAGGGAAGGTTGCCAGGTCCACTGCATGGGGCTTCCCCATGGTGGCACACACATCCCAGGAGCTGCACATGAGCCTCACCCAACAGAGCGGGTGAGGCCAGCCTGGCTCTGCTCCTCTCCCACGTGCAGCTCTCAAAACCTCCTGGATCTGTACATCGCTGGGTGGCAGTGTCTGCACAGGCCACGAGCACCCAGAGTGCCTGTGCCTGATGCTGCTGGTGGCCATGGGGGCTGTGCATCATGGGGGGTAGGCATATGGCGGGTCCCCACACCCCTCCACCCCACAAACTACACCCTGCCCACCCAAACTCTGCACTCCCACTGCCCCGTGCTCCTACCAGCCCCACACTGTGCATTCTCACTCAGCTGCAGCTTCCTTACTTGGTGCCCAGAGCAAATGCTGCACCAGAGACACAGGAGATGCCAGAGGCTGGGGAAGCTGAGCAGGTACCCTGTGTGCGGGCCAGGGGTGAGCCGGGCCTGTCTTTGCGCACGCGGGCTGTGGCCAGCAGCCCGGGCATGTGGGGCCGGAGGACACCGGGGGAGAGCTAGAATTAGTCACGGATGCGTAGTGGTTGATTTAAAGATTATTTACTTACACCCGAGATGGTCGCGGTGTAGGCTGGACAGTTTCCAGGCGCAGCTCCGCTTAAATCCTCGTTGGAGGACTACGACAAAATTGTTCTAGCCCTGGAGTTGTCAAAGCTCCGCGGGTTCAGTAATTTCTTTCCCACGGAGTTGCTGAAGCTCCGTGGGTTTGGTTCGGTTCTCTGGCCCTGGAGTTGTTAAAGCTCCGTGGGTTCGTATCTTTAATCTGCAGGAAGGGATACGTCTAGGAATTTATCGGCGACGGGGAGAGGCTAGAGGCTGTTCAGACCTCTGTTGCTTTTTTAAGAAATGCGTTGGGTCCATAAGGATCCGTAGCACTTAGAGCAATTGGAGTTCGAGGGGGAGAGCGTGAAGATCTCTTTCTCCAACTCATTTCTCTCCAACTTGGGCGGAAACCACCCAAGCTCTTTATACGGCTAGCAAGCCAATTGCTAGCCACCACATGTGCATGTATTAGAATCGGCCAATAATGTGGCACGAATCTTCATACAAATGGCGGGAACTCCTTTGCACCATGCATTTCTTAGATGCAAAAGAAATGCACCATGCAAAGAAAGCTACAAATTGGCGGGAAATTCTCCGTTGCACCGGGGTTCTCTTCTGCAGCAGAAAACTCCACCGTGCAAGGAAGCTGCAATTTAGCGGGAAAATAATTTAGCAGTGCCGAAGCACACACAAACAAAAAATCACAACTTTGGGTTGTGACACCCTGGTGGCTGCAGCAGTGGCAGCAGCAACCCTGCCCGGAAGCTGTGCATGCTGGCTGGGTCTGGGGCCCTCCCATGCAGGAGGGTGGGAGTGAAACATGGGGGCCGGGTGGAGTACAATTAATTGATGAGTGCATGTGGGCTGGATGAAACTCTCTGGTGGGCTGGATCCAGCCCATGGGCCATATTTTGCCCACCCATGGTCTACAGACTCCCATTCTCCTAGAAAATGAGCCCTATACTTTCTTATTCTTTAAAAAAATGGGCCTTCCCAAGTTGGATGTAAGCTAAAGTCTTTCTGCTCCTTCATCTTTTGGGAGCTTCTCCCCTCTCCAATCTCTGCTGTTCTGTAGCAAACACAAAAGAGTACACAGGTCTCTTCCTAACTGTGCTGATACAAAATTTCACCAACAACTTTCCACCAAAACCCTAGAAGACACTAAACATAGAAAACAGGTGCATGCTGCCTGAACACCAGAGAACAATTTGAAGTCTTCTGTGAGAAAGACATTAGAAACACCAGAAAGGATTTGCCCATAAGCAAACTAAACAGTAATTCCCTATTTAATATTCATGTTGTGTGAGACTTAACAGTATGAAAACACTTTTTCTTAAATTCTGATGGTAATATAAAACTATGTGAGCAAACATATAACATTTTGTGCTTCCTACCAATCCACAAAATGAAAATGAGAGTATTCAAGAGTATTCAGTGCTAAGCCATAAGAAAAGAGATGGAAGAGTAAACAGGAGTCTCCAAGTCTGCTTGCAGACCACATAAAAGGAGAAGTCACAGTTCCTGGTCTGGCAAGCTGATTTTTTGCATATGCATGTAATTACAGAAAGTCAACACACTAGACTGACTCTGTGCTGGTAAGTATCTATCACCAAATGTGTGAATTTTTTCACATTATAAAATTTGTGAAAAGATTCTTACAATAATGCATAAATCCATCAGGTTTTCTTCTGAAAATGCTGAACCATTTATGAAACACATTAAAAATTCTAAAGCAGCCACAAAAATGAAGTTCTGCCAACTCCTCAGAACCTTCAGATTGCTCGAAGTTTCCTGATTCACAGCTTGCAGGAGATTCCCAGAACTTCCTGATCCTCATCTAGCAAGACCAGGAGAAGTTACAACAAAAAATTAAAACAAGAAAAATGTCTATTGTGTTCATTTCATGCATCTGAGTCTGACACTCCAAGGTCAGAAAACAGTACAGAGGTACATCTAAAATATTTTTCAGGTATAAAAGCATGCTTGTTTCAAGTCCAACTCAAGTTTTGGGAAAGATTTAGGCTGATTCATTCTTTAGCGTTATTTTTTTCTTGTTAAACTGACTTCAACACAATTATAACAGTCCCTTGTTGGGCAATAAGACTAAGACATCAAAAGGTGCCTTTATCCAATGAGAAGTATGCCTAGCCCATGCCTCACTATGGGTATTTCCAGTGCTTCTGGGCTTGCTGGTTACAGCATGGGACTGGGAAAGATATTTTTGCTTGTTGCTGCTAAGTCAAGGATTTTTATTTATTTATTTATTTTATTTATTTAGTTATTGCTATTCTTGGAAGCACTGGAGGTTGGCTGCAGTGAAGGTTGGGGATTTTGACCTGGGTGTGCCAATGCTCCTAATGAGACTTAGGGTGCATCCCCATGAGCATGCATGTGTAGTTTGCAACACCACAAACCTGTCTGCAGCACTACAAACTACACGTGCACATGTGCACGCATTTGCCACACTGCTAATTTGAAGCACAGCTGGTTTTTTGACAACAGAAGATCCCAGTGTAAAAAAAAAATGCACCAAAAAAAAGCAGCGTGGCACACATGGCTGCAGCGTGTGCTCCCTGAAATGGGAGCCTGGCTGGGAGGCCCCCAGAACTCCAGGTAAGCCCAGGTGGTGGCCCCAGCCTCCCTTACCCTACACAGGGCAATTTGCTGCACATCAGAGTGTGTGTGCTGGGGCGTGCCAAGGAACAGCTAGCAGCAGCACAAGTATGTGCTGACTGTCCCCGAGGAAATGCACATGCCTGCTTATGGGTCAGACTGATTGCTATATCTGGAGTCAAGAAGGAATTTTACCCCATGGTCAGAAAGGTACAGACTCTGAGGGGAGGTTTACTTCCTCTGTGGCTGGGGCATGGCCTTGGCTCTCTGGAGCTTATTTTAGCAACCCTTGCAAAAGCAGGATTTTGGCCACTGTTGTTCCCCTGAATGACTTGTGTCAGGTTAGGTGGTTATGCCTCATGGTTTTGTCAGGGTTGACTCTGTAGTTTTTGCTAATAGGTTAGACAATGGATTTGTATCAGATGGTTTGGATAGGGAAGATGCTGCTGTTAGCAGGGGATTGGTTTAGATGACCTCTGGAGGTCCCTCCCAGCCCTATGATTCTAATACTATACAATAACAGTGTTCATAGTCTTTTGGATTTCTAGTCCTCAAATAATCATATATTGACACTATTCTGAAGCAACAGAGATATCTAATTTTTTTTAACAGTATCTGAGGCTCAAGGTATTTTTTGGTAATTACATTTTAACTCTCGGTTGCATCTGCTGTTTAGTTCTACTGGGTCTGCTTCTCTCACAGAGACCTAAAGAAAGGTACTTGTGATAGATTTAGACAAGCTTTCAGATTATGCCCACCATGTAGTTGCTGCATAGAAGATATCACCCACAAAACTCCTTAACTTAGTTTAACTTGAATACTAGCCATTTCTAAAAATAACAAGTTTTCCAGAATTGGTCAGCAGAGCTATATCTCCTTATAACAGAACTTGGTCATGTCCCAGACTCAATGGAGCCATGACACAATCCCAAACTGTTGTGCCTTCACTGCTCTGGATGTAAAGGAGGCAGAAATTGGGAGTATATCAAAAAATGATGCATTTCTGAAAATAGCTTGGGGAACACTGCATTTTCTTAATCCATCATATTTTTCTCTCAAACAAATTTATTTAAAACAGTAAATGACGTGCATCATGCCACCTCTGTCAAGGCATTGTTGAGTGTGTAAAGTAGAAATGAGTACCTATGGCCAGCTCCTCAGCTGGTGTAAATAGGCATTGCTCCATTTGTTGCTGTAAATTTAATGCTGATTATTCCAATTCCAATTTAGTAACTGAAGAAACAAGTTTGAGTAAACTACTTCTATCACATTTATACCTGTCATTTGGGATTGGCTAATCCCAGCTCATCACTGCACATAATATAGAACTGCATATCAACAATATCAGCCTAAAAAATGTGTCTCATTTATTCTAGCCGTTTCCCAAGTTAAGCATTTTTGGTCCTGATAATGAACCTCTTGTTGCAATGAATATGATTCTGCAAGGATGTTAATACATGTAAATGTAATGACATAACAATGTTACATAACTAGTCTCCTACAGGAGTTTATACAGTACAGAATATAATGAAGCTAGAGTATAAATGATGCATATACCTGCAAGGGAAAAAGACTTTTTTTTTTTTAATTGAGTCGAATTTCTATAAATAACGGCATGGCAGAAAGTGTTTTCAAAGGATTCAAAATGTTCAGAGAAAGGGACCCATTCACGCTATTGAGAATCATTAAATATACAATAAAGAAATGGTTCAACATTTCAGAATGGGCCACCAACTTTCTAAGAAACATATTTAATGAAAATAAAGAGACAGTCCTATAACAAAAAACTGCTTTATAGATGTTATAGAGTTTTCTTACCATCTTTTTTTGGCGTTGTTTAATGGTGAAATCAAATTCACGTTATATATATTGTAAGAATTAAAAAATTCAGGGCTACATATGCAGGTCAATCAACTGTATCAGAACAACATCAGTTTTACATCAACTGAGGATCTAGTCCATTTGATAGCTGAGTAGGTATTTTCATGACTGCAAAAAAGATACCATTTTTACAGTTTAACTAAATTTAGCATCTGCATAGCTTTGCAAAATATAATCAGTCATTTTGTTTCCTTTTTTTCCTGGGAACAACATTCTTTTTCTCCCCCTCAAAAAAATTTAGAAAACAAGGCTACACATAAGAGAAAATCAGTTGCAAATGATCTCAAAATAGTGAATCACGTCCCTGAAAAATGCTCCATTTGTTTACACTTAGATGACTGAAAAGTATTTGTATTTCTCTAACACCTAACATTTCTAATACCTGCATTTCTCTCTAAAAAAAGATTCTGTCTATTTTAAGAGGTACAGCTGTGCTTTTTCTAAAGCATATATTCTTGTGTTGTTAAGAAGTGTCTCCATGCTCTTGCATTTACACATGTGCACACACAAAATACTGGTATAGAAGCCACAAGGTGAAGACACAATGGATTGTTTATTTGCATAATCTCTCTCTCTCTTTCCCCCATGAATTCTGTATTTCAAATACAGAGCATTTTCATTCAACTCTACCTCCCACCATTCACTTCCGCTTGCAATATTACTAAAGTTAATGCAGAGATGTTACTTAAACTTGTTACTGAAATTGAATAATACTACAGAAAAAGTTTCTGATTTGCAAAAATCTCATAAATTAGGATGGGGGGGCAAGGTGAATGCAGTACACGTATTTCTAAATATCATAAAAATCTAATACTAATAATTCTTAATTTTTGTAATCCATCCAGAATTAAAGCTGACCATTTCAAGGCTATTTTTAACATCTATAAGACAGGACTTTCAAAACAGGCTCTGCAGAAAAAGTTAAAGTCCAAATATAATGCAAATTAAACCATGTTAAAGTAACACAGCAAAAGAATTCATAGAATATACCTAATTTTATGGAGAAGGTACTACACTACAAGTGCACTTTTTCCCACCAGAAATTTACTATAAACAGACCAATATGGTTATGAAAGTGCTATCAGAAATCTGGAAGCAGTTAAACATAGATAATGCTGCTATGTGAGCTAGTAAAATTTTCACACAGTTTAAAAGATACAAGGGGGAGAGGTTGCTAAATTGTTGGTGTAGAAACTGGTATTTTATTTTGCATTGTTGTGCACTTTAGTTCCTCCTCCTCTAGCACATATTGAAAGCCACCTGAATAATCTTAAAAACTGAGGTCCAAATTTACACTCCTCTCTCCCTACATGGACACTTGAACAGAATTCTAATTTTCTTGAGAATTCAGCACCAACATATCCCATTGATCTCAACAGGATTTGTCAGTTTCCAAAGCAAGACACTTTTATATGCAGGTGCTTAGCTTTGTATTTAAGTCTTAATTTTGGCATCTTTAAAAATTTGGCTACTAGGAATATTAGAATAGTTTAATCAGACTATTTCTTCCAGGGAGAACTCTTTCCCCCCCAAAATATGAAGCCCTTATAAGTAAGATGACATAAGTAAGATGGCATTTCAACAGCCCCTGAGGCAGCTAGAAACTTGGACTGCAGGCATTCAGAGCTTTCAGAGGTAATGAATACCATATCAAAATCAGTGCAGGCTGTTGAGAGTTTGTCATGTTCAGATTTTGAGAAAATATACATTGTCTGGTATAAATAATTACTTTGTTGTTATTTACATGGTACTGTATTCTGTTCTGTTAATATATACACAGTACTAAAAGCTAATATATTATTCAGTAGCTATAATGGTCCTTTTTGATAGTTAATGTATTTCATATCTAGTCAGGTCATTAAGATGTATAATGTATAGACAACTTCCTGCACAATACCAATTCATTATGACACAATATGTTAATGTTAGATGGATAAATAAGTCTACTGGCATAACTTTATAAAATATATACTTTAACAGTTTGCCCTTTCGAAGCGACTGAGACATAGCAGCACTGACACTGAGCAAGATAAAGAGGGAATTATACCTTTGAAGAATGATTCCTTTCTTGACCCACCATACAAAGCAGTCTGCAAGTTGTCTACAAGTGCCCTCTCATATACCAAATCATCATCATCGGTCAACATATTGTGGGCAGAGAATGGGAGTCAAGACTGCAAAACAAGACCCAATACCATTGCTCAACTGACTGCTTGCCTATCACAGATGACCTGGTTACTTGTCCAAATGCCCACAGCTAAAGCCAAAGCCCACTACAGCACATATATGGAGCCAGTCATGCACTCCCTTACACTTCAGCACAGAACAAACCCAGTTCTCTTCCTTAATGCATACATCATCAATATTTCTACTATAGCAATTTTTAATATTAATGATAACTAATCAACAGAATATTTCCCAGTTCTCATTGTTTACCATAGTCCTTTTTATCTTTACAAAAATTGTATCCAAGTCACAGCCCATTTACCATTCAGCCCAAAACAAGTGCCTAAAACTGGATTACAGTTGATGTTGACTCTCCTTCCAAAAAAACCCTATATGATATAAACAAGTGGTTCTATAATTTGCGTTTGTACAATACCAAGCACAGTAGGGTGCTCATTCATGATTAGATCACCTATATGCTACAAATAATACAAACAATAAGTAACAATGACAATACAGTAGTATAGGTATTTTTAATGAGACAAACACTGTATGGGTTAAAGAATGTTTTTATCAATCATGCACCTGTAGCTTTTGCTGTAAGCTGGACTATTACAAGATTGATGAGAAGCTCAAACACAATACTTGACCTAAATACATTATGTAGCAGTGTATGCCTGTTAAGTAGGTCAGCATGGGCTCTTAAAAGTTATGCAAAACTTATTGCTGCCACATAGCAGACATGTCACTAGTCAAGTAGTATAAGAATCAGTTTTATAAGCTGAAGAAAATTTCTTCTCATCATACAGAAATCTGTTTTGCCAGACTTAAAATGTCTTAAATACTAGAATGTGCTTCTTGTCATATGTCTTTAGGCCTCAGAATGTAACAAAAGTGAGCCGGGCAGCTGATGAAAGGACTAACAATCCTGAGGACAATCCTGAGGCTCATGTACATGAAAGAGTTCTCTTTGAAAATAAATGTACAAATACATATTTTTTCATTCTTATAGTCAAATTGTTTTACAGGCTACATGAGGCTTAAACTGTTAAGCTAAGGAGGTGTATATTTTCACTAAATGTAAATTCTTACTCATTCTTATTAACAGTAACTAATCAGAGATTGCTTTATCATTGCAAAGCTTGATCCTGAAAACTAGTAAAGCAGTGAGGATGGTGAGGGAGAGACCAGCAGCACAAATCCTGATAGGTCTAGAGGTGATGCAAAGAACAAGATGTGCTGACTCCTGTAGTCACATCCCTTTCTGCAGCTGTCTGTACCACCCAAAGAGAGCACATTGAGCAAGAACCCTCCCTCCCCCCAGCATGCCTGGTACAAAGTGGGAGTTGCTACTCACATCATGGAAAAATGACACTCAGTAATACATTTAGTTAACTGACACATGAATATGAGAAATATTTTCAACCACCTAATGTTCTGCACCTTTTTGCATATTGTGCACAATCAAGCCCCTTCTGTCAAACCCTTGCCAGTCCAGACAAAGCATTTTTCACAAACCCAGTCCGGCCACACAAACTAAATCTTTACTTGTATGTGAATATTTGGGATGGTTATCCAGTCCTTTCCTTTGAAGAATATTTTGAAAGTTCTCAAAATAAAATGTCTACAAATCTCCACTTGCTAAAATAGATGTATGTGTGTGGTCTCCTGCCTACCTAGTTTCATGCTCATTAGTTAAATTCAAATCTTACATACCATTAACATCAGTGGTGAATTTGCTGACTGTCAGTAATATTTATGCTAAAGATGTCACTCCTGTTAGAGGTTAAAGCCTCTAGCCATTGAGCATCCCCCCTGAGTGGACATCCCCTTAATCAGAATCAACTTAATCCAGCAGTTTTCAATCTGTGGTGCACGGACCCTATTATGTCTGAGGGGTCCGTGAAAGGATGATTATGATCAATCAAAAGTATATGAATACCCACACTTACCATTCAAAGGGAACCACACCCCTTGGCAACATTTTTAGGGGTCTGCAAATGAAAAAAGGTTGAACACCACTTGCTTAATTGCTCCAATACCCTTGCTGTAGAGCACGACTCAGAAAGTAATGGGCCTGATTCTAACCTCACACCAGTTTCAAAACAGCTTGTCATGGCACTTACCAAATTATGTCATCATGTCTGCTATTCCCTCAGTGCCAAACTCACTGTTGCTGTGGAGATATAATCACATTGCTGAGCAATGTATATGTTCCTTTGCAGGAAGAAAAAGCCTCTTTACGAATAAGTACACAGTGCTGAGGGTTAATGCACTGGCTCTCTGCATTTCTCCTCATTGTGCTGAACAGCTTGAAGAATAGAGCCCTTAACAAATTATAACTATTTACTGGTACCAAATAGATAGTAAAAACAGTGACAGGAAGAAAATTCAAAGGAAAAAAAGTAAATAAGCTTTAGCAACCCTATATAGTCAGAGTGTATCCCACAAAGCCTTTCCCATAGGCCTCTTGATGATATAGTTCATGTATGCAAGTTGCATATTTTAGATAGTGTTTAAGTCAAATGCTGTTCCTTTGAGACAAGTGATTATTTTCTTTTTTCTGTCTGACCTAGTGAATACTGCAATGCTCCAGTATACAGTATTTCTGCCCTGCAGGCACTTATGTCCCACCAACTTACCACCAAATGCTCATAATACTAGGCAGAGGGACAAAAAAATAAACAAAAACCCGTGGAACATTATTTTGCATATTGAAAAAATACTATTGTGCTGCTGCTTTTATTGCTTTGTTATTTCATCATTATTCACCACAGTCCTTTCCTTCATTTGCAGAGTTTTGGTTTTAATGTAATGGCCATTCAATAAAAATGTTGCTTTTAAGGGTTTGCATATCATCCCATTTTCTCTTCAACCCTTCAGCAACCATATGGCAAGCAATCAGGTCTGCAATCACTAGGTCCATATTATGTAGAGCATGATTTCAGCATTATGCTATTACCCATCTGTTTCTGTAGAAAAAGACATGAACCCTTGTATAAGAGGTCAGTGGTTTCATTGCACACTGTATTCCAGAAATCTATCTCTGTTCACTTGAGATCACTTTTGTGATTTACTCTAGTCTCCAGGCCAGGCTTTTTTTTTTTTTTTTTTAAAGAAAGAAAAAAAAAGAAATACAGACAATCAGCACAATTTGTCTGTCTGACTGTTGTATAAAATTATTTGTAGCTATCATTCTGTGCACTTATACTTTCTTAGTTAAAAATGCTCTCCTGAGATTCGTGCTATTTTTTTTTTTTTTAACAAAAGAAAAAATAAACATATGAAACTAGGTGAAGCTGACTTTTAACAGGTAAGGGAAAATGCTGAGGTTAGCTCTGGGGAACCCGTGATCAAGTATAGAGAGAGAGAGCGAGTGAGAGAGAGGGTAACAAGAAATATGTAAACTGGTATTTCATTTTCTTTTACAGCTGTGAAAGGGTAGGCATAATTTAAGTCTGGTTTCTAATTTGGCTGAGTACTGATTTCTATGTGTAATATAAAGACAAGTCATAATAAACTTCAGATGCCCCCATCAAGCCGAAAAAAAAAGTCCACCAATAAGGCATTTAAACTTGCTGTGGGAACCTTAGTTAACCATGTTATCCCGCAAGATACTTCAAAGTCATTCGCTACTGAATCATAAATTCTATGTAGCAAATGAAGAAACACAGAAACAAACCCAGGTTATATTTCATGCAATGCAGTACATCTCTTATGTGTTATGCTATTCAATACCTATATATGAACTAAATGAACCATCTACACTCCACTAGAGAAATAAAATAAAACTTTATTTAACACCATTTTAATACAAATTACGAGCCCCATTTGCAGAAGTATTTGCCTAAACCAAATGCAAAAAAATCCCTATTTGGCATGTGCAAATGGCACTTAGATGCACAAAATGTGTAACCATGCCATTTGTTTGCGTGTTGTGTGTTTTATAAGTGCAGGTTTGGCAGTCACTAGTAAAACACTTAAAGCCGACCTCTCTCTCAAACTACAACCACAAAAATACCATATTTAAAACAACAACAAAAAACCCTTGTAACATGCCACTGGTACAGGATGAAAGAAAGGGCAATGCTAATGTCCTATCACTATAATGGAAGGAGTTTGCTAGGTTAAAATATTTAGGTGATCCTAGGAAGAGATCCACAGTACCCAGGAAAGGCAAAGCAAAAAAACCCCAGATACCATGACAATCTGACCTGGGGAGATAATACCTCCTGACACCAAATCTAGGAAGCACTGGTCCACTCATAGGGCACGTGAATCAGCCTTTTACCGTGGTCTTTATCCAATGTAAAGATGAAGCGTAGTTCTACAGTAGAGCTTTTAAGGGGCACTTACATTTTTCTCCACCTCATGAAGCTGCTTGAATGAGGGAAAACTCACAGAATCCTAATCCATTAACAGTTGGATAAAGCTATTCTAATGCAAGCTTAGATACCTAATGCTAAGTGTCATTACAATGATAAAATCATTAGAAAAATGGTACACAGATTAGACAGATACAGACAGACAAATTAGATAGGGTGACCAAGAAGAAGAAGAAAGTAAATATGAAGTAAGGGGCAGAAAAATGAGTCTGGAGGGATGTTATAGATATAGGAGCTTGGAAAACAACTCCAGATCCCCAGAAGAAAGAAATGTTAAGCCAACTAAATAAAAATTGGTAACTCTTGTTCAGTTTTCCTGTATGTTATGACTATATATGGTGTAAACACCAGCAAAATTTTAATGAAAAATGTAAAGCTTTTGAGACATGACCCTGGTAGGTGAAATTTACAGGTTGACAACCATCAATTACAGAATAAATGCTGTTCAAAAGCTAAAGTAATAATAGGTGGCAAGATATATTAATACTGTTTGACCTACAGTTTTATTTACTGCTTTCAGGCAACCTGTATGTCATAATGTTTACATAAACAATGTTAATGCTTCAAACTTTAGTAAAATACAGCCAGAGTAATTTAAAATGATAAAAATCAATGTATATTTCTTACAATATCATAGAACAATACAAAGAGATTACTCAGTACTTATAATATATTCTTATAGTTATTGGCAAATAATTATACTGAAAAATGCTAAAAATCACTTTTAAAAGATAACTTTTTAACCTGAAAAATCTTTTTGCTTTGATGCTTGCTAGTTGCTCAAATTAATGCATTTTGGAGCAGAGTTTTTGGCAAACAAAGTTTTATTATGAACAGATTTTAAAACCTATTTTTCAGTAACATTAATGTTTAACACTAATTGCTAAAGACTAGAAAATACAAAGCTTATGCTAAGTACTCTAGCTTAAAAACCGTATAGCATTTGAGTTGAATATTTCAACTAGCTTTTGCTTAATTTCCCTTTTTACAAATTTCATTATTAGTTTTGGGGGAATGGCATTCACAATGAAGTGTCATTAAACTGTCTGACAGATGGAAGTCCAATAGATTATCAAGTCTCAGGGCTATAAGATTGCTTACCTTTGTATTGGTTTGTGTAGCCAGGAATTCTCCCCTCTGATTGGGTAGAGGACTAAACTACTCGATCTAAAAGTTCAAAGACAATAAAAAGACTCTCATAAGTTCTAACTCTCTAACCTTCTTGCAGGATTTAGAGAGTCCTTTTTCCTGAGGGCAAAAGTATAACCATACTAGCTCTATGAGATATCATAAAAGTGCAAGATACTTGTGTCCCCTCTCTACCATGGGCTCCAGTTCTTCAATTCTTAATAGAACAGTCCCAAAAATCAAACTTCCCTACTTTACTGTATCCTTTCCATTACTTCCTACATGTGCTTGTCTACTAAGACTTGTCTATTAATTTCCATGAGAAATTAGAATTGCTTTCTGCAGGTAAACTACAGAGTCTCCGACTGTTCCTGCTTCTCCTTTTCTTTTTCTTTTTTTAGCACCACCCTATTCCAGGGCTAAAGAAAGGAGAAAGAAAAACAGGGAAAGAAAAGGAAGCATGTGTTAAAAAATAAATAACATTTTATTTTGATTCTATTCAAATTTGTTGTGCATCAAATTGATATGTATGTTTTTCAATTTGGATTAGTTTCTCAGAGAACTTACACTGCTTCAAGAAGTTTTCACATTGTTCAAAAACCAATAATGTCAATCAATAGCATTGATTTTTTTTTAACTCATTTTATATTCTGCCTTTTAGGTTTTCTTCCAAACCCCTTTTTTCTTCATTTCTACAATGCTGTTTTACCCTCTGTGCTAGGAGAACCATTGCATGTATTTTTCGCATGCCAATCACTCCCTAACACCTCCCCAGAGCTCTCTTCTACAATAAGAGAAGCAGCACTGCCAACTCTTATGATATGGTGTTTTGCTAATGCCCCAGCTTCTCAATTCTTCTGATTAAAGGAGAATCACCACTTTCATTTTTTAATGAAGTTTTTAGCCTTCGTGGTTTCAGAGTCAAGCCTGAAAAATGTTTTAGGTTCAAAACATCTGAAATCAAATAAAAAGAACATGACATATTTTTCAAAGCTGCATTCATGCAACTTAAACAATTGGGCTGGCAATATTAGGTAATGGAGATCATTTACGCCCCCTCTGCCAAGTCCCTTTGCGTAGGATAGTTAATAGAATCCCTCTGTTCTGGCTCAGAATTTGGAAGAGTAATGTGGGGGATCAAGACCTGACATGAACAGCCCAGTAGATCATCTGGTGGGTTTTAATCCACAAATTTGAAAAAAGCAGAGAGTCTCATTTTGAATCAGGTCAACTTAATCAGAAGATAATGACAGTCTATTGTAGTGAATTAAGCCTGCCCCCAAATACTCGGCATATTTACAAACCAAAGGAAGCTTAGGAGACAAGATCTCACACATCATCCTGGCTTCTGCATTTTGTGGCCATCTACATGTAAACTTTTTTTGTGAACTGCACTCCAGAACCAGAATGGATTCTAACATTTTATTAATGTCAGTGGAAGTTAGGACAGCCCTAAGATTTGTATTAGTGACCAAACTGACTGAACTCTGATTGGGAAAGAGGAGTGTTGCAGACTTGCAGAAGTATCTTAATGAATTCTGCCTCATCAATTTCAAGGACATCTGTAAAAATGTATATTCCTTTCCAGCCCTACTGTAAAAAACTGTAACCAAGCCTTAACCATCTTGTGTGCTGACTGTAATAACTTCTTCCTCTGGAGCTTTTCCAAAATCCACCTCAACCTGCCTCTAATGTCACCTAAAACTGCACTGAAAAAAATCATTACCTCACCCAATGCCATTGCCACTTTCAGTCTTTCTACATTTCCATTTGATATGGGATCTAACAGAAAAGCTGTATGTTCCCGTCTACAAGACCTACAGGACAAGGAGGGTCATTATCATCTGTAATGTACAGGAAGAGTTTCAGGAATCAAGTAGATTATAGCGTACCATAAAATCAGTATCAGTTTTTAGTCCTTGCTTGTAGTATTCAGACAACTTATATTTTTTTGTTGCCAAACTCACCCTTTAAAGGTGTTCGGTATATTTCCCTTAAGACAATTGAACAGGTCAGGCCAAAAACTACTATTTGATCTTTAATTTAACGCCAGTTGTGTACAGCCGCTGTTACCCTAGGCCATACACTAGGCAGATACGTATCTGGACAATCTCATCTCTGTCACTTATACATGCCTGTCCAGACACACTATCTGCATATTCACACACTTTCTATGCATGCCAGACAATCACACTATTCATTCATTCACTATTTACCACCACTATATTCAGTCCTGATTCCTCAGCTCTTTTCCATTAATCATATTTAGTTCTCTTCCGCCATTCATCCAGGGTACACGTAGATGTTATATTTAGCTCCTCCTAACTATGATAAGGTCAATCTAAATGCTGACTTGTGCAAATGTTCAGGGAGATAAAAATCGGTCAAAAATGGTGGGCCTAATTTAAATTGGTTTACTTGTGGAAGTGAACTATTTTAGATTGGGAATGGCTTACCCCAGTTCAATGAATGTCTACATACATTTGGAGGACAGCACCAGGGCTGGGAAAGCCTAGCCATTCATCCCAGTTCTAGGGATGTGATCTTCTTACCTGACCCCCACCCCCGCCAAACCTGGCTAGGCTATTTTTAGCCCCTCAATCCCCTCACCTGCAGATGAACAACCCCCTCCCCATGGAGCACAATAAGGACTGGGAAGATATGGATTTTTACCCCACCTGTGACAAACTTGCTATAAAATAGGGAATAAATCAAAGGCAAACCTCTTAATTCATCTCAGTTTTCCAGAGTCTAAAACAGAGTTAATAACACTATGTATTTGGCTGAACATCTTACCTAACTCTATTCATAAGATGATCAAATATTACAGAGTATATTGCAGAAATTAACAAATACAGAATGTATGTAAGTCAGGGAGACTTTCCATTGTTTTCAGTGGAATTAAGATCAAACCCAAACTGAGTAAAATGCCTGTTGAGCATGCTTACTGTATTTTCCCTCCTCCTTGATTTCCTTTTGGTTTTTTTTTTTGTTTTTGTTCATATGTTGTCTTACAATGTAAATGTTTTAGGACTGAGTTTCTATCTTGCTATGTTTAGACAATGCCTAACGAAGTCAGTGCTGCTGTAAAACAAACAACATACAATAATTAATATTTTTTTGTATAAATCACATGTACCTTGAGAAAGTACTGGTCTTCCATAGCTCATTACACATAACATTTCTTCAGCCCATAATTTTTTAAAGGAAGGATGCCAAATAGTTTAGGTTAAAATTTGACTTTAAAATGCACTCTGCTATGGCTTGACCAAAAAATGATACGTTTCTCTTTGATTAAATAAAATATTTCCATTATTTAGGGGTATTACAGACAAAGCAAAAAGTATCCTTTATATAGGGCTTACACACAAGATTTCCAGATCTACAGAGAAGATGAAGCCCACAGATGAAACCAGGAGGAGCAGGTAGAAAGGGAGATAGATGGCAGGATGTTGGTCCCTGTTGAAACAACTCATTTCAGCAATCACATCTATTTTAATGCTGTGTTTATCATGTTATATACATGTGACCATCACATATCGATGTGATCAACATTTATAACAGTAACAATTCAGAAAGGCTTATAGAAAAGGTAAAGTGAAATTTCAAAATGTGAAAGTGTACCAAATGACAGAGCAATCTTTAGTTTATTTGAACAGCTTCCTTGGAATATGGGGGAGTAATTTGTGCAGGTTGCCACTCCCACAGGCATTTTTTGCCAACCCATCTGCCACCCCAAATGCTTAGTTCTAGAAACCCCAATAGTGGACTTTTACTCCCTCTGGTGGATTTCCAGTATGGGTTATGCAATATTAAACCCAATTTTGCTTCCATTGAAGCCAATGGCAAAAAATTCACTTGGTTTCAACAAGAGGCAGAATCATTTTTCCACATTGAGCTGGGGTTACTGATGAAACTGGCTCACAAATACACAACAAATCAATAGCCATAATATTTTGCACCAAAAAACACCAATGAAAATTAATAGCAAATTATGGGGAAAAACAAAAATAGAAGCATAATTTTTTTTTAAACAGTCTAATAAAGTACTACATGCAATGGAAAAAGAAATGCAATCTAAAGGATTTGACACTATCCTTTAAACCTCTAGCATTCATTAAAGATTTACCAAATGTTTTCTCCTACAGATGAGCATGCCACATCATGACAACAAGGCTCACTGCCACATGTGGATGGGAAACAATAGTTTTCGTTATTAACATGGACAATAAAGTTAAGCTGTGCCTCTTCATACCGAACCACAAACAAATAAATATAAGAACATAATTTAAACCTCCCCATCTGAGGTTCTGCCATCTTCCCAGCCTTTGCTTTGGATGCTTTTAGTGCCTGACTACTTAGAAACAACAGCACTGAACTATTTCATGATTCTGATCTTCCTATCAGTAAACTGATCCAGTGGTAAACTGTAAAGGAGCTTGTGCATTTTTATTCAGTTAAGTTGCAGATCACAAAAAATTGGTAAACTAAGCTACAATGCTTTTAATTTACAACATCTGAACCTTCAGAATAATCATGCATGTTTAAATACACAAATCCTTTAAAATATAAGAAATGTCCTTGTCAACTAACTAAAATAAGTTCATTTTTTTCTTCCCCTCAGTTGAACCTCTATGTCAGAGATCTTCATCCTCTACCCCACGTGCTGCAAAATGTCACACTAAACAAATCATAAAGAATGAAAATATGACTTTTTTGCTTAAATGTACTATATTTTTGTGCATTTTAAACACCTTCCACAAACTATAACACCAAAATTACAATGCAGTGTTACTCCCAATTTTTTCAGTGAAATACTGTGGTTATAATGTCTTTAAAAATAGGTGAATGGTATTTTCTGGATAAGAAATCTTTAAGTTTTTGTTGCTCATATTGCAAAAATCTGCTACCACTAATGGCATTAACAATGCTAGTTATTAGCATATTTTGAAAAAAAAAAAAGCCAGATGCCATTAGCATGGAAACAGAACATCCCTCTCATGCTTTCAGCTCATCCTTCCTGGTCAAGCATTTTGGTTGGATGCTGCTGTTATATCATTTGCCATGCTTCTGGAGCTAGAGAACTGTAGTTTCTAGGACTGTTGATACTGTGCTTTGGACTATATTCCCTTACTAAACGTAGTTGAAAAAGTTAACAGATTCGATAACTACATGGGGATTTAGCATGTTAAATATTACCTTTCTGATGAATCCTGTTTATTTTCTTACATCTCACACTTCTTAGAAAAATTAGCCAGTTTTAAAATATAGACTCATAAGCTCAAAGATTTTTGCATTACAGCAAAAAAAAAAAAAAATCTTACATTTTAAGTTCAACAGAACTGCTTGCAAGAATTAAATTACTTAGAAGCTTAAGTCCTTAGAGGGTTGTGCCCTGAATTATCTCTCCATAATTTTAGAATTCACTATCAAGCCCCTGTTTGATAAAGGAACTCAAATATCAATGTATATTTCAATATTATTTCTCCAATGTTTTGTTAGGAACATGCAGTGAACTAGCTAAGTGGAAAACTTATCTTTCCTTATTGCATATGTAAATTGAAATTTTTTAATAACATTTTAAGTTTGTAAGAATTGTTTTAATGTACTTTCTATAGTTTCATTTATAACGGTAACAGTGATAAACAATCATCCTGTAAATACGTACTACAAATGTTTCTCTCTATATACACTAATTCATATTATTTTACATATTCATAAAAAAACAGGTATATTACTTATATTGCCCTCAGTACATCTGTTTAGTAAAGTTACCACTCAGCAATGCAAAAATTGTCCTCTTACAAGAAATCGATAAATATGCCAACAGAGGTTCTAAGAAACCTAGTAATTGTGTAATCTGCTGCATGTATAAATACTATAGTGGTGTCATATTTTCTTCATGTATCAGGGATATAAAGATGAAAACTGTTCAACTTCAGTTTGATATGCTTTGTTTCTGAATGTGCAATTTGTTCATTGTCATTACGAAAGGGTTCAAAAATACATCTGATTTATCACTGCACATTCCTTCGTGATGCTAATCTCATCTCTCTACTGTGATATTCTTCAGCAATACTGGTCATCTAAATACTGTTAATCCTTTTAGCAAGCACTAATAATTATGCATTAGTACAAATAACATTAAAGCTTTTTTCAAATAATTACATATATAATGGATGTGTCTTTAAAAAGTTGTTTACAGCTAATTAACCAATGAATAATTGTTTTCTCTTCCTGAACCAGGAGAGAGCTTATCTTGGAGTCACAGTTAAAAATGCTCCCCCCCCCCACTCCTTTCTCTTTTAAATAGTTTTACAGATGTTGTTTGCAATTAAAACTGTTAAAACACTATTAAAAAGAAATTTCTATATTAAAGGACTTACTCAACCCAGTTGCATTGGTTTTTAAAATAGTGGATCATTTCAAATAATTTCCCATTTGAAAGATCAGTGAATGGTCTGAACATAGCAAGACCCCATTCTAAACAGTTCAGATCCTTTACTATCACAACACAGACTGCTTGTTGCTATATGACTAGTTTAATTGTGGGCTGTAATAAAGGTCATAATTAATATCCCAACACAGACACTAACAAACAATTTTAAATTGCCAGCATAATCAAATGATGCAAACATCTATGAGCTACAAAAGTTCATTGCCGCAACTGACAATTTCTTAATTGTATTCAGTCATTCATGGAAATTTTATTAACATCGAACTGATGTATCCTGCCCTTACTCTGTCACAACACCAGGGATCTAATTTCATTATTTTCCACAAGATTTGCTTGACTACTGCCATGATTCTAATATTGCTTTAGTCCAGATGTTTATGCTATTTAAATTAGGAAGAAAAGGCTTTTGGGTAAACACAATTAAAGAAGTTTTTTTTTTTTTTCAAATTTAGTTTAACAAACTTCTTTTAATTAATGCATATAGCTGCAATGTGGATGAGCTTTTTCCCTCATTTTTTATGTTCATCCCCCACTGTGTGCAACATACATTGAGTGCATGGCTCCAGCTATTTCTAAATATAACAACCTTTTAATTTTTCACTTACATTTGAGTGCTCATTAAAGTGAAAGATAGCAGTGCATGACAACTGCACTTTTCATCCTTTAAATCAACCCCCAATATATTTTGAGCATAATAGGCCCAGTTTATACCTTCCCCTTTCTCCCTCCTCCTTCAGTGTTAAACCCTTGAAGTGGATCTCATGACAAAAGGCTGCCCCATATTTCTAATACTTTAAGTGTTCAGAATTAATCTACAGCATCACCTTTTGTAACTGGAAGGAACCTGTATAGTTGTTACATCAGGATTGAGGAGAACAATTTCACTTCTGTTTTTATATTGTTTGAATATATTCATCTATTTTCTTCTCTTATTAGACAGGAGTAGTTTGTAGGTGTAATTTATTTCCTAGAGAACAAGACTGTAATGGATTAACTGGTTTTCCCTTCCTTTCTTCTCACTCCCTTTAACTTGGTGTTAGACAGGGAATCAAGCTAAAGACATCTTTTACCATTTTTCCACTGTCAAAATATCACTGTGTAGTGAGAATATACTTTTAAATAGAAATATATACACTCTCAACAGCATTCCTAAATGCAGTGAAAAAAATATTGACATCAGCATACATAACAAAGAATTTACCCAGATCCCCCCCCAACATCCCTTAATTCCCTTTTTATTCTTAAATGCTGTGCCAGTCTTTCAGAAATGAAGATAATTGTCTTACAGAAACACAGGAGAAAATATAATTTATTTTGCAACAACAATTGCTAATTTTAACTGAATGCTACAATAATTTTTAAAGGTAGTTCTGAATTTTCAGATTAATCTCATGTTTGTTTGGGGGGGGGTTACTTCTCTTTTAAGGATGCAGAAAGAGACTGAATAATTTGCGCTTTCAGTTTACTGAAAATTTATACCACATTGTGGCAGTCATCATAGGCACTGAAAACTTTCTGCTGTATTAGTTGCTGAATGCCTTTGTAGTTCATCAGCACAATGGTACTTACAAATAGCCACAATACCTGCCGTCTTTGTGAAACCTCACATGTATGTACCATTTATGCAGAAGAGGTCACTAGCACTTCCTCAGTGTTCCATATAAAGTTCTTTCCTTCCAAATAGTCTAGTGGAAAGAAAATACAACTTTATTGACTGAACTAGCTTCTATTTTTCCTCTTATACAGTGCTCTGAAGAATTTGTTTCTTATTCTCAGATTCACCAACAAAATGTTAATATTCAGGAAGCTGTCTTTTTTGTTAAGTTTGTCTCCTTATTTAAATTTCAGGAAAATATTTCTTAGCCTATTCCGTTTCCTTTGGGAGCCATGCAGTGATGTGGTATGAGTAATAGTAGGGTTAGCATTTGATACGAAATGCTGCACAACACCAACGATATGCTGCTAATTTTTTTCCCCTACCATCATTTAATGTGTATGTATGAATAAAAGCTAGGCAGCAGGCTACACTTGCATACAGAGAAGACATTCTGAAAACTTAAAACCTTCAAATTCATTTTACTAAGTATAATGCACCTTATGGAGAATTATAAGAAACATTTAATGTGCATAATTCAAATGTATTTTTGGTAAAATACTTCAAAAAACTTGTACTGTACCTTTAAATGTTGGTCTATTTCCATCATGTGCTCTCTATTATGGAGATCTATGTTTGGCAATCTTTCCATGTATACCATGTCAATTTTACAAAAACTAAAAATATTGTTGAAAAAATATTATCCCAAGAACATACGTAAAATTATAAATATTCAGCACATCAAGCTTTTGATATACTTTAGTGCACATGAACTGAGTAGCTGTCAAAATTACAACAGGCAACTCAAGTAATTATGCAGATTTATGCAAAACATTAACAAGAAGAATTAAATGCACAAATGAGGTGGCTACACTTGAATTGTTAAGATTATGAATAATTACCATGAATCTTTTTGCTCTTAATATAACTTGTTTTTGATAAACAAAGCCTTAATTATCAGAATACTTTTGAGAATTTTGGTGACCTTCATTAATCTTACAAAACAAGTCTCTTGTGTTCTGCATTGTAAAAGGCACATGCTTAGAATAAGTACACAAACCATGGGAAAAGCATATGTTAATGGCTACTACAAACCAGTGAATGATACCTAAGGTTTTAAGTACACAGCATTCTAACCACGTAGATGAAATAACATTGAGTATTTGGAAGTACCTTAAACTGAATAATATCTGACAAAGGGTAGAGAAATCTGCTATATGAGAAATTATTTCATTTTGCAAAATAACAAGTTATTTTATGAATAGAAGGGAAATATCAGCCTACTAATTCTTCATCTCTGAGATACAATAGATACAATAAATCATTTACAGAAAAAAATGCAGAGCCAAAAACATTCACCCATAACTCTTATTACTCTTCTCTTTCAGCCATCAGTTTTCTTTAGGTGAATGCAGATTCCAGTGATATTTTAAATACAAGCCCAACAGCTATGCAAAATTTTCAGGAAAAAAAAATCTACTCTGCTTCACTGGTAATTTTTACACTGCCCTCCTCCTTTCAGATAAACAGTAGGACCTCTTCATGTCCCCTTAGTTGATTTCAGAATTAATTTGCAACACTGTCATCAACAGTGTAACAATTCACTGATCAACAGTTGCAATTCTTCATAACACTGTCAAACTCCCAGCTACCACCATGGCAGCCTGTTTTGCCCAGGCCCAGACACTATGCCTTGGGACTAGTAGTAAAGGAGAACTTTAGAAGCATTAAGTCTTTAATGCCAGCTACACTATCTCTACCCTAGAGAGCAAGCTGTCAGATCAATGGTATTTTTGTCATAAGATTCTCTCCAAGGGACTTGAATTTGTTTTGGCAAATGTCAAATAGCTTTGATGCATAAAAATTAACTTAAAGAGGTCATCCTTAGACAAAATACAAACTTGCATTTCAAAGGTACTTGCATCATTTTATATCATTACATAACAAAGCAGATCCAGTCACCATCAGGAGAACTGCAATAATGCATGGTGAGAGTTGATGGAAAACACCCTGTGTTAACTGCAATTCCCAAATTCTTGTTCACCATCACTGTGTTTAGAGTTAGCTTTAATGTAAAGCAAGTATTCTACATAAACTCTGCTCACTGCTTCTATATACAACAGGTTGAACTGAATTTTGCTTCAGAGATAAAATCTGGTTCCTGGTTTCCTTTTAACTCTGGAGAGGGAGATACCCATCCACTATGCCAACTGCCTTTCTTTCCATCCCAGGTCATAAGATTATGCTGGGAATTCATAGTCAAGGGCACTCACCCCTTGCTAGACTGTGTAGAACAGGAAGTAGTGTCCCTTAAAGGCAGTTCTTCCCTTCTTGTCAGTATCCAGATAGTGAAAGGGCATACTTTATGCTGTTTTACTGCTCATACACACATGCAGAATGGATTAAAACTTCACTCTAACTGTATGCCCAGACATGCAAATGGTTCTGTTCATTTTAGTTAGAGATCACTCTACACTAAACTAATACAGCAGCATTAGCTTCCTTCCATACCCCTGCCAACCTGTCTTTGAAAATCTCAAACTCAAATTATACTTTAAATTAAACTCTTTTACTATGAATGCATTTAAGTACTAAAGAGTTAGGCAGGAGAAGTGCTTTTCACCTAAAGCAAAAAGCTCAGGAATTGACAATAGTGAATTACGTTTTTGCAAAAGGTAACAAACTGACAGTTGCAGTGACTCAAGTGCTGTTTATATCCTCAGATTAGGTAAAATGTGAGTAATCGCAATGATATATCACCTCCCCATTGCACACCTTCGAGTCAGGATGTCTCTTCCACACCCTGAAAGGATAACTCCCATGGTCATAAGGGAAAGACTGGTGTCCAGAACCATTTAATCCTTGGCTTCCTTGTTGAAACTATTATCAGGACAAACTACTGTAAAAACTTCTTAGTGTAAATTACATTCAGCATTTGGGTATTGGGCTGAAACATCCAAGTTATTACACCTAAGCTAAAGAATAGCCAACAGATGGTAAACACTTTTCATTCACAAATTATTTTTATATATACAATACGCAAGTCGCTCACATTTAGCTAATACAAGTGATTCGTAAGTGGGACCCAAAAGTTGCATTTAATAAAAGTAATGAAACATGCTGAGTAATACAGGATTTTAATATATGCTGAAATATAATTACCATATTAACCAAAGTCCAAGATGACATTGAATTTAAGATGCCCCCCCAATTACATTCTATGCATGAAAATTTTATAAATTTGTTATGATTTGCCATGTATAGAACCTAACTATTGGAAGATCACCTTAAATTTACCCCCTCCCCTCCCACTGCAGTGGATTAAACAGCAGGAGGGTGCAGGTTGTCTGATCCCTGCCTCTTGTCACTTGTTCCCCCCTTACCCCCGGCTGTTTGTGTGTCCCCTGGCACCTGACCCCCTTCCCCCCCTGTAGTGCATGTACCCCATGGCATCTGCCCCGTTTTCTGGATGGACTTTCCTGCTGCCTGTCCCCCCTTGTAACACTGCTGCTTACCCCACTGCCCTGGTTCCAACCTTGCTCCAGCCTGATATGGTCACTCCAGCCCCAGTTCAGTAATACAACAGTGGCTGCATCAGTGGCAACTCCAGCACTGGCCCTAGACCCATGGCTAGAGCTGCTGCCACTGTTGCTGCATGGCTGGGCTGAGCCCAGAGCCAGCACATTCTCCGTGCCCTGGCCTGGAGTAGGACTGAGGCCAGGGCCTGAGGATAAGTGGAAGCAGGGGTAGGGTGGGAGGAGCACAGGCAATGTAGGGTGGGGGCCAACATCTGAATCCAACTCAGAGCCCAAGCTGAAATTAGGGCCAGAGCTGGAACCACAGTAGCAGATACCTACCCCCTGCTTCTACATGCTAAATGGGGACAAACCTTGTTTTGGATTTGAATAATACAATGAACTTAATGTGACAATTAAATTAACACGTGTTTTGCTACACATATAGTTGTGTTTATGTACTGTATTTTCCATACCCATAAGTTTGTAATGAAAATCAGTTAAATCTCAACCAATCTCTAGTGACGCAGTCCTACTAATATTATTTGCAAGGTATACCCCAACTCCACCAAAGTCAACGGTAAACATACCAACTGGCTTCAACAAGGCTAGGATTTCACACACAAGAAGATGTTTGCTGACTTCAGTATGTGTAATAGTAACAGAATCCCCAAGTCATGAAGGGGAATTATTGAGATTCAGTTTACATGCTTGACCAAAACAAAAATACAAATGGGAAGACTCTTTATAAGCATTGGCTCTTTTACAGAGAAATAAACAGCAGTTGCACATTTGTGCCTTAAAGTAAGTACATATAAAGCACAACTTTTTGGTAGTGAATACCAGTTTGTTTCAGAAGAACTGTTTAAAACAAAACATGTTTCTAGCCTCTGACCCTGTACACAAAGTTTTTCTCTTCTTACGGCCCAAATTTTTATAGTAATATTTAAAAAATTTGAAAAACAAGTTTTATAATGAAAATACTGACAGACCCTTAATGATAGCAGCACTCCTGGGAGCTGCAATAATAATAATATTCTTATTGCTACTTGAGCCTATTTTCTTTAGATGCTCAACTAACGGCAGTCATTTCCTAGATAATGAGCCTGTTTTGGAGAGGGGCTAATTTAGAAAATCAGAAAGGGGTTACCACCAACAGACATTGTTTTCTTAATAAATGATCATTTTATTTTGAATAAATGTGCAGTTAGACCCTGTCAAGATTCTCATACTTTACATGCATTTCAGAGTATTCAAAAGGTTACTGTGGTAACACATCTCCTTAAACAGAATGGTGTTGACACAGTTTCTTTACCATGGGAAGTAATCAACTTTATTAAGTAGCCATTTAGTTATAGAGAGGGATGAGACATTGCTGAATGTCTAACTGCACCTTGATTTCCATTGGAGTTTATGTATAGTTACCACACAGTTGCAAAATATTGGGCAGCATTTCAGGGTAACAATAAATCGCATGGGTTACCACTATACATGAACCATTAAATTGCTAATCTAAAATTGACTTGTTGAGTTTTTTTAATCTCTATCAGAATGGAGTTTTCAGCCTGATATATCAGGTTGGACTGCAATATAACTTTGTCTTTAGTGACTCAGATACTATATGAAACCTGACAAATGTTACTATGCAACAGTAGGAACAACGTAGGAAAAAAAAATACAACCCATTTATTCTACGATTCCTTAGAATCTCTCTCTCAGATGTCTTGCAATGTGTTCTGTGTTGATTACTACAGCTTGAGCCAAACTACCAATAAGTTTGACATGAGCCATGGTAATCCAGAATTGAAATATCATCCATCTTGTTGGTCAATCTTTCTATCAAGCTTTGTAAATTATTTGCTTTCCATATTTGGATAAATCATTAAGAACAAAACCCATAACAAACCAAAAAACAAGAACAAAAGGTCCCATCTAAAAGTAGCCATCCAGCCAACCATCTAATAAAAAGTTCCCATCATTCATGTTCCCCAGACCTATTTTTACTCAATGCAACACTTTCTTCAAAGACCAAATGTACGTATATAGGCTTGGTTGCATTCCTTGATGCATTAGACCACATGGAGGAGTGAATTTAAAGTTCAGAAGCCCCAGTAGGACAGCAACTTGTGTATTTCACTGATCAGAACTGCAAGAGATGCAGGGTGATGTTTCAGACAAACACGTCAAACCACAGGTCAAAGCAAATATATTAAGTTTTATGTAAAAACTAGTAAGAAACCAATTAAAAGAACCACGCAATGGTGTTACATCCCGGGACTACAATACTCCATTTAGCAAAGGGGCCTCTACATTTAGCTCTCACTTCAGTTTCTGCCTGGATTTAGGGAGTAGTTCCATCTCTAGCATATCGCAATACTTTCGTCTCAAGGTGATAAAGATATGGATCACAGAAGCAAGATCAGGGTGAAATACAGAGTTTTGTGGAAAGATGGGGAGTGTATGGAGTTGTTTTCTCAGCTCCATCAGGAGTTCCTCTTTGTTCCAAAACAGACTGACTGACTGAGGGCTACAGGCAGTAAAACAAGCTGAAGGAGCAGGTGTCCCACAAGCAAAACTGATAGCTCTCAGAGTTGCTTCAGGGTGGTATTTCCTTCTCTCCTCATGTCTTGTGACCTACAATATTTTTTCTTTAGATTATTATATGCCAAAATTTGGACTACTGATACCCAGGAAACATCCTTTTCCACTGTGACCCAATATACTTGGTATTACAAAGGTCTAGCAGTATGAAGGATACTGATGTTTGATGCACGTCAAAATATAAAACAGACACAAAATATCATCTCTGAAAATTCAGTGAAATATCCTCAGGCCATGGTCTGGTAGAATGCTCTCTAAATTGGTATTCCAAATCACCAGTTAGCAGCTGCGTCTCATATATTATGTGATCTTTGAAATACTCCTAAGAAAGCTGCCAAATGTCAAAATGGAAAAAAAAAGTGTCTCCCATCATCATGCCTTTCCAAAAATGCAGATATATTAAGAACATAGAAAATCAAAATGTCAAGAGCAACTTAGCTTTCAAGCTCCCTTTAAAGTCCTTCATCAAATCCTAAAGCCACTAACAAGTGGACTAAATGCTCTCCCTTCCTTTGGCAGATGTATAATTGAGGTTTGCTTTTAAAATAAGGTAAAAATAAACAAACATTATTAGAGGGAATTCATTCCTGGAGAGCTTTTACAGATGAACATTTATCAGTGTGTCAGAGATGTTACATAAAGTGCTTTTTAATCAAAATCCTCTTGATCACCAACCACAGTGTTCCTGCTCTCCGAGTACTTTTCTCCGGATCTCTGTGGCTGGGGTTTTAACCTCAGCCTTTTTGTGTGAGAGTCCTGATATGAGCCAGAAGGACAATAATATAGATCCTGCGCAGATTCATGCCAAACTCCTTTCCAATTTACATTCAAGCATTATAGTTGCTGTACAACTAAAGAACTAATGTCATACATCAGTTCAAGTAATACATTTACAGACTATTTTAAGAAATAAAAATAAATGGTAATATATCCCTGCAAGATGTGAGCTTCTAGAGTAGTCTATTTCTGTGAAGAATTTATGCAATTATTGTTTCCCATTACTATTAATAGGAGCACGCACAAAGAGCACATATTTTCCAATTGTTACTGAAGATAAGATATTAAACCAAGTAGTGACAGCTAACTCCTTTGTTTCGGTCAGGTGTTTTGTTTTGCCTTATGACAGTCTCACTTTGGGCATAATGAAATTGAGAAATAAAGTGTTAACTATTCAAATTTAATTTTTGAGACTCTAGCATCAACAATCTGATTAACAACCACAACCACTGTAGTTGAAAAGTTTTAGTTAATGAAGTGCTCAGTAGCATCTTCCAGATAAACGGAGGGTTGTATATACTCCATACACAAACTAACTACTTCTGGATGAATCTGACCCCTGTATAAAAGGTCTGCACAATCCTAATACAGCTCTTAATTCCTTTAAAGGTTCTAATGGAACATAATTGGAGCTTGTGGCCTTGTGTGGGTTCCTTTGTACAGGGGATAATGTATAGACAGGAATTGCATAATGGTGTAACTCCATAGTGCTAAGGTCAGAAGTATTTAGTCTGACCTCCACAACCTTGCCCACAAAACTTTACTTCAGACCTTATGCACCAAGCCCTTATCTTTTTGTTGAGATACAATGGATCTTTTAGAAGGTATTTAAATCAAGAATAGATATCTTTAAGTGACAGAGAAACCAAACAATTGTTTCATTGGTTTATCTAAAAAATTTGCACCTTATTTGTAGCTTGAATTGATCTAACTTCAGTTTCTAGCATTTGGTGCTTGCTATACCTTTGTCTGTTAGATGGCATCTGTCATGCAATGCGAATTCATCACAGTTAATTAAAACAACACAATGAAATATGATGACTCTGAACCAGAATGTCATCAAGTTACATTGAAACATTATCACATAAAGACACAACATTACACCATGCTGAAATTCCCTGCCAGTTAGAGAAAGATTTTGGGACTCCTGAAAGTTTTGTAAGCAGTAAAGGATCATCTTATTAAAAACAAAATGATGTCAAAAAATCTGGGCTAGATGGCAACCCTGGTAGATTCTTTCTTGGATAAACACTCTATGCAATACTGCAACATGGGAAGGCTCAAAGTCTTTCATCATTGCTTTGAGTCCAAGGTTGCATAAAAGTGATTTTCTTGATTTAATGACAGTTTCAATAGTTCTTCTGCCTGTCTTTAATACAGCACACACTTCTGTAATGCCCTTCCATAAGATTTTGTGTGTCTAGAAAGATGAATTATTTAGAACTATTCCCAATACCTATGGGCATGTGTAGACAAAACAGGGGCCCTAAATTGAAGCCGTGTGTTTTTAAAAACACACGGCTTTAATTTAGGGCTGATTAAACCCCCATGTTGTGCACATACCCTGCTGACATACCTGCCTCTAAGGGAGCGGGAAAAGGAGGGTGAGCTGCCAGCAGGCAGAGTGGTTCCTGGACTGTGGGGGTGTGGGAGAGGCTGGTGGTTCCCTCTGCGGCAGTGGCGGGCCACCCTGCAGGCGGCACCCACCCACAGGCACCTGGCTTGGGCGGTCCCAGGGGCCAGTGCAGCTGCGGAGAGAAGCAGTGGGCCCCTGTGCAGCTCAGGCAAGCAGGCAGGCTTCAGTGGGAATGGGGGGAAATCAGGCTCGCCACTTTTCGTGGACAGAGCCTGCCTCCCCAGGCTGCTGCCAAGCTGCCTGCTGGGTTTCCTGCAGAGCTGCATGGAGCCCGGTGCTTTGCTCCAAAGCTATAAGGGCAGCAAACTAAAACTCCTCAGAGTAGTTTTAATTTGCTGCGCCCCAAGTCATTTAAGGTGTATTATGGCACTGAATTTCCTACAGTAGCTGGAATTAATGAACAATATGCCTCACAGTTCATGCCCCCTGATGCTAGGCGTGCAAACACCAACACAATTAAAGCGGTGCAAAAGCATTTAGCCCACTTTAAAGGGTTCGGCGCATGACCTATATTTCTTTCCCAGGCAAATGCTAACAAACAACAGCATTTATGTAATACACAATTCCAACAATTTGTGACCAGCCCACTAACTAGATTCACTAATAATCTTAGATTAATCTCTGATATGTCTTGTACTGTTATTTCGATTTGCAGATCTCCTCTTAATGTATCTGTGTTGCTGCTGTTAGGAGACAGTGGCCACATCTACACAAGATGCTTACTGCACAGTAGCTCATTACTACTGGGCAGTAGGCCTGCGTGAAGCGGCTAGTACTCACTTCAGATTCGGATTTGGCCAATTCAGGGGACAGCGATTCGACTCGGTGATTTGAATCACTGTCCTGATTTGATTCAGCCGAATCTGATTAGGCAGCAGCCTAATTCAGGGGACAGTGATTCAACTCAGTGATTCGAATCACTGTCCTGATTTGATTCAGCCAAATCTGATTAGGCAGCAGCCTAATTCAGGGGACAGTGATTCAACTCAGTGATTCGAATCACTGTCCTGATTTGATTCAGCCAAATCTGATTTGGCAGCAGCCTAATCTCCAAATCAGTCAGGCCAGACCCATCCCCCACCCCGGCAATGGCTGCCCCAGCTCCCAGCACTTGAGGAAAAAAAAGCCCTGGCTCAGCAGGTGCTGCCAGGCAGAGGGATGATCCCTGCTTCCCCCCACTGTCCCATGCTGCGTAGGGGGCTCTGCACAAGCCTTCCGACCACCCCACTCACTCCCCCCTGCCCTCCCCACAGGTGCCCCACATTGGCCAGCTCCAGCCCTTTAAGAAAAAAAATAAATGAAAAAACTTCCAGGCTCACCACTCCTGCCGGCAGGGGTGATCCCCATTGCCCCACACCATGTGGGGGCTCTGCACAAGCCCCCAGAGCTCCAAGGCTGCTGCAGGAACAGTGAGTCCTGGGGCTTTTATTGGTTATTTCTTTTCTTAAAGGGCCAGAGCTGGCCTAGGCAGGGCACCTGTGGGGTCTGGGGAAACAGGGAGAGGTCAGGGGGCTTGTGGCAGAGCCCCCCATGCAGTGTGAGGCAGTGGGGGGCAGCAGGGATTGTCCCCCGCCTGGCAGCCCCCAGTTATCACTGGGGCTTTTCTTTAAAGTACTGGAGGCTGAGGCATGGGGGAGGGCAGCCATTGGGGGGCTGGGGAGCAGCCACTGGAGGGCTGGGGGGGCAGCAGGGGTCCCCCCATGGTCCCCTTCCCCACCCCTAGTACTTACCAGCTTGGAGTCAGCTGTAGCTCCCTGCTGCAGCCACTGGGGACTGCCCAAATCATCAAAGCTCTCCATATCTTTTTCCAAAGATTTAGGGAGCTTTGAATCGATTCGGACGTCTAAATTGGTCCCCTGATTTGATTCAGATTCGGAGATTCAGCCACCGAATTGGGCTGAATCTCCTCCAAATCGCATCACCACCTGAAGCTTTGCACAGCCCTACTGGGCAATAGCTCGTTAGTGCTGCACAGTAGCATCAGGGGCATGAACTGTGAGGCAGCACTACTGCACAGTAGTAATGAGTTACTGTGCAGTCAGCCTCATCACAAAGCCATGCAGAGATGCTACTGTGCAGTAACACCAGTTACAGCACAATCATTTAGTACTTGGGTATGCAAGTACTAAATGACTGCACAGTAACTACTGCTCAGTCAGTGTCTCATGTAGATACTGTCAATAAGTGCATTTGTTTTGACAATACCATGTCCTAGGGCTCAGTTGTCTTAACCTGTTGTTGCCTGTGACCTTCTCAGGGTTCTCAGCACACTCTGGTTCTATCTACACAAGGCTGCCTCTACTCTCAGAAATTCTCACAACAGACAACAGGCACCATTGCCGAGATGCTTAGGCAATAGCAGTCCTCACAAAATTTCTCCCATTGTCAGCAGTGGAAAATAGTCCCTCTTTAAATATTTCCTTAATTTTTTGAGTTTGTACATAAGTGCACGGTTCTACCTTCACTGACCAAGGGCTCTACTTGCTCTATGGTCTCTAGAGCTGTAAGCCTATCCAGCTCCTTTTTCAGTCTCCCCTGTGGTATCTGGCCCAAAGTACTCAGAAGACATTCTTTTTATTCAGTGCCACTATCCCAGCTGCGTTTACTTAGCTGAGCATGCTTTTGCAGCAGCCCTCCTTCAGACTTGCAAGGTTATGACACTAAACTGCTTAAAGGTACAATTCCCAATAATGTAAATAATGCATATGAAGAAAATATCAAAACTCTGGAATATCTGAAAGCATCAACAGACCGAGACATATACAAGGTAAAGAGCATATAATGGGAAGTCAAATAGGAAGCTGCATTTGCAGCTTATATTGAAAATCAAACTTTTATTTGGGAAGCCTAGAATATATATAGGTGTGAATATTTTTTAATGCCACTGAAGTAGGTACACAGTTGTTTGTTCCTATAATCTTGTTATTTTCAGATTTAATGATGTTAATTTTTTTTACATCAGCCATTTGAACAGATGATAAGTGGGTAGGGATTTTAGTCATAAAAGTTATGTTTTGTAAAGGCCTCATTTAAATATGTCTTAATTAGCATTTTCATAACTGAGCTATCAGCTTTCCATTAAATCTTGAAATTCTCACTTCTGTTCCCACTGGACAGATGTCCACATTGCAAAAATTAAAACCCTACAAAATCCTATAACACTACAATTGGCAATAACTGGAACCTTTGGCAGTAGTCTCAGAAGAGGGAATGAATGGAGACAGAGCTATTCTTTCACCACTCCTGTTTAGTCTTTGATCCAACTAGTGGGAAAGTGTGAGAAAGCTCAAGCTGTTGCTACCTGCATCCGTTCAGATGATAAGGGGTTTCTCCATTTATGATCTTCAGTCTGGCTCCTTTAATTTCTATTATATTAAAGAGAGAAAACCCCAAACCCCGAAACCTTAAAAATTTGAGGACTATTACTTTTTTAAAAATTATACTCAATTTTTAAAAAGTGGGGCAAACATTTTGTACCATATTTAGATTGGTAAACCCTGGGATCTGTAGAAGAACCATTTCTTCACAGCTGAGAGAAATATACTACTTTCTTTCTTTCCAAGAATACTTCAGACTAGCAGCTTGTTCAATAATATGTGAAGCGTACAAATTTTAATTGATATATGCTGCCTATTCCTAGCATGCAGCAACACAGAACGGTTAAAAAAATTCTTTGTATTCTACAATTCAAAAGAAACAAAACTTCAGCCACCCAAAAGGCAAAACCTAAATATAAATAACAATACTTACAACGATATAAACAACCTTTTTCTTCTTTAGAACTAAAGTATAAAGAGAGAGTAATCAGCTGTAATTGTTGCTTTTGAAAATGTGAGCTTTACATTCCACAAAATACTTAAAAATAAATACAGGAAGCTTCTCAAAATACATTTTCTCAATTCAACAAAGGAAAAAAAAACAAACTAAGTTAGGACACTCAAGTGTTATTTGCAGCAATCATGATAAGTCAATTTTGGCTTAAACCATGATTGTTATAAACACTCACAAAACATATTATTTACCAGATGGCAATCTTACTCAAGCAAACACATCAAACTTATGTTTCATTATTATCAAATAAGGATGAACTTGCCACTGGGATAACCTCCAGTACTTAAACAAACACTTCTACATAAAATGAATGCTATGTTTTCGTTATTTAATAAGTACACAGGACTAAATAATTCTTAATACTTTCCACTGATATCCATTATTCCGATGCCAAAACTTTTGAAGCATAAACGAAGACTTGGGTTTTGACATCCCTGTAGTAGTTTTCCAGCTTTCACTAAAGCAATAAAATAAAATGTATATATAATAAAATATTTATATAATTTATCATTGCTAAAAAAAGTATTTAGGAATGGAATAAAAGGAAGGAACAATGCTAATTTATCCTTGCTAATAACCTACAGTAATCTTATCCATTCTACAAGTTTATACAAAATTAGACCATAGCCTATAAAGATGGAAAAGAGAAAATGAAGTAGGAAACATTAAAACAAAACATGAGAATTCTATCTGATTTTGGCCCTCGTATTTTGGGCAACTAATGCAAATACAGCTAGGGAGTACAGGGCAGGCTCTGAAGCGTTAGAAGGAAGCCAGATTGTTTTTTGTTCGTTAGCCCAGTATTTTAAATTTCCCATGAATAGAGAAATCCATTTTCCTCTTATTTCTTCAAAAAACAAACAAGACTACAGGAGCATATTCTGTCTGAATACTGGGCTCTATACCACCTGCCCATTACAACTATAGTTCCCATAAGAGTGAATCTAGTTAATCTTAGTCTAGTAATGGCCTGTGATTGTTTGTAGTTTTACATCACAGCTAGGTAGGTTTCCAGGCCAAAGGAGTGTTTGTCCCAAATCCCATTTTTTAAGATTAATAAATCTCACTGTCAAGCATATCCAATGCTTGCTGCCAACTTTAATTCTTAAATTGATGTCCTGTTTTAAATATAAAAGAAATATTGCATTGGTGACTCTTACAACATTTCCCTGGCCATTTGTCTGGAGGAGAACATAGATGCTATTTAATCACCCAAACCAGGGTTCATGTGGCAGAGCAGAGGTACCTTGAATGTATTTCTTGGGGTATCTGGTAGGTGCAAAAGATCTATTTTTTATCAGTAGTTTAAAGTTCTTAGGTGAAGTAAGTTGCTCACATTTAATATCCCTATAAAGTTGAAGTGACTACACAGCCTGATACCTAGAAAGGGCTGATGCTGCCTTGTAATAGCACATCAGAAAAAATTCTACGTAGCCGCACTGGCATGAACCCTGTCAAAGCCAACAGGGTGACAGAGGCATGAATGCAAATGAAATATTGTCTCTTTTTTATCAAGTATATGACAAAATGTAAGAATTAGAAGTTTTAAAGAATTAATTGCTCTAAAAAAAAGACGCAGGCATACTTAGGGTCTAATTGCTGATGCTGACTCTGCTGTTGATTGCTTTAGAACCACAATCAATTCACAAAAGATCAGTATTTTCAGATTTGGGTCCCTTATACTAAGACTCTTAACAAAAGAGGCCTGGTTTCATTGGTGTTGAACACCTATGACTCCCACTGACTTTATGCACAAGTGCATACATTTTAACATGAGCATCTAAATGTAAGCAGCTATGTTTGAAAACCTTAAACATGCTGTACTTAGTTATCAATTATGTTTACCCACCTTTCAAAACTTCTAGTGGGAGAAAGGAATGTGGAGAATTATTTATTTTTACTGGCAGCAGTACATGTATGTGAGCTATCTGATATCTGCAAATCCTGTGAGACTCTGAACCTTTTGTTGTTTGCATATTTTTTACATGTATAAAATGCTTCCTAAATGTATATGTTTACCTAATTTAAAACACTATTGAAGCAAGCTTTACTATGATGTTAAATTTTGCTTTCCTTGCAAATTCTAGAGATATGCAAGATTGGGAGACAACCCCTTTTCCCCAGTTCCCAAACCCAGCCACCCATTCTTATGTACAAGGTCTTTGAGCCCTCTCTGTCCTTCTCTTATATACATTACCATGAGTGACAACAAGACCGTTTTAAGTGCTGTGCAATTTAGGTTAAAGTAAATTTACATTAACTTCATGCCAGCCTTCTTTCCCACATTAAAATAGGCTTTATAATAGCTAGTTTTTGATCCAAAAATACGAGTGAATAATGAAGGCCCCAGTTCAGGGATTCCATGTTTTTTACATCTATAAGGCAATGATCTAATCAACTCTGCTTACATTTCAAGATGAACTACTGCCTCTTGTGACAGTGGGCAACCACTGAGTAATAAGGGCACCTTGATGACATTGTCTAAAACTGTCATTACACATCATTTTTAATCTGAGTAATCCCCAGTTATACATTTTATGGACATTAAAGAAAAAGTAAAAATGAAATATTTTTATACCTATAGAGAATTAAAATTTATACTTCTCTTTTCTATCTTATCCTCCCTCTCTCTCATGTGTTGAAGTACTAAATAAATACGGGCTCAGTCCTAATGTGGCTTGAAATTTAGTAATACATTGGTCTCTCCAGCAGACCATTTGGAAATATCATCTATATGCATTTGTGCTACCAGTTTCATATGCATCCCTCGGTGCTCTGGGTTAATAATGTGATCATTTCTATACAAAGCAAAAGGGATGGTGCAATGAACCTTTAAAGGGAAGGATAACATGAAAATCTGAGGTCTGATCTGCCATGAAGTTGGTATCTTTCTGCAACTAAAACTGTGCAAACGTTTTGGCTGGTCTTCTGCAATCTCTGAAGATAGTCTTTCATGTCCTTTAGGGTTCTTCTAGATACGCTATGTTTTTCTGTGCATCCAGGTTGCTTAAAGGAGTGCTGTTCTTGAATTTTTACTGACAGATATTTTGCTAGGTAAGAATGACTAAAGAAGAAGGATTTTTAGTATTCTTATAACTGAGTTATAAAGAAGAAGTTATGGTTATGAAGAAGAAACCTTATTAAGAAGAAACCTTCTCTTGATTCTGGTGTTCTTGTCTCTAGGGCTAAGTGCAGACAGTCAACAAGCCTGAGGCTGAATCGATTCAGTCTTTGCAACTTAGTCTAAGATGCAGAGATTAAACTGAAAAACAACTGGACAGACATGCACTTTTCATTCAGGAAATGCAGCCACATACCTGCAATGGCTCAGGCCAGAAGCTGGGGGGCAGTACAGCACAGCTCTCTGGCATGTAGCCAGAATGGGATATGTGTTCACTTCCTCTTCCTGCTACCTCCGAGGTCTATGGGATTTGCCATTCAGAATCACAATAGCAGGACTCTGCAGGCTTGCTCATCACTTCATCTTCCTGATTACATGTGCCTCTGGGATTTGCAGTTCACAGTCACAGCCAGCAATAAGTTTTTAGCAGGGCAGGGCAGCTCTGTACTCAGGGGAAGGGAAATTTAACCCCCCTTCCTGGCCCCAGACCCCAGCCAGAGTTTGCTTGGGGGGAGCAGTCCCTGCCTCGCCACCCTGACTCCCCCAACCTTTCTCTGCTGGAGCAGACAGCAGAGCCCAACTGTCTGCTCCAACTGGCCACATCTCTGGCACATCTCTGCACAAAAAGGTATGTGTATAAATATGCTCTGTCCCTATCCCAAGGGTGCAAGCCAACACACAGACTTTAGGGACATTTAAGAATACAATGGCTATTTGATTTGGTGTGCATTGCGGGAGGGTGGGGGGTGGAAATCAGTGAAATCCTAAAGAGATTCCAGTTTGCATTCTGGCCCCTCACTGGGGCTGGCCTATGCTTGTAAGAATAAAAAGGGATCTCCTATTCAGCTTATGCTGCTTAGCCATTCTTATCACACTAGTTTCTTTAACCTGTCTTGGTCTGACTAACCATGAAGAGGTTCTTCACCAATGACAAGGATGCAGATGTCCTCAGATGATTTAAGTTCTGTCTTGAAGATAGAACTGAAATCTCTCTGAAGGTTGTTGTTATGAGGTGATGTAATAAGACATGTTTCCTAGGGACCTATCCTATTGCCAACTTCTTTTAACACACGTATAAGCTTTCTTGATGAAAACTTTTAACCATGAGACATATTTAAGCATAATCAAAACATCAGTAACATTCATTTTCTCCATGGATCCTAAAATATTCAAACCTCTCCCGTGAAGAAATGCCTGGATGATATTGAAGTACCACAGCTACTTCATTTTCCTCCACTAAACATAGGTTTCATTATTGCTTGATGTTTGTCACAATAACACACTATTTTGTGTTCATGCTTAGTTAATGTACACATCCACGAAGTCATACTTCTAATTCAGTGACTTAATGTCACTTTCAATGGAGGTCTTTCAATGCCAACCCTACATATGTTGAAAATGATACAGAGGAGGTGCATCTATATATACTTTAAACACATCTTACAATGATTATGTCCTTTATTTACTCTGTGACAAACTCACAATATCCTTTGCCCTTCAGATCATAACATTTGAGCTAAGAGCAAGCCTATGAAACCACAAACTTGCTGGGCTCTATCATGGCAGGGGTCAGAACTAACAGGGCACAAAGCCAGGTGTGCCATGAAAATGTGCATGTTGTGTTAAGTACCATTTGATTTATATCCAGGCCTTATTTAATCTGTACATCTAAACAATACCACAATTGTTTCTTAAGTCAACAAGCAATCAGACCTTTGCTATGCCAGAGTGAAAATTGCTTCTCCTTGACAGTACATGCACCCTCTTGCTCCTACTCTTGCTCTGGGAAGTAAAATGTTCACTGAATGTGTACATACATTTTGAGGTGCCGCAAAATGCACCCCACACATGTGTTTTGGTTCTCCATGCTGCATATTTGCAGTGCAGAGCCAAATTTAGATACTGTGAAATTCTAGTATAAAAAAAAAGTGTGGAAAAAAGCAGCATAGCACACATGGTGGCAGTATGTGCAGCCTGAAACAGGAGCCTGGCTGGCCAGAGCCACGCTCCAGCTACCAGCCAAGCTCTGTGCACCCAGATCACTGACACTGGAGTCTTGGGAGGCCCCCACAACCCCAGATAAGGCTGCTGAGGCCAGTCCAGGTGCTGTTCCCAGCCTCCTCTATTCCACCCAGAGCATTTTTTCCTATGCTAACCCCACATGCAGGGTGTGCATTGGGGAAAAAAGCAGCGGTGGCACAAATTTGTGCCACTGCTTCTTTCACTGTGGCAACCACATGCCCCTACTTGTGGGGATGCAGCCCACATGCCTTTAAAAAATCTCTGACCCAAACGCACTGCACTTTGGGATGAACAGGGCTTTTCATGCTTAAATATGCATTTAAGAATGCAAGCTATAATCACATCTTCACTCCAACTCAATTACAAAATGAACTCTTTCCATTTTATTCTTATCTTTAACTAGGAGTTATTTATTTAATAGATATTTAGTAAGAAAACACTAAAATTACTTATACCATGTATATGTATTGACTTCAACATAGATCAATCAATATGCTGTAACTGGTAAATTACAGAGAAAACAATATCTAAAAAGACAGATATCTTCATTAGAAGAAAAAATTCTGGATTTAATTTTTCACTTGTTATGTGATATTCACCCCATTCAAACTAACTGATGATGCCTGTTCAGTTCTGGTATATTTTAAAGAGGGAAACATCAGTCCAGATTTCAATGGGGTGATGCCTATTAAAGACTGTATAGGTCACTGGAGAATCAGACCTTTGGATCTGATCCCATTGACTTCATTGGCACAGGAAGAGGCCTTTATTGATCAATTATAACCTTGTAGTTCACAGTTTCTTAAATCCAGAAGAGATCTATTTTCCTGTATTTAGTGAATGACCATGTAATGTAGGAATTCTTACATGGCTTACATGACTTCTCTAAGAATTAAATGTGAAAGATTATTTAAGGAAAACCTTTTTTGAATGATCTTGTTATCCCAATGTGATCAATTAATTAATGGTGATGGAAAATGTTTATTTAGATAGGAATTAAAAACTCTTAGGAATCTTTGTATTTCACACAAACAGCAGCACCAACAATAGAAATATCAGATTAATTCACAAGTGCCTATAGGCCTTTGGTTACTCTGAGTGTTGGCTAGGGTAAAATAAAGGCAAAAGTCTAAAATAAAGTCATGAATGAAAATGAATGAAAAGTAAAGAAACCAGTAAATCAAAATCTCCTTTGCCACCATTGCCCCACTGGGCAGCCTGGAGGTGATGGTGATGGTGGCAGAGAGGACCTGCAGGGCAGCCCAGGCATGGGCTCCGGGTGGCTCCAACAAAAAGGGCCTAGCAGTGGGGGGTGGGGAAGGGCTGCTTTTCCCCCACACCTAGCAGCAGCTTCTGCCCAGCCATTGCCACTGCTCAGGATAGGCAGGTGGTCCAGAACAGGCATGGAACAGGGTGGGGTTAGTGCTATGCATGTGGGTTCTAGCTAGTCCAGGGCTGGTCTGCTCGAGTCAGGATGAGTCTGGGACAGGCGTGGGGCTGGCAGGGATCAGTGTTGGGGCTGTACATGTGGGTCCTGGCTGGTCTGGAGCTGGTCCGCTCTGGCCACAGTGAGTCTGGAGTGAGTGCGGGCTGGGTTTGGGGTTCTGCACATGGGTCCCCACCAGTATCATGGTCATTGCCTGGGCTGCTTAGAAATTCAGCCCAGCTCTGGAGCTGCCCTAGCCCCACTGTATACTCAGGGATGGTAGGACTCGCTATGGGCCAGATGGCACCTGGGCCAGGTGGGACAGAGGGGCCTGTCGTGGGCCAGACAGAGTCCCTCCATGGGCTGGATTTGATCCGAGGGCCATATTTTGCCCATCCTTGGTTTATAATCATCAGGGTTTAGAAGAAGTAGTTTAAAGGTTCTCTTGATATTTAAAGAAATCCTTTTGTTTTCTATCCTTGTGGATATTTTACATGGCTGGACAGTTACATTTCCTGCTAAATATTTAGCAATACCAACCTCCAAAATGTACAGCCTAATGTCAGAGCATAGGTGAGGTTTTGGTCTACCACATGCATTTTAACAGTCACAAGAGCATGAGCATTTAAAAGAACCAAGCAACACTAAGCTTTCACTACTTCATGTAATAATGTTCTGTCATAAGTCAGACCCCATCACTGCAGAGAACAGAGGAGTGGATATTACTGCAGGGAGTGAAGCCCACCCATCACTGCTCAGTACAAATAATTTCTCAAGTGTCATATACCATTTGTTTACAAAGAGGTCTTACCTCAATATGACACTCAGAGTTAAGAGCTCAATCAAATTCAAGTTTTTTCACAGTTTTCCCTAACTGCCTTTATTCCCCATTTTAATATATTTCCGCTTACCTTATGATTAACTGATATTTGGGTTTTTTCCCCCCATTTGGCAGATCTGGTCTTAAGGGAAGCATATCCTTACAAAGACCTGGGCTGCTTCTTCACTGAAGCAGGACTTACATTTTGGACAAGTATCTTTCCTCTTCTGGAGATGAAATCTCTAAGAGCAAAGTCACATGTTTCACTTAGATAAAATGAAAGGCACTTAAAATGACAGTGCATACTTGAAAGCTTGTCAACTTGTGCTTAGTGTCCTCTGAGCATCTCAAAGTTATGCAGCTTCAGGAAGGGTTAGCTCTGGGCTATGCTCCTTAGCTCATGTTAGGGTAACTTCAGTCTGCTCCACAAAGATAAAACAAGCAATTTGCAGTCCTCCAGCATCCCAGGATGTACTGCTCCCTGTCATGACCCAAAGGGTATGATTTTGTGTGTGTTTCAGCACTGCAGAATTATTTCCCGCCACGAGCAGCTTTCTTTGCACGGTGCAATTCTCAGTTGCATAGAGAAAACCCCGGTGCAAAGGAGTTCCCGCCATTCGCATGCAAATTTGTTCCCCACTATTGGCTGTTTCTAAATTATTCCCACGTGGCGGCTAGCAATTGGCTTGCTAGCCGTATAAGAGGCTTGAGCGGTTTCCGCCCAAGTTGGAGGAGGAGGACTCCACAACCATCTCGTGGAGGAGCAGAACTTCACATCCATCTTGTGAAGAACTCTAAGCACTGTGGAGCTTAACGAACCCAGCATGTGCCTTAAGGAGGATACAGGGGCCTGATCAACCTCTAGCCTCTCCCCGTCGCCGCCTGATCCCTCGACGTACCCTTCCCTGCGCGCTTTCATGGAGTCACCTTTTGGACTCTCATCGTGGTATCCAGAGCTCTTTCCAGGTTTAAGAGGCTCGAGTTTTCTACGGGTCTTGTTCGAGCGAGTTTTCCTTTCGTTTGTAACTGCAACTTAAGCGAAGTTTTTCCTGCCTGCACCGCGACCATCTACAGTGTAAGTAAAATAACCTTTAATCAACCGCTACACGTCCGTGCCTAATTCTAGTCCGCCGTGCCGAATTCCCTGACCCGCATGCCACGGCTGCTGGCCACAGCCTGCCGCGCGCCCCCGAAAGCCTCGGACCGCTCCCGGCCTGCACATGGCGACAAGGATGGGATCCGGGGAAAGCACAATGGAGCTAGAATTAGTTAAGAACTGTCCTTGGCGCAGTGGAAAATGCCAAGTAAAGAACTTCATGGAACTGGAGGTGCATATCGCTTTCCACCAGGTGGGCGGAATGGGTGAGAGGTTTATCAGTGGACGCCTTTCGCTGAAGGGAGAAGAGGGAGCTTCTGAAGACGGAGCCCCGAGAGAGAGGGAAGTGTATCTTCACCCCGCGGCATTCGGGTGTATAATGAATAATGAATGGGTCCTGTTTAGGCCCCTTGACACTGTGTCCCTCCCCAGAGTCAACTTGGCAGGCGCACTAAACCCGACCCTCACCCAGGAGTGTGCCCGTTGCCTAAGATGTGCTCGGGAGAGTGAAGAACCGGTGCCGATCAACCGGTTCACCCCCTTGATGGTAGCATCTAGATTGAGGGGTCACGAGCTTCCATCCGAGCTCCGCGAAGACCTGGAGACGGAGGGACGTGCCGCAGATGAGAGGGTGGCCCCAAAATATGACAAAGGGGGAGTGTTAACTGCAACTTTTCGTACAGTAACTGACTAACTAGCAAGTTAATGCAAAAGAATTTAAGTTTGAAAGCCCAGCTGTGTATGGCCGTTCAAGCGGTCAAAGAAGCGGCTGCGAAAGAAAATCTTGAGACGCCACGCCAAGATGGCACTGAGCAAGAGGGAGACTGCGTGGAAGAACCGGAAGAGAAGGGTGGAGCTTTGGAGGGACCCGCGAGAGTTTGGCCAGCGACCCTGCCCACCGACGCAGCGTCGCTTCCGGTGACCACGCCTTCTTGCTGACGGAAGGGAGAATCGAGCGGAGGAGTGCATCCGCCCCTCCTGCCTGAAACAATAACAGCAACATCGACTCCTGAAGTAACAGCTCGTCCTGTAGCCACGATCAACCCAGTGACGGATGCACAGGGTGCGGTTTGTGCTGCCACCACTCGCATTCGTGCTTGGACGGAGTTACAGGAGCCGTACAGAGAATCTGAAATGGAATCTGACGAGGCTGTAGTCTCATGGCTGGGACTCATGTCCATGGAGTTTGAGTTTAACTAACCGCCCTATTGCGTGCGGGTTTTTGTAAATATTTTGATATACGTTAACTTATTTTTTGAGAGTTTTGTTTACAGGTTCAGGACTCAGAGTGCGTGGCGGAGAGAAGCCCCAAGAAGGATAACATCATCGGCAGAAGTGAGGGCTTGATGCGCGACTTCGCCATGACACCCACTGAAGCCCTGATCGTGCAGTTTTTTGTTATGAATCTGGTTATGTGTGTATGTATTTGCGCCGGCTATTATTTAATCCGATCCCTGGAGGACGAACTTTTGATGTTAGCTGAATTTGTGTTTATTCATTTAGTTCAACAACCCATTATAAGAGCTACTGGCGACCTGAGTGACGAGCATGTGGTATAATTCAGCTGTGCCTTCAGCAAAGGGGGATGTCATGACCCAAAGGGTATGATTTTGTGTGTGCTTCGGCACTGCAGAATTATTTCCCGCCATGAGCAGCTTTCTTTGCACGGTGCAATTCTCGCATGCAAATTTGTTCCCCACTATTGGCTGTTTCTAAATTATTTGCACGTGGTGGCTAGCGATTGGCTTGCTAGCCATATAAGAGGCTTGAGCGGTTTCCGCCCAAGTTGGAGGAGGAGGACTCCACAACCATCTCGTGGAGGAGGAGAACTTCGCATCCATCTTGTGAAGAACTCTAAGTGCTGTGGAGCTTAACGAACCCAGCGTGTGCCTTAAGGAGGATACAGGGGCCTGATCAACCTCTAGCCTCTCCCCGTCGCTGCCTGATCCCTCGACGTACCCTTCCCTGCGCACTTTTGTGGACAGTCACCTTTTGGACTCTCATCGTGGTATAGATTCATAGATGTTAGGGTCGGAAGGGACCTCAATAGATCATCGAGTGCGACACCCTGCATAAGTAGGAAGGAGTGCTAGGTTTAGATGACCCCAGCTAGATGCTCACCTAACCTCCTCTTGAAGACCCCCAGGGTAGGGGAGAGCACCACCTCCCTTGGGAGCCCGTTCCAGACCTTGGCCACTTGAACTGTGAAGAAGTTCTTCCTAATGTCCAGTCTAAATCTGCTCTCTGCTAGCTTGTGGCCATTGTTTCTTGTAACCCCCGGGGGCGCCTTGGTGAATAAATACTCACCAATTCCCTTCTGTGCCCCCGTGATGAACTTATAGGCAGCCACAAGGTCGCCTCTCAACCTTCTCTTGCGGAGGCTGAAAAGGTCCAGTTTCTCTAGTCTCTCCTCGTAGGGCTTGGTCTGTAGGCCGTTGACCATACGAGTTGCCCTTCTCTGGACCCTCTCCAGATTATCCGCATCCTTCTTGAAGTGTGGTGCCCAGAATTGCACACAGTACTCCAACTGCGGTCTGACCAGCGCCCTAGAGAGGGGAAGTATCACCTCCTTGGACCTATTCGTCATTCATCTGCTGATGCACGATAAAGTGCCATTGGCTTTTCTGATGGCTTCGTCACACTGCCGGCTCATGTTCCTCTTGGAGTCCACTAGGACTCCAAGATCCCTTTCCACCTCTGTGCCACCCAGCAGGTCATTCCCTAGGCTGTAGGTGTGCTGGACATTTTTCCTCCCTAGGTGCAGCACCTTGCACTTCTCCTTGTTGAACTGCATCCTGTTGTTTTCTGCCCACTTGTCCAACCTATCCAGGTCTGCCTGCAGCTGTTCCCTGCCCTCCGGCGTGTCCACTTCTCCCCATAGCTTTGTGTCATCTGCAAACTTGGACAGAGTACATTTGACTCCCTCGTCCAAGTCGCTGATGAAGACATTAAAGAGTATCGGTCCAAGGACCGAGCCCTGCGGGACCCCACTGCCCACACCCTTCCAGGTCGAGACCGACCCACACCACGACTCTTTGGGTGTGACCCTCTAGCCAATTCACCACCCACCGGACTCTGCAGTCATCCACATCATAGCCTCTTAGCTTGTTCACCAGTATGGGGTGGGATACCGTATCGAAGGCCTTCCTGAAGTCTAAGTATACGACATCCACCCCTCCTTCTGTGTCCAGGCGTTTCATAGCCTGGTCATAGAAAGAGACTAGATTGGTCAGGCACGATCTGCCTGCCACAAACCCGTGCTGGTTTCCCCTCAGCATAATTTGCCCTGCCGGGCTCTCACAAATGTGAGCCTTGATAATTTTTTCAAAGACTTTACCAAGGATGGAGGTGAGACTGACTGGCCTATAGTTGCCCGGGTCCTCCTTCCTCCCCTTTTTGAAAATGGGGACCACGTTAGCCCTTTTCCAGTCCTCCGGGACTTGGCCCATGCACCACGAGCGTTTGAATATTCCTGCCAGTGGCTCTACAATGATGTCAGCCAGTGCCTTCAGCACCCTCGGATGGAGCCCATCCGGGCCTGCCGATTTAAAGGCATCCAGTTCTTCCAAATGACTCTGCACCACCTCAGGATCTACGTATGGAAGTCTGGCGCCTTGCTGCTGCCTCTCTACAACCCAAGTGAGAGATTTGTCGTGCCCCTCACTTAGGAACACTGAGGCAAAGAACTCATTGAGGAGTTCAGCCTTGTCCGTCCTATCTGTCACCAATTGTTTCTGCCCATTTAGCAGTGGTCCTATTCCTCCCTGGGCCTTCCTTTTACTCCCAATATATCTAAAAACAATTTCTTGTTGTCTTTTACTTGGGTTGCCATCCTCAGCTCCATGGTAGCTTTGGCCCGCCTAACTGCCTCCCTACAAGCACGAGCAGAGGAGGTATATTCATCTTTAGTGATCTCACCTTGTTTCCACTTTTTATGAGCTCCCCTTTTGGCCCTTAGGCTGCCCTGGATTTCTCTGGTCAGCCATGGAAGCTTCCTGGCCCCTTTCCCTTTTTTGCCTCGCTCGGGGATCGTCTTGCTTTGTGCCTGAAGGATCGTTTCCTTTAGGCACAGCCACCCTTCTTGGGCTCCCATCCCTTCAAAACTCCTACTCTGCAGTGCTTCCTTGACTAATCGCCTGAGTGCATTGAGATCAGCTTTCCTAAAGTCTAGCACTTTCACCCTACTAGTTACTTTACCCACTCGACGTCTTATGTTGAATTCTATTATTAGGTGATCACTGTCTCCCAAATGGCTACCGATCTGGAGGTCCCCTATCATGTCATCTCCTGTTGCCAATACCAGATCCAGTATGGCATTCCCCCTAGTGGGACCATGCACCTCCTGTGTCAGGTGGAGGTCCTGTATACAGGTTAGAAACCTACGTGAGCGATGGGACCTTGCTGTCTGCGTCTCCCAGCAGATGTCCGGGTAGTTTAGGTCCCCCATGACTACTGCCTCTTTAGCTTTTATGGTCTCCGAGAGTTGCCTCAGGAGCCCCGCATCTATTTCTTCCCCTTGGTGTGCGGGTCTGTAGCAGACCCCTACCACCAAATCCCTTTCTCCTTGCCCCCCATGTAGCCTAACCCACAATCCTTCTGCTTCCTCAACCTTGGATTCTGAGCTCTTTCCGGGTTTAAGAGGCTCGAGTTTTCTATGGGTTTTGTTCAAGCGAGTTTTTTTTTCGTTTGTAACTGCAACTTAAGCAAAGTTTTTCCTGCCTGCACCGCGACCATCTATGGTAAATAATCTTTAATCAACTGCTATGCGTCCGTGCCTAATTCTAGTCCGCCGTGCCGAATTCCCCGACCCACGTGCCAGGGCTGCTGGCCACAGCCCGCCGCGCGCCCCCGAAAGCCTCGGACCGCTCCCGGCCCGCACACTCCCCTGCCCACCACCCAGAGCAGGGATAGAGCCCAGACGCTCTGGCTTCTAGCTACATCCCTGCCCACTGGAGTTCTAGCAACAAATCAGGGCCATGCAGGCAAAAAATGGCATTAACCCTTAATGTTTAATTATTCACAGCACATTCTAACTATGACATTACTTAACATTCTACAGATTTTGCATTGTCTAAATGTAATGTGTAACTTCAGCCTCAAGTTGTCTCACAAAATTATCCAGATCCACTTCAGTACACACCTGGATAATTTTCTAATGCTCCCAAGTGAAAATCTATAGGGATTGCTCCTCACATGCACATCAAAAGCAGGAATGCCACTGTGATCACAATTAACAGCTCTGCTATTATACTTGAGCCCATTGTGGAATATGAATGTTGTATTACTGTGGTCACCAGAATAAACTTCTGTCATCCATGGAGAATCACAATACCATGCTGCTCCTACTACAGAAATGATAGCCTACATACTGGGAACATTTACCCTATACTGGATTACTATAGTTTTCTTTATGGAGCAGAAGATAAAATATTCCACCGACTTAGATGAATGCATAATGGTAGATCTTGCTCTAGTTGCTTTATACTTATGTTGATGTCAGTGTAGAAAGAAAGCATTTCCTCAGTTGATTGGGCTTTTAAAAGAGGAGGGAACTACAGGAAAAAAAGGTGCTAAAAAGGTAGACCAGAGGAAATTCCCCATTGATTATATTAGTCTTTTACCCAGAAAGCTAAGGTGGTTCTGAGAGGGCCTCAACATTAACATGTTATCACCCAAAAACAAGGAAAACAGATTAATGCTATTAATTTCAAAGTAACCTGAAGTATAGTCTTTTATAACAAATAGTAAAACAAATGGCAACTTTCACTGTTGTGCGTTTTATAATATTTGTTTAGGATAAAGTTATTTTTATGGTATCTTTGTATGGTTTTAAGCTTCCATTTCCTTGTTTTCTTTGCTAAATCTGCAGCAGCTTCTCATCTAAATGGTTTGAGTTCAGAAGAGAGAGATTTGTTTTCATTTTAAAATGCAGCAAACTGCATTTCTGCTTTACTCTATTTAACTTACCTTACTGTGCTGATAATTAACAAAGAATTATTACTTATAGGGAAAAGAAACTAGTTGTAATTGTTTAATTGGTATATAAAGGAGAGGTTTATACTCAAAGTGGATGAATTATGGAAAAGCTAAGATACTGATTATTAACACCTTACAGGACAAACCATTTACAAATGACTGCAGGAAGAGAAATAGCAATTTACAACTGGAACAACTACAGTGCATTCTGACAATGTCAGGGAACAAACGTTAGCTTAAGTCAGCAATGAACAGGATGTACAGCACTTACTATCCACCCAAATGGAAAATAAAGATGCTTTAAGTATGTGTTTCATTCATCAAGATTCGTCATTCAAGGTTCAAAAAGAAATTTAACGCAATTCTCCCTCCCCCTCCCCTGCCCCAAAAAGCACAAACATGTTGACAACTTTATTCAAATGAATGCCCTATCCACTGAGTCAGATCCCCAAGGCCACATTCTCCTGCACTAGCCTTCTTTCCACCCTGTTTAGTGACTATTGTGGCTATACACTACCTGAAGATTTCCATCTGTCTGGGGAATGTCTCAGCTGTATAGTATCCATTACAACTGAAGCCAGGAACTGGTATATAGATCCACCTCCTACTCACTAATTGATCTAGAGGCCTACTGAAGTCAGTGTGTAGTCTCAGAGTCACTATAATAAAAGGCACACTTCCCTTTCCTTTAAACCCTTGCAAGGGCTTCCAAGACCACAACAGACTGAAATATATGTAGGTCTAGTTGTTCATCACACCCTTAGCTCAAGATCAAATGAGCAAAGAAGAGTGGGTAGACACAAGTTTGGGGCAGAGGGTGGTTCTAAATTTGTTGTTGATACGGGCAAATTACTTTCCCAACAGAGCCAAGTAAGATTTCCTTCCTTTGGCCATTCTGAGTCACACAGCAACCCACTGTATCTTTCCATGAAATATGCCTTGGTCCTGACTGTAAAATCAACAGGATTTGATACACATTCAACATGGACATAAGTCACTCACTGTAAAAATAAATCACTTTGCCTCCAAGTTGAGCTAATATGGATAATTTGTATTGCTTTCTCTCTCTGGGTTTCCTGAAAACGACCTTCCGCATTGATCTAAGCAGACATTCAAATGGCCATAATCATAGTCAAATTCGTAATGAAGTCAATAAGCATTTTACCTCAGGATAAATCGTAAGTGAAACAATCACAAAGTATTAAAATAATTAGTAGTTCTCCAACATACTAGTAGTACTCTACTGCTTGTCTCCTTTCTGTTTAGTCTACCGCAGACTATAATAATGATATAACTATAAAACACATGGCCCACATAGGGCAAATATATTGATGGTAACCCTTTTTTTTTGGTGGCCCTTAAAAAAACAGGCAGGTTTTTCCTCCACAGTGAACAGGCACTAGGCCTAGAGGTACTTCAATATCAGGCTGGCACCAGGAGGGCCAAAGCCAGTTTTGATACTCTCCCTTTGCTACCAAAAATGCTACATTGGGAAACTACCAAGAGGATTTCATAGACAATAGGGCTGGAAGGCACCTCAGAAGATCACCAAGTCCAGCCCCCTGCCCCAGGGGCAGGAAGCCAGCTGGGGTCATAGGATCCCAGCAAGAAAAACATCCAGGTTTCTCTTGAAGGTGTTCAAAGTAGGTGCTTGAACCACCTCTGGCAGCAGGCCATTCCAGACCTTGGGGGCTCAGACAGTAAAGAAGTTCTTCCTTATGTCCAGCCTGAAATGATCTTGCAGGAGTTTATAACTGTTTGACCTTGTCATCCCTTGGGGCGCTCTGGTGAACAAACTTTCCCCCAGGTCCTGGTTAACACCCCTTATAAACTTATAGGTGGCCATCAGGCTGCCCCTGAGCCTGCAGTTTTCTCGGCTGAAAAGTCCCATGGCTCTCAGCCTCTCATCATAAGGTCTGTTTTTCTGACCTCTGATCATGCACGTGGCTCTCCTCTGCACTCTTTCAAGCTTTTCCACGTCCTTTTTGAATGGTGGGGCCCAAAACTGGATGCAGTACTCCACCTCACCAAGGCTGAGTACAATGGGAGACATCCTGGGATTTGCTTGAGAAGTATCTATGGATGCAAGCCAGCGTTTTGCTCGCTTGACTGGCTGCAGCATCACATTGAAGGCTCATGTTCATCTTGTGGTCAATCCTGATCCCCAAGTCGCTCTTGTCCATGGTGCTAGTCAGCATAGCACTGCGGAGCCTATGGACATGCTGCAGGTTTTTCCTCCCAAGGTGGAGAACCTTGCATTTTTCGGTGTTAAACACCATCAGGTTCTCATCCACCCATTTACTGAGCCTGTCCAGGTCAGGCTGGATCACCCTCCTGTCCTCAGGTGTGGATGCTTTACCCCAAAGTTTGGTATCATCAGCGAACTTGGCCAGTCCACTTCTGACTCCAATGTCCACATCATTAATGAAGAGGATGAACAAAATAGGTCCAAGGACGGAGCCTTGAGGGACCCCACTGGTCACAGGGCACCATTAAGATTGACTTCCGTCAACCACCACCCTCTGGGTCCGACCCTGGAGCCAATTCCCCAGCCAGCGGATCGTGGTGGACCCAAGGCCGCAGTTGGCCAGTTTTGCCAAAAGGTGATCACGGGATACCAGATTGAATGCTTTTTTAAAGTTGAAATATGTGACATCAATCTCTTCCCCCTTGTCCAGGTGATAGGTCACCTGGTCGTAAAAGGAAACGAGATTGGTCAAGCTTGACCTACCCACAACAAACCCATGCTGGCTTTCCCTCAGAGTGTTGAAATTGGCCAGTCCGTTGAGGATGGCCTCCTTGATGATTTTTTCTAAGACCTTCCCCAGGATAGAGGTCAGGCTGATGGGCCTGTCGTCTGGCAGATCCACTTTCCTTCCTTTCTTGAAGATAGGCACCACATTGGCCTTCTTCCAATCATCGGGCACTTCACCAGAGCACCAGGAGCTCTCGAAGATCCATGCCAGGGGCTGAGCTATGATGCTAGCCAGCTTCTTGAGTACTCTGGGGTGTAAATTGTCAGGGCTGGCTGACCTGAAGGTGTCCAGCCTCTCAAGCTGTTCCTTCACAAGGTCAGCATTGATGGAGGGCAAGGAACCACCTCGCTTAGTTGTCCTTGTCCTGTAATGGGCAGGGGCATCCCGTGGGACTTGTGAAAGACTGACGCAAAGTACACATTTAGCAAGTTGGCTTTTTCCTTCGGTCATCAGTTCTCCCTTTTGGTTTAGCAGGGGTTCAATGTTGCCCTTGCTTTTCCTCTGGCTCCCTGCATATCTAAAAAAGGACTTTTTATTATCCTTGAAACTTGTGGCCAGTTGGAGTTCTATGGCAGCCTTGGCTTTCCTGGTTAGCTCCCTGCAGGTCCGGACCAGTGCAGAGTATTCCTCCTTGGAGGTGGATCCCATCCTCCATCCTTTGTAGGTCTGTCTTTTTAGGCACAGGAGAACAACCAGTTCCCTGGAGAGCCAAGGGGGCTGCTGTGCTCTCTTGCTGCCTTTCCTCCAAGATGGAATAGCCTTAGCCTGTGCATCTAGGATCGCTCCCTTGAGGAGTGAGCACTCTTCCTGGACTCCCCTCCCTTTGGGGTTGTGGTCCCTTAGGGCCTCACCAACAAGTCTCCTCAGCTTGTCAAAGTCATCCCTCCTGAAGTTGAGGACCTCTGTACTGCTGGCTGACTTGACAGCTTTTCGGTGGATGGTGAAGGTGATCAGCCCGTGGTTGCTGTCACTCAGCTTCCCTTTGATCGTTAGGTCGCTGATTAGGTCGTCCCCAGTTGCCAATACCAGGTCAAGCAGCACTTTGCCTCTTGTTGGCCCATAGACTTCTTGAATCAGATAGAGTTCATCCATGCACGTGAGGAAGCTTTGAGACCGTTTGGATTTGGCTGAGTGCTCTTCCCACAAGATGTCCAGGTAGTTGAAGTCCCCCATGACAACCATGGACTGGGAGCATGCAGTCTCAGCTAATTCCCTGGTGAACTCCTGGTCAATTTCTTGATTCTGGGAGGGAGATCTGTAGTAGACTCCCACCATTGTATCTCCTGTGCCATGTTCCCCATGGATTTTAACCCAGACGGTCTCTAGTCATCCAACCTGGGTGCTGATGTCAGCTTGTAGGGATGCATAGTTCTCCTTGACATAGAGAGCTACACCTTTGCCCCTTTTGTCCACTCAATCCCTCCTGTACAGGGTATAGCCATCTATACCCATGGTCCAGTCATGGGTGGAGTCCCACCAGGTCTCCGTTATCCCTATGACATCAACACTATTTGTGTTGAGCAGGAGGACATGTTCTTCCTGTTTATTCCCCAAGTTCCTGGCATTGGTGTACAGGCATGCAAGTGTCCCCTTGGGGGCCCTTGCCTTGCTTGCAGCTTGCTCTAGGGCTGGGGCAGGGGTGGGCTCCCTTAAGTGGCTTGGCCTGCTGGCTTTGCAAGGGTTGCTCAGTGGGCCAGCAGTGGCAGTAGTCTCCCTGTCCCCTGGTGGGCTTAGTTTAAAGCCCAGTGGAGCAGGTCAGCCAGTCTGGCTGAGAAGAGCCTCCTCCCCAGTGGAGAGAGGTGGAGGCCATCCCTTCCCAACAGTTCACTGCCTCTTTCACCAAAGAGCGGACTGTGGTTATGGAAGCAGAAGCCTTCCTGATGACACCAGTCTTTGGTTCGCTACCTCAATCCTCCTCTCCCTCCTCAGTCCATAATCAGACTGGGAGGATCGAAGAAAACACCACCTGTGCCCCAAACCCCTTAAGCCCCGCTCCCAAATCCCTGTAGTGCTTCATGACCCAGCTGGGAGCGCTCTGAGCTGTGTCATTCATACCCACATGGGTGAGCATAGGGTAGTGGTCAGTGGGCTGGAGGAGCTCAGGGATCTTCTCCACGATGTCCCAATATGGGCTCCCGGGAAGCAGCAAACTTCCTGGGCTAAGGGGTCGGGGCAGCAGATTGCCCCTTCTGTCCCCCTCAGGATGGAGTCCCCCACAACAAACACTTTACATTTTGTCTTGGGGAGATCGGGGGCAGTAGCTACAGTTGAGCCTGTGTTGCCTGAGGGATCTGGCAACTCAGCAGGCTCTGCTGGGGCTACAAGAGGTTCGTACCTGTTGCAAAGCTCCAGCGGGGCAGGGGCCTTGGTGCGGCGGGCCTTGGGGCCCCTGACCACCTTGGTCCTTCCCTGGGGCTAGACAGAATGGGAGGTCCCCGGGTCCTCCCTTGTCCTGGAGGGAGACCATGGTCTACCCTCCATCTCTTGGGGAAGAAGGGCCTGGCAGTAAGAGTCTATCTCATGCTCGCAGTCCCTGATGGCATGCAGTCTCTGGACTGTGGCCTGGAGCTCCTCCAGCTGGGACGCCAGAGACCCCAGTAGGAAGCAGACCCCACAAGGGAAGGTGGCTATGCTCCTGGGCCCCAGAGCCTGAAAAAGCAACAGGCGGACCCTGCTTACCTCTGGCTACTGCTGGGGGTCAGCGGGGGGCTGTGTGGCAGTTGGGGGTCACTGGGGAGCTTTGGGGTGAGGAGGTGAGACAGGCTTTCACCCGTGCATCTTGCGCTGCTCCCCAAGCCTCCAATAGTTATTGTAACCTATCTTAATAACATATAAGCTAGTGTCCATTGTGCCCAGTCCCCCTCAGTGCTGACTCTTTCAAGCCATGGTGAACCACTACACTGAATACATTTTGACTTCCTCTTCACTCCTACAGCTGAGCTGTACCTTTCCTTCCCATTTCCAATTATTCTCACTTCTTCACCCTCCTTAAAGGTCTGGCAAACATCACCCAAACGGGCCCCAAACAGTTTACTCAGAATCCTTTTGTTACCTATGCTCGCAGCCTGTTGCATATGATTACTGTGGTGCTGCCCTCCATGAAATGGAGCTGGACCAGATTGCCCTGCACCTCCTCTGCTTAAACATTTTTGGAGGATCTCAGGACTCATGACAAGAACACCCAGTTGCAGTCATTACTGAGGAGGGGGACATGATTAGCACCATTAATCCTTTGCTGGGGGGTATTTGGAGTATACACAGTGCTGGGCTATGGGGTCATGGTGGGTTGAAATGCTGTTGGTTCTGTGGAGGCTCAGCCAAGTGAACTATATGGTAAATCATAAAATTTTTGGCTTTGGACTAATATTATTCATAGTTTGTAATATATAAATAGGCCCTACTGAAATTGTAATTTCATGGATTTCATGGAAATTGTGAAATCCAGCATTGCCCATGAAATCAAACAATGCCTGCAAAAGAATAGAAAATACAGTATTCTCCAGATGAAGGGATATTACTGAGGGAAATTTTAAAATGTTCTCTAATTTTACATTTACTAGATTGCACAAACCAGCAAAACAATCAGTTTTCACAAGTATTCATGTATGATCCAGGAGATGCTCTCTGAACAATCATAGAAAAAATTTCAACATTTCCACAGGCAAACATGTTTTTCTCCAGGGGACAAATTAAAAAAGATTTTAATTATATAAATTCATCTCAAATGAAAAGTCACCATTTCTGTAGAGAAGAACTGTCCCTTCCATGATTCCAGTTTCAGTTTTCTATTAGCCACAATTACTAGGGCTGAGTGAAATTTCACCGGCTGTGAAACACTGGTTTCAACACTGTTTTGACTCATTTCCAGATAGAAACAGCAAAATCAAAATAAAACAAAGGGCTTTGAAACAGCCTCAAAACAAAATGAGGCTAATCATGACTCCCCATCCCCGGTGATGGATCGGGCCGGGGGCAGGGAGCCAGCCCCGGTGCTAGATCTGGCTGGGAACGTCACCTGGCCAGATGGGCTGATTCGCCATCCCCAGCACTGGATCAGGCAGGGGACAGGGATTCAGCCCAGGTGGGTTAACTCGCCATCCCCAGCACTAGATCCGGCTGGGGACGGGAAGTCAGCCCAGCTGGGCTGACTCGCCATCCCTGGTGCTGGATCGGGTGTGGGGTGGGAAGTCAGCCCAGCTAGGCTGACTCGCCATCCCCAGCGCTAGATCATCCCCTGCCCCTGGGTCAGCTGGGCTGACTTCCTGTCCCCTGCCTGATCCAGCACCAGGGATGGGAAATTAGCCCAGCTGGGCTGACTTCCCATCCCTGGCAGATCTAGTGAAATGTCGAAACAGAGTTGAAACAGCCTGACTGTTTCAATAAAGCAAAACAGAACAGCTGTTTCAAATCAAAATGAAATTCGATACGAAACACTGTTCCACTGAAACCTCGAAACTCAAGATGAAATGGAACAGTGCCATTTTGCACAGCCCTAGTAATTACATCATAATAAAAATAAGACCGAATGAAATAATTCCTGTGAACTAGAGAATTCAAAAGAAATTCTGTGCATTTTTCAAGTGGCAAAGAAGAAATTAATTGTCAGTGAAACACTAATGGGAAATGTCTCCACTTTCTTTTTTTTGCTAGAAATCACCACCATGGAAACACATCCTGCTCATTTGCTCCCAATTCTAGATTTGTCCTGCAAGATGTGGGACTGAGTAGATGTGAATTTTTTCAAGCCACTACAGCTATGCCCTAAAAAGTTGGTGGTTTAGTTAAAGTATTTATGTTCTTCAAAAATTACCTGAATGTCTTTATGATAGCTCATAAATGTTTCTCCTTTCAATTACCATTAAATTAAATTTAATCCTAGTGCTATAACTAGCATTATAGTTCAGTCTTGAAAGAGACATTATCTATTATAACTAGAGTTCTTCAAGAGGTGCTGCTCATCTGAATATGTCACTGTGGGTTCACCTCAAGCACTCTATATTTTTGCCTTGAAAAAAATCTGTATAACACATATGCATTCTGCCTATTATTGTGTTCTACACCAAGGTCATGAAGATCATTTTTTGCTCCTCAGTTTGGTCACAACTGCAGAACCCAGAGTGCCAGGGACTTCAAGGAGGAGGAGACTGAGACTGAAATGTGGAACATGCATGCAGACCATAGGTTCTCAATCTGTGGTATGCATACCTCTGGGGGTATGTGAGACATAGGAAGGGGGTACGTGGGTACTCCAACACACTGTCTCTCTCGCCCTCTTTTCCTCTCTCTCTCTCACCCCATCCTCCTCTCAAAACTATGGCAAAAAATTTGGTGCAATTAAAAAAATTAAATTCCCCAGTAATAATTTGGTGTGCCGCACTTTGTGTGGCACTAGGTTCAGCCCTCCTAGCTTTGGCCAACATCACCTCTAGCTCAGATACCTACTTGAGTTGTGCACTCCTGGTGTTAAAGGTAGCAACTCTACCCACACCAGATGAGACATCTGTCATATCATAGCCTTATATACACAGCCCTTCTTCCAACATATGGCACACATTAGTCTGTAAATATAAAATCCCCTGGAAAATTGAGTGTTGGGATACTTATTAACATTTTCAAAAGTTAGAGGGTACTTGCTACTTAAAAGGTTAAGAAACACTGATATAGACAACTCCATACTGCTGGTACATAACTACTTTCTTCTTTGAATGAGTTCAAATGGTGGCCTGCATCAGGGATGTGAAGAGCAAGTTCTGGTCCCAATGGGAAACAGGATCACTCACCAAAGAAAACACCTTGTTTAAAGCCCTTGAGAAACCGGTGGTGGTGGAAGAGAGACTCACCTTCCACCAAAGGATGGTGAACTGATAAGGTAGCCAGATATAGCATAACTGAGCTTGAAAATGACCTCTGAGGCTTCAGCTCCTATAGGAGGTCTAGGATATTTGGCATAAAAGTCTCAAAAAGGGACAGAGATATCATACATGCACAGGTTGAGATCTTGGTCCACCTAGATACATAAATTTACCCACCTGAATTTTTCCTGCTATGGATGAGAATGCTCTGATGCAGGATGAGTAGACCTCGTCTTCCATCAGCAGTCATTCTTTGTATGGATGATGCATATATCCAAGTGGAGTGCCCTCCCTGTGTTCTGGGTGACAGGTCTGGGAGCAGGAGAACCACAGGGCTCTTACTGAGATCCTCTAACCAGACTAGGCCACCAAGTTCAGCCATGAGATCTGCTGCCAGTTGATTAAAAGAATCTAAAAATATGAAGTCCTTGATTTGTCATTGGAAGTGCAGAGAGATGTTCTTATGAAGACTATCCACCTAGGTGTTCTGAAAGTCCATAAGAAATAACCCCAAGAGTTGTAGCTGATGACAGATGCATTGGTTCCATGAATTCACAATCTTCATGCACAAAGGAAAAAATCTTGCACTTCCTTGTTTGCTTGCTCAGGTTTGTCATTACATGGTGTAACGCAAGGGACCTGAGAGACCCCACAAGCAATACCCAGAACCCTGAATGAGCTGAACAAGCCCACAGTAAAACACAAAACTCACCCCCGGTGCAGGAAATGGTGGGGCGGCAATGACGTGCTTCACCTCCGCCGCAGTTTAAGAGCCAGCTGTCAATTAAGCTGGGCAGCGCTGGCCTGATGACATCAGCCCCCAGCACCACCATGGGAGATTTAAGAGACACCCAGAGTGCTGGGGGAGAATGGGAAGAGCCTGCCTCTGTGCCAGTTATGGGAGGTGTCAGAGCCCCAGGGCTCAATATATACCGAACAGTAGAGGCTTCATGCTCCTGAGGCTGGGGAGTGAAGCCTCAATTACTAAAAAAAAATCCAGTGGCTTGAGGGACCTGGGAGTGTTACCAGCAGGCTAAGAAGGGCATTAGCCAGCATAGAGGCAACCCACCAAAAAATTAGGTTCCTCTTCGTTTCTTTCTTTTTCAATGTTTTGGGGTTTTTTGAGGGAAGGCTGCCTAGGATCAGCAGAGTCCTAAGGTCAGGGCTTAATCCCAAGATTAACCCCTTGTCTGCAAGGAAGCAAAAGAGCAATCCAGACAAGGCTAGGAAGTACCCTTAGAATTGCCTCAGGTCAAAACACGAATCAAGCCAGAACCCTGCATCAGTCCATCATCTCAACACCAATGGCTGGTGTGTGGCTGGGAATGTAGGGGAGGTGAAACCCCCTTCATCAAATACTCTTGGATCTGTGAGTACCCCCAAGTGGAACCCCTGTATTAAACTATGCTGAACCCCTCCTATTCAATTGTTTATCATCAAAGTCAAGGCAGGCAACTTGAGGGGAGGCCTAATTTGTCAGGGACTCAAGAAAATCCCACCCTCAGGTAATAGGTGTTAGGGTGACAGGATTTAGATCTTGGGGAGCACTGGGTGTGCAGATGAATTAAGGCTTCTCCTTTGTCTCAGCAAAAGCTGCTCACCACAAGGCAGAGTGATATATTAAAAATAACTTTGCAAATGCTTAGGCAAGCAGTTTTCTAACAAGGTCGTAGTTTTAGAGCCCATTGTGTAAGACGAACAAGATGCAGCCCACCAGCTATCATCAGTGGATAAAGCAGAAGCAAAACCATAGAGATGAACAAGGAGTCAGCAAAGAACCAAAAAGAACCAGCAAGTGACTGAGAAAAGCGGAGGTCAAAGCCTTATTTATACATGCACTCTTAGCAGAGAGGCATGTAAATGAAGGAAATGCATAGGCAATCCCATATTAATGAAGTAAACAGTACACAAAGGCACAGCTTGAGATACGAGGAGATATGGGTAAAACAGAAGGAGGGGCAAGGGCGGAGTGGATGTTAATGAGCATGAACCAAGGTGTATATAATGTAAAAAGAACTAATGTTCAGTGCAGGTCCCCGGTTTGTTGAGTTTTAAGACCTTTGCCCGAAGCTGCCTCCATTCTGAATAAAGTTGTTGTGGGCAATGTGTGCTGGTGTTTGCTCCCTGCTTGCTCTGGGTAACAAGTAACAGGATCTATGAGCAATTGGATCGCCATCTGTCTAGTCGTTGGGCGCTGCATGGAGTCAGGGTCTAACAATAGGGAGCATTTCATCTGGGCATGATGCTACTGGACATGGTATGCTCTATATACTACCCTGAGCTGCATGAGCTCATCTGTCTCAGAAGACCAGAGACATTGCATTTAAAGGTAAGTTTGATAAATGGTATTGATATATACCCTCCAATACAGAAATGTCAGTCACAATAGTTTCCAATGGCAGAGACAGGAGAAATGAGACTCCTTTACATATATTAACTGCATCCTTCCACCCTGACATGGAAGTTCTGACTAGGAAATAAATTATCTACATTCAAGCCTCCATGCATCTGAGGGTGTAGACACATGTACATTTGGAGCCATGTCAAAGGGGGAACTTTTTAAATATAGCAGCAGCTGTTACATACTAAACATTATGTGTGAATGAGCTGAGGACGATATAAATGTAATAAAACCTGCTCCAACTTTAGCACCACAAAAACAGCTACTACCCATTTGAAACTCTGTCTTTATGAAAGGGCTCCAAATGTACATGGGTCTACATGAAATGGAGTCTCTTATGCAAAATCACATCAACTTAAGAGTCAGTGGGGTCTGAGATGGATAGGCAAATTCTGATGACCTACTTCAGTGACTCCCAACCTTGTTTTGCTGTGACCCTAAGTGGGCCACTGTGGTGGTGAGGTGCCCCCACAGGCTCTCGAGGGAGAGAGAAGAGAGCCCGCAGACCCCAGACCCCGAGAGCAAGCCCCCAGAGGGGCGTACGTACCTCCCGGAGATCAGCGGGAGCAGGAGCCGCGTTTGCGGCTACAGCCACGTGAACCGGCATTATGCTGGCTGTGGGATCAGCTGTTCCCCTCGTCGGAAACAGCTGAGCCAATCCCAGCGGTCGTATCGGCTGCTGCGGGAGGATTTTAAAATCCCGTCGGAGCGGGGATGAGGGAAGAGTCAGAGAGAGAGAGCACGCGCTGGCAGCTCGTGAGGCGAGCTCCGGCACGGGGAGGAAGCGACCCAGCCTGTGAGGCTCCAGCAGGCAGCCCAGGGAAGGGCTTTAAGCCTTCTGCAGGAGGCAGAGCAGGAGGCAGACTAGCAGGTCAAGCAGGAGCACCCTTTCAGCCACAAAGAGGCTTACACCCAGGAGGCAAGGGAGCTCCCTGCTTGCAGTAGGGGAGAGGAGGCAGCTGAGAATCTGAGAGGGAGCTGGAATAAGGGGGATAACCCTACAGTTCCTCCTGACTCGGAGGAATATTTTCTATAAGAAAAGAAATCTTCCTCACGAAGGGAGGGAGAGTGACCGGAACCCGGGGAACCGGTCTGAGGCTGTCATATGGGGCCAGGAAACATCTCTAATGCATCACCATCAGCTGGCATGTGGACGGGGTGTAGGGGAGGCGGAGCCCCGTGGAACATAACGCCGGAGGACCGTGAGTACCACCATCTATTGGGAGGCCCATCCAAACTGTAGACCCCTCTTAAAGTGCGTTTAACATCCAAGTCGTGGCAGGAGAGGTGAGGGGAGGTGCAACAACCCGATATACTGGGTGGTGAGAGGGGCACAAGTTCCACAGCCACCAATAGGACCTCCCAACCTGGTGCTATGGGGGCTGCTGGGAGTGGAGTGTGTTGGTGGTGGCAGCCCAAGGGCAGGTGCAGGGGCAGAGGCACTGCCATTGCCCCTTTTGCATGCAGTGGCCCTGCCCCGCCTGCCCACCGCTCCTGGGCCGAGCGCATGAGTGTGTATGTGCGTGTGTGTGGGCTCTTCACAACCCGAGTGAGGACCCTCCACAACCCTGATTTGAGTCATGCCCTGAGGCTGGGAACCAATGACCTACATGGTAACTATTCCAACGGTTTTGTAACAGGTGGTCTCTTGGGGGAGCAGCACCAGAGACTACTTACTCTTTTGGAAGCACCAGTGCTTTCTCAAGGTGGTCAAGGGTATGGATAATACTGCTACTTGGTCTTCCTCTTAAGTACAGGTACCAAGGCCCAAGGGAATGCAGAATGGCTTTGGCATCTTCGAAGCACATGTAGTGCCTTATCCATTTTGGTACTAAATAGTTCTCCCCCTCAAAAGGGAGTGATAGGTCTCTTATTCAGAAACCCAGAACCATGAAGCAAGGAGCATTTCGTGATTGTAGCCAAGCCAAAAGAACAAGAAGCAATGTCAGCCACACTCATAATGGCTTGCAGCAAGGTTTTGATCAAGTCTTCCATGATGGATTCATTGATGGACATCTTATTTCCCTCATCATGGGCTCCTTGGCCTCAAACCACAGAAACTAAAAAGAAATGAGGAGCAGGAAGTCTGCTCAGCTGTTTCTGCCCTGGATGCAAAGCAAAAAGAGGCAGGAAGTATGTATGCTGTACAAATACTGCTGGGACAAAAAGTCTCCAAACTTGAGTGCTTGAGGTGCATGCTCATTGGTGGTGAAACATGCATAGACAAGCATGCTAGAAGGAAAACAAGTCATACTTTTTAACTTCTTGACAAATGACATTAAAATAAATACATACTCTGTAGTTAAAACACTGTAATTTTATTAAGAAGTTTGCTATAATGCATCCTGGATTTTAGTTCAAGTTTAGTACAGAGGATGACCACTAATAGACAAAAAGTCCAAGGTGTAAAAGGACCTTAAACATTTCTTTAAAAAGTTACATTTTTCTTATCTAATAGAAAGTTATAGAAAATGTCAGTATTCACTTGTGCTATCTCAACCATAACTGTATTGCACTGAAATTTTCCTTATCTAGTCAATAACTAATTGTAACTTGTCATGTAAATGCTCCAACATGACACTTAACATATTTGTTTGTCCTAAAGTAAACTTAAAGAGGTGACTGTGATAAAACAAAGAGAACTTGAGGAAGTCAAGGATGTCAGGTATCATCTCTTAACTATCAAGAGACTCCTCCACTGCACAAAAGTTGATAGAGCTATGTTGGCTGGCAATGTCAGAGCTGCACCCTGGACTTTATCAACTTTTAATTACTAAAATTAAAATTAAAATAAAAACAAAAAAAGATGATGGTGGCCGACAGTATCACTTTATTAAGAAGTTCTCTGTAAAGTGTTCTGGAAAATTCTACTTCAACTGAGGAAGATCCATGGTTCAAAAATCTGCTAATTTGGTGTCTGACATTTAATAATTATGAAGCCAGCTGCTATGGCAGTGTACAATATATAACATGCACTGTAAGCGCATCGCAGCAATGGCCAAGTTCAACTCTTATTTTGCAGAGACACTAGATGGTGCTGGCTGGGGGAAAAGGAAGAGAGGCTGTGGAGAATGTGTGATGCAAGAATGATAAGATACCTCAGGGGACGGGGGTCTAATCCACCCTCCCCTCCCACAAAAGCAAGAGCTGAGTAAACCCCAGACCAGAGCTCCCTCACCTACCTTGTCCCCCCTGTCCTCCTGAAGATGGCACCGGAGTGGGGAGTGGGGCTGGGGATAGGAGAGAGGGAGAGAGAGGCTGTAGACACACAGCCTGACTCCACAGGATTGGCTCCCACCCCCCCGCCCCCAGCCAAATAGCAAATGTCTGTTGGGTCAGGTCAGGGGGTTTGCTGCATCTCACAGCACTTTATGTGAAGCACCATGAGGTACAGCAGGGAGCTGCATATCTGTCAGCACCCACAGTGCAACAGCAGTCTCTGCCTCAGGACACGATAGCAACACCATTCACATGCTCCTTCTGAAAGGACTAGAGACTAGGCACAGAGTGGTGTCAAGGGCAGCAAAACTATGACACGGGGAGCACCCCTACCATCCTGCACCCTCTAAAGCTGAAGGCATGTAATATATTGACAAAATGTTCCATGCATCTACAAATTCTGGCAGGAAATCTGCCCTCCTGAATTCCACCTCTACTGTGAAGCCATGTCTTAAAGGCATAATTAAACCTTAACAGCACAATGTTGGCTGGCTTGCAGAATAGCAGGCAAAAAACAGCTGTTGGTGTAACTTCCAAAGTAGCGTTACAGTGCTGAACACTTGATGCCAATTTTTTTTCTTGCTTCTGTATGGATGTACAGGATTTCTCCCTGAGGTTATTTGGGAGTAACTGCAGTAGCATCAGAAAGTAGAATGCTCTTTAGCAGCTTAGACAAAGCTCCACAAAGTGGAGGGTGGCAGAGTGGTGAAATCATTTTTTAGATGCCTACCCACAGTGCATACAGATGGCACATGTAATGCCTAGAAATGCTGCACTGGAGTCCCACATAGCCCACATAATCAAGTGTTAATAAAAGCTGTGGTATTGCATTGCACTGGCTACATGAGTATTGAAGCATTAATTGTGAGGCTCACTTGAGCTAAGCCAAACACAGCCCAAATGGATGATGAACAAGCTTGTGGGAAGAGAAATATGGCTGGTTTTAAGGATTCTTTTCAATGGCTTACCTGACCACTGAGAGGCTATCTGCTAATAGGCACTAAAAAACCACCAAGATAAAAGTAGGGGGTACATAGGCAGCTCCAGGATTTTAAAAGGCAGGGGGAAGGGAGAGCTGTGTGACCAGTGCTACAGGTGTGGCTTCACTTACCCACTCCCAGCCTTCTCCCCTTCCCACTGGGGCAAGCAGGCCATGCTGTGGGAGAAGCAGCTGGAAAGTTTAAGTCCCTAAATCTCTTCTCTTCTCATCTACCCTCTTGGCACCCCTTCCCTTCCCCTCTATGCTCAGTGGCACATCCTCTCCTCTCCCATATACCTGCTCTTCTCTACTTATGCTTTTGTGCCCAAGGAGAGGCCCACCTGCCACCACTACTGTCCCAGCCACTCCTGACTTTCTCTAGCTAGCACTATGGGGAGGCTGTGGGGCAGCTGGGGACTGCAGCAACAGCAGTGGGATTTCCCCTCCCTGCACCTGTTCCCAGAGGGACCAGACAGGGAAAGGGAATGGACCCATAATAAAAGGTGCTGCTGTCCCCAAGCCCCTACACAGTTTGGCTGGAGTGGAACAAGAGTGGCTCTGGAGCTTTCCTTGCCCCTGGGTCAGCCTGGGGCCTTACAAGAACACTGGCATGGGGGGGCGGGTGGGAGACATGGTAGTTGCCACTGAGTAGGAAGGGTAAGGGAGGGAGAGTGCAGGTGCAGAGTGCTGAGTGTGCAGGTACTTACCAGCTTTTCGGGACTTAAAATAAGTTTCTGGCTGTGGCTCCTACAGAACAGCCTGAAAGGGGGCAGGGGGTGCAACTGTACCATTTCAGTCCCTCTGGATCACCCATGGGGTAACACACATCTTGAACAACAATGATATGCTAACAAGCTAGAGACACTCGCAAGTTATTCCTTTTGGCAAGAGCAGTAGTCTGGTTCATAGCGTGCATAGAAATGAGAACTTTGTGGAAAAGGTTGACACCATGCATCAGCTCTCTCAGTCACTTGCACACCTGCCATGACTAACTTGCACCCCTGCTACAGTAATATTATCATCTCCATCTTTGAGGGATACAAAACGAGCATGGAATTCTGCCCACAGTGATGCAACCTGAACTCCTTACCAGTCTAGCATAAGGCTCATTCTCTGCACTGAGGAAATCACTCCAACGGTCTATTCCCACTGATCATATATTAAGAAAGAACAAAAGCAACATCTGTGGTGAAGGAGGAAAAAGAAAAACCATAGAATATCTGTGGAAGAAGGGAATCATTCTCCCAGTCTAGCTGTTGGCCTGAGAGGATAGCTTTTTCATTTGAATCTGTGAGACCAAAAAAAACTAAATACATTTTTAAAAGCAAACTATACAAGCTCATAGAAGGCTTTCTTAGAACAAATACATGAACCATAGATCTAAAACATTTGAAAGTCCAGGCTTTATAAGCTATATATTTTCATTCCTCCCCCTACCCCAACCCCATTACTGCCAGAGAAATATGAGCAAAAGTAAAGAGGAAAGGATAATGCATAATTCAGAGTCAGAAATAGTGGCCCTTGCCAACTGGACAGCTATAGGAATCTCTCCAGTGGTTTATTCAGAATTTCCTCAAGTGAAAGAAGTCAGTTTGTTAAAAATGACACCTTAGGGATGCATATATAATTCCTTCCTGACTTCCATGTCATGTTTCCTCAGTTTACTTCAAGTCAAAATACATTTTTCCCTTGCTCTTAGCCCTGTAGGGTCAGCCCAGCTAATGAAAATCAAGCTGTCTTTTTTTGCTATCAACAATAGTCAGATAACAAAATGCAGGTTCTGATCTTGGCATGTTTATTGTTGGTGATGATGTATAAGCTGATAGCAGACAGCTTCATTTTCTTTAAGCTAGGTTGACCCTGAAGAGAGAGAATTGAAAAAAAACTTTTAGTTTTGACTAGTAGTAAAACAGTTGAACAAACATGACATGACATGAATGTCAGAGTGCATAATATAACTGTATGAACTTCAGTAATGTCAAGAGAATATAAAGAAATGCTAAAAATTTATATAACTAACCTTTGGAATATGCCTTATGATCTTTTTTTTTTTCAATTACAGATATTAACATACTGATCTGAGATAAATAAAAAAGAAAGAAAAACAGAAAGAACACATAGACCTTAAGCATACCCCCCCCCCCATTTTTTCTGCATTATATAATGCCTGACATACTTTTTTAATGCTTTACAATGTGTGGCATGAACACTGGAATCAGAATAAAAATAATAAGATACTATCTTATCATTTGTATGCACTGGGATTTGTACAACAACATCAGGGCAGTTATAGGGGTACTATAAAACTACAGCACTCCCATAATGTTTTTAGAACCTGACGAGAACAACTGCATAATTACAGAATTTTCAGCTGTTAGCAGGACTTAAAATCATCATGTAACAGCATGAAATTACACAAGAATTACAGTTTACTGTAGTTACTTGTTGAACTAGCAAGAGGATGTTGGATCATACCCCCTTGTGGGAAAATTCATGCAGTAAGTAATATAAAACCAGAACAGAACATTTGGGGAGCAAATTTGGGTTTGCTTCCCAAACACAGTAAGATCACAAGATCTAGCTACTATCTTGCATAAATGTTAAGATTTTCAGTTGATGCCAGACATGACAAGGTATTCAAGCCAGTTTACAGCCCTGGCACAGAGGATTTCCCCTTTGTGTAATGTACCAGATCTTTCCTATTGTCTTAAACACCATAGCAGAGACCTAGAAGTACTGGAGCAAAATTATCCACCACTCTTGGGGAAATGTGAAAATGAGGTAAAGAAAGTTGTAGTAATGAACAGTAAAATGTCTTCCCACCAGCTGTGTGTGGCCGGGGGAAGTAAAGCTCAAACAAGCAGTATAAATGTCTAGTAGGGCTGTGCAAAACAGCACCATTTTGTTTCGACATCCGTTTTGCCTTTTCAATGGGACAGTGTTTCATTTCGAGTTTTGTTTCATTTCAAAAGCACGGTTCCATTTCATTTAGTCAAAACTGTTTCGCTGTTTTGACATTTTGCCTATAGGCTATAATGGGGAAGCATGAAACTGCCTATAACTTTTGTCATTTTTGGTAGATTTGGATAAAAACAGCAGGGATGGTAGCCCCTTCGGAGAGCATAAAGCCTATCATGTTTCAAGGAGATAGGTGAAGGGATTTTTGGGAAACTGCACCTCAAGCTGCTGACAAGCAAAACTCGTGTCATGTGTGACTGTGTGTGTGTTAAGGTGCACCTTCACTGGGGCTGGGGCCTCTACACGATACGGTAGTGTGTCCCAGTGAGGTCTCCCCCCCTACAGCCTCAGTCTAGTACACCACTTTAAATGACAACAGGTAATAACTTCGTAAGCAGCACAGTAGCACCAGCAGCATCTCAGGCAGCCAAACAGTCACAGTCAATATCAGAGTAGTCCTTCCTCCCTCTTCCCCCTCCGTCGCCTTACTTTCTGTTTCCCTGCACGCAAGCCCAGCTTCAGCTTTCAAAAAGTTTCAACTACCCTTGGTTTGTTTCAAAGCCCTTCATTTCATTTCTATTTCACGGTTTCAAGCTTGAAACGAGTCGAAATAGCATCAAAATGAAACAGCTGGTGAAATTTCGCACAGCCCTAGTGTCTAGTTGTAGAAAGTCTACCCAGCCAAGAATCAACATGTCTAAGATTTCTTCTCATTCAGAAGTGCTGACTCTAGGTTTTGCACCATAATATATTCTGATTGCAAATCTTTTATTAATATTTTTCCTCAAGAAAAATTGAACAGGATGTTCTAACCTTTAATAGTTATAGCCTTTTGCACTAGAATCAGAAGGTATGAATACTGATAACAGTTTCACATCAGAGATTCTATGCTGTGACAGGACACACACAGGAAAATAGGCATTTGTAATTCTGGAAAAATATGAAACATAAGGTGCATGGAAGGAAAGAAGGGTAGGTATTGATGTATTCTTCTAGGTTCCAAGCACACTATTTTTGTTGTTTATAAAAACATTGCCTTCGTGCACTTGGACTTTTCCTAGTGATTTTTTTTCCAAAGAGAGAATGGAAAGGGTAGAGGGGGATACTCAAGAAAAAGTCTTTGAAACATTAAGGTCAATGATGGATTCATTCCCAGAGAATGCACTAAAATTCCACTATGGTCACAAAGACATTTCACCAAAAGCCCATTACTAGAATCCCTTGATTCTCCCTATCTTTTTTATACACAGTCATATAGATTTTTGGTATAGCCATTTAGAGGCAACATTGCTATTAGCTGGCATGTGATTAAGGCCCCTGGCACATATTACACTTAAGACATGATTAAGCAGTTAATCACATCTTAAGTTGTTATCCAGCCACACATTAATGCAATTAATGGCATGATAAAACAAGGAATAAGCCACAAAATTCTTATACAAAAACGTGTAGTAACTTTGGGGGTGGTTCCTATCACACCATTCACTGAATATGAGGCCAGGCTGGGACTCCTAGCCATAAGAGCATACCATGCACCCCATCCTCTCTGGTTGAGAGACATAATCTGATGGGGCTCTCAGCTGAGGGAGCTTGCTTGCTATTGTTGGTGCAGGAGAAGCCCAGGATTAGGGGTGTGTGAAATGGGCCGTATTCGATTCAGATTTGGATTCGGCCTAAATCGGGGACAGTGATTCAATTCATTGATTCAGATCGCTGCCCAGATTCGATTCGGCCAAATCCAAATCTGAAGGTTCAATGCCGATTCGGAGAATCAATGATTCGGCCATAGACACGGCTTTAATGGTTTTTCTACATACCTTGAGGTACCAGGTATGGCTAGTGAATGCTATGATGGTGGGGTGGATGAAGCATCCCATCGGAGCAGAGGAAGACCCCTTGCACCTTCCCCCCCCACACACACATGCTCGGCAGCAAACCCAGAAGTGGACCAGAAGTACTTCCAGTCCACTTCCGGGTCTACCGCCAAGCGCGCGTGGAACTCCCACCCCGCACTGCCGTGGCTCGGCAATCAGCTGCAGGGGGACCCTAGGTGCCACCCTGCAAACCCAGCAGGGGGCATGCTCCAGCAGACTCAATTAATCAAGTCTGATTCAATGCACTGTAATTACAGTGCATTGGAGCAGGCATCCTGCACATCTACAGGCACCCTTTGTCCTGTGAGACGCACTTCATTGTCAGTGCCACTCTAAAGGCGTAATGCTCTTTGCGCTAGAATTAGGATCCTTTGCTCTTGCTGTTTCTGCAGGGCATCTGGTCCTGGAAACCACTCATGGGATTTGTGATAGGCCAGGAGAGGGGTGGAGGTGGCAGCAGGGTCTATGTGCATCTGTTATGGGCCAGGGGTGGCATTTGTATGTAAAACTGAAAGAGAAGAAGCCTGAGAAGGTATTCAACAGGAAGAACAAAACAATTCTCTCTCCACCAAAACTATTCTGATGTCCTTACTTTTGAATGGTTACCACGTCCTTTGGATTTTCTAGAGAGAAGTGTCATTTTATGCTTCCCTCCATACTGAGTAATGGGTCAAGAGAATGTCATTTTGATTTCTTGAAGTTTTCCTGCTATTTGAGACCCTGTCCAGTGTAGAGTAACAGAATGAAATAAAGGTTCCATAGCAGATCTCAAAGGTTTGAGACAGATCATAAGTGTAATGAATAGTAACGGACACATGGATTATTTCCAACATCAGCTCCTTCCACTTCCTAAGCATACTAGGCAAGTACCTAGTGTTACTGGGTAGACTCAAAGGTATGTCCATATTATGGAAGTAGTGTATCCTAGCTGGGATATTCTTGAGCATGCCCTGCCCACTTGCTCCTGATCACACATGCCATCACATGTGCTAATGAGGCTGCTCCAGGTGTTCTTTTATTGCTACTCCCAAGAACAGAGTCTGGGTAACCTCAGAGTACTCCACTGCCATATATCCAGGTGTGAAGGGGTGTGGGTCCCAGGGTGCCCATGTGGCATGGAGTCCACACAGTGTGCAGCCCCTAGCTACTCTGAAGTTGGACAGCCCTGGAGTAGTCATGCCTAAAGGGTCCCAAGCATCAAAACCCCATTGCAGGATGAAGGAAAGAGGGTTGTTCTCTGTTCATATTGTTTTTTTAACTTGCATCATTGGGTGAATATCAGTGAGATCCAATTACAAACTGGAGAGCACCTTTTCTTTGTAGAAGCCTTACCTAGAATTTTTAGCTGTTTAGGTTGTGGCAAGAGTATGCTAAAATGAACTGAGCTGAGCCAAAGATCCTGTGATTCACAGTGACAGAGACAGATCCTGCATTAGTCTGCAAAATTTGAAAAGCAGTCCTTTCTGGGTCATCTTCTTCACCAATTTTATACAAGGGATAAAAGCTAAAGTAGCAAAGGAAACACATATATGTTAAAGTTCTAACAGTCTGGGATAGCACTTGAGACTTAGATGGCCTTTTAGATTATTGCCTCTTCTGCTAAAATATATTGGATTTTTTTTTCTGCCTGCAAACAGGTGTGCGTGTATGCAGCTTGCCTACATTTGATATTAACCATTTTCATTTTAACACTGATATTCTCTCCTCTGGGTATAAAATCTTTCTGCTTACTTTACCTTCTGTGAGGCTCCCCATTTCTAGGGCGACACAGCACCCTAACTTCTTGTTTTCTCCTGAAAAAGCAACATTTTCTTCTTTAGTAGATCCTTGTTCTTCAGATCTCATTGCAATTGACTTAAGCTCCTCCTGCTATGCAGGCTCTCAGAGGGTTGTGCTGATGTTGGCTGACAAGCTTTATACTTACCAACACTACTCCATACTCTCAACTGGAGCATGGGTCTCTTTATTCTGCCCCTTACTTTTGTTCCTATCCCACTGTGGCCTTGCAAGAGCCTCAGAATGGTGTCCCTTGTTTCTTTGCTGATATTCTACAATGATCTGTTTCAGAACACACATGATTTACTACCAGTTCAGATTGAAGCCTCCATGGGTGGGCTGGGCTGGGCTGAGTTTATCTGCATAAAAACACATTTACAGCAGTAATTGTTAGAGTGGGTGATAGTGAAACTAGGATTGCAGGTCCTGGCAAGTCATTATCAACCCCAGAAGGTTCATTAGCAATTATTCTGAGGTTTAATTTTTCCTGGGCTATCTTTACTTCCTTTTCCTTCGTGAACATTTGGCTATCTAATAAGGAAGAGGGATTCCAAACCACTACTAGAGTTTGGCCCTTAATTTGGTGGCCGCTGCAAGGCCAGGGAAGAGTTAGCCTGGATGCTGGTGGTGACACCACAGGTGGAGAGAGAGGAAGGCTGATCAGGGGACTTCTGCCCCATGCCTGAAGCCTCACTGCCTCCATCCCTGCACCTTCCTTTACTGAGCACTCAGGGTTTATGCCCCAATTGCCTAACCAGCTTACTTAGGCTGATTAGGGAACTGATGTCAGCCAGATTCCTTCAGCTTCTGCAGTTTGCTTTAGCAGTTTTTTAAAGTTACCAGTATAAAAAGTTACATGTGTATTTGAGAGTGTCCTCAGTGGTAAGGAAACAGCAGTTCTCACAAGTGTGCAAGAAGCCAAAAACCAGAATAATGAACACTTGTAAAGAAACGGAAATAGGTAGCAGCTCAGCTACCACAAAATGTCCCCAAGCACCTTTGCTATGACAGTTGTCAAAAGAGAAAACCCAAACAGAAGAGAGCAAGACCTGCCTGGTCCTTACAGCCCCCTACCAGAAGATCCCACAGCACAAGTTACTTTAATCAGACACTCATGTTCTTAAAGTTCATTCAATATAAAAGAATCCCAGTTATTTTGGTGAATCTTTGGTTAAGAGTTTATAGCCACTGCCCTCAAAGTCAGTGACTGACTTCATCATATACCTCTGAGTGGTACTACTGAAGTATTAGTATGGTTTAAAAAGCATGCATAGCAAGGGTGTTCTGCTGTTATTACCAGGGATTTCGGTTTTCCATTTCCTGTGGAAAAACACAGATTTTCCCTTTTGCAAACAGGTCTTTGCAGGCAGGCAGATTTCCAGGCTACAAGAGATACTTTAAAAAGTGTGGGAAACCCTTATCCCTGTCCAGAGAGGGCAGGGGAAGCAGCAGGGCCTGGGCCTGAGAATCTGAGTCAGCCCAGGCTGTCTTAGACTTGCTTTCCCTCCTGTGGCCTTTGAAGTAACTTGGGCTTTTGGTAGCTGGGTCCTGAGGGTGGAGGGCAGCTGCCCCCCCCCCCCCGAAGGGCTGAGGGGAGGGCTGTGGGCTGGGTGACTCATCCTAGTTGGGCTCAGGCTGAAGGCACTGCCCAGCTGGGGTGGCAGCAGCTCAGTGCAGGAGGGAGGGAGGGACTGTGCACTGCCCACCAAGCCAGGCACTCTCAGGGCAGGTTTGGGGACTGGGGGTGTTGCCCAGCTAGGGCACTGAGAGCAAGCAATTCCCACCTTAGGTACCAGTGGCCGCTGTCCCGCTGCTCACCACACCATATCTCACTGGCCTGCATCTGCACCAGCTGCTGAGGCTAGAACTGGAGGCTGTGACTCAGGGCACAATGCATGCAAAGGGAGGGGAGAGGAGAGGAGCAGCATGGCCAGCCTACATGCTGCATACCCAGCCTAGGGTCTTGCCAGTCTTGCCTGTTCCAGGTGGGCTCCTGGTCCTCAGGAGGGGTGTGATGGGCCAGGGGGAGAAGCTGAAGTGGCAACAGCGTTTATGTGTGTGTGTGATGAGGCGAGGGTGGCAGCAAGGCAGGACGCGTGCACGCGCTTATGTGTGTGTGTGTGTGTGTGTGTGTATATTATATATATATATATATATATATATATATATATATAAAAGAGAGAGAGATGGGGGGGCACTCTGGGTAGAGGTGGCCTCCAGAGCCAGGCCTGGAGCCCCCTGACTGGCTAAAGCAACCTGTGCAGGGGGAAGCTGGCTTGGAAGGGAGGGGGCTTGCCAGAAATAGGCTCAGCCCGGTCCCTGAGCCCCAGTCAAGGGTTTTGCAGGAAGGGCATGGGGACCTCTCGGGGGGAGGGGGCTGGGCGCAGATGCAGGGAGCAAAACAGCAGGGGCCAGCACTATTCAGAGCCACAAAGCAGCAGGCAGGACAACCACAACTGGATCTGTGGTGCAGGGGGGGAAACTTCTGCTGGGAAGGAGTGAGTGGGGGGCAGGCAGGGGTGGGGGCACTGTGGGTTGGGAGCAAGGGGCAATGGCATAAGCAGGGGCAGGGCACTGGCATATAAGTGCTGCTCAGCGCCACAAAGCAGCTGTGGCAACAGCCATAGCTGGACCCACTACCTGGTGACCAAAGGGGGCAGGGAGAGCTCTGATTTTCTGACAAAAAAGACCCAAAAATCAAACACCAAAATATATAGGTATTTAGAATGTATTGTATTATAATGATTGAGGCACTGGTAGGCTTCCAAATTTCTCTAATATTGTAATTATATTAATAAAACACTGTGTTCATCTGATACCTATATATGTAGCGGCCTTTCAGATTTTGGGCATTTTAATCAGGGAATATTGGATTTTTAAACGGAAAAAACCCGGATCCCAGGTTATCACCATGGTAAAATTCTGTGTAGAAATCAGACTAACGAAGGCAATGCTGGCATAATGATTTATGTTACCATGGTGGTGCTCTGGTTAGGACATAAATCCACAGCCACCAGGTGTGGCATTTTCAGCCTCCAGCTGGAGTCAGATTGGTGCAATGTGCAATATTGTTTCAGTTTCCTTCACCTAGGGTTACAGAAGAAAATGGAAGCTTTGTAGCAAAAACAGGTCACTGTAAATTCAATGTAAAGTTTTTGATAGGTAGGGGATTCAATTTTTTTTTGATTATGCAGGAAGAAAGCCAAATCAAAATTTGCAAATAAAAGCAAAAAGAAATATGTTCAGGCCAATTTGATCATCCTATTTTCAAGCCCATCTCATTATGTGGAGGGAGACAAGGAAAATGAAAGAGATGCCACCAGATACTTCAAAATTCTTGAGTTGAGAGCTGGAAAGAAAGCTAAACTTAGCCAGTTACCCTTAGCAACTCTAAAACCTTAAATTGGAGTGTCCATAAAGTAAAGGTATGTTCTGACTTGCTCAAGCTGCAGATGTGAATAGAAGAGCAAAGATCTATTTCTACTTAGTGTGCATCTTTGCCAGATATACAGTCAGGCAACAGAATAGCCTATGCATTCCTCCCCTGTAGCCAAACTGTTAAAGAATTTAAAAAATGGAACCGAGGCATGCCATTCCTGCATTCGGTTAAAATATGCTCTTTAGCGTTAGTGTTTTGACTGTTCGTAGTTTTATATTGATGAGGTTCTTAAATGTTTCCATAAACTGTGTAAATATCATTGCAGGGAGTTTTTTATACACCACTGACCATGGCACTCCGCAAGGAATTCAGGGAACAGGGTGATGACTTTACCCCTACTCACCTGTAAAACTAACCAAAACACAAACACAAATTGTTATCAGCAAATGACTGCTACAGGCCCTGGCTTGCTCTTTTCCCCTTCTCTCTCTCCTCTCTCTCTAAGAACATAGGAATAGACATATTGTTGGATAGACCATTTATTCCACTACACAGTTATCACCAGTGGCCAATATCAGATGCTACAGATTAAAACACACACACACACACACATGTAGCATACACTTATGAGACAATATGCCCCCAGTGAAAGTTTCTTCTGGACTTCATCATATTGGCAAAATTGTTGAACCTGATGAGATTTGTGGGTTAAAGGAAGACAGGATTAACACTTCAATATACTTTTAAAAAAGTGAACAAACTTCTAAGGTCTTGCATCTATGCAAGTAGTAGACTGCAATAATAATAATCACGTCATTATACTACTGGCAATCCTAAGATTGTTCCTAAGTAGTAAGAAAAAAAAGATGTTAATGATCTATCTTACAGAGATGCAGGCCATTCCCCTAAAACATAGGGAAAGAACATGTGTGCATACAAGATGTCGATAAATCCATCTTTGAAACATCCAGTAATTCAAACAGCGTACTGCACATTACAACTGATGTGGCAGTTGTTATGGAAACTATGCTTTTTGATTGAGTAGCAGAATAAATACCCACCTAAAGCCAGCATGATGGGCTAGTGCATAAATTAAGCACTCACACTACAATTACCTCAGTTCCTTACTTTCAGTAATTTTTTTTTCTAGTATATAAACATTCCATGATAAAATGGGCTTTTTCTGGCAGATTTCCCCCCTAGCACATCCTCTGTTTTTTAGGGGGGGAAAGGGGGGGGTGGATAAGCTTGCACAATGGAGATGAGACCTCTTGGGCACAAAAACCTAAATCCATTTGCGCAAAACCTGGTATTGAATAATGTTACCTCAATTTTTTTAAAAAAAGAAACAATGTTTGGATATGCAGAACTTAACCCAATAACTGTAGTCAAGTTTATGGAGGAAGAAGGTGAGCAAAATAAAATCTGTTACCTCTGAACCCAACCCTTACTTCTTTCACACACTTTTTCTACACATCAATTGTACAGGAAAGTGAGGTGCACTGTTTTCTATTTTTTTCAGTCACTGAGGCTCTATAAATATGAAAGATCACAAGGAGAATAAAAAAGACAGTTAAATATAGTTTTCATCATAGCATGTATTCTAGTGTGAGGCAGTTGACAATTCCAACGATACTAAAACTGTCTGTATCTTAATATAAACCTTTCCCCCACTTGCCAGCTTAATTAAAAGGCAGGTTGTACAACTTTTGAAATAAAACATATTGACTTTTGTTTTCCTCATACACATTTTTACATGGAATGATAGGCCAAACCAAAAAGTACAAGCGCAACAGGCACACATATCACAAACTTCACCATAATGGGCATGCATTCACCCATTGGATCAACATCTTTCAATTTATTAGCATGACAAAGGACACAATTATTTTGGATATGCCTGAATGCAATTTTCATTAACTTTGCAATGATTTATTAACAAAAGTGTCAGGAATGTAATAAAAGCAGCAGGACTCCTCAAAATGCCAAAATAAAAAAAAATTAAAAAAAAAATGAAGAATACAGCAGAATTTCCAAACATGCCTTGCAGCATCAGGTCAATAAGGTTGCTTGATTCTATCAAAAGCATCACCATGGTGAGTGAACTCTGCAATTAACAAAGAGTAAGCACAAAAAATGCTAATATCTCATTTGAATGTAATTATGCACAGATTACTGTTCACTGGAACAAGAAAAGGGATTTTAATTGTCACCCAAAGTTACGTGTAAACCCTGGATTCTAGTTAACTTTTTTTGTTTGAGGGAGTTTATAAGAAACGAAAAATGAATAGTTCACAAATTCTCATGTTCAGTGACTTTGCAAAATGAACTGACTCTACAGAAAGCATGCAGCTTCCTAAGTTGTTCTTTTTTTTGTAATAACATCCCTCCATGTACGTTGGCAAGGTTAGTTTGTAATAAGTTTCACCATCGTTTGCATTTTAATACTATTTGATCTCATTTACATGTTTAAATTTGTTCCTGTAATAAAATTCATTAGTATGTTTATCATAACCACATAATGAATATAGCCCTTATGTAAAATAAAAAATTGAAAGTACATTAGAGACATAACAAGCTGTTTGAAATTACTGTGCTTTGCATATTATACCTTATTAATTAAATTATAAATTATTTATTTATGTATTTCTTTAATCAGGGGCAAGCACTAGAACAATATTATATTAGTATAAGAAACACAATACAACTCAAAGCTAATTCACACGTGGACCAGTTTTACATACACAGGCATGCGGATTCATTTTGCCCTGGGGTAGCAAATGCCACTTCCCCCTGCTGTGCATCAGGAGACATGAAATAGCTATTTAAAGGGCAGAGGGGGAAAAAATGTTTCTTGTGCAAGTGAAAACTTCACTACTTAAGATAATATCTCCTTTTGACTTCCCCTTTTGTGAGCATAATTAGACCAGATATGCAGATGGCAATGAAGGCTATATCATTATTCAAGTGAATGCCACACTCGTATCATATAGAGTCTATTGGTTAAAAAGGGGAAGAGAAAGACATTTTGTTAGAATTTTTCTTTTGGTGTTTTGTAAAGGTTTTTAAAGTTCAGCAAATAAAATTTAGCATTTCGCAATGATGGAGAATGTTAGGGAAATATCACAAGAGCAGCAAGAAATGCAGCTCGAGTTCATATATTTAAGTAAGCTGTTAGAAAGAAAAATTAGTCCACTGATGTGCAACATGATTACATTTAGAAAAATTGAGTTTATGAAAAAGAATTAATAGCAAGAAGGATATTAGGTGTTCAAAAACAAAATTCAGACTATAGAAAAATGAAAATGTTATGAACCTGTAGAAAGCATCTGGGGATGAGGAAAGCCAGAGAAAGCTGTGATGAACACAAGTGGGTATAGTGAGAGGGCAGGAAGAAATGCATAAAAACCGGAAAAGTTATTGGTACAAAATCCAGAATTTGATACTGAGGTCTGGTTTTGCATTTCTAGCTGCAAGATCCCTGCTCCATGCATTGAAAAACTCTCTCTAAGAGGTTTATGTTGTGCAACATAAAATGCAGTTGGAACAGAATACTGAAGGCTTGCAGGAGAGGGCCACTGGCTAGGCTACGTGCACCAGCCAGTACTACTTACCTAGACCCAAGGACACCTTATTCATACCCTGTCTGCCCATCTCTGCAGAAACTCCACCTAGATGTATGTTAGGCAGCCCTCAGTGTTTGGAGTGCTTGAAGGCATTCCTTGGGAATAAGGCCATAATGCTTTCCCCACATAGTTCTGGTTTTCAAACATGCATACAAGCATAGCCTGGTGGGGTGCACTCATGCCTCTCCTGGCTAGGAAGCAATGCTACCATACAGCAGGTGAAGGCTGAATAGAAAAGATCTCTGTCAAGTTTTTTGTCTCAGAAGGATTCCTAGACAGTGCATAATAGCAGAAGTAAAAATCAAATTAAAATAATCTGTAAAAAGATGTGGATAGGAGCTTTTAAGGCAGATGATCAGGTTATGGCCCAAACTCCACTCAGGAGCCTCCAAACAGTCTTAGTCATGCAGGCACTCAGGTGATGAGCATGGCAGATCACCTACTCCCCCAGGACTCTGGGATCAGTGTGGTTTCCCTTAATTAAGATTCTTCCCACTTCTTAAAGTTTGAAACATTTGTAGGTACAATGCTGTGGAGCTGCCTTGAGCCCAAATCTGCTCCTTGACGCTTCTTTTTCCAATGCAGATGTGTCTCCTATAACAGATGTCCATTGGAAGTGGGATGCAAAGCTTAATAAAGAATTTGAGATACAGGAGTACTTAGAGGCCCAGGTGAAAAACAAAGGGAATGGCTATACTGCCGGTATAAAAATAAAATTAAAAATCAAAGTCTATCTATGTAACAAGAAAAGAAAAAGCAAATTAAACCTTTGGCTCCTACCTCACAATTGGGCTAGACCAGGGATGCTCAACCCTTGGCCTAGAAGAATCCCTAAGGGCCCAGAAATGTGGCAGTGGCAGCAATAATTGCTGACTCTGGAAGCTGCAGCAATTAACGCTGCCATCTCTCCACCATCATTAAATTTCTGGACCTGTGGAGATCCTCATGAGTCAGAAACACTGTCCCATGCATTGTGTTAAACCAGCTCACAGGCTCATTCCACAGCCAGATCTGGGCATACAAAAATGGAGCAGGGTTAGATCCAGATCCCAGGACTCTGGGGAAGCAGGGGCTGGGGCTCCTCTCCACTTCCAGCCCCTGTCTGTTGCTGCCATCACTGCCTGCCAGGGCTGCAGACAGTAGGTGGAGTGGGCGGGGGGGGGGGCTCCACATCACTCCTCCCTCCCTCCCACCCACACCCTGCACACCCAAGCTCCGCACTGCCGCTGGCCCCCCCCCCCCCCCCGGATGAGCGCTCTGCCCTGCTGCCCCTGTGTTAACCACATTAGAGAGATTTAACCACTCTTCACCTACATACTCGTTCTGGAGAGGCAGCAATTTTAAAGCTGTTTACAATTTTTTCTAAAATTTCATATGCTACTTCCTCCGGTGTTTATATTTTATCCAGAAAAGCTCAGAATTAATATTTTCTGTGTTCCCAGACACCATGTATTTAAGATGTTAGATGTTCTCTGCTATTTTCGGTCAACTGACAAAGATCTGGAAAACTAACACCTTGTGTAATTTTTATAAGCATCAAGACATTTTGTAATATCTTTTATTGGATTAACTGTATCGTTGGGAGGACTGCTGGACAGACTTTTAGGCACCAGCCTCTTGTGTAGATGCATCCTCTATGGCCTGACAGTGCAGCTGATGGGGGAGTTGTTGTTTTTCATAAAATGGAATGGACTTCAATGGAGCTTCACAAAGAATAAATGTAATCTTGCATATTAAGATGCTAAGCTAATACTGGTATCTGCAGCAAGCAAACTTGTGTGTATGATATGTCAAATCTTGCTTCTGCCCATACATGCAGCCAACAGAAACTAGAATGCCTAAAAATATAGTCCAGTATAAAATACTATCAGATTAGTAACTTAATTTTCTACATTAAAACTCACAACCAGAAAACTGTAGGTTAGACAAAACACTTGGCTGGGATGGTTTGGAGTGGGATGATCTCTTTGAATAGAGGGTTGAATTGGATGGCCTCCTGAGGCCCTTGCCAGACTTATTTTTCTAGGATACACAAGCTTCTTTGCATTCTTTTTCACACAGTGTGTAATTGAAGTGTGGAACCCATTGACACCAGATGTTGTGGAAGGTGACAGTTTAGCCAGATTCAAAAAAGATTGGGCGAATTCTTGAAAGAAAGATTCATCAGAAGCTATTGAGCATGGGAACTAGGGACCCCAGAATTTCCTAGACCTTAAATGCTAGAGGCTACCAGTGAGAGGGGAAACAGTGGAAAAAGCTGTGGTCAAACCCAGTTCACTCTCCCTTTAAGAATTCACTCTCTGCCACTGTGTGACACAGGATACTGAGCAAGATGCACCAATGGTCTGACCCAGGAAATGGCGGTTCTTATACTCTTACAAATGTTTTTATGTTCAATTATTGTTCTATTCTGTCAGTAGCAGGCAACACCAGACTCCATTGCCCAATTGATTCCCCCCCCCCCCAAAGATCATGGATAATTTCAGCCCAACAGGTGATTGTTCAGGAAAGTTATGAGCATAGACAGCATACAAGTGTTATACTGGAAACCTTTAGCTATTGCGGGAGCTGGATGTATCTGCTATAATAAATTCTGCACTCTCCTGTACTATGTAGTAAAAATCTATTCAACTGTCCTTAAAGTATTAATTTTAGTGCCATGATTACAAGATTATTATTACCTTAATAAAAATCATTCAGTTTACAAGCTAAAAGGTCTATAGTTTGAATGCAGGAATAATCCAATTTAATTAGGATAACAATGTGAAAACTGCTCAAATAACAATTGTGAACAATTTTCTAATGGACTTAAATTATGTGCTTGTAAAGGACAGTGACAGATGATATATTTACTTTTCCTAGCAGCATACCGAAGATCTTTGAAGGAGGAATAACTAAGCCAAAGAACATTTGTAACTCATAGATGCTTTAAAATCTCTTTAAGGTTGTGGTCCCAAACCAAAGCCATTTATCCAAATCACCTCAGTGTTTGGTGGTTTGGAATTAATGTGAACAAATCCACCCTGACTTTGTCCTTCTCCACTGAAAATAATGTAATAAAGAATAATAATTATATCTTAGACAAAAGTAATAATTAGTACCTATATAGTACTTTGCATTTTTAAGTCCTGTATAGTTAATTAAGCATAACAAGCATTTGATTAAATGCTGTATGGTTAGTTGACATGGATAATTCTTTTTTTAAATGTTCACTCAAACAGTTATAGTAACAGAAACTAATAACAAAACTGAATGTTTTAACTAGTGGATATGTATATTTTATCTAGTGGATGTACAATAAAGACACTGGAGCCTTCAGCTGGGCTGGTCAACTATGGATCACAAGCCACAGGGAGTCATAAGATTTTGCACTGTAGTTACACAGGCACAGTAGGAACATGCACACGTCGGCAGGACCTGATCTACAATCACTCAGCATGCTTTAAGTGGTATGATCGCAGATGGGGTCCCACTTGGGTGGATGTTTGCCCATGTCCAGAGCCACACCAAGATCCCAATCCAGGTCAGTAGGAGTAGGGGAAGGGGCGGCAGGAATGAGGGTGGCTAGCAGGTCTGTAAGGGGCTTGGGGAGAGGGGTTGGGGAGTTAAAAATAGTCAGGGGAGGTGTAAGAAGAGCACAACCCAGAGCTGAGGCAAATACCTGGTCTTCTGCAGCACCAGGCTTGTTCTCTGAATGCATACAGACATTTGGTAGATCAGGCTAACCCATTCTCCATCTAACTTAGCTCACCTTCTCGTGTACTAAGTTAAGTCAGGCTAGCCATTTTTCATTTGATCTAACCTCCCCGAATGCCTGTACAAATCAGCATTTAGATCAACCTAACCCTAGTTAAGTCAATCTAAGTATAACATCTGCACATACTCAATGGTAACAGAGCCCAGCAAAAAATGCTACTTCAACTAAAAGACAGGGCTTTTAAACAAGATGCAGTAACACACATTCCACATGGCACTGAGCACGATATCAGCGCTCAACATATTAATAATTGTTAAAGTCCTTATAGACCTTCTCTTTGCCATAGGAGAGAATTTTTGCAAATCTGCTCCATCTCAAATTCCTTAAAGGACAGCCCTGAGGCTCTTGGCAGGTTACCAGCTGGGCCTTCGTTTTGCCAAAAACAAGAATACCCAACATATTAAGTGCTAGTCATTATGCATAGTTTGTATGGCTGTACTTCAAGATAAAGTCCGTCTTTTCTTAAATGACTATAGGCCACATCTGTCCTTGCCATAAATCTACTGACTTCAAAGTAACTGAACGGAAGGGATAAATTTGGAGTAGTCTAACATGAGTGTCATACCATCACAGGGCAATTTAGAAAATACTGCAGAAAGATGCATGCTAGATAACATCACAATAAACGAAGGCTAAAGTACTGTGTAACTGAAAACTCATGGACTTAATAATGAAACCAAGATGAACAGGATATGAACTTTATCCAACTACTAATATTAAAGTGAAAAAAATCAAATAAATGCCTAGCAATCAAAAGTATTATTGCAAACCAATATATTAATCTTCACTTACACTTCATTAGGCGAGCAGAATTCTACAGTACATGCTAGTGGCTGGGTTTGGTTTCGAAAGTTTAAAAACCAAAAGGTGAAGTAATGCAATTATGTAGCCACTTACATTAAATTAAAGGATGGCATGCCATTATGTGAGATTATATAACAACCAAGATAGTTCAATTTAACTTCACAAAAAGTGTGGTGAAATACGAATGTGGGTGAAAAACCCAGATGAACTAAATCTTTAGATACTTCAGAACCCATGTCTCTCAGACCATACCAGAGACCCCATTTTTCCCGTCTTAAGGGGGAAAATGATATACTCAAGAGATCTAAATGTACACAATTTGTAAATGTACAAGCATATATACATACCTATGCATGTACTTAATTTATTATGTAAATAAACCACATATGTCAATATTCATGACATCCTTGTATGTTACAAACATGTCTATGAATGTGTATGTATTATGCTCATACATCCACACAGGCACTCTGGTATTTCCCACTGTAAGCAAAGGGTTAAGAATGATTTGTGTTAGTTCTTAATAAAGGTTGTCTTAAATTGAACACTGAAGTTATTGGCTTCTATTAGATTGGGTTTGTTTTCATCTTCATCACACCACAGCTTTGTGAAGCCAACAGAAACAACTATAATATTTTTTCTTGGAAAGTTTGTTTGCTAATCAGTAGTGGATCTAATCAAGGACCTAATAAGTCCATAATGGTACATTTGCTTCCCAGGAGAAACCACTGTTTCTCATCAAACCAGAAAATACCCCCTTGCAAGGTGCAACCAGGATCCACAGACTCACTGCAACAGTCTAATAATTTGATTGCAAGCCCTTAGGCAGGGATAACTTAAATTACAATTAGAGAAGCCCTAGCACTGTTGCTAACATCTGTGTGATGAACCACTGTACTGATTAAAGATTAAAGGAGAATTCAGCATTTCACACTCCACAAACAAGTCACCATACCAACTTTAAATCCCCTTTCTTGCTGTTTATAGATATACTTTCACCAGTCTTCTCTGGAGGGTCAAGGGAACAAAGCCACATGTTGTCTATCCTCTGAGAGGTCAAGCTCATAGAGGTGGTGTATCAAAGGGATAGCAAGTGTTTGCAGCACTCTGGGCAGAGTGCTGACCACTGCAGAGCATTTTGGGGGGGGGAGGGGAGCGAGGAGAAGGGTCTTACCTACTTTTACTTTCTACATATTTGGGAGCTACTGCAGTTAAGCAGGCTCAACAAACAACATAGCAGAACTGCCAAAGCAACAATGCCCCAGGAGACATTCTAACACCCCCTCTAAGTCACCGCCTGGGTCTGGTGCCCCACTCACCCCTCCCTAATTAGGCTATTGTGGTGTACTGCTATCAGGGTCAAAAATTCTATAATTCAGCTATATACAACAATATTTGTCCCTGAGATATTGGAAGAAACAGCATTCTACTTCTTCCTCAAGATAACATCTTTCTGTAAGATGGAGAGCAGAATTTAATTCTGGAGCAACAAAAAGGAAAGACAACTCATGTCCATGGTCCCTAGTCATGAAATGAGTTTCTATAATATGGGTCCCGTATATGGTATAAAGGAATTGATTTCTATCCCTTTAATTGCTCTGTAAGACCTCTAGTGGTACTCACTGGGTTCTATAGTTATATTCATACTAGCAAATTGCACATTGAGCATGACGGGGGGGGGAAGGCAGGGGACAGTAAGGACCTCTCCCACCCTCTGCCATTCAACCCTGTGCCGCCACCAGCTCCCAGAAATGGAGGGGAGGGGAGCTTGAATGAGGCAGTGGTGGCATTGCCACTGGTAACCCCTCCTCCCCTTCCTCCCTCCCTTCCCCACCACCTCCCCTTCCCTGCTGGATGTTCATGGTGGGGGGCTCTGCTCCGGCCCCTGGCTCCAAGGAGCAGGGCTGGGGTGGGGCAAGGCCAGCCACGCTGGCCTCACCCCGCCCACTCTGTCCCCTCCATCATGGTGGTGCTCCGGTCCCTACTGTCCCCCTCTGCCTCCAAAGAGCAGGGAGGGAGGGGGTGGTGAGGTCAGCACCGCTGCCCCCCCCCCCCACTCCAGCCCCTCAGTCCCTGCTGTCATGGCAGCGCTCCACTGTGTATCTCTGTGCAGAGCACTCAGATTGGCTGCCATGACAACCAATCAAAGTGTGAATAAAGTGTTATGGACAGACAGACTAAAGCTTTTATAAAATTAGAATTATGGCTCCATATAAAATAAAGTTTTAATATGGTATTATGAATTTCCTACTGACTTATATGAAAACAGCATTTTCTAGCACAGATATGACACAAATATTGCTTTACTTAGTAAAATTCAGTCTAACCTGAACTTGGTCAAAATTTAGTCCTCTGTCCAGTCTATATAAAAATAATCTTAAACCGGTAGATCATCATAAGGAGATCGTGCAGTTTTGGGATGATTCCTTTCATGCAGGAGAAAAAAAAAATCTTTGTGAGACATTACAGAGGACATCTAGGAAACCAGTGATTATATCACAGATCTCCTCTCATATTCAACAGATGGTAGAACAACATGCCCTAGAAAAGACAGGCAAATGGTCTTCTAAGCACAAGTTCAGCAAGATTTTCTACAGCACTGACACCTTTTGGAAATACTGGATGCCTCTACACGTTCTAATTAGACTGTGTCGGAGTGTTCTATTTAGAATGCTCCAGCAATCTGCAGAGTCACATGGTATTAAGTGTCCCATGTTTCAAAATGATAATGGGGGCATTTTAACTAAAGCTCATTCAACAAGTTTTAGTTAAAATGCCTCCATAGACATTTTGAAATGCAGGACAGTGAATACTCATGACACCTGGGTCTTTTTAGAGTGGCTGCCCATGAGCCACTCTAATTAAAATGTACCCCCCGAGCCCCCGAGCATGTGTATAGACACCCATTAAGCCTGTGGCACAACCATAGATAGTGACATGAAACAGCACCAATTAATTTTATGTCTGCAAGTCAACCTAACACTACAGAGAGGAACATGTTTTGATACAGCTACAGGAAAATACCACTGCCATTCCAGATTCTGCTATTACAGATGGGATGTTATCCAGAGGGAAGTTATAACTCACCTCTCAGACTTAGTTTGTAGAAGATGCTATAAATTAAATATAATAATGACTGCCATGGTGATTTTGTCTATCATTTTTATGTTAAGATGGAAAAGTCTATATAGAATAAAAATTGGGTAATACCAAGGTTTAAGTAATTGGCAGGCCACTGAGCAATGATCTTTGCCCTCTGTGATTACAACAGTGTTAAAGCAGCTTTGTATACATGCAGCCATACTTGCTGCACTTTGTTAGTAAACATCGTTATGTAGACCTCACTGTGCCTGTGTGGTCCCTTTGTATTGTGCTTGTTATGTAAAGAGACAGCACTACATAAATCAGCAAGATTACATATAGGTACAGGACATCATACAGCTACTCCTCGCTTAACGTCGCAGTTACGTTCTTGAAAAATGCAACCTTAAGCGAAATGATGTTCAGTGAATCCAATTATGTCACAGTAGTTACCTACTAGCAGGTGGCAGCCAAACAAAGTTATAACCAAACATTGCATGACCTTAAACGAGTATGTTCTCCAATAGATCAGTGACCTAATAATGAAACAAAGTTAACCGGGACGACATTAAGTGAGGAGTACCCGCACCAGCAAGTCCTAATGAAGGACTGGGATTACACACACACACACACCCCAGCAGCACCAAATGATAGTATTGTCAGCAACAGTAACAAAACCCTTAATTTTACAATGAACTGTACATGAGAGAAAGAACCAAGTTCTAACAGCTCTTCTTAGTTCTGGGCAAACACCTCTGGACTACAACTCTGGAAACTGCTTCCAACAGCACGAGACTACATGCAAACATGTTCATTTGTAAATGGTTTTTGATTGTATTTCAATTCTTATTGCTACAAGATTTTTTTTTTAAGGCTTACACTGCTTTTCTCCCTGTCTACTTGGAATGAAACCAGATTTATTTCCTATGTGATACCATCAGAGGGAGAGAGATCCTTGGGAAAGCAATGGGGGAAGGATACAACCCCACCCCCAAAAACTCAACCACAACCGAAAGACTCTTTCAAATATTGTATTAAATACTGGTAAAGAATTTCAAATACCTCTTTATTTATATGGTGCCATATACCCTGAGGCCTCCAAAAGCACAGGTAATTAAAAGAAGAAAAGCAAAGATAGTTAAACCGTTATTATAAATAGGAGATGGGGAAAAAGACAGGACAGACTCCCATAGCTTTTGCAAATGCATGTTACAAAAGAAGGGAAAAGTTACAGAGAAAAGTCTTGGGAAGGGCCAATACAGAGAAGACCATCTCCCACCCAATTAATCCTAGTTATCAAGGAACAGTTCCTCCACTTTATTGATTCCATATCATCTCAGGCTTGGGATAAGCAGCAAAAATTGGATGGAAAGGATTTCTCTTTAGTTCTGGCACCTTTGGATAACAGTATTCCAAAGTCATACTTAAGTTTCCAAAGCAGTATTAAGTGATTTATATACACATCTTCATTTCAATGGAATGTGTGCATTTAAATTCCCTAGATAGCTTTGAAAATATCCGCTGACACTTTTCAGGCTCTAATTCTCCATTGTCTTGCACCAGTGCAAAATATATAACTATCTTCCACATCTGGAAGCCTGTTACACATTGCTTGCACTGACTGCAAGATATTCAGAGCAACAAAGGATTAGACTTTTATCCTTTTTGCTCAAGGGTTACCAACCTCCAGCCCATAGACCAAAGATATTTTCTCTGGCCTGCCAAGCACAATTGCATAAGAATATATGACCTAGTGGCCATCATCAGCCTGCGAAAGACAAAGCTGTGTGAGGGCCTTCTCACATAGTAATTTTGGGCAGTTCTGGGAGCTCTTAACACCTGAATTGTCCACACATTAACACCTGAAACAAGTTTTAAGTACTTTTTTGTTAGGCAACTCAAAGTTATGCCACTCCAGGGCAGGATTCTCTCTGATTCATGTTACCCAATTCATGTTACACTCACGCATAGCCACTCTAGGTTACATCCTAGCCTAAAAAATTCCACCCACCCCGCTTCTCCTACTTGCCCAGATCGGGCCCACGCTACGCACCCCACACCCCTTCTGCTTACTTGTGGCTGCCCACACTATCTGTCATGGAGGACCAAGCAGAGAAAGGTTAGCTTGCCTTACCAGCTCCCACTGCTGCTCTCTGGACAGGCTCAGCCTAGAGAGGAGCTGCAGCCCAGCAGCAGCAGTGGTAACTGGGCAGGCAGGTTCAATCTTCCCTGCCTGCTCCCCTGGGGCAGACAGTGCAGTGGCCACAAGTTAGCAAGAGTGAGGAGGACAGGAGGGAGCCCCAGGGCCAGGAGGAACTGGGGAAGCCCCAGAGGAAAACCCATAATGGGAGGGGAAAGATCATACAGTCATCTGCTGGCCTGAAGCATGACTGCTCCAAACTCAATCTAGTACTAAAACCCATCAACATTTGTGCAGCTTGCAGCCTAAGGTGTAACAAGGCCCTTAATATGGCCCACAGTTAGCAAAAAGATGCTAACTACTACCTTAATTAGTGGAGGAGACATGTGGTACCTTTGCAGCCTCTATTGGTTGTCATGTTGTAAGAAAGTGCACTAAACTACAGGAAAACAGGATTGTGGGGAGCTTGTATGTTTTTGTTTTCTTAATATTATTAGTGGGTGGGGGGAGAGATACAGACATTTAGGGATTAAATTCTGTCTTGCTTTAAAGGTATGTTAAATCAGCAGATCCTCTATCCTAGTATATAGGTGTTGTATTCTGCGATTCTTCTGAAACCATCTCTTTTTGCTGACAGTTACCTGGGATAGCTGGGGCCTCCAGCAAAAGCTTTTTTTTGTTTTGTTTTGGTTTTTATACGTTACAACAAAACAAAGCTCCTTTGAAGAAAATATAGTAGTTTGTCCCTTTATAGATAATAACTTGTGTGTGTGGGAGCAAACATTGTGATATGTTTATTTTGATTTACGTGATTGGATGGCAATGCTAAAAAAAACAAACGAGAGAGATTGCTCTCAGCTTCGGAGAAAAATCAGCAATTGTTCCAACAGCATCTCATTTCTCTGATCATGATAGAACTCATAACTGGCCTGGAAAAAGCTCAAATGCACACGCCTTAAAACAAGGCTCATGAAGTCAAACGATGTGAGATTCCTTTCCCCGCCGTAGAAAGTGTGGAACCTTCAATACATCACGTCAGGGATCTTACCTTGCTGACATTAAGAAGAAGAGTACAATTGTCAGGGCCTCCTTTACAGCTGATAGACCTGAGCTCAACCCCAATTCCTGGTATGAAGCTCAAAAGAGCACAGAAGCAAAGAACAAAGAGGGACATGAATCTGTTCCTGTATCTAAGTACTGCCCACAAAAGAGACTGTAGAGCCCAAGAAGCTACATTCCATCTTCAATGCCATGGCAATTGGTAGATCACTGCATCCTGAGCCCTGCTACCTTCGCAGACTATATGAAATACAGAGAGCTTCCTGAGCCTGCAGTGCAGAACCCAGGTGGTCCTGTTTGGCCCAAAATACGACCGCAGCTTGGGCAGAGTTCCTGAGATGTGCTCTTAGGGGAATACGGATGTTGCATAAATGAAGCGAGAGCCGTGATGTGCAACTTCGTTTTTGTCAAACATTGCACAAACCTTGGCAATACACAAGGGTGACAGCTATATGGAGCCTGAAGTGCGCAAATAAAACAGTTCCCATTTTCTGACAGGAAATTCTACTGTTTGAAACAAAACAACAAAACAGAGAGAGCAGCCGCCTTAAGATAAAGTCTATACAAAATAAACTTATTTAAAAAAAAAAAAGAAGAAGAAGAACATTGGCATATGGTAACAAAAACTATATAATTCTCTTGATCTTTAATCTCTATGCCAATGTCTGTTTTACAGATTATGGCCTCAGCTACTGACAAATCTGCTTAGTGAGTTTTTGGCTGACAAATCTGGCAACACAAATGCTGTCTGAAATACATTCAAAAGGCTAAACATTTTCATAATAGCTACTTTACACAGCTTAGTAGGTTTCCCTTTAGGACACCAATTTGATTTTTTTAAAGTGACAGTGTTAATTTTTATGATTACACACAGAACTGAGATTTTTATTTAATACAGTGGGTCTTCTAAAGCTTTTCAAGGGGATCAACCACTTTGCCAACAGACGGGTGTTACAGCAGGGGTGATTATAGTAATTTTTCATGTAATTGGGAGTCACCATTTGGTTGCTATCTTTCACATGCTTGTTGCCTCATCATATAATCCTTCATAATGGGGGTTTGTTGTGTGTCACAAGAATATGCCAAGCAGCCAGGAAATAATAAACAGAGGAACCCCCTGGCTCATCGGTAGAGAGAGTGTTTTAACATCTGCCCAGCTTCTTTTGACTGCAATAAATTTCAGTTGATAGTAGTGACCCAATACAGATGCATTTTTTGTTGTTGTTTTTAGGACAAAAATCCTGAACATCACACTCCATTATCTCAGCTACTGTGGCATGATGTATAAGGACACAACTAGCTGACAAATGACATTGCCTGATGTGAAAGATCATGATTCATCAGAAATTATTAGAGACACCAAGTTCTTGCCCCAAGACTTCTGCACTCCCTATGAGTGGCAAGAGATGTCCTTTACAATTATTGGTTGCAGTTTGATTGCATTAAATTATAAATAATTTTACAGTAACAGTCTGAAGCCATGCCACCTCTGGTTGTGAACTCATCAGCTTTCCCCTAACAATGTAAGACTAAGTCTAGTCAGTGCTGAGAACTGAGTTACCAACTTTGTTCTGATACAGCGAAAGATGTAAGTACCAGCTTAATATTGAGACTGAGAACAGCCTGAAGAAAAAGCCAAGCAAATGTCTTTGTGTACTGCTGTATTGGGGCCCTTTGTGCTATTGTTATAGGAAACAAATTCCATCTTCATGAAATGCACGTTAACTATCTCCATATGCACATCATAGCAGTGTGTTAATGCTACTTTGCGCAAGATGCCATTGTATTATGATACAACGTGATGATGCTCAGGCAAAAAGACATTTCATATCCCACTGTGGCAATACTTCTTCTTCACCAAATGTGATTCAAAGGCTCTCAAACAGGCAGGAAGCAAAATAAAATTTAGGGTAATGAAAAAGGAAAAAAAAAGGCATTTATGATTTAGTAGTTGATACTGTTCTTTGTGAATCAGGAGAAAACCAATTGTCACTACCATATTCTGGATGAGTGTCCAGTATAATCACAGTCCCCACTCATATGGTGCCCAGCTGTCAGTTCAGGACCATAGAGTCCTAGACATTAGCTAATCTACCTGGAAGCAGTGGCACTGGGACCTGTTGCAATCATTTAAGTTGCTATAGATTTTTTTTTAGCATTAGCCCAGTTTAAGTACTGGCATAATTCCATTTTAAGTACTGGTGTTCTGTAAATTATATTTATAGACAGACAGGCAGACCTATCTAAACATAGATATCACCCATGTTTGTTATAGACATAACTATACTTCAGTGGATGCAAGAAGTGATTCCTACGCACAGTAGAAAAGGCTTAAGTGTGGAGTGTTTAGAAGTGAAGAGCTCCCACTAACTTCAGTGTTGTAGTCAAAGCCACCATTAAAAAACAAACCAATACAATTCTGGCTGGGAAAATGCTATTACCTGTAGAAAATACTTTTAATCCGACTTTTACATCTATGATTAAGGTAAGATTACATGTTACAATTAGCAAGCACTAACCTTCAGGAATGTTAGACTGTGTTAAAGTTAGCATGTGCTGCAAGAAGTCATATGTTAAAAGTTAATATCCTCTCTAGCATGCACTGCTCAGTGGCTAGAGGGCTGGAAAGCAGGGGTGTGGCTAGAAGCAGCCAAATCTAATCTATGCCTGCCCCATTCTCCAGGTCTGTAGCCAGAGTATAGGCTGAGGGGCAGGGGGAGGGGAAAGGGACCCCATACATCACTTGGATCACCCCCTGCCTCCTGATTTCCCCTAAATCACCCACCCCCCCACTGGCTCCTCAATCCCTCCTGCCTCCCCAATCAGCTCCCCTGTAATCAACCCTGGATCTCCCAGATTGCCCCCCCTGCCACCGCAATCTCCCCCTGCCTCTGCAATCACCCCTGGATCACTGCCTTGCCACCCAAATTAGCACAAGAATAGATGCAGTGGCAGTTGCAGTGTCAGGGGAGGTTCCCCTTCCCTGACTTCTCCTGGGTTTTCTGCAGTCCATGCTGCCACCACACTCACTAAGTCTTGAGGAAGCGGGACAAAGGAGGTGCTGGGCTCCAGCTGGGCTCCAGCTGCAGGGCCTGGATCTTCGTTGAAGGGGGAAATGTGGGCTGCAGGATATGCTAGGAGCAAGCAGGGGAGGGAAATGCACTCTCACCTGTGGTGATCTGGGAGTGGAGGGGCCAATGGAGGACAGGAGTGATCGGGGGACTATTCAGGGGACAGGGTGGCAATCTGGAGGGGCTCATAGGGGACAGAAGCCCAGCAGCTCCCTGCCCACCCACTCCCCCTGCTCCACTCCCTCTTCCCCCCTGCACTCTGTTCCCACTCTATGCTTCCCTGCACCCCCCTCCCCTGATCCGTTGCCCACTCACCTGCTGCCCAGCTGTTCCCAACTTCAGTTTAGGGCCACAGACTCCTGGATGTTAGCTACTCCACCTGGGAGAACACTGGAGGACCACAAATTGGTGGTTTTTGCTTACATGAACAGCAAGAAATTACTTTCACTCAAGATGGGTAGTACAATTCAAAGATAATCCTTGCCCAAAGTGGAATAACTTTAAGATGCCTAGAGGCCATTTAAGCATTTGTTACAGAGCCTTAATGTGTGATCGTTCATGCTTTTAACATGGTCTAATAGTAACATATAATCTCACCCTTAAATGTTTAGCTTCAACACATGGAATAAGTTTTAAATAGGGCAGCGCTTCTAAACATCTGTCTCAAAAGAAGAGATGAACCCTTACTATGCAATCCTTTGCACCTTTTCTTCAGTTTCTGGGATTTTAATTCCTAGATCATTAGAACAGGAGAGCTGTTTTTTTTCATAGCTATGCTTCAGTGAAAGCTCATCTTTCATCCCATGTTGACTTCACTGGATTGAGGAAACTTGTATGAGTTTCCTCTCTGATTCTTGCAAAGCTTTTTAAAGTATGCACAAGCAAATAGTTAGAGCTGTAGAACAAAGTCCTCTGCCTGGGAATAGTTATTAAGAGAACAGGCGAATGCATTGCTGGCACTTATGGCTTTTCTTTCTAGCTCAAGAGCAGAGCAGACCATTTTGGCAAGCCTAATAAAACCTATTTTTTATTCCTTTGTAATTAAAGTTCTATAGCAAAATGCACTCCACCTCAGCGCTGTGGACCAACTGCATGCTTGGTGTAGGATCCACCAATGTCAATTTGTTACTGCACAGATGACCTTGTTCCATAATTACATAAATTATAAAAGCAGACAAAAATCAGAAATCCCCAAATGAGTATGTATTACCAATCAAAAAATCACTGGAATGGTACAGAACACAAAGCATGACGTGTGTGAGAAAACCGATTCACTCAACAGTAGCCAAAGAGCAAAAATAGCAGTGCTAAGCAGCGGGTGGGAAAATCATGGCATCTCTCAAGTTTCTTCCCCATTTGGTGCAGAAAAACCTAGCGCCTGAAGTGCATTAGAAACTTACAGACGAGCCCTAGGTGAAAGTGATAGGAAAATCAGCAATACTCAGGACTACACAAAACAATTGTTCAAAATGATTGTTTGCTAGGAGTGGGATTTTTTTTCCCACCCCAAGAACAGTTATGTTAACATGTGTCCTCAAACGCAGGCACCATTTTACCAATAGTGAGGTGCTTTACACCAATACACCTCATTCAAGTTCCCATATCAGATAGCATATATACAATTTTACTTGTATAACTTAATTCCCACAACGGGATGGTGGGGGGGAAGTGGTATTAATTTAAGTATACCAGAATTAATAAGATGATGAAACTTTTGTATGTGGAAAAGTGCTTAGGCTCTTAAGATTTTTAAAAGGCATTTAGGTGCCTAACTCCCCTAGATTGCAAGAGAAATTAAACCTCTAAATACCTTTGGAAATGTATCCATAAGTCATTTTTTAAAAATAATACTTAAGTTCCTGTGAAAGTTTTATTGTGTGCATGCATGTACACACTAAGCCCAATTAGCAATATTTTGTCTTTCAACCTAAAACCTTGAATTTAACTATCTCAACACGTTTCTTTCAGGAGAGATTAAAGCAATAACCATGTCTAGACCCCTCTGTTTTCTCCCTTTTATTATTATGTTCAAGTGGAGCCCCTGGGCTCATCAAAACTTCCCCTCCAACTCCACAAATAGCACCAGAAAAACAATTAGATGTCCAGTACCAATGAGCTCTCTAGACAGTTCATACGCATTCTCTTCCAGCCCCAACCAGCTCATGCTACTGATCAGCTCACCAAGTTGAAAGAGACAGGCTCATCTGGGAAGCCTCCACTGCTGCTGTTTCAAAGGCTGAAATTTGAGGCTGGAGTAGACCCATGGTTGCACCAGGTGCCACTGATGAAGAATCGCAGCCTGAGCAGTTTTCTTCTAACGGAGCCTGAGGAATCCCAACTGAATGAGGGAACAAACAGCAGCCCTACAACTAACTACTCTGTGAACATATGTCTCCTTCCTACCCCGTGTAACTGGAAAGCTTCTGTCTAGAACTTTCCTCAGCCACCTCCTTCCTCCACTTCTGCTACAGTTTACACTCTGGGCTGTGGCTGGCAGCTTGATGCTGCTGTCTGACCAGCTACATCTGCCCTGCTCGCCCATGGCATGGGGGTGCAATCGCAGCTCACGGGAAAGTTTGCAGCCAGAAAAAGGGCACTTGCACTCGGAGTACCAGTCTCTCTTGCTCTGCAGAGATCCTGGGCACTCTGGCAACTGCTGGTGCCTTACAAGCTTGGGGAATCTAGGTGTGCATATATGTCCAGAAGGTAGGAAGAATGAACTGAACTTTGCTTTATGTCCATACTTCTTTGGAGAGCACCAAATACTGCTCTTTATATCACCAGCTTACTGAATAACTTTACAGAATAACAACCCCGTCTTGGTCTGCTCTTTTCTACCATTTGTAACACACCTAGCCAGAAGCTTCTTGTTCTGTTCTGCATCTCACCTATTCTAGAAAGGATCAAACTGGTTCCTGGCTGGAGTCTTTTGGGAAACTTCTCAGATGCCTAACCAATCACACCCAGCACAGCCTGGCCAATCGCTGCTTCTGCTGTCTTGCCTGGCTTCAAAAACCTGAAAGCCCCATAGAGTTGGTGGGGTTTTTCAACCTGTGGGTCATGATGACCCAAAAGTGGGTCACAAAAATATATGAAAGGGTTACAAACAAACTTTACAAATGGATTCTCCTTTAAAGGAGAAAAAAGTGGGAAACTGTGGCTTTGCCCTTGCAGGCTGGCGGAGCTCAAGCCTGGCAGGGGCTGCTTGGGGGTGGGGGGCAGTGGGTCGGGAGTGAGGGCCGCTGGGTTGGGTCTGGCCAGCAATGTTTACAAATGGGTCCTGGTACAAAAAAGGTTGAGAACCACTGTGCTGCATTGCATGACAAACCTATTTCCTTGGAAAGAATATAACCAGTGTTAGCAGCTGCACATTGTGATTAAGTACAGACATTCAAAAAGCCCGAGGTGGAATCCATCTAAGTCGTACAGTTTTCTGTAGGCACTGTAGTTTAGATAGGTAGCCAGTAGAACACACTTTTGCCTTGGAGGGGGGCAGAAAAGCAGGGCAAGTCTTTGCCTAGGTTCTGCAATTTTAGACCAGTCTGCACGCTGAACTTCCGTTCTGTTATGGGTATGGACTACTTTTGTGCGCCAAACTTTTGTTCTGTTACAGGCATAGACTGGTTTCTGATCATTTATACTGGTGAAAGTGTAATGTGTTTACCTGGCCTGAGCCAGGGTTTCACCATCTTACTGTCTTCCCTCTCAAATTTTACTCATTATTTCTCTTCATTTTTATCTTACAACACAGTCAGGAAGCCATAACTGCACTTTTGATTTTATAATTACACAAACAATGCAAACATATGTAATTAAAGGGCCCTGATAAAAAATCCAGTTAAGTGAAATGAACATAGATGCATATTAGGTTGTTTAGGGTATGAGAGTAAAATGGGGTGCGAAACCAGGTCATGAGACACCCTGTATAACCTTCGCAATCCTCTTTAACCCAATTGAAATGGGTGGACACAAAAACATTCCCAGATGTCTGCTGTTGGCTGTGGGTTCATGTTAAAGTACTAGCACATACTTGTACTAGTACCTAGACTATAGCCACATTATTATTTTGCTGTGGGTCACATAAAAGACCATCTCTACCAGAAGGATAGAACAGACCAAGCTCCATGTTCCTAACCCATTTTTAGACTCTTTAAGGACATTATCCTACTCTTTGTCAGCAAAGATGGCCGTATTTAACATGGGTACTAAGAAGGATCAAATACCTCTTATTTACAGTTTAGACATTAAAATTCAAGGTTAGTTTCTTTGCAGATTGAGTCCTTTGACTTTCCATGACCAGGAGTGGTGCTGATTTTGAGGTATCCCCAAAACTTATTTCACATACAGTATTAGGATACTTATACAGTGATTACAATTTTCCTTAGCTTCAGACCTGGGCTATATTTGGTCCTTCTGCCACCTGGTTAAGAGATCAAGCTGCCAATTCTCAATTGGTGTAAATTGTCAGTTCCACTGACTTCCATATTGATTGATTTCAATGGCACCTGGGACCAGTTGAGGACTTGCTCTTCAATTCTATTATCTGATCTATTGAATCCTCAGAACTGAAAAATCTTTAAATTGATATAACCCTAAAAATTTCCTCAATTTTCCCTCGAATCATCCAATACTGCTACTTGACAACAGCAACTCTTGGCTTTCTACAAGATGGGATTGTAGATGGACAAATTTTATGTGTTCATTCTATTTTTCTTCCCAGCTTCACTTGGTACCCTCAATATGCTATTAATGACACAGATTTTCATAAAAATTAGCTTGGGCATTAAGTCAATAAAGGGTGGCTGGGTAAATTCACTTCCTATTTTGCTAATCCAGTGACATTCCATGCAAAAAACAGAAGGATCTGTTGTGTCATGAAGTTCAGATATATTCTTTAATACAGAGGTAATATTAGGCCTTTTCACTTTACTCCTACCCCAAAGAATTTTACCCACTGCATGACCCCATTCTTTTGGTCCTAAAAAATGCATTTAGATTTGTGATTTGCAACAGTGTAGGAACCCAAAAAAGACATCTTTTCTGAGTCATTTTTACCCACTTCAAACTTCCTACCATACAAAATGGAGAAAAATATAATAGAATCTAACCAGTTTGAGGCAATGCAGCAAAACCTTCCTCCTCTGACAAGGTCTTTCCACCATAAGAGGAACAGCACAACATTAACACCCTTTCCTCTTTACCTGTACTAAGCAAAAACAACCCAAGAGTAAAAAAAAACCAAAAGCCAACTATCCAGTCAATGAAAACAAACTCACTACAGGTAAAGCAGCAGATTTTTTTATACCTCAGAAAGTTATATAAAGCAAAGATTCCAGTAAGTCCTCCTAAGATATAGATGCTCAAATATCCAGCAATGAGAAAAGCTTCCTGCTGGGATTGGGACTCAGGAGACGTAAATTCTGCTCCTGACACTGCCACTGGCCTCTTGAGTTTCCTTGGCAAGTTATCTTACCTCTCTATGCCTCTGTTCCCTCATCTAGAAAGGGTTTCAAGATCGACTGATAATTTACATTACATAAGGGCAAGGTGTCAGCCTGAGAGCCAATTAAGGTTAGAAATCTCAAATACACACCTAAAAATATCCAATCATTTCAGTATTTCTCTTTCCCCTCGATAGTTTCAAGATTGTGTGTTTTAATGAACTTCTCACTGAATGAGGCTGATCAAACTTCTGATTAGAGCATTAAAAGAGTTAGGTTCTTTTGTAAGTTCTGAGATTTGCTACCAATGACAGTTTTCAGGTTTCATATTTCATGCTGCTCCAGGCCTGGACAGCAGTACTTGAGATTACTTTGTAAAGAAAGGTCTAAAGCCTGTGAAATTCTTTACTAGAGGAGGAGAGACAGAAGAGGAAAAAAGAAAAAAGAAACCAGGTTAAGTCTGGGCATTAACTTGGTAGAATGCATAAAAAGGAGAGGCTGTTTATATGCTTCAAAAAAGACATTTTCTGGCTGAGACATTGACACTGCTTACAAGTGATGGGTGTTTAAAGCATTGCTTCTGATAAGGCAGGATTTCAGTCCAGCAGTTGGACACCAATCTGTAATGGCTACCAATCTGCAAAGCTTTTTCCCCTTTGTGAAAGTCAGCATTGCCTGCACATCACCATGGCTAGATATAGACAGTTAAGAAGCCTGAGGAGGAATTGATCTAAGTTATGCAGTTTTCTGTAAGCAGTGTAGTTTAGATTGGTTCATCCTTTGGTGGGTGGGGGTGGGCAAATCTAAGACCAGGCTCCACCATGTTTAAACCAGTCTGTGTGTACCAAATTTCTGCTTTGTTATGGGTACAGGCTAATTTCTAACTACTTATACCAGTAAAAATGCAATGTCTGTGCATTACCCATTTGCCTGTAATAATAATTAAGTGCCTTGTATAGAGGTGGAAACGAATAAAAAGATTCTGATTTGCATGTAAACATTGTTCTGCACATGTGCTCAGAAGTGTTTAAGCATGCAGGCAGAGGGCATAAAAGATCCCTAAAGTAACTGTCATGTCTGTCGGATCAGTTACCTTGGCAATCTGAGGGACTTGCATGACAGGCCATGCCAGTGTCTCTAGAACTGCTACTGTCTAGTAAGTCAAAATCTACTCTTCGATGTGTGCCTGAAACAGCTCTACAAAATGTACAATAGCCACTCTGAAGGAATCTCTGCCATCTAAAAGGGAAATATGCTACATCCCTGTAACAGTCTCATGTGCTGTACTGAAGACTCACCCTCCTCAGAGGATGAGGACATAGCTATGAGGAGCAATTACACACAAGCACTTAAGCAAGGTCAGACTTGCATAGTGCAGCTATACCCATTAAAGTGCCATTTGCAGGAAGGTACCCTGAAACACAGAGGCTTTTCGGAGAACTAGAGGTCTTTTTTTATATAATAGTAGCTATAGATGCCAAGCACCTCTGAAAATCAGTCCCTTGTATTCAAAATTGGACTTCCAAACCCAGGGGTGAAGCCTTGCCCTATCTTTCAGCTTGTAGTGGAGTGTATGCTCAACACACACAAGGGGGGTGAGAAAGGCTGACGGAAGGAATGCTTTCCCAAGTGGCAGAGGTGCTACAGAGCAATTGTATGGAGGCTAATGGCTGGAGAGAGGATCTTGCACTTGGTGGCTGTGCTAAGGAAGGAAAGGAATATGGCCTGACTTTTGAGATAATTTACAGAGCAATAGCCCCTAGAGGCGCCACTCAGTGATCTGGGTCTCAGAACAAAATCTGCAATAAATATTCAGCAGGAATAGTTGGTTGTTCAACCTGGAGGAACATGCTCAGGTTTACCCTGCTCCTGGTTGGGCGAGTGTTGCTATCTCTGGTGTCAGCTTGTTGCTTTTCTTTGCCTCCCAGTTTACTCCTATGAATGCTAATGCTGCCAAGCTCACTGTTCTCAGCCACTGCTGCTATCAGTTTCTTTTCAGCCTATCTTGGCAGGAACCATATCTCTGTTCCTCTACTGCCATGGATGTAGCTGCTTCACGTATGGATGTGGTCAGACCTAGGGTCTCTCCCATCTCCCACTAGACTGGGAGTCCTGCTATTGCCTTGAATTGGAATTGGAGCGGGCCTCAGAAATAGAGGCTCATAGGTCAAACTGAGAAATTTTCTATCCATTAAAACACCTAGCAAAGATGGAAGTGCCCATGAAAAAGCCCTTTGAGCCCTGACTAACCTTTTCTATCACTCAAAAATAAACAACTAAATAAATGGCCTAAATATCAACCACCTGTATTCAGGCAAATGAAGAAAGAATCAAACTGAATTTGTTATACGGTGACTGGCATCAAAGAATACTTTCATGACAGCATGTTGACTGGAGCCATGCAGTTAGGATGAAGATAATGCAATACTGCTATGTCCATCCTTCCTGGGCTCTTACCCTTGTCTAGAGTAGGAAATGCCAGCAAGACCAGATTGAATTTAGGTAGCTGATGTTAGTTCAACCTTAGTAGAGCTAATGCCTATGCTGTTATGTATGGCATGGTGCAAGCAGGCCAAGATGAGTTGAACTCATCTGGATTGACAATTCTGAGACTGATTCTTGGATTCCTTAACCAGCACTTCCTGGCACCTTGCATAGATGCTAAGTAGGTTTGAAACAAACCTGCTGTGTCTTGACTGTGGTTTTATACCCAATGTGTTCTCATTTGCATAAAAGTAAATGTCTGTACAAGGGGTAAGGCCCTACACAGAATCTGAATCCCAACTTGTCACCAGTTTTGCTGTGTATAATATTGTACATGTACTGAATGCCAGCTATCAAAGCCATAACATCCCCTTTCCACCCTCTAGCTAAGTGTACCTGCAGCCCAGAGCCCTCACTTCTGCTGCTGCCAGAACTACTTGGTGTGTGTTATTCCATCATTTCCTCTGGTTCCTGAAATGTGTGATAAACTGCATAAGCAGTAGAGGAAGGAGTATTTAATAATTTTAATTGGTGGTCAATGGAAATTGCTGGACAGTAACACATAGAGCTCACTACATGTTTTGAATCATTCACCTGGCTACTGTAATAGATACCAGTAGATTCCACATGCAGATACAGTGGTCCACATGGAAGATATTGTAGTATTCATTGCAGAGCCTAGCTGTGGGAGGACACTGCAAATTGCTGCTGTTTTACAACCTCGGTGCTGATGCTGCTACCTTTGTGATCATGCTGATTACAACTCACATTTTATACATACTATTTTCAATGAAAACTTTCCAAACTGAATGTTTCCAGAAAGCAGGGCCACTTAATACAGTTACTCTTCCAATGTTTTGGCATATCATCTTGTAAGCCTACCCATAATTAATACCCACCAATGCAATACCGCAGCTGGCAAAGCAAACAAAACTCTGGCTTGCATCTACCGATGGATCTTGACCAAGACCCAGGATGTTATCCTTCCACTGTACTCAGCCTTGGTGAGGCCACAGCTGGAGTACTGCATCCAATTCTGGGCTCCACAATTCAGGAAGGACGTGGAGAAGCTTGAGAGAGTCCAAAGGAGAGCCATGCAAGATAATAAGGGCAAGAGAATAAGCCTTGTGAAGAGAGGCTGAGAGCCATTGGACTTCAGCCTGGAGAAGCGCAAGCTCAGGGGTGACTTGGTGGCAGCCTATACATGCATCAGGGGTGTGCATCAGGATCTGGGGGAACGCCTGTTCAGCAGAGTGTCCCAACGAATGACAAGGTCAAATGATCACAAACTCCTCCAAGACCATTTTAGGCTGGACATAAGGAAAAAACTTCTTTACTGTCCAAGCCCCCAAGGCCTGGAACAGACTCAGAGGTGGTGCAAGCACCTACTCTGAACACTTTTAAGTAACATTTGGATGTTTATCTTGCTGGGATCCTTTGACTTTAGCTAACTTCCTGCCCCTTGGGCAGGGGGCTGGACCCGATGATCTTACGAGGCCCCTTCCAGCCCTAATACCTACAAAATGTATGAAATACATAGTTCATAACCTTTCCTAAAAGGTCTTTACATAGCAGAACAAAATTTACTTAAAAAAATAAATTATGTTTAACTGATATTAGCACACTGACACCACACAATTGGTATAGTGAGCAGGATTTAGCCTGGCCTATGAATTATCTAACCTTTTGGGCTAAGTACAGACAATCAGAAAGCCCAAGGCTGAATTGTTTCAATTTTTGCAGGTTTCTGTAAACTGCCCAGATTAAATCATTAAGAAAGTGACCTGACGTTCACTTTTCAAACCTGAAAGGCAGCCAAACCCCTGCAGTGGCCTATACCATGAGGCAGGGGGGTACTAAAACATGCCTCCCAGCCAGCCAGCCACCACAGAGAGCAGGGAGACGACCGATTCCCCCAGCCATGCCTGCTCTTCAACCTCCTGCCAGGAGGGGGCACTGGGGAAGTTAGGGAGAGGAAAGCCCCCAGATGAGCACTTCTGCCTCCTCCCATACCATGATCTGGTCCCCCTAGCCAGGCACACCCCCCTCCTCAGTCTAGGCTGATTGAGGAGGCAATACAAGGGAACCCCCCCCCCCCAACCCTGCATGGATGCCCAGCTGGGGTCTCCCTAATGTGGGCATAAGTGGGGAAGAGGGAAGGCCCCAACAGGGCATTTCTCCCTCTCTTCCCTGTCACCCCCTGCACCCAGGGCCAGAGCCAGGCCAGTCACCCAACCATGCCTCCTCCTTGGCCAGCTGGCTAGCCAAGGAGGGAGTCAGGGAGTGGGATACACCCCTCCCCATCCTAGATCTGGACCCTAAGCCAGGCTGAGTTGCGTGCACGGTGAGGGTGTGGGGAGAAGCCCACAGTAGAGGCTTTTTTTCCTCCCTACTCCCTCCTCAGCCAGCTTGCTGGCCAAGGAAGGGGCATGGCAGGGTGATGGCCCTACCTCCTGGCTTGGGCAGGGTGAGTAAAGTCCCCACTCTGGGCTTCTTTGCAGTTGGCAGCCAAAGCAATCACCCAGCCATGCTCCCTCTTCAGCTGGCTGGACAGCTGAGGAGGGAGTGGGGTGGGGGAAACACTCCCCCTCCCACCCAGCTCCAGACCCCCAGCTTGGCTATGCCCAGTGTGGGGGTTAGGGCATGGAAGCTTGCAGTAGGGCCTGTTTTTCTACCCCTACTTCCTCCTCAGCTGGTCCACCAGTCAAGGAGCAGGTGTGGCTGGATGACTGCCCCACCTCCCAGATTGGGCAGGGGGAGTAAAGCCCCCAGCACAAGCTCCCCTGCATCTGGGAGCTGGGGCGATCATCTGGCCATGTCTCCTCCCCAGCTGGCAGGCTGGCTAAGAGGGAGTGGGAGGTAAAATGGCCCCCACTGCAGGCTGTCCCCCACACACCAGGCACAGACTAGCTTGGGGTACATAGCCAGGTAGGGGGGCCCTTTTCCCCCCTCACTCCCTCCTCAGCTGGCCTTCCAGCTTGAGAGGAGGCATGGCCAGGTGATCACCGTGGCTGCTGACTGCAGGGAAGACTGCAGTGGGGGCTTTACTCCATCTGCCTGAGCTGGGACAATCACCCAGCCATGCCCCCTCTGTGCCTAGTAGACTGGATGTGGGGGTGAAAAACAGCCCTTCCACTTGGCTCCAGACCCCCAGCTGGGCTGTGCCTGGTGCAGAGTGGGGGTAGCCAAAAGTAGGGGCTTTACTCCCCCACCTTGTCCAGGAGCTGGAGTGATCACCTGGTCATGCCCCCTCCCTGGCTGGTGGGTTGAGGTGAGAGTTGGGAGGGGGGGGGGCAAAACAGCCACTCTCTTCCTCTCCCTCCCTCCATTCCAGACCCCTAGCTATGCCCGGCATGGGGAGAAGCCCATAGTGGTAGTTTTACTCCCCCCATCCCAACTGGGAGCCAGACTGATTCTCCTGGCCAAGGGGCCAGGGCTGGGAAATTCGCCCGGTTTCCAACTGCCAGCAGTGGCAAAGCACTCCCCACCGCTTACATATGGAGCAGAGAGCACATCCTAAGGCTGCACAGTGTCCCAGGATGCTGGAGGACTGAGTTAAGTTGAATCAGGAGGGGATCTGGGACAGAAGTTCCATAAACCACTTTGACCTAAAAGTGTTAAGTTTGACACTACATCCATCCAGGTTTATTTTAAATCAGTTTCAGCCATTTTGAAACTGGTTTATGTGCACTGAACTTCTGTTCTGTTACAGGTTTAAACCAGTTCCTGATCACTAAAGCAGGTTTATGTGTACCTTCTGTCCTTAGCTTTGTTGACAATGTTCTGTCACATTCACAACATGATTTGAACACACAGGTGTCAGTCTGTGAGTATATAAAACAAAGGTCAGCAAACAGTCTTAGTCTTGAGAATACAAGTAGTCACACACACTGAGATTCAGTGAGCCTAATGGGGGCAAGTCACTCAACTATAAGGATCAGGACAGTTTCAAGGTAGCAGCTAGCTTTTTCCTATTTTAAAGAATTCAACCTTGTTCCCATTGAAATCCATAGCAAAACTGCCTTTGACTTCAGTGCTAAAAATCTGGCCTCATTGTGTGATTGTAGATGTTGCTCATTTATTCAGAAATTATGCTCCCCTCCCTTCATACTCCAAACCACTAAACGCCAACCAACAATTATGCCATCTGATCACTAAAAATAAAATAACTTTTCTTCTTTGTCTCTGGATGTATTCCTCCAGGACCCATTTTTTCTGCTGTTCAGTGAGCCAGTAAGAAGGATATTATGAGATCTAGGTGGTTAACAAACATCATGACATACCGCATACCCTTAAAGAATAGAACAGTAGGCCTTCTGTTTTGACCACTGCTGATGTGGTTAAATTTTTTCTCAAAGATTTTTATTTGTATAATATTTGTTGAGTAATGATTGTCATAATTGGCATGATCTCATAAAAATATTTTTTTTTATGTCCAGAGGATTAATTGTGTTCTGTTTAATCAATACTGTTAAGAAAGATAAACTACATTAAAAATTCCATATGCTAGAGTATAATAAATGTTTTCTACATTAATCAAGGGCTAGCTTTGGTAACCATTACTTCTGATGATGATAATGAGATGAAGTAGGTAGGTAAGGACTACAGGATCGGGCCATAGGCTCTTTTCAGTTCCACTATTGTAACATACAGTAACTCCTCATATCTTTCAACATCCCTTTAGCCATAAAGTAAATTGGTAATGTAGTAATTCTCCACTAACAAGTAGAACAGAAAAGACTGTGGTATGTCTGAGAACAGAAAGATACCTTAATACTTAATGTGATTAATCAGGGCTAGTTTAATGTCTGAGTCAACAATAATTCCCATACAAAGTGTTTGCATAGCAGTGTGGGTATGCTTGCAGTAGTATACTTGTGTGCAAAAATCAAACAAAAAATGATCACATGTTCACAGCTGGAAACTGTGTTAGGCTTTATTCAGTAAGGTATAAGGCACTATCATTTAGCTCTCCCACAGCAGGAGGAAAAATGGTGGCACAGAAGAGAACTATCACATCAGACACACTCCAGGGGTCTCTTTTACCTACATTGTTCCTCTCCCAAATGTAGCTCTTTAAATTTTAAATAGAAAAAGAACACACAGAAACATTGTGCAGTACAAAAAAGTCATGGTGAAAAAATGAGGAAAACATTTCCCATTAAACAAGGTAAATACTCCAAAGTTCACATGCTACTTTGATGTGTACAGTATGTGCCTTTAAGACTTAAAGGAACTCCCACATCAAAGTGTTGTTTTAAGAAGGTGGGTTTTTTTTAGTTCAGACATAGCCAAGTTACACAATGGATTATATGGTGAATGCCGACACTATTTTTATACTGCTGAATACTTGGTTAAATAAAATATGGCAAAAAAGAGGGTGCAGACTGTACTTTAAATGTATTTAATTTTGTTTAAATAGAAAAAATAGCAGTGTGCTTTATAGTGAACAGTGCCCAAAATGTCAGCGCAACTGTCTGCCTTTGTATTTGAATATATACTTTGAAAATACTTTGTATTTGAAATACTACCTTAAGGGTTCAGCAAACCAAAAATACAGGATTCTAGTAGAAGCACTGAGAGAGCACAATTAAAATAAATACCTATGTATCAAAAATACTGAGAGAATAAAATAAATAAATAAAGGTAAAGGACAGTTTGTTCTTTACTGTATTAATATATAACTTTCACTGGGAAAGAAATTTCCTGTAGAAGAAAAAGATCCCACCTCCTGCCAAATGGGGTGAATTCTATACCCCAAGCTCTAGTGGCCTCAGTCATGAGAGAAGTCTACCATGAGTTCTCAGTGGGTGCATCTACATGTGCCCACTGAGAGGCAAAGCAGTAAACTCCAGCACTTATAGCACAGAGTTTATTGTTCTCAGATGCAGTGTTTACACATGTGCCCAGGACCACAGCACATTGACCCAGGTCAGAGCAGCCCTGGCTGGCAGGTGGCCCAGGGGGTCAGCCTCCCAGCCCGGGGCTGTTCAAACTTGGCTCAATGTACTGCAGAGGGGCTGGCTAGAGGAGAGGCAGCCCCCACACTGAAGCACCCTCATGCCCCTCCAGTTGTGTCAGCATCTACATGTGTGGTGCTGCAGAGTTAATTAGTCTACTCCCCATTAAACATTTCATGTAGATATGCCCAATTATGACAAAAGTAATCCTGTTAGTTCTCCATGAGATGAGCAGAACATGGTCTACCATACAGGTAGCAAGATACTAACATTCAAAGGAGCTGAGATAGTGGGACCAGTACATTTCTAAGGAGGTTTTTTTATCAAAAGCACTCAGCATTGGTTTAACTCTACTCCCATTGGTATCAATAGGATTAGGTTTTGAACAGCACTTAGTGCTTTTCAAATTCTATCCATAGTATGTTTTATCATTAAGTAAATTGATTACCTTTCTAAGAGATACCTGGAATTGTAATGGTATTGAATTATCTAGATTTACAAGCTAGTTCATATTAAAGCTGTATATAGTATAAACTGATATCAGTGGAAAGAACATGTTATTTACATTGTCTAAAATACTTGCTCTATCTCAATACAAACCTTTTTTCAACTATAACACACATAATTAAAGACAGAGATGAAAAAACCGTAAAACAGTATTTATCTAAGAGGCTATAAAAAGTTCACAACAGAAATTTTTCTTTAAGTGCAAATATGAACTGTTAGACCCACCTCCTTGGGTATCAAAATCTGAATAAAAATATATCCATTAAACAAAGGTATAAAGATAAATTATTTAAAAATGAATTAATAAAATATTAAGCAATGCTGGTTGCAAAAGAAATACCCTACAAAGCCAGGCAATCATACTGTTAGATACCTTCTCTAGCCATGATGAAATCATAGAGGAAGAAAAAAAATACATAAACCACTTTATGTAGCTTGGTGATGTATTATTTGATAGGGAACACTTTACTGTGAGTGTCCATTAACTGATGCTTACACTGTAACTCATAGTATATGACATCCATATGAATCTCAAATGAATTCACTACTATCAATGCTGTTTGAATGAATACTGTGTGACTGGATTGGGGCTCTTTTTTGAACAGATGCAATCTGTTCATGTATGATGTGTACATCTGAATTGAAGGAGTAGCAATGTACTGGATACAAGCAAAACACATAAACTTGTAAGGGAATGTTTAATCTGGCAAAGTAAAGAAATCAGGAGACATGAATAAGAAAGACTATATATATAAGCCGTAAGGCAAGAAGAAAAACTTATAAAATGAAAAGTAATGCACAGATATATTCAGCAACAATGTTAAGAGCAGTGGAACATGTACAGGAAAGTTAATTCTGTTATTATTTACTGGAAGAGGAAAAAACTAATGAGCCAAATACTGAGCCAAATACATTGGTCAAAATAAATTAAACGGAACAGAAGGGGAAGGAATAAATTTATGTTATATTTAAGTGATTGAGGACATGTTGGAGAAACACCTTTGTGGTAAAACCCAACTCACTCTCTTTGAACAGAAAGTTCTCTCATTGATTATGAGCTCACAGGCAGGAAAGATGGGAACAGAAGTTGAAAACGTTTATGAGAAGAACTATCTAGACCAAAGGAACAATGCAACAACCTCTGCTGCTTTACACAATTAGTAATGAAGCAGCCATACAATTAAGGATCCAATTCCACAAGCACTTACTGGGAATATTTCTCCTGAGAAAGGTTCCAAAAGGTGGTCACAATATCCCAGTAACGGACTCTATATCAGTTCAACCAACTCTTCTGACCATTACAAACTTACACAACTTCTTTCCATAACCTAGTTCAGTCAACTCTTCCCGCATTACCAACCCTATCTCAGTCTTATCTGGATTAAGATGCAGATAGAAAGTCCTCATTTGAGCCTCAGGTTCATAAAGACCATACAGTATGGGTTGCACGGTGCCGTTTGAGTTCCAGTGTTCCACTGAGCTGACTAAGGCAGACATGGGAATATGGAAAGAAGTGTTACCTACCATGTTTCCTCCCACAGGACTTCTACCAAGGCTGAACAGTAGGGGTGACAATAGTAAGGGGACTACAACCCTACAGGACAGGCTGTCTAACTGACTGCAGCTGGGATCTCCAGACTCCAGCTCCCTCCCAGTCATGGGGCTGGACTGGTGCAGTCCACAGGCACTGAGAAGCCTCCAGCACATGCGACATTGAGTCCAAGGGGCCCATACCAGCCTAATAGGAGACAAATTGTATATATCCCACATATTTTTAGGGACCCAAAGCAATCAAACTACTCCATCCACCTTTGTTAAAATACCCATACATGTCAATAAGCCTTGTGATAAATAGTTTAAAAAACTCAAAAGGCAAAAAGATCCAAAGGAATCAACATGGACATCATATATTTCCTGAGGACTGGAAGTGTATAGCTCAGAATTCATGCTACAAAATGTTCTACTTTATTTAGGCTTTTAAACAGAATGAAAAGGAAGCAAAACAAAAATGTTGAAGAACAATTGGAAAAATTTGGGGATGAAATAAGAAAGGAAGGCAATTCAGAAGGAAGAGAAAAGGGGTGGGGGATAATGAGCTGTTAATGCTAGCTCATATAGAGAATGCAATGATGGGGACCCATATTGTGGATATACTGATTGTGGAAGGATTATTACCAAAGATATTTTGATTCCCTGTAGTAAATTCTATAGACTTGGAGATGGGCAGGATCAGTTTCCAACAGATAAATAAAAGAAGGTTTCAGACTGGATATAAGGGAACACTTCTTCACGGTTTGTGTGATCAGACTCTGGAATAGACTCCCAGCAGGGGTGGTGCAGGCACCCTGGAGATATTCAAAAGGAGACTGGACACATGCCTTTCTGTGGCTATTTGACTCCAGCAGTCTTTCCTGCCCAGAGCAGTGAGGTGGACCCAGAGATCTCACAAGGTCCCTTTCAGCCCTAAACTTCTGTGAATCCGTGAATATTTAAAAATATTTAATAATTTGATGGAATAGGTTACTACTAGAGAAGAGTACTTTGCTGCTCAAATAACTATACCCATTACTCTCATTGCTATGCTTTTAGATTTTACCCATCCTAGGTCCCTTTTCAAAACAGTCTTTCTGTCAATCTCATATTCTTTCTTTTACACAAGTACATCCCCATACACAACCATGATAAGTAAGCTCACCTCGTAACCAAACTCTAGGGTATACAGTATGCAAGCAATTCACAACATACCTCTAAAGCAGGGGTGCTGTGGGCCAGATCCAGCTCCTGGCACTGTGGCATCCAGCCCATGGGCAAATGGGGAGCCCTGCAGGCCACAGCCCTGAACACTAGGTTGGGTGTGCAGGGCACTGTAGGGTCTGATCTTGGCATGTGGGGCCAAGCAGAGGTGGCATGGGGCCCCGATTCTGTCATGTGCGCCAGAGGAAGGCAGCATGGGGCCCCAATACCTACATGTGTGCCAGACAGAGGTGGCATGGGGTCCCAGGGCCTCAATTGCTATATGCAGGACCAGGAGGGAACAATGTGGTACCCTGGGGCCTGATCCCATTGCATGGGGCCAGATAGAAACAACATGGTTCCCAATCCCACTATGCAGGGCCAGCTGAGGTTATGCAGGGCCTGTTCCAGACATGGAAGCCTAGTATTCAGGGTCTTATCCAGTTCATGGACTGGCCCTGTGCCACTGATCTGGCCCATACGCCCAAAGGTCCGAGCACCACTGGAAGTGCTGCTGCTACTGCCACGTGCAACTCAAGCTGACAGTTCTTTAGTTCACGTTATCTCTAAAACAGACCATCTTGGGCTTTGAAGAGTTTGATCAATGGGGTGAAGAGGAAAGAAGTAGGAGGAAAAGATGTTAAATTTCACTACAGACATAGCTCAGAAATAAAACTGGTTTACTGAGCACTGATGTACTCTTTCCAAAATCCGTTATACCCTGTAAGTGGAGGTCAGATGAGAAGCTAAACTGTTAGCTTGAACCTCTCTCTACCTGTATATGCATGAACATAATCAGCTTCTTTTCTTCTGCTAATTGTGTGTCTGCTACCCCTGGGAATTTCTCTCACCTCTTCCCACTACTGTTCTTTACTGTGCTATGTCTTGGCTTTTCTGGTCAGACCTGAGGAAGAATGTCTTGCATTCAAAAGCTTGTCTAACTCTATGATATAGTTTGTATAATAAAATAATATCACCCTAAGAAATCCTTGGCTCTTCATATGAACATATACACAAACAGACACAAAATTCTATAGACTTGGAGATGGGCAGGATCAGTTTCCAACAAATAAATAAAAGAAGGTTTCAGACTGGATATAAGGGGAAACTTCTTCATGGTTTGTGTGATCAGATCAGATCAAATCCACACAGAAACCTAAAGTACACATAAGGATTAAACACAAATGACAACTGCTTGTTCAATCTTGCCCATTTCAGACAATACACTATTCCAGGGTTACGCCAAAATAAATCCAAAGTCAGCAATTTTGTACTAGTGTAACGCAAAAGCAATGAAAGGCTGAAGAGGCCTGCTACATATAGGATAGTGCTATGATTTGTGCACCTTTGCCCCCTTTTCTTCCCCATCAGTAGGTATATCTATTACCAGACTGAGGGCCCTCAGAAAATAATTTACTTTATCTTTTATTCATCAAAAAACCCAAACAATATTTGCACCAGTGTATTTTTAAAATGTTTACCATGTTTCATTTTGTTCCCCCCCCAATCTCAGCATTCTTTCGATACAGCCAGCTACAATCTCAGGCAGAGACATGCCAATCTCCCCCCAATGCAAAATCTGCTTGCAAGGAAAATAAGCAGAAGTTTTGAAACTGCTCTGAAAATAAAACCTGTTCTAAAAGAAATGCTTTACAGCTTTGTGCACAGAGTTCAACAAGTTTAATACCTTCAGCAGGTTAAACCTGACATCACAGAACCATTGTCATCTGATTCACAACAGAACAGAATGCTAACAGACTTGTTTTCTCCCTCTGGTTTTGCAGGAAGTAACATTGCAGTATTGACTCCTCAATTCACATGTGTCTGAACATTCACCAAAATAAGGGACTTGCTCTAACATAAAACCCACTGAAGTGATTAGAGGAGTTCTGCATGAAACTTTCAGGATAGGGACCCAAACAGATCCATCGTGGTGGTGGTCATGGTTATATAACCTAGTTAGATATGCTCTATGCAATATTTTAAAAAATACACAAAACAGTTGCAAAATGAAATCTTGGGGGGGGGGGAGGAGGGGAATCTAACTGTTCCACAGTTAATGTTACATTCAAAGGTAATTACTTAACACATGCAAAGCTCAATTGCATAACCTACAATTCTCCTGCTTTGTATAGGCTCTTTTGCTTCTACTTTAAATAAAAGAAATTCTTTTCATTTTGTCAAGAAAACTTTTCTCTACCTCACTACTGCATGACAAGAGAACAGATGGCAATTTAAGGGGAGAATTTATGAGAGCCACAATCTTAATGTTGCATAAAGAAAAGAAAAAGACTCGCATCAAAACCACTGACAAATGTACTTGCTAATATTAATGCACTCCCCATTCATCCAATATGCTTCCTAATTGCTTTTCTGTACATAATAATGTGGCACCTGCTGCTCAACATTGCAAGCGCATCAGGATTTCTCCAAAGTCAAACAGCTCTGCAACTGGCCCTCTCCCAGTGATAAATGTAGAGCACTGTATCACGCACAGTTCCTGTCAGTGGCATAATTAAAATTTTATACTTACAGAAAAAGATAGTAAACAATCAGTTCTTAAATGGATTCACAAGAGGAACTCTTGTTACAGCCAACTTTATAATTAGTATGCATCATGTAATGCTAATATATCCATGACAAGAAAATAGGAAAAATGTAGAAACTCGGGTTGTTCTCTTTAATGCAATGTTAAACTACACAAAAAAATGAAAGCAATCAGCCTATTGTTATTTCACTCTTCCATTTCTGCTCTTCGTTCCCCATTGAAAAGAGCTAGGCACATTTTCCACTGGAATGATGGTCGTTCCCCTGTGCCACATCTCTGGAATTTTCAAACAGCCGCCAGGATGGGTTTAAGCTTTATGATGTTTATTCATTTTAATTTTACATTAGACCAAAAATGTAATTTATTTTTAACAGACATAGGGCCAAATCATACAGTTCTTATACTCAGGCAAGACTCCCCCTGACAGTGATATCCAGAACATTAAAATACATTTTTGTGCCAACCTGGTAGTGCATCATGCAAAATACGGAATATCATAAGCAAAACGCAAACGTTCATGTTTAATGTACTAAATGAGCTTCTGATCTTGATAACATTAATTGAGGCTCCATATGCTGTATATTTTTATGGTGGAAAACTTCCCTCTATCTGTCTATTGTGCAATATGCATATTATTACATTATATTCCAAATATATAAGGAAATGCCAGTAGTCAATAAAAATATTGCATATAATACATCACACACACACACAAAAATATACACTCATATGCGTATGTATGTGTCTACACATACTCATATATATGCCTTCATGTTTGCTGATTTTCTATTTGTCTTTATAGTGTTAAGATAATAATATTCAGCAACACAGCCTGGATGATATAGATTCAGAAGTGTAAAATTTGTTCTCTTCTGGGTAATAATAAAAATTAAGACTGCATATTTTAATATCTTTAAATCAGCAGTTCTCTAATGCTCAAAACTTTAAAGCAACTCTGAAAGCCAAAGATTTTTAACTAATTTAAATATGTTGCATTGTTAAATACATTATTTACTGTTTAAAAAAAAAAAGGGGGGGGTATTCAAAGACTCAGACTTTAACTTAGTTGAATAATGTTATTTTAACATTAATTAGAAAAATAAAAGGAAAAGGGAAAAGTTATATGATGCTATAAGCTGTTCAAAAAGTATTTTAAAATGGTGCTTATGATTAAAAGCTTTCTGTCATTTGAGTGGCCAAAACACAGATATTACTTTGCATTAAAGTGTTTCAAACATTGCTGAATAAAATCAGATGCAAATACACATCTTTAATTTACAGGGGAATTTTTTTTTTGAAAGCACAACACAATGAAAATTTGCTTTTACATATGCCAGTGAAATATAATGCATGTTTTAGAAATATGTTGGCAGGCAGACAATTCACTATACACCCGATTCACAAAGACATGCTAGTAACCTGCTCGGAATATAATAGCTAAGATCTAAATCTTCTTTATCTTCACTTGGTGTGATCATGTGCATGCCAAAAATTAAAATATTCTTCCAACTCATTGCTATCATATTACACAGAGGTACTGGTTTCTAAGCTCTGAGGCTAACCAAAAGGATTGAGAGATGCTTGTGTGCATGCTGCATTCCTTTCTCTGTGCTTTGCAAACATTTAATTGTGAGAGAGCATCTGCACTTTTAGCAACTACCCTTTTTAAAAGGGGCTATTTCTTTTAAATAATGTTACAATAGAACATATAAAACTGTTAGTGTATGGCTCAAGAAAGTGCAAATTTGCAAATGTGAACAGCAATGAATCATTTAGACATAAGTATATTCACTGTCCAGCTAACCACAGCCATCACAAGCTGAATTCTTACAGGCAAATGAAAATGTTGAAGTCACAATCCTGACAATCACAGGAATGACTAACTCAAAGGTAAAACTTCTTAAGTCCCTTTACAAAAAAAGTAAATGTGTAGATAGGTCTTTCTACTTTTAATGCACATAAATTCCAGTGAGTTAGTTAATGGGGACAAGGGAATCTGATGAGGAGCCACCTATAAATTTGAATTTTAGTGAATCTATTTTTGGGCTATAGACACTTACAAAACTGCCCAGTTTAACCTTTAATAATCTGGCAGGGTAAGGATACATTAAGCAAAGACATCTGGCGAGTTAAAGAGGTGGAGTGCGATACAGTCTGGGGACGGAGAACAAGTTTTAGTGCCAGAGACTGAACCTGACTTATCCTGCAGTGGGGCAATGCATAGTTCTCCACACCAGTGAAGAAACCACAGCAATTGCTACTGGGGAGTCCTAGGAACAATAAATGTGTTCACAGGCTATGTGGAAAGAGTCCCTGTGCTGGCCTGCTTTATGGGATGTGGAAAACCATAAACGGGGCTACTTGGAACTGGTCAGAGGGAGGGCCACTAGCATACACAGCCTGTACAACTATGACAGGTCAGAGGAGAAATTGAGTGAAACTGGTCCTTGACAACTGGTGGGTGAGGCTGCAAAATGCCACTGGTCAGGAGTGGTGGATTGCATCCTACACTCTGCTAGGCTTCCACAATGGCTGTAACAGAGCCTGGATGCTGTGGATATATGCAAGTGCAATGAATTTCAGCTGGGGAGAAAAGGCTAAGTTGGGGCAAATTTATGCCTGGTGTATTTTGCTGAAGTCAATGGCATTCCACCAAGGAATAACTTTAACCCCCTGAATATAGAGACAATCCCTGTTTTTGCTACAGCACTGATCCTGCTGCCACTGATGTCCATAGCAAAAATCCCATTGTTTTCCCTCCTGCAGGATCCAGCCTTACATAGAGTCACTAAAATCCCCAACCAAATAATAAAAGAATTGAACGGTATTCATCAGTCCAAGTAAAAATGCATGTCATTCTCCATTACTGACAGGCGCTTTTTCAAGTGAACTAGAAGATGAAAGGAATAGCATTCCTATGTAAATAACAGGGAGTGGCACTAAAGTGTTGGGTTCTCTTCCCTGCATTGCGAGGATCCCTCACAGCAGGAAACATCATATTGTAATGCAGATTTCTTGGATTTCCAACAAAATCCCTTTTCAGTGCCCTGCACTCTGTATGAAAGTGTCATCAGGCAGCACTCGCAATTCTATTAAGCACCATTTTATATTAACCTAACTTCTATAACCTACATAATGTAAAACATAAATATTAATATATTATAGTTATTTCACTGTATCTAATTAGCTTTTCATTGTTTTAACCTAAGTGCAATATCACATCATGTTCTTCAGTCCTCTAATCCTGGATGTACTCAGCACAATATGATAAATGAAAACATGTTTTAAGCTAATTAAAACAGAGTTAAAATCTGTCTTAGCAGAAGCCAAACTGAACCCCTCAGTGTCTGGCAAAGACCATTTTTTAATCTGATAATGTGATTTGATGTCACTGAAAACTTCTTCACATGAGAAGAGCTCCAGCTTGTGCTGAATGTGGCAGCCTGCCGCTTAGCAGGACAGGCTGATGCAAATGCATCGTCCCCATGCTCCAGGTGCCACTGTACCGTGCAGAGCTGTCCAACTTCAGAAAGGACAAGGGCTGCACACTGCACAGGTCAAAGACCCCGTGCAGCATACTGTGCGGGTTGCATGGGCACCCCAGAGCTCACCACCATAAGCAGACCCCTGACCGCCTGAGCACTGCAAGCCGCCCTGCAGCCACCACCACTTGAGTGATCCTCCCCCTCCACCTGGTTTTAATTTATCCTGAGACTTAGAATATTTAGTGCTGGTGTAAAGTCCTAGCTTCTGGAGTCAGGTTGTAGCAGGGAATCTGAGCCTTTATCTGGGTTTTGTTTGTTGTGTTATACTGTTTGCTTTTATTTTTTAAGTAAGTTCCTAGCTCTCCTCGTTGCCCCAAAAAAGCTTGGAGATATGACCTGAATTTATGCTAGATAGAGTCAAAAATGTATCCTTTCTTTTTCACCATTTCTTCCTCTACTTCTTTTTTTTTTAATCTCAGGACTTTTGGAGGGAGTTAATTTATGACTTTTTAAAGCTTTGTTTTGGCTATAATGGAAATGCAATCACAGGAAACAATGACATTTTTTCAACAAGCAGAGGGAAATTGGTAAAGAACAGGAGATAGGCAGATGGGGTATGATTATGGGACACTTCTGCCACAAAATACTAGACAAGACACAAATCTCGCCCCCTTCAGGACAATATATATATATTATCAATCAAATGTTCAGTGTATTTGAAATGTGTTCTGGGTGTGAGGAGGGAAAGACAAGGAGGGGGAAAAAGGAGAGAAAGGAGAAAGCAAAAATATCCTACTCCATCTACCAAGTAGTCATGCTAAAGGAAAAGAAAAAAAGATGAAGGACCTCTTACAACTTATTCAAGGAAAAGATGATTAAAAAAAGGGAAAAGAAAAAAAAAAAGGAAAAAAGAAAGAATCCCCTTTTTGTAAACATTCAGGACAGTACTTAATCCAGTGTTTAACAATAACATGCTTGTCTTAGTAAATATTAAGCATAAGTCTATGGTGTCATCAAATAGGATGCACATAAGCACGTGTCTTCCTGAATTGGGACCTGAAATATTACGATTATCTACAGTATTAATAATACAGAGTAGACATACGGCATGATGAATTACCATTTTAAAGGGGATACCTACCTTTGCAGAACCGTTTGGCATACGGGATATTTCTGAAAATCTGAGTTTCCTTTTCCCAAAAATACATTAATTACATTATTTTAAAAATAATTTTTCCTTATTTGGTAAGCTTTGTTCTTTTTAGGCATGTTCTTCTCAGGAAAAAAAAGAAAAATCACTGAGTTTGGGAGAACTCTTTTGAATTAAATCCCTATGAGAAAGAAAGCATGCTTTCCACAAGCATGAGAAAAAATGCAGACTGTTCTTGCACCCCACCTTTTTTTTGTGATAGAAGTGGGTTCAGAGTAAAAAAAAAAGCTTGCATGAGTTTCATAAACAGAATTCTTAATCTCTGATGCTCACCCTGAAATATATTAAAAAAATGCTGCATTACCATGGTAACTACTCTTTATGAACATTATAAATGTGCCAAATTGGTACTACAATAACTTATATGAACTTTGAGTTTGATCCTGCAAGGCCTTTTTCTCATCTCTGTCACTGGGGCTCACTGTATGAATGAGGATTTACAGAAGTCCTTGACTTCTGCAGCAATCCCAAGGGATGATTCCACCTCCCATTTTTCCCCCTCCCAGAACTTTTGCCAGAGTTGACAGAAGTGTCTTTTCCTTGGCCTTCCCATTGGAGATATGCTACCTTCAGGTGCATAAGAAGGCTTTCCCTTGGGGCAGGGAGTAATGATTCATAAATCATAATTTAACAGGCCAGGAAGTATTTTTGATGGTCTCCTTCCCATCCCACTCCATGTTACTAATAAATCCTGATCAAATGTTAAAATATTGCAAATTTTCTGAAGGGGGATGAAGAATATTTTATTGTAATATGGTTACTACATAGAGCTCTAACTAATTACTAGATCTAGATTTATACAACCAAAACTATATTCTGTTTTGATGTGATTATTCTAATATGTTGTAGAATAACCTTTTTATATGGGGCCTGCAGGTAGATAAGGTTTTATATTTTGTCAAATAGTGTATCTTGTAAAGCAACTTGGTTATCCTTTAAAATACTGCACTGGAATATGACTATACGATATTTTAAAATTAACACATGTAGATTTAAAAAAGACGGGCTTTTAATATTATTATCATGTCTGTGGTAAATATATTATGTGCTATATGTCATTTTCTCCTGGTTCTGCCATTAACTCCATAACAGCTGGTGCTAAATGCAGTAAATTGTAATATAATGAGCTTGTATATTGCTAGCAATTACAGAGTTAAGTTGAATAAATCCTCGGAGCACAAAATAAGTGTTCTTTCCAACTAACAATAAATTAAAGGTGACACCTGCCTTAATTTAAAATTGCCAGGGATCATATATAAAAATCAGCAACAAAAACAACAACAGAAAAGCATTTAAATTGAAACCTCCTATCAAAATTTGCTTGGCTTTACTACATTCATTTCAAATATATTTATGACATCTGTCATCTCAATATATTATTTGAGCACTGGTTATATATTACTGAGTTATGAAGTGTATGATAACTACAGTGTTACATTTAAAAATCCTAAAATGCGACTGCTATATAGTGTCTGCTTGCAATATGGTTTTACTGCACAGATGCTAGATCACTAGACCTTAATGGCATGTTAAGACATGTTAAGGCCACTGTTAGCCTTGATTCAGCATGTGCTTAAGTTTCAGTGAACCAAGAGGATTTAAGCATATAGAATTAACCTCACACTTCAAATGCATGGCCAATTCCTAAACTGGAGTCAGAAACAGCAAATAATTTCTCCATTTCTGATCATAATGGGACAACTGGAGTATTACTCAAATTGTAATTTTAGGATACATCCATTTAATCAGAAAACTTTATATCAATGAATTATTTTAAAATGAATTTGAATTATGGCTTTTTAAGCATCTTAACTAGAGGACAGGGTGTATAAATTAACTGTGGTTAACTGTACTACATGGCAATTATCTAAGACACATTTAGAGTTGGGTGAGTAATGCTAAAGGATTTTGCTGAATATTCATTCAACTTTTTACATAAATGTGTGTGTTCTATTTTCATTCCCTTCTTGAATTAACTTCTACAAATACTAGAATGATTATGACCAAATGACACAAGTTACATGCTCCATGCACAAATACTTGTGGAATCATATGCAAATGAATGCGTGACTTCATCCAGACAAATAATACCATGTGACCAATGCACCAAATCACAACTAAGCTTAGATTTTAAAATATTCTCAGTCAATGTATACAAAGGAAAATATTTAAAATTCTAGTAATCAAATAAGTGCAAATAGGATATACAATAACAAATACATTTTAAGGAAATGAAAATTAAAGACAGATAACCTACATTTAGAAAAAGAGAAGGGATTTACTGGATAAATTATTCTCTGAAAATTATTCCCTCATCTAGTCACAACTCAGCAATACTGTTTTAATAGGACAAGAAATAGATCAAGTATTTGATTCCAGAAACAGATACTAGCAAGTTAATAATGGGGTCAGACCTAAGGATATGTTGCAACTAACCTGACCCAGAAAACATATGTACAGCAGGCCAACATCCAATGGCTGAGGTTTGAACATAAAAGATTACCCAAAGACATGGTAAATTCACCATCATTCTGTGTCCATAAATAGAGATTGGCTGGCTTTCTGAAAGATGTGCTCCAGCATGACAGCTGAAGGAACAAAACCCATCAGAGTATTCCACCTACCAGCCATCGCAGTAAGGAGTGCAGTCTCAGGACCATCCTGCGGAAGAAATATCTTGATAATGACTACACAAGAGACATAACTCTGCCCCCTCAAGATCAATTTATGTTGCTCACCATCTTTTCCATTATATAACTAACTTTTTCTGCACCTAATGATAGGGTCCCATTCAATCTTTCCTTCTTTTACCATGGCAGTAGCACACAGTTAATGCCACCCTAGAAATCAAGTCAACTAATTTTTTCAGTAGGGTGAAGGACAGAGAGACCAGTAGCACTCATGTCTTTTGAGCTCCCTAGCCATTTCCCACTAGAGATTCAGTCTTATTCCCCAAAGAGATTTGATCATGGTGCAGCTGCAGATACCCAAAGCTAGGTGGCTACAGCTGGTTGTAGAACACGTTAAAAACATTGTTAAAAAATTAGAAACCAACAATTTTGGTTTTCACCAAAAGTTTCTGTGGAAAAGATCATCTTAACATTATAGCAACAAGGTGTACCAAACTAAACACAGCACTCAAGGCAACCTCACACCTTGACCTACAAAGACATTATATTACTTTCCTGCTCCACATGTAATGACCTTGTTTGTGTAGTCCAAAATTGTATTGGCCTTTCCTGATACTGTATAATACTGCAAACCCACTAAAAATGTCCTGTACAGTATAATTGTTACTTCTTCCAAGAGTCTTCAGCCAATTATATAGCTTGTTTCAGAGTATTTTTATCGAGGTATATTATGTATTTACGTTATATTGTCACATCATGACACATTATACCACCATAGCATTAAGGCACATTATTACCATCACCTCATACAAACACCACCACAGTGAAAATCCCCTATGTAGTGTGTTGGCACTACCATAATTTTTCCTCAAGTTAAGAATATAGAAAGGAAACAGTGAGCATGTCTACATGAGACACTTAACTGCACAGTAGCATAGTTTACTGTGCAGTAAGCATGTGCACCTATGTGTGTGCACATTTAAAGCGCAGTAAAAACCCCTAATTGTACATAAATTTGACACCTGCAAATGCAAATGAAGGTATCGAATTTATGTGTGATTAGTTACTGTGCAATAATACACGTGTTGATGCAACCCAGGAGCAAATTTGCTCCCAGGTCAGCCCTGCCACTAGGGGGCTGGTCTCAGGCTAGCCCCAGGGCTCTGGGCTGGGAGCTTCTCCTGCCCCAGGACTGGGCTGTCTCTATGGCAGCCTCTGCCTCAGGCCTTTAAAAGCCTGCAGGCATTTTAAACCCTGGTGCACACCAGCAGGGAGCCTTAAGGCCACTCCAGGCCCCTGTGTTTTCCTGGGCAGGTTGCAAGCCAGCTGTACTAGCCTGCCTGCACACCAGCACTGCTCCCTGACACTGAAATGCCACACACATGCCAGGTCCACACCATCCAGGCCTACAGGCTGCTGCAGGCTCCAGCCAGGCCTGCAAGCCCCCAGGCCCAGCTGCAGGCAGCTCCTAGCTGCTGGGACCAGCTCCACCTGCCCACCAGCCTGCCTAGGGTCTGCAGGTATGTGGCCGTCAGTCCCATGCTGGGCTCCTGCACTGGTAACTGCAGGCAGCTGCCCAGGCCTGGCAGCATAGGGAGAGCCCAGAGAGTCAGTGCAGGACCAAGATGGTGATGTCCTTGCCCACACCCATGCCCATGCTTGTCCCCACCACCTAGGGCCCCAGCTGGTCATAGGAGGAGACTGGCAACCTTGTGATGCTGTGGGGCAAGGCAGAGGTACAGTGCCGGTTTGAGCAAGGCGGATGCTCCAGTGCCCATGTCCATGAGGGGCTGTCATCCCAGATGCAGGAGTGCAGGCACAAATAGTCAGTGTGGCAGTGCTGCATAAAGGTCATGGTTTTGTGAGCACAGTGGGTAGCCATCACTGACCACAATCATCAGGTAGGGAATACCCATAAGTCCATGCCCTTTATGTGGGAACTTATGGACATTCTCATGCCCCAGGATGCTGCCTGCAGCCATGCTGTCTAAAGCAGCATGGGCAGCTTGTCCAAGTCCCCACTGCAGGCTGGCACCCATGGTGACATGTCACTGGGGGACAGCCCGTTGGGTATCTAGCACCCCATCCCATAGAGCTCTCCAGCTGCATGCACCCTCCATCAGCAGCTTGGAAATCCTGGACCAGTACCTGTCATGCCAGCTCTGCAGCCCCAGCCCCTGCCAAGAGGTGTGGTCATGACCACCAGCTGCCAGCAGCACCAGCTTCTCTGGGGGGAGGCGTCTAGCCAACCATCTACCCGCTGCACCCCGCCATCTGAGGACACTGCCTAGAGCTGCACGCTGGAATACATGGAGCTGCCAGCCATGCCAGCCCCATCCACATGGTAAGGCCTGCACTGGTGGGGAGGGCCCTTTCTGCCCCGGCCCCTGCCCCCACTCCCCGCCTGGCCTGTCTGCACTCTCCTGGCCCTGGGTTCCCCCCCACAGCACAAAGGGAGGTGGGAAACAGTGCAAGACTTTATTGAGCAGCCCAAGTCAGGCATCTCTCAGTCCATGCAAACAGCTCCTCATGCACCAGCAGGGGCATGCACAGCAGGGGCACACTCAGGGAACACTTGGGGTGCAACAGCAGCTGGTCCCAGGGCACCTCCCCAGAGAAGACCGCTGAAGGGACGGCAGGGGCATGGGCAGCTCCTCATCCCAGTCATCCAGGAGCCCTGCAGCCTCCGAGCCCAGGTGCCATTGGCTGGAGGGCAGTGCAGCAGAGTTGTTGGCCTGCAGAAGGAGGGGGGCAGCAGGGTCTGGAGCCATGGCAGCAGATGCTGCCAAAGCCTGGCCTGTCCCACCCTGGGAACGGTGCAGGGGAGGCACACTGCCTGCGGCCAGCACCCAATGGCCCACCAGCCCCAGAAGAGTGAGTGACGATGGGAGGATTAGGTGGTGGCTGCCTAGGCCCAGGCCTATCTTCCTGAATTACAATGGTCCCTGGGCACCTATACATGCCTGATCCCCGATCTGAGTCTGGGCAGTGCACAGCCCCTGGTACAGAGCATCTTATCTCTGAAATATTACAAACTCACACAAACAGCTCCTTTCTCTCGGCTCTACAGGGCCTGCAGCTGCATGCTGGGAAGACGCCACAACTGACATCTGAGATGTGGCCTCAGGGTCACTGCTGTCTACAGCTGAGGTCCTGGGATGCACTAGCTCCATCAGAAGAGGACCCTGGACAGGATTCTCCTCCTAGATAGCTTGGTCATGCATCAGAGGACTGGATGGAGGACACTTGGCCCTGGTGGGCAGAGGACATGGCTCACCAGATCAGGTGTGGCGGGCAGAGGATATCATCTGTGAGGACGTGCAGGACTGGCACAAGTAGGTACGGAACTGGCGTGAGGAGGCAGGGGACTGGGCAGACAAGGAGTCCCAGGTCTAGGGTTCCCAACAGAACCCTGTCACCACCATCATGGGGTGATGCACGCAGAGCACAGTATCCCCCAGCATATCCTGGAGGGTGCAGCACACGTCCAGGATGGCCTCCCTAGCAGCAGCCTTACCCACGCCAAACAGGTGGCCAGCTTACCACAGTCTGATGGGCATGGCCGCCTTCAGCAGGGCAAGGGCTAGCTAGGTGTCCACAGGGAGGGACACATGTCAGTGTCCTGCCACTCCAGGTGTGGCCAGAGCTGCTCTATGAGGTCCTGGAAGGTGGCATGGGTTATGCGGAAGGCCTCCAGCCACTGTTCATCATTCCAGATGTGCTGAACTACATATCACCACCAGTCCTGTCTGGCCCAGAGACAGCAGGGCTAGAAGCCCAGGAGGTCAATGGCAGCCCTGGCAGTGGAATTGATGGCAATGGAATTCCTGGCAAGGAATTGATGTCCTTGCTGGGGTGCAGCCAGGGGCAGGTGGTGGTTGGTGCGGTGGGCCAGCAGGGCCAGCACAGCAGCCAGTAGGAGCCCAGGGCACTGGTCGTTGCTGCCAGGGCCAGGGGCAGGAGCAGCCATGGTGTGGGAAAGCAGAGGTGGTGAGGAGAGTGCTGTCCCTGTGCTGCACACAGTGCTCCTGGCCAGGGAAGTGGCTGGCCAGAGAGCAGCAAGTAGGACTGGCTTTTGAAGAGGGCTGCTGGCAGCCGGAGCCTGGATCTCACCCCAGTGGTGGCAGGGGTCCATTGTAGGGCCCCTGGAAACAGGAGCAGATTGGTAGAAAATCTGCACTCACTTCCCTGCATATATAGATACCTGCCCAATACCATTTATTCATGAGTTATTTACTCACAAGTAAACTGGTACCACAGCAAATGCACATGTAGATGTTACCAGTATGGAAACCAAGGAAGCTACAGCACAGCATGGAGCTTCTCTGTCTTCAAAGTAGTCAAAATGCAGGGCTGTCCTGGGCAGGGAGGTGGGTGGGAAATTGGGGTGACTGCCCCAGGCCACATACTTTGGGGGGCCCCATGGACAGTGCTGTACAGGCCCCACCATGGCCGCTGTGCACCGCCAGCTCCGCCGTGGCAGCCATGTGCCGCCAGCTCAGTACTCCAGCTGCTAGCCACCCTCCCCTCTGGCTCGCCACTCCGCAGCCCTGCATGGGCTGCTATGGCCCGGGCCCCACAAACCCCTAGGGACAACTCCAAGTATTATAACCTTACAACTATTTATTAACCTTTTAAAACATTGCTACTAAAATTCCTTGCCCATCATTCTGAATATATTGCCCTCTTTTTGGAGTCCTTGCCGGGGCATTTCTATAGAAAGTGCATGCTTCCTATCCTGTCCTTGATGGCCCTTCATGACTCTGCCCTCCTTTTCCGCTCCCTCCATTCCTCTCCCAGTCTTCTCCTGTTTCTTACTGTATCAGCTGCTACCTCCACTGCTGTGACAGCAACACCAGCCCCTGGATTAATCTAAAAAAAAGACCCCTTCTTTGGATACCTCCATCAGATTCCTTTTGGATCCAGCACATAAAAAAAAAAGTTTTCTTTTCATGATTAGGTTAAGGTACAGATAGATATAGCTAGCACTTGCTTGGCCTATTCATACTATTTCTTTAAAATACAAAATTTATACATTTCACTGATTCCATCTGCCTACACTGTTTTTCATTTCTCTTTCTACACACATGCATATTACCTATACACACACACACATATATAGTCATACTATGTATGAAATTATATGAGAGAATATTACTATTATCATTAGTATATATGAGAGAAATTATATATCATGCCTTTGGTAGGTGACTGTATGCATGTTTTATTTTCTTGAGTTACAGTGACTCGAGAGAGGCTATGACACTTGTCCATGTAGCAGTCTCTAATAAGCATAAAACAAAGTATACACCACCCCTTAAAGGCATGTTTTTCATTCATTCCATAGGACTAGAATGTGCTTTAATGCTTCTGAAGGGTTTTAATAAATATAAGTGCATATAAAATGCTGCTGCTGATTCAATTACTAAATCACTAGTAACAGCTGTGGCGCTGTGATCTGTTTTGAAATAAATTATGTCACGGTGATTACCTAAAAAGATAGGTGCATTTCTTGTATGATGTTGTATGATGCATTATAGATTAAATAAGGTGGGCTGTATATTTTATTCTACAGCATGCATTTAGTAGAACTGAGTAGAATATATACCACAGAGATATATGTCTCTTTTATTATACTGTGTGAATGTTTGAAGGACACACATATACTTCTCTTTGATTCCTATGCTAAATTTGCTCATTTCATCAGTCAACATTTCCTTTCTTAGGATTCAGCAAAGCTTTAAGAAAAATCAGGCATTTACTCCTTTTGTTTCATCCACTGCATTATCATTGAAACATTAATCTTGCTAGAATAGATTTCATTTTATCTGGTTGCATTTGGTGGCAATGTAAAAGTATAAAAAATGCATTCTGAGTTTCTAAAGGAACATTAGCACCTAACATTAATAAAGGAAGAAATAAAGCTCTTGTTGCAAATAAACTTAGCAAATACTTTGACATCAGATTCAGAAAATGGATTGCAACACAAAGATACCTTTATTTTTGCATGAATTGTTTTGCTTTGTTTTTTAACCAGGAAGATATTTTATGCTAACAGAATTAAAGGGTGTTGTGTGTAAAGAAAAATAAAATGTGTTATTATTTAGGTCTTGAAGCGATGAATAATCTCTCTCAAAGTAATCCACTATTGCTTAGATGTGTTTAAAAAGGAGACATTTCAAAGGTGTGAGAAAACAAGCTAACATTGGCTTTTTGAGTCTGCTACCAGTCACTGATGTATCGAACAAAACTATCAAAAAGCATCTTCATGAAAAGCTAAAAAATGAAATATTAAAGGAAGGATTACAGGGAAGGAAAAACTTTACTAGAAGTGGTACTTTAGGGGTTTCTTTACCAGGGCTAATGTCAAATGTTAAAGACTTGGAACAATATAACACGATCTTTTTAATATTATAAACACAATTTTCAAACAGGCCGCTAAACTTTCCAACCACTGGCAAAAAAACTTTTATCAACTTTATGCCTTAAAAATGAGACTTTTGTGGCAGGCCTCTAAAGATCAGTATAAATTCAATCCAATTTAAAGCACAGTAACGATGTGGGCAGTCTCAGACTATTACTTTCAATGGGATTGAGTCCCTAAGGATGACATAGACTTAGTCCCATTGAAAGTAATGGGGTAAGCAATCACATGCCATTACTTTCAAGGAGACTCAGTCTATACTATCCATAATAACATGGTAATATAAATCTGCACTGACTCATCAGCATGAAGAATGAAAATGTAAAAGAATGGCAAAGCGGCAAACGTGCACCCTGAGACAAAAAAACAGCCCCCTGGTTTCTCCGCATCCATAACTCATCAATGTTGAAAGTTTATTACAGGAGAGCTAAAAAGGCATATGAACACAAGGTGAGACATTATAACCAAGATAAGGTTTCTGTGTTTTACAGTGAATTGGCCCTTTCCTTCCATTTTATTTTAGGACTATACAAATTCCAAAATAATTGATCCTTCCCACCCTTAGAATCTGTTCCCACATCGAAAAACAGGTAACAAGAGTAATTCACGGAGAAATTATTTTTCTCACATTTCATCTGCATTTTGCTTTTATTCAAGGTCCAATGTAGACAGCTACAAATAGTCCCTGCAACCTTCCCCACTGCAATCAGAGACATGTATTAATATGTTAAAGGGGTAGATAACTCAGAACAGGTGGACAAACATGATGATTGATCCATTACTGTGTAGATACCTTAATAATGATATGTGGAAGACTTATACATACAAAACAAAGAGGTAACAAAGATCTGTCATTTCTTTTTTTTATTTTTCTACTAGTGACTGATAAGTGTGTGAGAAATAGTGAAGAAAGTTAAACTCCTGTATTCCTAATCCGAACCTGAGCACCGAGTTTCTGGCGCTCATAAATAAAGGCCAATGAGAAAAAGTAAAACAGAATATCCTGGCTGAGTTGGCCTAGTGGGGTGCACAATGAGATTTATGACTGAAATCGGATTTCTTCACTCTTACGAGGTTGCTCAAAAGCATTTCTTTTATACGCACACCATACTTCATGTCCCTCTGCTGCCTTAAACTGCTATAAATAACAGTGTCTGGATTAGACACAAACTCAACTTTCCTTCAGTCTTCCTGGCAAAGAAATTGGACAATTTGTTCTTTCACAATCAAGAAATGGAAAGGGATTCTTTGACCAGTAAAAAGGTCTGTTAAGAGAAGTCCTGACATAAATGTGGAAGCAAAATCGCTGCACAATATGGCTTGTTTAAATGACAAAACTATAACAAGTCACATGATCTAAAAAGCAGGAGAATGATTCAGCACCGTCTTTTTGCTTTTACCCCAAAATAACTTCACCAATTTCAGAAGAATTTTGTCCCATTAAAACCACAGTCAATGCAGTAATGAATCAAAATTTACTAGTTCATAAATTATCATCATCAAGGAAACTGGCCAATGTGTATCACCCAAAACTAATGGCTCATAATTGGTTCCAATCCTTGAAACTGGACTAGAATCTGATCCACAGGAGAGCTGAATCAAATATATACCAAACTCAAATGATAATCTTGGATAGATAACACTGATCAAAAACTACTATCCTCCCAAAAACATATGACAACACTGTGTAAGGTTTAGCCCTCCTGCTACACACAAGAATTTGAGGATGAAATAAATTCGGGGCCCTCAAGTTCTGGGGACCACGCACACAAATCTTTCGTTGACTACTCCACAACATTTCCTTGGGCAGATCTGCAGGACTGAACCCTATATTCAGCTTGGCATTACAGATTGTTTTGACTATTTCAGAGCTGGTAAATTCTCATACCACAATGTCCTGCACTTGTTATAAGCCTCAGTAGACAGGCCAAAAGTTGAATAGGCAAGAGGGTAAGCTTCCCTGTCTTGTTTGTAGTGCTCTGTCTGGAAATGTGTTGAAGCACAGTCTAGAATTGTGCATGCCTTTACCGTTAGGTACTTATCTTGTCATGCCTTGAAACCAACCCAGCACCAAATGCTGAGACTCCATAACTATATTTTAACCTTATAATCAGGTTGGGGGGAAGACTGCATTATTACTGACCTTATTCTTTGGTTCTGAACGCTATGTCTTCATGATGTTAGCATAGCATGATGTTAATATTAGGCAGCTCCTTGAGCTGTTAGCCCCTGGATTATCCACACATTAACATCTAAAGCTAGTTTTAAGCACTTGTTGGGCATGTCTACACATGATGCTACATCACCATAGCAACGCACTACCATGATGTAATTTCTGCAGGCAAAAACCATGACATCGCAGCTTTGTCACCATAGTGATGCGGTATACTGAGAGAGATCATTGCTATGGCGACACAGCAGCGAAAAATAACCATGCACAGCATGCACGGTGTAGTAGAGGCTGTTACTGTGCCATCATTTAGTACTTCCTTTTGTTGTAGGGGCATGTGTAGATGCACCCTTTGGGTGGCTTATGCAACTCCAGGATAGGTTTCTCTCTGATCCAGGTTACTCAGCTAGTGTTTCACTAACGTTTAGTCACTCTAGGCTACACCTTAGTGTAAACACCCCACCCATCTCCTGTCCCCCACTGGCCCAGACTGGGCTCACTGCTCCCCAGGATTCCAGATCCCCACTCACTGCCCCCACCCCCCTACTGATTACTTGTGACTGCCAGCATTGATTGTCCCAGGGGAGCAGGCAGAGAAGGGTTAACCTGCCTGCCCAGCTGCCGCTGCTCTCTGGGCTGGACTTAGCCCAGAGAAGAGCAACAGCCTGGCAGTGGTGGCAGCAGGGGGTTGGGTAGGCAGAGTAACCTGCTTGCCCAACAGGACAGGCAGCCACAAGGAAGTGGGGAAGAATGAAGAGAAGTCCCAGAGGTAGGGGGACCCAGAGCAGCCCCAGGGGGCAGGGGCATTTTCTTAACATTCAGTCCCGTAGGCCTCTTCTGGCCTGAACATATATGACTACTTCAAATTCAAGCTGGGACTAATACAGATCTACATATGAGCAACTCACAGTGCAATGTGTAACAAGGCCCTTAGTCTCTAGAAAACTTAATCCAAAAAACTTTCCCAAGCATAAAGCAACTTTAAAAGGGGGAGGGGAAGTTAGACAGTAGAAAGAGGAGAAAGGGGGAAGAGTGCATCTGCTTCCCTTTTGAAGACCTTGCATTTCTTAAAACAATCTTTGAAAATGATGCTTTTCTACATGCCTGTGCTTGAAGCTGATCACATAATTGACAGTATTTTGTTTATTTCAATGGAGGGATGGCCCATCCATTTTTGCTTGTTCATGAAAGCAGAGAATCAAACCTGTTTATGCCTCAAGAGGATAATTTAAAATATCTAACTGCAGAAATATCATATTAAGTTGTCCCTTTGTTTAGATTGTAAACATTTTTTATAGTTCACCAGCTTTATCTGTTCCAAACAATGGTAAAAATGACACTATTTTTTCCATGTCCTTATTTATTATATAATCCTATTATTTTAACCACTTCTTATTGTCATTTGAAACTTTCTTAGGACTATAGTCAACTTTCAGCATCATAGTACAAACTAAGCAGTATTATTGTGAAGTAAGAACTGATGGATTAAACACTCCCAATGTGACATTTACCTCTCTCTCTCTTTCTCTATCTGCTGCTTTCAACTAGGAGTATTTTCCTTTCTTTAAAACTTGTAAAAGAAAAGCCTTTTCTCATAGAGGATTAAAAGAAGTAAAGAGACCATCATTCTTACAAGTACTTTAAGCACTGCTATTATGAGAAAAATAGAGCCTCAAAATATAAAGTATTTGGACTGGATTATGCAAAAAATGTTTGATTAACTGGATATTGCCAAATGTTAAATATATATAAATTAGTTGTTGGTTTAACAGCATGCTTTTCTGAATATATTTAGTTATCTATTTGTGTACTTATATCTTTTTAAGTACCTTTTAAACTACAAAAAATCATTGAAAATGCAGGATCTCATTTACAGAAGTGGCTTGTACTGGAAAAAATGTATTTAGAAAATGTTGGCCTACTGAAGAAGGCAGAACTATGCACAATTTATTGAAAGAGATTTCAAGTTCTGAGCAATTCAGAGCATTCTAGTATTTTGTTTATTTTGATTGACAATAATTAAAAATAATAGATGAGGGGGAAATCTGTGAAATGCAGACTGCTGTTCAGGAGCAGTCCACAATCTGGGTCCTGTTCTAATGTCGTCTGTTTAGTTAGTACAGTGCTGGCCACTGTTCAGTTTTACAATTTGCGTCATGTAGTGGCTGTCCCTTGAAACACTGAGACACTTACACTTTCCTTTTTTTTTAGATGTATATATTTCCATATGAAGTTCTGAGGACCAGGGAACGCTTTACATTTTTAAATGTGTGTGGAAGGAGGTGTGTGCATAAACTCCTAGGGTAATATGCATACCTCACTGGCATTGTTTGGAAAATGTATCATCTCAAATGCATCTCTGTATTCAAAAGGTGCTTATGCTTTTATAGCTGCATATTTTCTTGGTTCTCATCCAAGGGAAGGGCGTGAAGAAGGCAGAACTCTCAGATACAGGGACATAGACACCAGTAGGCACCAATGTATCCTGCAGTATTATCTATTGTGCTCATATAGAGTAGCTGAATTTATAGTACATGCCAGGCAGTGTGCCCAAGTGTCTTAAGACAGGATTGAGTCTTTAGACTTGTTTTGCACCTGCTAACAACATACTCGGCATTCCCCTCCGACCCCCCCTTACTGCATATTTATAGTAGTTTGTATAGTGATGATACCAGTTCCTGGAGAGTGTCTTTTTACAGAAATCTAAACTCCTTTCATTTTTGGTAGATCTGAATTATGGTAATAATAAGGGTGTTTTTTATGGTTTGCATATTTTAAGATAGCAAAAAAATTTTCAGTAAATAAATCATTCATACATTAAGAATGATTACCAGTGTGTAAAGTGGAATGCTGAATTACCTTAGATATATTACCCACAATGCTTTTCAAGACGGCAGCTAATTAGCAGCAGAAAGGTCATGCAAAAAATAATGTGATTAGAAGAGGTTGAAAGAAAAAAAAAATAGCCACATATTTGGACATAGACCAAATTTCCTTTTTGCCACTGTAACTGAAAACCATTGCTTCAATATTTAATGAAATGCTTATGTTGCAGCACCTGGTCACATTGTCAGCACTGCCTAACCACTGCCTCCCCTGTGGGTCATTACTGCAGCCATCTGAAAGGGGGCAAACTGTTCATCGACTACAATAATGCCAGTCTTTAAGAATCTACAGCTACAAAACAGCAGGAGACAGAGTTACTTTGGCTCTGATCTTGGGAAAAATGGCTGGGGGCAAAATGCTGTTTCCTACCATCAGAGACTATACAGTTAGCAATAATTCTGTAAGTCAAAGCCCATGCACAAGACCCAGCTTGGCTGCCCTGTTTTGCTTTTCTCCCTTTGCAGAAAGCTAGCAGCTCCTGGTGAGAGATCCTTGTCAACAGGAAAACAGTAGTTCACGCTACCCTGCTAATGATCCAATGCATCAATAGCTCAAACAATCACAACAAGCAGATGTCCTAAGTTAATATAGACTTTCCTGGGATTTTACTTGTGAAACATGGCTTTAAAAGGCATTAGTCTTTTGTCCTCACTAGAGATCTGCTAAATCCTGGCACCAATTCCTTGGGTATGTGAACCCCAGCCTAATGGAATTTAATTACTTTAGTGGTATTAATCATCTGTACAGTAGAGCAAAGAGTATTTTATTACCACTTTTAAGGGTTATCGGCACATTTATTTCAAATGAACTGTCAAACTGCATTATGTGTAAAGCATGCCAGGTTTGAATTCTGCAGCTCAGGTGAAAAGAAATTTGCAGCTTAAAATTATTCTGACATAATGTAAGCAGAGTGGATGTAATATATTTAAAATGAAAAACAATTTTTATCATGGATTTTAATGATTCATTTAAATTTTTTTAGCTCATTTCTGATTTCTCCCATTTTTATTTCTAGCAACGAGTGTTGCTCTGTGCTGAGGAAACCAGAAACACCAATTGGCACCAAATAACCTGTGACACTATTACAGGATTAGTTACAGAAGAGCAATGCCAGTCTTGTCCATTATCTAGCAACAAGCACTGGCTCAGTAACATGATGTTTCTCTAATTCACTTAAATACATAAAATCCTTTGAATTCACATAGATGGAAAATAATATTTTAATTCACTTTCATTATCACAGTTTTTAAAAAAACAGCCTGGATATTTTGGAGGAATTTTAGTTAAACTGGCATCATACATAGAAGTAACTAGTTTGTCACTCTTGAATTTAAACCTCAGACAGAAACATTAGTCCAGCGGTATTCACCTCACATGTGGCAGTGCATTTTATACGCTAGATCTAGAGTCTGTCAATAATTAATACACATTGAAAGATTCTTGTGTCGGAGTTTGATTTCCAAAGAACCTTTCCTTCTTGGACCCCCTTGTAGGTTTCAGACCTGTTCTACACCTGGTTAAAGCATATCATTTTGCACTCATCGCCTCTCAGACATTTGGCACTGAGAAGCAAATGAGAGCAATTTGTGACATGAGATACTACGACATGTGGAAAAGACACATAATTAGTGTCAAAATGAATGCATTTGCTTTTTAAAGCCTATTTGTCCTAGGATTTCAAATGAATCAAGCTGCTAAGACTCTCTCAACAGCTCCATAGTGCTGTATAATGAATTAAAAGCTAGTGTTGCTAAAGTGTGTAAGCTCCAAGAATAAAATAACTACTATATGTTTCTCAAAATTCAGGATGAGAGAATCTTAAAAGCCTCTAAACTCTCATGTCACCTATTTTGAAGCTTTCCAAAAACTAGTTCATTTTGCTAAACAGAAAATTCTAGAATCAAATCACCTTTTTTCAAGACATGACTATGAATTTACAAAGCTACTCTGAATTTTGTCTAATTAAAAGGAAAAATCTCAACAACTATGCCCCCTTGTCCTGGATGTACCGTACAAGCTTGAATGGTTTAGCACTTCTGTATACAGCACACACACGACATACCTCAGTGTTCCATATATGAATTGAAAACAATATAGCTCTCCGGTCTTTTGTTGCTGGGCCTCTCTTCCTCCTTTACTCCCTCTTTCCAACTAACTTCTTCATTCCCCAGTACCTCCCTTCCCTCCTATCCATGAATTGAACAGATAAGTAGAATGATCAGAGGAAAAGCATTGCATAGTCACTGACAATACAAGCCCCTAGTCCACGGTTCTGCCAATATTCTTTATTCAACGCCTGGAGGGTCTGCCCGGTGAATAACACAACAGTTTCATCTCCATGCCTGTTCACTTCTTTACATCTCATCCAAGACTGTCAACAAGACAGTCATTTTGATAAGGACATCTTCACCCTAGAACACAGGCCTTGACTATCAATTTCCTGTCTCTTAGGAAAGGAAATAGAACAGAACAGAACAGAACTGGAAACCTAGAAAGACTGAGAAACTTTCTAAAATTACTTGTTTTCTTCTTTTTCAGGCCCCAGTCTTGTTCTTTCTCTCTACCTCCTTCCACTTCTGAAGCGTCTATTCTTCCCTTCTTCAAGTTTTGAGGCTGCCAACATTCTCACACTGATTTCAGGACCCTATCACTCCGTATGGAGTCTGATTATAGAAATCAAAAGGTTCACCTTATCTGATCACAGAAAATATTGGTCCATAAAGTCTGATATCATGTCTCTAATGAGAGCCAATACATAATGCTGCAAAGAAACAGAAAAATCCATCTTAATGCATTTCACAAGTTGTAGTGAGGAAAGATTGTTTTACAGTCTAACCAAGCAATAGCCCTGAAGGATGAGGTAAATTACTTAGTAGCTTGTATAGTTACCAATAACAGTTATGGTTATACAATTTACTGTCTCTTTCAAAATTCTTCTAGTATTTGACTCAATGACTCTCTGCAGCAGGTAGTGTTAGAGTGATGGCCATGATGGTCCAGGAATACATGAGAGGTGACAATTTTGTGGAGGTTATATCTTTTATTGGACCAACTGTATGGTTGGAATAAAATTAAAGCAGCTCTTGCAGCTCTTCCGATAAAAGATATCACCCCCCAAAAAACCGTTACCTTCTACAGCAGTGCTTTCCACAGATGACTATACTGCCAAGTCAACATGAAGCCATAAATTTTGATCTGCCTATACATGTGCTCATTTGCATTCTAATTAGAGCTTTCCAGCACTGCCTCAACGTCTTGTGTCTTGACACCCCCCATGTTTTAAAATGGCTGTGAGGCCATTTTAAAATACCAGAGGGCTTAACACACATGATAGTGAGCCATTTTAATTAGAGCGGCTGTCAGGGAACTGCTGTAATTAAAATGGCCCCTCCCAACCCCCAAGCATGTGTATACACACCCTGAGTGACTCTTTACTCCTGTTTATTCTTTCACTCCACAGGTGAAAAAGAAGAGAATACCACTGATATTCTTTGTTAATTTAATCAAGTTATGTCTAATTCATCTCACTGCCAGGATAAAACATCCTAATCTTTTTGACAAATGATCACTTGTAAAGCCAGACATACCTTTAGCCATTTTATTTCCTCAACTTTCCACTCTTGGCTAGTTCTCTCAGTGTGAGCTCATTGAAAATGTACATAGACCTCCATACCTGGTGGAGAAGTGGGGGGCATTGTAACAGGGTCCACTTCCCTATTACTTGAGGCTGGTGTAGTAACAGTAGGCAGATAGACTATTAAAACAATGGGGATGATTACCCACAATAATAGCCTAAGAATCAAAAGCAAGAGGCAGCTACAGTTGGCCTTAGAAGGGGTTACAGCTCCCAGCACTGGAGAGTGAGTACTGGATTAGAGCAACAGAGTCTGCCAAGCATGGCAGAGGGCAAGAGCTAAAAGTCAACAGGAAGATACTAAATGGTGAAGGCCATTCTGGTACAATATACAGTGTTTGAGAAGGTTACGGGACATAGAAGGGGCAAGCTGACTGGCATGGGAAAGCAAGCCCCAGCATATATCCTTCCAAGCCTGTGTTTGTACAGTGTAGTTTAGTAGTATTCTATGGGCGCATCCACACATGCAGGCATGTGCACTTGCAGCAGCTCAAATAGGACTGGCACAAATTTGAGCCGGGGATTTTTACCTCACTGCATGCCCCGGACATGCACTTTGGTGTGGGGCAAGTTGTGCCACTTGGGAAAAAATAACCCTGGTCAGCTCCCCCCAGATCTGCAGTCAGGGGGAGTTAGAGCCTGGGGCCAGCACCTGTGCTGGACCCAGCAGTAAAAAAAAAACCTTCCCTGGCAAGCAGCTCAGGGCTACTTGCTCTCAGGAGCTTCTGCGGGGCTGCCAGATTTCTACCAGTTCCTTGCCCAGGCTTGGAGGCTAGTCTCCACCTCCAGGTCCCCTGTGATTCTTGCCCAGGGCACCAACCTGCTCGTCGAGCCCCTCCTCTGGAACCTCCAGCTGGAAGTGCCAATGGCAGAGGCACCCCAGTTGTGACAGTCTCCTGCCTCTTGTGTGGACAGACGAAGAACCTGGCGCACACGACCCTTGAGTGCACCAGGCAGCAGCCCCTCCACCTCCACCTTCCGAACCTCCTCCTGAGGCTCTGGTTGAATTTCACCCCCACCTTTTTGTTTTTGGTAACCCCATCCATGGCCCCACCAAGTCTCAGGACCTCCTAATCAACTTCCTCCTGGCCCTGGCCCTGGCCCTGGCCCTGGCCCTGGCCCTGGCCCTGGCCCTGGCCAAGTGGGTCCTATACTTGACCAGGAAGGAGGCTCTGGCTGGGAAGGTGCCTGGAGACTGCGGGGCTGCTTTCCTCTCACTTGTCCATGCACGTTTCTGGGCAGAACACCAGTGGGAAGCATCCACCGGCTCCTTGGTTGCCTTTGAAGACCACTATGTGCAGCCCATGGGGGGTCTGCTTGGTGTCCCCCTCAGGTGCACTTATTTTCACATTTTGACCCTTTGACCCACACGACACTCCTGTCCTGTTTCTTGCCATTGTTGTCCCAAGTATTTTGTTGTACTACTCATTCATTAGCCCCACACAGGGTTACTAGTTAGCCAGCTAGGCCTTAGGGCCCACGGTAGGAGTGTTACAAATAGACAGAAGCTTCTGGGGCCCAGCCAACTGGTACCTGGGGACACTACCCCTTCTGCCAGCTGGACTGCTAAAGCAGCCCTGAGAGTTCCCTGCACTCTCTACCCACCACAGCAGTCTGCTAGTGGGGGCTGCTGCCTGGCTATGACCTGGTGCCACTTGCAACAGCATGTGGCCCCAAGGCTGTGCATTTGCCAGAACCAGACAGGGACCACACGGCCACAGCAGAGGCATCTGCATGTCTGTACCAGCTACCAGTGGGCTGTGGCTGCACAGTTGGCCTTTGTGTGGCAGTACTGCCATGTGTGCTGCCACCCTGCCATCTGGGCAGCTATTGCCCAGAAGATGTTCTCAGTGTGGTGGTCTGCTTTAAACTGTCAGCTCAAGCAGTGTGGAGCTACCTGAACTGGTGCGGTGCTGAGCCAAGCCAGGCCCGCATGATGCAGCACAGACAGTACCAGGTGCCAGATGGCTGGGGCCAAGCCGCGATGGGGGGGCTGTTCTAGAACAGGTCCAAGCACCCCAATGGCTGGTGCTGCTGTGGGGGTGAGTTGTGGGCCCTGTGGTGGGCTTGTAGCCTCAGCAAGGGACTTGTAGCTTGTAGCAAGGGGGCTGTGGGCCCTGTGGGGGGGCCACCCTTCCCAAACAGCCCCCCCCACAATCCCCCTCCCCCACAATCCCCCACACCCACACAGCCCCAGATCCAGTCCCCTCCACCCCCAGTCCCTACTTACCTGGAAACGGAGCCTAGGTCCAGGACACTGCAGGCTGCACCATTCCTCGCCCCGCATATGCTGCAGTGTGCTGTAGCACCGGGGGAAGAGGCAGCCATAGAGATACTCTGGCAGGCTACCAGAGCATCTCTTTGGAGGACCTGAGCCTCTGGTTGCCTCAGGGCATGGTCCTGGACCGTGCCCTGCCCCACTTTTTTCTGTAGGCTTTTTTGATACCTGGAAACCAGGCTTCAAATTTTGAGCCCGAACTGGAAATATGTAGTGTGGGGAACATTTTTTTTTGTTCCCAGCATGCCTCTTGCCGCAACTTAAATGACTTTGAGACATGGCAAGAGGCATATGCAGGCTCAACTGGATGCTCCCTTTGTGTTCTTTAGTTAGGATCCTATCAGTGCAATAGTGTAACTAAATTTTGCATGATAGGTATAGTTAGAAAAAAATGTTATTTGGAAATCCACTGTGTCTGTGTGGTTCCTTAATGCTAAATTAGTTTGGAAAGAGCAAAAGATGCCAGTGTCATTGTCTGAAATGGTATAATTCAGAAAACTTTATAATCACATTTTTGTAACAAACAAAACTGTGGGTAAAATAATTTCACTGAGGTGTTCATGATGGCTCTTCAATCATTTAGAAAGGTAAACATTTTGAAAGATAACTCTATTCAAAAAGAGAACAGTTCCTATTAATAGATTAATGGCTATTATTGTAAACTGGCTCTTTTTACATGTCAGATGTTTTGGATTTAGTAAGTTGTACATTGCTGGAAGATATGAAATTACAGATCAATTTTTGCTGACCCATATTTAATTTTGGAAAGGCAGAAGGTTCTCAATAGTAACAAAAAAAATGCAACCAGCTCCCATTATTTATCTCTACCTTAGGCCTTGAAACAAATATATTTGAATATTATAAAATGTCTTGGGTCAGAGTTAAGGTTATTATACTAGGATGAAACATGAACTTCTTTTAACTTTACATGAATAACGGGTGCAGTACTCAAATTTGTTATTTGTGCAGTATAAGATATATGATCTCTAACTATTAATTTACTTGCTTTTAAGTGCTTTTTGTCATGAAGCAAATTCAGCAATGATATTTATCTATTTTAGGAATAAGGAGGATAGAACTTCTGTAAAATAAATTTATGCTCCTACCTGGTGCTTTTCATAATTGTTTTTGCTTCTTCCCTAACAATCAAGGATCTCTCCATTTTGACAAATGTTGCTCTAATAAACCATCCTTTGCGTCAACAATACTTGTTCCTGAAGCATCATTTAATCTGGCAACCAAGGGGTTGCTATGGTAAAAGATCATGATGTCAGCTGCAGTATTATGGTTGTCCTACAGGATGTGACAGGAAGAAGACTAGTCAGTGGATAATGACCTCTTATAAAAAACAACGTATTTATAGTCTTTAATTCTGACCTTGCAAGGAGAGCCACATGGGCATATCCTGCAACCCGCTGGGTGCATCTACACAAGACTCTAAATGTACAGTAGACTAATTCTACTGTGCATTAGTGCATCATGGCAAAAGCTGTGCTAATGCACTAATGTGGAACAGAATTAGTCTACTGCACATTAGCATCACTAAAAAACCATACACCAGCACTACTGTGTAGTAGCGCTGGTTACTGTGAATTGAGTAAACTTAATGCACTGTAACTACAGTGCATTAATGCACGTGTAGATGTTCCCACTGACATCAAGTCTTATGACTCAATGCTTTTTGCAGGAGTGGGACTTAAGATACAAATTTAGAACTTTGTTGGCAAAAGTGGGTAATTAGAGCACTGACTGAAATGGGGTGTAAGAAAGGCAGCCCCAGAGGCATCCATGCCACTGCTACCCGTGCCATCAAATGAGCAGTCTGTTTTGGGGAGCTTGCACCACCACAGTGGTCCACGTGTGAGAAAAGATTCAGCCCCCTGCCCCACATGAAAAGTGTTGCTGTGGTGTGCCTAGGGGATGAGAAAATCATGTTCTATGGTGCTCACAAAGCAAGAATAAATAGAATCTGGTTGTAATTTTGGTCTCCCATAGCGCAGGAAGAAAGATGTGGCCAGCACGCAAAGCACCCAGGAGTTAGCTTATAGCTACTGGTGGCAAATATGCACTCTGACAACAAGGCTGATGGTCAAGGGATTTCCACAGCTCATAGATCCATTTGCCACTGCCCTGGAATGCTCACAAACCCTCTGTATGACTTCAACCACTACATTTTCGCTCTAACAGCTGCAGAGGTGCATGTGGGTATATTTCACTCAGAGCCAGCTGCATGTGTGGCCAAATGACCTCATCAGCTAATAAAAACACAAATTTTTAAATGTCATTTTATGATTAAGTAACAAAACACATATAAACATATGCTATTGTGAGATAAATGTCTCGAGAGTATTGTGAGATGCAAGGCATAGACAGATGCCTTCAGTGACCCTAAAAGACTGTTACCAAGTTGTAATATACAACTTGGAGCATCTTATTGTGGCTACCATAAAAAATGGCCTGTAACACAATTTTAAAACCAGTTTTGATATATCCCACCTCATAAGTAGCATAGTGAACTAGTAAGTATTTCATTTAAATATTTATACAATACTGATAAAGAATGTACTAAATTTCAGAGGAAATTCTACTACCTTACCTGAAGTATTCAATATATCAAAACTCAGGCAATGATTACATAGGCAAACTTCCAAGTGATATCAAGGGAATTTTTCCTGCAATACAGAATGCAGGATTAGACCCAGTTGCTAGAATAATTAGTGCATCAAGGACAACATTACTAAATTTTAAAATCTGAGTTCAACAAAAAGTAAAGTATAAACCATTCATTCACCTTGTGTGGCATATGAGGAGCCAAGAAGCTTTAAAATTACACCATTAACCCACACCTGCTCACTGAAACTCAAGTTTTGTACAAAAGGAACAGAATTCGGCCCTATTTTGAATTTTCCTGTGTAAAATCTAGAAAAGGAGATCAGAGTCCAAATTTTCAGAGAAAAGATCTTTGTCTTGCCTATTTTTTTGCCTGTATTTCCTTTCAAATAAGCCTGGGGCCACCACTTTAGGACATTCAAAGACTTGCTAGATCTACCAATGATGTACTGTAACCAAGAAAGTTAAAGCTCCTGTTTCTCACAGGAGTTTTTACAAGCAAATTTGGAATGCCCAGCCAAGACTTTCACACAAACTCAATTTTACAAAACAAATGGGCGCTCTCATTTAAAGTCAGTGGGACTACCTATAACACATGTTCATGAACCTTTGCAAAATTGGGGTCCAAGACACCTCCCACAAGTGTGTGTTGCTCAACACACTTCAAGCAATTCCAAGGTGGTAGAGTTGTTCCTTAAAGAAAACTCTAGCATGCCAACTGAAACCTCATATTACCTACTTTAGCTCCAAACTACACAACTTTTTCACAGAGGATCCCACATTGGTGTTGCAAGCAAACTTAGAAATATTACTATACTGTTGGAAAGTATAATTATCTTTTAATGTGAAAGCATATCATTTGCCTTTCCAAAACAATTTCTCTACACCATTTTAATGTTTACTCTTTCCTAATTGCTATTGATTTTTATAGGCCTCTGTATTAAATAAGTTAAACCATAGTGCTTTATACTGTGGAGTATTTCTCTGGCTTGCAGGCTCAACTGAATATCATCATCATCATAGTGATCATCTTATTACTGTTATTTGGATAGCATTGTAGGTGTGCCATTATTGGTGTTAGATTATATTCTGTGCAGTGATCAAATTGTCTGGGAATAAGCAACTAAGAAAATAAAAGTGTAGTTATTATCATCAAGGCCTGCTACCGTCACATGTGTTAGGGTGTTTTACTAGGTTAATTTCATATTTTTGTTCCTATGTTTTCTTAAATGTAACCAAGATGTGCCATCAGCAAATTAAAATTACTGGGACTGATTGTGCAGGAACCCGTTAAAGAGGAGAGCGTATAGTTGAGCATGGATCCGTGTTTCTGGAACTCCTGGAGGAGGCCTGAGCTCTGCAAGGCCAGAAAGCAGCTGTACTGCACAGCACTTTTCCTTCCAGCAGCAGTTGGTACCCAAGCTGATATATGCACCTTGGCTAATGCTTTAGCATTTGACATTAATAACAATAAACTCTAGCAGAATTAGCATTAAATCTGCAGGCCCCCTTAGAGAGGGAGACACAAAGTGGGTAGCCAACAGGAGCATTGTTCTGCAAACACAATTGTGTTTTGGGCTATTGGATAGTTTAGTGGGCAGTGTTCAAGCAGTTGGTTTATAAGGGTGTGCACAGGTATACATAGATCCTAGGAAATATACTAGTCCCCAGACCTTGCACCTTTGTGACTCTCTCACACTTTACATAAGATCTCAGCCTTTATTAACATAAAGTAAATGTGGACATTATTTGTACAAGAAAGGTACCAATTTTGGATTAAAGTGTAGGAAAGGCAAGCTGAAGGGCCTTTTAAGACTAAATTGTAAGGTATTCAAACATCACAAATGTTTTCTAGGCAAAAAATGAGCTATTTTTTATCAGTGTCTTTTCAATTAAAAGAATAACAAGTACCAAAACTGAAAATTGTTCCAATAAATCAGTGGGGGACAGCCACACAGTGCTAGTTCTGGTTATAAAAAGTCTATTCTTAAAAGGTGGTGAGAAAGTGAAACTACTGTAGGGAATCGCATGGTTGTAGAGTCTGCTACAAACACTCAGATTTAACCTAAAATGAGCTGTTGTCTATTAATGCACATAACAAACGATGTATTAGAATTGTTCTTTGTCTCCAATACTAGAGACAAGATGTAACTTAAGTTTTGTACAATGAAAGTAAAATAATTTTGCAATGAGAACAACAGATCAAATCTTGACAGTTATTCAGGATACCAGGCACCAAGCTGGACTTGTCCTGTTAGTTTCAATTTAATTAGAAAATAATCAATAATAAGTGAAGAACTGTGCAGAAGTAGCCTTACCATCCCTTTCACAGAAGTCTGAACTTTTCTAACCTTCAAGTTAAATGAAGTCTCTTGATGCTTGATTTTAAATTATTACAGTATCTATTTTTTTTCCTGATTCATAAAGAAGAATTGCATCCATGTCATAGTAAGTAAATTCCCAACCTGGGGCACTTGGACAGAATTATACAAATCAATTTATATTTGGATTGGATTGAGAGTCTCCTTTGTAAATCAGTGTTTTTAAATAACTGAGAGGCAGGAAGTGTTGAACATAGTTCTTCCATTACTTTAATTCACATTAAAATAATGCCCACACACCAGGATTAGCTCTGCATTGGAACAGATACACAGTGTCAGTAAGCAATTGGATTGAAAAACAGCTGCAGGGGAAAAAGAAACAACCTGCCTGTAAGTGGGTTACCCAGCCTGCTGGCTTCTGCCGGGGAGCTTTTGCTCCCTTAGGAGCTCCTCAACCAAGTTCTCTCAAGTTACACAGTCTTTAGGCAACAAACAAGCCAACAAATACACAAACAACACAAAACCCTTCTGCCCTGTCTTGGGTACTCGAGGAGGAGCCCTTTGGCTCTGGCTTTCAGCGCGGCAGCCTAGCCCCTGTTTTTGTAGCAAGAAGTTGCATTCACATCTTGCTTCCTCCTCTCTTGCTTATGAAAGGATTATGCAATATTAAGTGCACAACCCCTGTGGGTTCAAGATTATACATGCACATGCACACACACACACCAGCAGCTCCTAGTGTGGAGTACTTGGCATTAAATTTGTCTCAGTGAGCAATAATGAATAAAAAAGTCCAAATTTATCTTTTTATTACAATAACAAATGGGTAACAAACAATAAATGAAAACCTTACAAAGAAAACCTTTTTTTTTAAATCACATTTTTTTTCTGAGTTGCTCTCAGTGCAGATTGAATGCACCTTTTCTGGGGCCCTTGTATGATCATGTATTATATTTCTTCTTCTGAGCTGGTCCTCAGCATATGATGCATGCCTCTCTGACTGAGAGAAAAGTCATCCAAATTTCTCCTCAACCTCCTTCAGTTCCTGGGAGAGTGGACAGATTTGTTACTTCTCTGTCAGTAGAAGCCAGACCTTACCCAGCCTGGATTGGTGTTTTAAATAGGACAGTTCATTTCAGTCTACCTGCCCCACTTCATTGTGCTTTCTTTCAGAACGCTATCTCTGGGTCCCAAATGCCACACACTCTGCAACCTGGCTGCTGGAATCATGTTTTTTTCCCCTTCATTCACTTCAGTAGTATACCCACCATGGTCGCCAACCACCACAGTTTCCCCATTGAGCATGCTCAAAAGGGTCTCACTGACCTTCGCAAGATGGACATATTCTGAAAGTTCCATCCTACTGTAGGAGGCCAACACTCACTCTTCTGCAAGTTTTTTTAAGGCTTCTAGCAGGACACTCCCTGCCTATCCAAATACCCTGCAGCTGGGGTCTCTCAATAGGGCTGATTGTTCCTTCTTAAAGAAACAGACTGCCCTGCTACACTGACCAAATAGGTAAGCTGGCTTTCACAATGGAATAAAGATTCAAAGTATTTTCTGTGCTCGCAAAAATTTAAATTTTTGTGATTAAGTCAGTGGCAAAACTTTAAAGTATTGGTGGTAGTGGCAACTTTCTAGTTTCATAAATGACTTGAAGGTGATGAAATTTCTAAGCTACACTAAACAGGAAAAAGTTGTCTTCTACTGAGCGATTTCCATATGTAACATTAGCAATAGAAATACTAATAGTTTTGATCCTGTTAAACAACAGAATGGGGATAAAGAATATCATGCCTGAAAGGCAAGTGAAAGCACATTCCATTGGTGGAGGAGGACAGGCCAGACCTCACTAAGTTGAAAAGAATAGAGACAACCACTACCAAGAAGTGATGGATAGTGGTGGTTAGAGACTCCTTTCGGAAGGGGGGGGGCGGGGATGATGACAGAGGGAGCTATCTGCTGATCTGACCTGTTGTCTCAGGAAGGCTGCTGCTTCCCCAAAGTCTGGACCCAAGGTGTCATGGAGGGATTATCGAGACTCATCCAGCCCTCTGATTACTACCCCATGCTGCTCATCCATGTGGGCACCAATGATATTTCCAGGGGAGACCCTGAGTGTATCAACAGTGACTACAGGGCTCTGGGTGCAAGGGTGACAGGGTCTGTGGCTCAGGTTGTGTTCTAATCAATCCTTCTGCTCAAGGAAAAGAGCTCAGGCAGGAGCAGGTGCATCTTGCAGATGAACACCTGACCACACACATGGTGTCCTCAGCAGGGATTTGGCTTCTTCAACCTTGGGATGTTGTTCTAAGACAAAGGATTGCTGGGAAGAGATGGGATCCACCTGACAAAGAGAGGGAAGAGTATCTTTGCAGACAGGCTCACTTACCTAGAGAGGAGGGCTTTAAACTAGGTTCAACAGGGGATGGAAACCAAAGCCCTGAGGTAAGTGGGGAAGTGGGAGACCTAGAGGAAGAGCAAGCAGGAGGGGGCAACAGGGGAGGTGTTGTCATACTTCCTGAGAAATCAGGGCAAACAACTAGTTACATTAATAGAATCAGAGAATCAGAGAAGTAGGGTGGGAAGGGACCTTGTAGATCTTCAAGTCCAACCCCCTGTCTGGGCAGGAGGAAAACTGGGCTCAATTGACCCCAGCCAGGTAGGCATCAAGCCTCTTCTTAAAGACCCCCAGGGTAGGAGCCAGCACCACTTCCCTTGGAAGCCAGCAGATCCTAGCCACCCTAACTGTGAAGTAGTTCTTACGGATGTCTAATCTAAGCCTACTCTCCAACAACTTGTGGCCGTTATTCCTTGTTATCCTGGGGGGCGCTAGGGGAAACAAGGTCTCCCCCAAACCCTTCTGGTCCCCCCTAGTGAGTTCACAGACAGTCACCAGTTCCCCCCTCAGCCTTCTCTTGTGAACGCTGAACAGGTTCAGGTCCCGTAGCCTCTCATTGTAGGGTCTGCCCTGCTGTCCCCGGATCATGCGGGTGGCCCTCCTCTGGACCCTCTCAATGTTGTTCACATCCCTTTTGAAGTGGGGTGCCCAGAACTGGACACAGTACTCCAGCTGTGGCTTGACCAGTGTAGTGTAGAGGATCACCTCCTTGGACCTACTTGAGATGCACCTGTGGATGCACAATAAGGTCCGGTTAGCCCTGCCGACCGTGACCTCGCATTGTCGGCCCATGTTCATCTTGGATGACTCCAAGATCCCTTTCTGCCTCCATGCTCTCAAGAAGGGAGTTTCCCCATCGTATAAGTGTGCTGCTGGTTACTATTGCCCAAGTGCAGCACCCTGCACTTGTCAGTATTGAAAAGCATCCTGTTTTTGTTAGCCCACCCTTGCAACCTATCCAGGTCTTTCTGCAGTCTTTCCCCCCCTACTAGCGTGCCCACCTCACCCCAAATTTTGGTATCATCAGCAAATTTGAACAGGTTACTTTTCACCCCATCATCCAAATAGCAGATGAGGAAATTGAACAGTGCGGGCCCAAGGACCAAGCCCTGCGGGACTCTGCTGCCCACTTCCCTCCAGGTCGAATATGACCCGTCCACCACCACCCTCTGAGTATGACCCTTCAGCCAATTTGCAATCCATCTGACTGTGTAGGCATCAATGCCACAGTCGCCTAGTTTTTTAATGAGGATGGGGTGGTCAACAGTGTCAAAGGCCTTGCTGAAGTCCAGAAAGACTACATCCATGGCAACACCTGCATCCAATGCTTTTGTGACCTGATCATAAAAGGCAATTAGGTTGGTCTGACATGACCTGCCCCTAATGAAACGTTGCTGGTTGCCCTTGAGCATCATCCCCGATGCCAGCCCATCACAGATGTGCTCCTTGATAACCTTAAGTGCCTATACATGAATGCATGGAGCCTGAGAAACAAGCAGAAAGAATTCATAGATTCATAGATTGTTTGGGGCTGGAAGGGACCTTGCAGATCATTGGGTTCAGCCCCCATGCTCTAGGCAGAAAGACAGCTGGGGTTAGGTGACCCCAGCGAGGTGACTGTCTAGACTCCTCTTGAAAATCTCCAGGGTAGGTGACTGCACCACCTCTGGAGGGAGTTGATTCCACAGTCTAGACACCCTGACTGTGAAGGAGTTTTTCCTGGTATTAAGCCTGAAGCAGCCTTCCAGGAGTTTGTATCCATTGGTCCTGGTCTTCCCTGGGGGTGCCCTAGCGAACAGTTGTTCACCAAGCTCCTGATGCACTCCTTTGATATAGCAGTAAGCTGCTATCAAGTCTCCTCTCAACCTTCTCTTCTTAAGGCTAATGAGGCCCAGGTCCCTCAGCCTTTTCTCACATGGCTTGCCTTGCAAGTCCCTGATCATATGGGTGGCTCTTCTCTGGACTCTGTCAAGTTTTTCCATGTCCTTATTGAAGTGCAGTGCCCAGAACTGCATGCAGTACTCCAACTGCGGTCTCGCCAGTATTGAGTACAGTGGGAGTATCACTTCGTTTTACACGAGATGCATCGGTTTATGCATGCTAGTGTGTGGTTTGCCCTGCTGAGCACCGCCTCGCATTGATGGCTCATATTCATATGATGGTCAATCCTTACCCCTAGGTCACTTTCAGCTGTGGTGCAAGTCAAGATGTCACCACTGAGCCTGTATGTATGTTGAGGGTTGTTTTCCCCCAGATGGAGCACCTTACACTTGGAAGTGTTAAACTTCATCTGGTTCCAGTCTGCCCAGCTCTCAATCCTGTCCAGGTCTGCCTGTATCTGCAACCTATCTTCTGATGTGACCACACTGCCCCATAACTTGGTGTCCTCTGCAAAGTTGACGAGCGAGCTTTTCACTCCCCTATCCAAGTCATTGATAAAGATGTTGAAAAGCACCGATCCAAGCACAGACCCCTGAGGGACACCACTGGCCATTTTGCACCAGGACGACAGATCCATTCATGAGAACTCTCTGGGTCCTACCCTATAGCCAGTATCCTACCCACTGAACCCTTGAGCAGCTGAGCCCACAATTTTCCAAGATTCTCACAAGGATATTGTGGGATACTAGATCAAAAGCCTTTTGGAAGTCTAGGTATAGATAACATCTACCACGTCTCCTGTGTCCAGGTGGCAAGAGACCTGGTCATAGAAGGAGGTGAGATTGGTAAGACAATACCTACTCGCAACAAAGCCATGCTGGCTGTCATTCAGCATTTTACCTTCTACGAGCATATCACACATAGATTCTTTAATGAGCTTTTCCAGGATTTTCCCTGGGATGGAGGTTAGGCTGACTGGCCTATAGTTGCTTGGATCCTCCCTCTTCCCCTTTTTGAAGATGGGCACAATGTTGTCCCTCTTCCAATCCTCACGGATTTCCCCTGTATGCCACGAATTCTGAAAGAGCATTGCCAATGGTTCCACGATGACCTCAGCCAGCTCCTTCAGCACTCTCAGATGGAGTCCATCTGGTCCTCCTGACTTATAAATGTCTAGTTTTTCTAATTGGTATTGTACCCACTCAGCAATTGGAAGTCCCTGCACAATTACGGAACTATGATGAGACTGGAATAACACAGACTTGGTGGGATAGCTGCATGACTGGAGCAGTGTCATGGATGGATACAAGCTGTTCAGGAAGGAGAGGCAGAGAAGAAGAGGAGGGGTTGCACTTTTCCATAAAGAGCCATATGATTGCTTAGAGCTCCAGTATGAAACTGAAGGGCAAGTCATGCCTGACCAACCTGATTGCCTTCTATGATGAGGTGACTGGTTCTGTGGATGCGGGGAGACCAGTAAATGTGGTGCACCTTGATTTTATCAAGACTTTTGATACCATCTCCCACAACATTCTTGCAGGTGAGCTAAGGAAGTATGGACTGGATGAATGCACTGTAAGGTGGATAGAAAATTGCCTGGTGCATTGGGCTCAGAATGTAGTAATCAATGGCTCAGTGTCTAGTTGGGAGCCGGTATCAAGTGGAGTGCCCCAGGGGTCGGTCCTGGGGCTGGTTTCATACAATGTCTTCATCAACAACCTGGAAGATGACAGAGTATACCCTCAGTGAATGTGCAGATGACACCAAGCTGGGGGGAGTAGTGGATAAGCTGGAGGGTAGGGATAGGATTCAGAATGACCTAGACAAATTGGAGGATTGAGCCAAAAAGAATCTAATGAGCTTCAAAGAGGACAATTGCAAAGCGGGCTGGGGCACATGACTTCTGAGGAGAGCCTGAGGGAACTGTCTGAGAGTGGATTAATAGCAGCCTTCAACCAGCTGAAGGGGGGTGGGGTTCAAAAGAGGATGAAGCTAGACTGTTCTCAGTGGTGGCAGATGAAAGAACAAGGAGCAACAGTCTCAAGTTGCTACAAGGGAAGTTTAGCTTAGATATTAGGAAGCATTTTATCACTGGAAGGGTAGTAAAACACTAGAACAGGTAACCCACAGAGGTAGTGGAAGCTCCATCCTTGGAGGCTTTTAAGACCCAGCTAGATAAAGCTTTGGCTCAGATGATCTAGTTGGGGATAGTCCTGCTTTGACCAAGGGGCTGGGCTAGATGAACTCCTGAGGTTCCTTCCAACCCTAATTTTCTATGATTCTTTGATGCTTATTACCTACTTAAAACAGGTACGTTTACCTCATAATGTTTATCAGATACAGAGCAGTGGCTAATAACACTACTTCAGGCAGTCTCACCCTGACATATCTGCACTGATCAAAAGCATCATTGAAAAGTATGAACACATTTTAAAATGTTCAATGGCTTTTCAGTTTTTCCCCCCAAAACATTGACAAAATGGCTTCAAACACTGAAGACATCTGGACAAAATAATACCCAAATATTTGGGGCAGTTTTTATTCAAAATTTTCTAAGGAGCAAATTCTCAACAAATCTGAATAAAAATATCAATCAATTTGACTATATGTACATAATCTCTCCTTTCATCTTTGCAACATAACAAGTATTTCACAGGAATTTCCATGCAACTGTTTAAGACATGGATAATCCTTCTAAGGCTTGGTGACACTTCTGATGGGAGCAGCTGATGGAGACTTATCTGACTGAAACTGAAGTTATTACAACACAGGATTTTGTCTTTCTTTGTCTGTGTCTGATTCTGCTCAGTGAAGGCAATGGAAGAACTTGTAACTATACTGTTTCCTTGTTGAAAGAAACACAGAAACCACTGCCTAGAAACAAGCCCTGTCCACTTGCTCCCATGTGCAAGCCCAGCAATTAGGCAGAGTAGATAACTGTGAGTGGTCCAGAGAGAGGCAGGCTGGGAGGCCACAACCTCCCAGTAAGAGGTAAAACTGAAAAAGTCCTCTGTAAGCAGCTGCAGAAGAGATAAATTGGTCTTAAGCACACCCAGAACTCTGAGATGTCCCCAAGAAAAAACAACATAACTCTGAGCAGGTAAGAGACAGTGGAGAAAAAAATAAATTATGCAAAGAAAGCAAATCTCTATCACCTCACAAAATGAAAAGTTGATTCTGTCTATGCCTGGAGTTTAAAAGACCTCCAGAAATTACAGCATCCAGAGGTGCTGAATACTTGGAGAGCTGAGGGCCCTAGCCCCCATTGGGAAGAGGGCTATCACCTGAAATGCATAAAACTTTCCACATGTCCATCATCTTAGCCCCTCCCTCCCCAGCAAAAATAAAAGTTGATCTCTATGACAGTGTCCATAAAAATGATTATCAGCACATGGACATTTCATCCAACAAGTAAACAGCTATGCTCAAAAGAAGGGGGGAAAAGTTATTACCCAATGAGAATATCCCTTGCCACTATGTAAGTAAATGAACTGGATATCTTAATGTATGTGGGAAATTTAAAATCAAATAAATGTACTATGCTGGTCCAAATCAATGTATAAACTGAAGTGTTTCAACTAAGCTCTTTATAATACTGAATTTGTAAGTTCCTGTTCTTATCGACAGAAACTAAGAAGCCACCATTTTTGGTTTAAGGGCTCCTGTCCAGATGAATATAGGTCAGCCCCTATGTGGGTGTGTCATTATTCTGTTGAACATTCCTCATTCAAACTATAACCCACCATTCTTTAAGAGCTGCAATTCACACATACCCTGCAATTCCTTATTCTTCTGCAATTTTCTGATGCAGCCAAAACATGAAATAGGACAGAAGCAGCTTAGTCAGACACCGTTTCTCTGAATCATGGTGTGATTTCATTGGTGAAAATGCAAATATCTGTGGAAAGTGCATTTCTGCACAATAGGGTCCTGTATTACTTTTGTCACGTTCAAATTTTTTGTTAAAAATAATACATAACACACTCACAAAAAGAGAATATAATCATTTTTAACATAACCAAACATGACAATAAAAGTAAAATAGTATATGTGCAGTGAATTAGATTTTAAAGGCATGTAGTGCATAATAACCTCATCTTATGAGTGTCAGAGAATGAATGTCACTACCTGTATGCAACTAAAGTCTTAATATACTCTTCTAACAAAAAGAGAGAAAGAGAAGAGAGAGCTCAAATCCATGGTTGGAAACCGTCAGATAAGAAAAAGTAAGAACACTTGCACAGGAAGGATGGTCTCATAAAGCACTAGACTTGATAATGAGATGCTTCCTCTTCCCAGCCAAGCAGAATTTCCTGTGACCAAGATAAAAGTTTTCATTGGTGGCCATTTATTTTGGAAGCCTCAGAGGATTTGTGCCATCTTGGCACCCCCACATAGGGCAGTGCATTTTTTGAATCCAGCATCTCGGACTGACCAGCACAGCTGTCTACTTCAACCTACCATCCTGTTGCTGTTCCCAGAAGCTGTATGGGGCCTCCAACAATGCCTGTGGCTCCACTGAATCCCCTGATACCTAAGTGGCTCTTCCCAGCTAAGCTGAGAAGACCAACCATTTGGGAGGAAAGTACATCACACTTTTGGGTGTAAAAAGCAGAAAGTTAATTACTAATAGATAGTCAAGTGAAAATTTTATTATTTAATTCCTTCTTCCAAGGATAATTTTAAAACTCCTCTGAATGTACCAAACAGCAACATATCACAATGAGAACAGTTAATACCAGATAGGCACACAAAGCCACTCTGACACTGCACATACCATCCTTCTGTAGACCCAGGAACAGAAATTGTGAAGGCCATTGGCCATTTCCTGTCTGTCCATTAAGTGAATCAAAATGATTGTAAAAGGTGCCAGACAAGCTCAGGCCTTGTACTTTTTGAACACAAAACAATGTTTTTTCCTCCTCTCTGCAAAGGGATTTGGGAGTGAAAAAGAAAGGTTCTTTAGCTCTTTCTTTTTTAAGTGCTGGTGCATCATCACAAGGCTCAACAGTCTATCCAAACTGTCTCACTAAATGGTTTTAATTGTGAAAGTTAATTTGAAAAGACAGGTCACAGAAGTAGAACAGACAGAATATGCAATCTGTTATCCGTGATCTAATTGAAACTGCTGATACAAGTAGACTGTCATATTGTATTAGCAATCTCCACTATTAACAGAAATCAATAATAACTCAATAAGATTAAAGCCAAGTTTGTGGTAGAGGTAATGGGAGCGTATCAGAAATTTTGGCAAAGTGTTCTTGTCAACTTTCATTCCTGGATTCTGTACAATGTCCATATGCACATCCAAAGTTTTCAAAAATTGTGTGCGAAATAAAAATGAAAAGAAAAATCCAATATATAAACAAGAAAAGTTATCTACTTAGAAATGTCTAGAGATAATTAGCATCCTGAATGTCTCCACAGTACACTTGTATGACTATCTTTTCTCAGATACAAGCAGTATCTGGGCTTTCCTTGTTATTTAAATGAGATAAATGCTGAAATTGTCTCTCTCACTTAAATCATGCTAAGCAAAGATGTCTCCTTTGTAAAAATCAGCTCACATCTCAAGACCTGCAGACTCTGCTCAGAGATATGAGATAAACATAAAAAGACACCAGAGATAGACGGAAATTTAAAAAAAAAACTGGGGCCCACAAACTAGATACTGTTGTTGTTCACACAAAACTTTTAAATACCCAAATAAGATTATTAGGCAGAGTATATAGCTGCGAGTGGTCCAGAGAAAGACAGGCTGGGTGTACACGCAGCCATAACCTCCCAGTAAGAGGTGAAACTGAGCCAGTCCTCTTTAAGCAACTGCAGAACTCTCTCTTCTCTTTCTCTTTTTTTAACATGTACCATGGCACTGCTAATGTAGCATATGCTAATCTAATGCCCTCCCATTGATCCATGTTTTGAATTTTTAGTTCATTGACACAACCCATATTTGCCTAACATAGACATTAGCAACATTAAAAGGTGTCACTGTGGAGTGTGAGATCCTGTAGACAATGAAAGTAATCTGTTTCATAATTATGGGTAGATGAGCTGGTTCATTTAAACAAGAACCTGCCCTCACTATTGTGCATTTGAACTTTATTTAAAATAAACCTCTTTGGGAGGATGAAAAAGCTTAGTTTACTTTCACATTTCAGCTCTATGCATCTCTACCTTTCTTGCCTCCTTCATGGAGGGAGGGGTGTAGAATACCACCTTGTAATTTTTTGATGCTTTAGCCCAACCAGTGACAAGAAGAATAAAAAGTCTTGCAAGAAGGCCCATTTCACCATGATATCCAGTTACATCTCAAAAGTTGAATAGTTTTGTAAAGATTTCAAAGAACAATCAGTCTTATGCTCAGTTGATACCTATGAACATTGTCCACTGACATCTTTAAATCATGGTTACAAATGAAAAAAATACTGTATTCTTAGTTGCATTATACACCCACTTTGCACAGAAGTAAGTACCTACACAATGCATAAGGAAGTAGGGAACCAAGCTCTGGTATGGAAAGAGTCAAGCTAGCAGATAAACTGTTCGCACTTGCGAAGCCTACAGTTTGTACTTTATATGCTGTGGAAGGGGCATGGTATTTGTGTAGTTCCTCATAATCCCAATATTTGTTTTTTTCAACTTGATGGTATTTTTCTGCTGTTTCTAAATTCCCCAGCATATGACGAATCCATGCTTGAAGAAGGGATGCTCAGTTTCATTCCATTATTGATCTATCAGACAAGAACTTAATCAATCTTCTTTATAAGCTATTAAAGCACAGCAAGAGAAATGAACTCACCTGATATATTCAACATTGATTGCTTCTTTCTAAGAACCGAATGTCAGTCTTATCTACTACTACAGCTGTGATTCAATTTTTCAGAAACAAGTTTTTCCCTTCATTAGTTTCCCAGATATAGTACAATTAAAAAGTATTTTAAATAAAATAAAAATATGTTATAAAAATTAAATGAACAGTAGTTTCTTTTAAATATTATTAGCTAAGTGATCTCTTGATGCACTGAGACCATGATCATAGGTCAAGTGAAAGATGTCTGTGAGAAGGCATAAGATATACTTGATAGACTACACAGCTGCATCCAAAGAAGTGTGGGTGTTTGGCTCCCCAGGGACAACTAGCAGCGATGCACCTTGTGCTGCTGCTAGTTGTCCCTGGGGAATGCCTGTGCCATATGCCCTCTGGGATGTGGCAAGTTACACCAGGTGCTGTAGGGGAGGCTGGAGACAGCACTGATCCAGGGGGCCTCCCAGGGCTGCAGAAGAAGCAATCTTGCCACTTGGAGCATGGGTCTGGCTGGCCTGGCTCCAATTTTGAGTGGAACAAGCTGCCCTGGTGTGCCTGCACTGCTCCCCTGCAGCACAGAAAACACCTGAACGTGCAGTATGTGGTGCCACAGACATATCCGCAGTACCACATACTGCACAGCTGCCCTTATCTGGATGCGGCCCGCTAGACAGAAAAACAGATCTAGTACTATAGCCACTCTGCCAATAGCTTCAGTGGCAGCTTTTATGAAGAACAGCTGTAGAATCCAGGTATGGGTTACAGCTGGACAGCCATGTTCATAAAAATTAATTTTTAATGGAAAACAATTTCTACAAAACCAAACTAGAAAAATTTTTGATTTTGCATTCATTGTTTTAGGCTAATTTGATATGAATCAAATACTTTTTTCTTTGTTGAACTGAACCCAAATTTGTCTTTAAGTCATTTCAACATTAAATTGCATGTACCTTTCTCTGGTGCTTCTTGCCTGATGGAACTTGTTGTTCAAGTGCCCTGGGCTGGACTGCTTCTCCTGTGATGCAACACAGTACACAATAGCAGTCATGTGACAATGGATGCATTATGGGAAGTGTTGTCCATCCACAAAGCCTGACTCTTGGGGAAGATATAGACAAGATGCTGTGACAGTCCCCCTACTGACTCACCTGCCCAAGACATCATGGGCAGCCAGAACACATGCAGGTGAGCCAGCATTGCGCAAGCTGGAAGTAACTTCTGATTGGCCCAGAGTCCCAAGTTCTTGGTTCTCCGATTGGTTTCTGCCCCCAGCAGAGCACTCAGGGAAGAGCTAGGTTCTCTCCCCACTGTGGGGGAAGTCAAGGAGGTGTGAGATGTCTTCCCCACAGAGCCAGCTGCTCTCCACATGGCAGTTAGCTGCATGCCCCTTGATGGTGACTTGTGGGAAAGTCGTGAGTATGTGTCTCCTGGAAGCACCGGAGATATGCTGCTGGCAGGCCCCTTGGTAGGCAGAACTAAGCCAGGCCCTACCCATGGCACAACAGGGGCAGAGCATGTGCCCAGAGACCCCTGCCTGAAGACCCTACCCCAGTGGAGCCAGGAACAGGTACCCAGGGGCCACCCACAGTGGGTAACTGGGACAAAACTCCCCAAAGCAGAACCCAAACTGCACGGGCCCACTGGAAATGCCCACAGACCAGGGATTCACCCACAGGTGACTGGGAGGGAGCACAGGTCTCTTGGGGGCATGAGAGTAGCCACTCTGAGACAAAGCCAGACCTGGCCTAGTGCTAGCATGGGAAAGGTCCACTTGGAGAGAGCACATTAACAAGAGCCCAACGGGGCCAATAAGGAGATGAGAAGGGTGTAAGACCCAAAGTAACTCACACCTCAAGAAGGGGGGAAAGCTCAGGACAGTGAGACACCAGTGACCTGCCTGGTCACAAAGCCAAGCAAAGCCATTTTGAGTTCATCTTACCTGTTTAGTTGCCATTCTTTTACGTTCCTGTATTAACATGACTAGAGGCCAGACCTCTAAGGATCCAAGACTCAGCAAACCACCATGGGGAGTCCCACATGGCAAAAACCTACAGTGTCTCAATAAATGGCAACAAGACTCGAATGGAAAGGGATGGAGAAGCCCTGCAGAAGACCATCATTAATGATAATTCACTGAAGATAAGAATGGGTTCTCTAATCAGCAGCTCCCCTCCCTCTCCTCCATTTTCTGGAATCTGAAATGAAGCAGATTAGTAATGAATTTTTTTTTCACTGGACCATGGAACCAGATAAAAAGTCCAAAATTGATCCCCTTTATATTTTCTTTTACCAAAAGGACTATTAAACAAGCACATTTTCACAGAAATATACTCCATTGGTACTATATGCATATCATGTTTAAATATCCCCCTCCCCCAGGGAAGATGCACTGCTTAGGGTCTTCTATTTATTTATTGCAAAATTCAAGAATAGCTGGAAGTCCATTATGAGAATGTTTCAGTAAATTAATTTGTAATTAATTTTCACTGGTATTTATGAGAGAGAAACCTTTAATCAGCATAATTTAGACTGAAAATTACAATATTAGCTAATATTAATTAAATGATAATTTATTAATTCCAATAGTTCTAATTATCTTTTTTGATTAAACGACTGTACCTGTTAGTCAATTCCATACTGCTTCTGATATTAATTAGCTAACTTAAGCATGATCTACAAAATGTAATCTCCTGAGGTTAAGGCATATTGTCTAAACAGGTCAACAAGAATTTCTTCACAAAGTCATTTTTTAAATCATTTTGAAAATCTTTTTTTTTTTTTTTTTTAATTATTCTGGTTTTTAAAAATTATTTTTGTGCAAGTCCTTGGGGCTTAGTGTTAGTTTATGCAAACCAATGTTCCAGGTCCTACCATTTTTCTTATTCCCTTTCAATCGCTTCTATAGCAGAACCCTGGATATAGCTCTTGTGAGAGCTGAACTGGTATGATCCTATCAGCATCCAACTATTGATGTCAGAGGAACATGCCATATTATATATCATAGTCATAGTACTGCCAGCCCTAAGTATTAATAAAGTCATTATTCAGGCTCCTTAAAATCTAATATTTAGTTGGAATATCATTAAATTAAATAAATAATAAATTCTAGGTCTTTGTATTTGCTTTCACATTTGTGATGCTTTGGGGCTTGTGTTTTCTCAACAATCATGAGAGATAGTAACTTACTTTGGATTTTAAATGAAAGCAGGGATTCTCATTGTATGTGCACTATTTCAGATGCCCAGGTTTTAAGAAAAGACAATGAACAACATGAGATTTAATGACATCAAAAAAAGGGCAAGAAGAGTTGACAACACTGCCTACAGGGCATTTCAGGTATTCAACAGCTTGGGAGCCCCTTGGTCACAAACAAACCCATGCGTGAGTTATGGAACAATCTGAAATAATGTTTTAACATATTAAAAATGCTTTCGTTTCACATGGCTTTTCTTGAGTTTTGCCTGAAATCTGACTGCAAGTAAAATGAAGCTGAAACCACAACATTTCTCATGGTTTTGAGGCAGGATTTTGCATTATTTTACTTCATTTTGGATTTCATTATGTCATTCCAATTCTACAATGGTATTCACAAATAGTAAAAATTGAATACACTTTGCTCTGCTTAATCATTCCTTTCCTACGAAACACTGTTTTCAATGAAAACTTTTATCTGTGTAAGGACTGACTGATGTCTGCAGGATCTGGATCTATATACATGCTGGCATATAACATATACATGTTGGTTTAAAACCTGGGCCCCCTGTGATGTCAATACTCTAGCATTGATTTCTGAGTGACCTAGATTAGGACCAGGATGAGCAAATATTTCAGTTTTACAACAACTTCCATTCATCTCTTTACACGTCAAGCACAGTGATTTGCTGACTGAAAATCTTTTAAACCTTGACCATGAGTGAGTAGTCATCTCATGGTTTTAGGTGTCTGGATTAAGATACCTTCAACTGGCCTCATTTCCAGAGGGCACCTGCTCAGCACTTTTTGAAATTTGGGCCATTTTATGGGCTCTCAGAATGGGTACTAAAAATCACTAGTCATTATTCTTCATTAACAACTCTATGACTAAAGGTAAGCAAACTAATTACCATAGGGAAAGAGGTGGGTATTTTATTATGGTAGTGGCCCCTGTTCATGCTGATACCCTATGGAACCTATGCAACAGTACCTTATTCTTCTTAATCTTTTTTTTTTTTTTTTTTTTGAAGACCAAGCTATGGTGCTAATTTAGGGTGTGGTGTGTGGATGGGTATTCATTTGAATCACTAAGAATTTCTGGGAAATTTGCAGTGCCACAACATTATATGAAATGCACATATAGTTGTTCAAGTGCCAAATTATCAGGAGCACCGCAGGGAGCCATCTGGTACTGCCAGTGCTCCACAGCCAAGGGGGCTGGTGTGTGCTCTGATCTCAGCATGTTTTCCATAGACCAGTCTCCAGAGGTTTCTGAGGATGCCTGAGTACTGGAAGTGCAGAGCCACAGTGTATCTTGTCAGTTTCCACTGCTAAATACTCAATTTCACTTCCAGCTAGGGTTGCCAACCTTCCCAGACTGGCTAGAAATCTACTGGAATCGGCATTGATCTCCCGGTGACTACTGAAAGCAATCCGAGAGCATGTGCTGCTTCATCAGGGTGTGCCATGAGTGGGGCCAGGAGCAGGGCCACCTCCACATCCTGCAGGGGGAATCTCCTGGAATAGCTTCAGTCAGAGTTGGCAACCCTACTTCCAGCCCATGATGTATGGCTGCCACCACTATGCACTGTGGCTTTCAATCCAGATGATTTCAGGTTAGACTTGCTTTTGGAATGCTAGAGGACACCATCTAGGACACAATGCAGCAGTGCCAGTAGGTCCAGTGCATTCTGTATTCCTGCCAGCACAAAGCCAAGTCCTCCCACTGCTTCTTAAGAGAGCTCATTCAGCTTCTCTGTGGACAGGTGCACACCTACAGCTGTGTGGACCACCTACAGCTGTGTGGACACGATCAACCAGCTGAACAACCACTTTGGTGTAGGTAAGTCCACAGTAAGAGAGTTAGGGAGGGAAGAGTGCCTGGTTATCTAGCAGAGGCTGGCACCATGATTTACCTGCCTCCAACCAAGGCCGTGCAAGTTACAGCAGTTGGTCGCTGTACAAAGTATACACAGACCTGCCACAGGACTGCCACAGGACTCTGATACTTTCTCACTTCAGGAGGGAGGTTGTAGTATCATCTCTTTCCCCTTCATGCAGTGACTGGCTGCTGTAATTTAGAAGCTCCTGAGTGACCAGATATTCTCTCTGCTTCAGGAGAGAGTCTGATGGGTCTAACCTTCACTCAGCCAGGCCTTTCTGAATTATAGCAGCCAAGCATGGCACAAAGCACATGCAGACTTCCTGGCCAAGCTGCCCACAGCACTACCACCGCAGGGCTCTCATGCTCCCACCACTTCATAGAAGGCACTGGAGAGTCTCCCATTTGCTTTGGTCATGGCATTTACCTCTTGTAAAAGCCAAGAACCAATGTTTTCAAAGTATCTGAGGCTCCTGTGAGAGGTACTTGTGCTTTTTCAAAGCGCAAGCTCAGCCACCCATGAGTTCCTGATCTATGCCCCTTCTCGGCTGGTACATTATGCCAGAGATGATGATACAACAGGGAACGTATATTTTTGGTGTGTGAGGAGGGTCTGGAAGATGGACTCCTGATATGGTTATTCAGCAGAAGGAATTTTATCCAGTTCATAAAGAAGGTGCTGAGCAGCAAATCTGAGTGGTCACCTGTTACCCCAGCTCCACCTCCCTGGGGTAGTAGAGTTTTTTCTGACAGACAAAATCCTAGGAGAAATGGGTGAGAAAGATGAGGAACAAAGCCTCTTGGGAAGCTGGAGGACCAAGCCATGCCCTGTGGTGCTATGTGTAACTGCACAGGTATAACCTATGGCACTAGAAACCGTCACATTCCTGAGAAGTTGCTGCTGAAAAGAGCTAGCGTTTTGATGTGGAACCACCATGTTTTTTTCCATTAAAAGCCCGCTTGAATTCCTGCATGCTCACTTTTTACAACTAAGTCAACACATCCAGTCAACACGTGCAGGGGCACAGCAAATTTGCAGCACAGTGAATGAGTGCATGTGCACTGTGTTCGGTTTGCAGTGCCTCAATCACCTTTGAGGTACCACAAATTGCACATGTGCACTTGTCTGGACGTACCCTAAAAGGGTGTATTTCTTACTACGAATGTAATGCCTATCCATGGCCTTAGTCTTCCTGCATGTACTCTAATTTTATTTCTTCAGGTACTAAATTGCAGGTAAAAAATAGAATTTAGATAGGTCAGCACAGGACAGGACCTTGTAAATCTAGGAAGTAGGACATCATCATATCTCAAAGTGAAAAACAACCATGTCTCAAAAGGCAAAAAGCAAAACGTAAATGGAAGGCCAAATCTTACAACACTTACCCACTTAAGCATCTGTTATTCAGGTGAATAGTAATAGTTCCATGGCTTTCACAGACCTATTTAAGGATTATTTAAGGGTAACTTAAATGTGTAAGATTTTTAAACATATTTAGTTCTCTAAGGTTTTAGATAGGTTCTTAAGTGGGATTTTCAGAATTACCTGGCTGCTTAGATTCTTAAATATCTTTGAAAATCTACCCTATGTAGCCTTGGTTTAGTGTTATACTACTATATGTCAGAACAGAAATACTGTTGTGCATTCTTTGTGGTGGGGAGGACCCTGACCTTTTAAATAGAAACTGTCCATAGTGCTGGGATCAGATTGGCACTTACAGTGTTAAACTGACTAAGTCTACAACAAAGGAGAAAATATTAGCATTACTATCTGTGTAAACGACATTAGTAGCAGGACTGAATTATCTTCTGAATTATTTTATTCCAATTATATTTTGATATAATTCAAGGTCTAGTGATTTTTTTTAATGTTTGCAGTCCCTAGTTTAATACCAGAAAAGCAATCAGTCATTTGCTTTTCAGACACCAAGTGGTTAGAATAGTCTTTCCCTCCATTTGAAAAATATACAATCTGTATTTGCCTTTAAGAATATGTTAGATGACTATTGTAAGTGATTTGTAATTGTTTTTAAATTGTTGAACTTACTTTAATGGTGTATTTGCAGCTCTATGGTTGTTTAAAAGCTTGTTTTATAAGCAATTTTTGGATTAACACAAACTATTCATTCATCTTTTGATTTTAAGAAGGTAAAAAGGAATAGGACTATAATATCCATTCATTAGAGAGGTACAATTTACTTATTAAGATTTCTGCTTCATATAAGTGACAATTTAGAGAAAAAAGTAAACAAACCCTTCACTGACCCAATCCTGTGTCTACTGAAGTCAAAATAAAAATAGCATTGAACCAAACAGTTTAAACTTCATTCTAGATTAAGTAGTTCAAAGTTGCGAGTTTCAAAAACTATCTGTCAAGAATACAGGTCAATGGAAATTGCTCACTTCATCTTATTTCTGAAAGAGACCAACTTAGAGCTTTTCTAAATGCAGTTATACCAGTATGATTTTATACCAACATAATAAAACTTTTGCCAAAATAGACTCAGGTTTGGACTAGTTTCATTTTGATTTAGTTTAAAAAGCTGTTTCAAGCAATTCTTAAATAAAAATAGCAATGTTCACCCAGAAATTTTTGCTCATATAATCAAACTAGTAAAGTTAATGAATGATGGATCTCATATTAATATGAGATTAATAGCACTATCCACTTAGAAACCCAGTCCCAAACCTGCTAAAGTGCCCACAGGTATGGATAATTACTCCTGGGCAGAACAACAGTAGTAAGAGACTCATGCTACTGGACCCCATTCTGGGTTTAGAGCCTTGATCTTTAATCATATAAAATAGCATCTGAATTCTTTACTGGGTATAAAATAAACCACTCTAGAACCTAGAAGCATTTTGGCAACAAGAAATCATTGCAAGGCCTTCTCATTGAGGACAAAATAATATTCAAATCCTGAAGTGTGTACATATCCTACTAAATATATTTATGTAGGTTAAGGATACACTGTTAAGATTCAGATGTAAAAGGATGAGGAAGGTACACTAGCACAGGTACCTCCCTACTTATAGCTGACAACTCTAACCACCTCTCACAACATAACATCAGAATAGTTTCTCTACTGCATTATATACACATTTACAGCCTCTTTAGATATTGTGCTTCACATTTTGTTCGCTACTCAATTTTCATCAAGGTAGCTTCTGTGCCTAGAATAAACTAGAGAAACACTCAACTCTAGAGGCCATATGAAATTGTGTTTTATATATTATATTTTCTGAAAGAGAATATACATTGTCTAGTTCAAAGCTAGTGCAACCATAAATGCAAGGAAATCTATGCTCCCTTGTGGTAACACCTTCAAATATCTCCATACTTCTTACGTGCACCCTCTCACAACCTGCTAGTGGTATCACATACTTCAGGAAGACCTGAAGGCTCAAATGAGATGGAGACACCATTGCACTCAGTTTTGTACAACTGCATAAGAGACAATTCCTCCCTTCAAGACCTTACAGTTGTAAAAAGATAAGATATACAGATGACTGAAGAGGAATGGAGGCAAAGAAGTGAAATGATTTGTCCATTGATACCCAACAGATCAGTGATCAAGTCTATAGTAGAAGTCCAGAGTGCCAGGCAGTGCCCTAGCCACTAGAAGGCAGGATGCACTACTCCTCCCTGAGGATGCCAACAAAAGTTGAAAACAAGCAAACACAAATTCTTAAAAACTGGATGATGAGTGCATGTTTGAATACTTGCACCTAAAAATACTAGAGCAGTAATGTCTGTCCCAGGTAAAGTCTACTTTTAAAGGGAAAAAAACCCAACAAATTGGACTGAAAAGTCAAAAATGCTAGAATTTCTGTGGAAACAAAATGCTGGAACTATTCCATTTCAGAAGAACCAAACTTGATTTTTTCAAAGTTTCTACCTAGCTCACTGGCTCCAACTGAAGAGTCAAGTACCAGGAAAGCCAAGTCTGCCTTGTGCTAGCTAGACAGCCCCAGGCAATGACCACAGGAACTTATTGAGACCGCCCAGCAAGAAGCAAAAGAAGTTGCCTGATCAGCAAGGGAATAATCCATCCCGGGAGCCAAAAGCCCCACACACAAACACTAGGCAGACAGCTCAGGGATCTCACTAGCCTACTCACTCATCCCAGATGCCAGGCAAACTATGAAGGAGCCATGAATCCCAGGGATCTGAGTAGACTGTCAAGGCAGCAGCCAGTCCACCTAGTTCCTACTGAAAGTTGCAACAAAATCAACATATTTCTGTGGAACGCTTCAAGTGCATCAAATCAGCTTATTCCAACAGGAGAGAGATTCAAGGGCAAAAAAATTAACAAGTGTATTAAAAAACCCTTGAACTTTCTAGTATTTGGCATTTAAAAAAATAGCTACATAAGAAATTAGAAATTGAAATTTGAAAGTTAAAATTAGGTAGGTCTTGGAATCTGGACTTTTACCCAAGAGCTAGGTACAATTTGAGTTCACTCTAAATTAAGAAGAGTGTAGTCCTCCATCCCCTGTACATACATGTACAATCACTGTCATTGAAATATTTTCTGATACCTTTACAATTATTTAACACAGGGCCTGGACAGATGACATATTCATACCACTGTAAAAAAAATGCATATACACCCAAGGCAAACTCTTAAACTGGAGTAACTTCCTTGTATTCATTGTATTCATTTCCCAGGGAGAAAAAGCAATACAAATACATCATATGTGCACTCTTCCAGTCATAGATCATAGAAAATTAGGGGTGGAAGGGACCACAAGAGGTTATTTTGTCCAACCCCCTGCTAAAAGCAGAACCATCCCCACCTATATCATCCCAGCCAAGGCTTTGTCTACCCAGGTCTTAAAAACCTCCAAGGATGGAGATTGGGTATCCAGTGCTTTACTACCCTCCTAGTGAGTAAGTTTTTCCTCATATCTAATCTAAACTTCCCATTGGTGCCACTTACCACTGTTCCTTGTTCTGTCATCTGCCACCACTGAGAACAGTCAAGCTCCATCCTCTGTGGAACCACCCTTCAGGTAACTGAAGGCTGCTATCCAATCCCCCCTCAGTCTTCTCTTCTCCAGACTAAACAAGCTCAGTTTCCTCAGCTTCTCCTCATGATTCATGTGCTCTAGCCCCTTCCCATTTTTATTGCCCTCCACTGGACTCTTTCCAATTTGTCCACATTCTTTCTGTAGTGGGGGGGCCAAAATTGGACACCGTAATACAGATGTGGCCTCACCAGTGCCGAACAGAAGGCAATAATCACTTCCCTTGATCTGCTGGCGATGCTTCTACTAATTGAGCCCAGTATGCCATTAGTCTTCTTGGGAACAAGGGCACACTGTTGGCTCATATTCAGCTTATTGTGCACTGTAACCCCCAGGTCCTTTTCTGCAAAGCGGCTACTTAGCCAATTGATCCCCAGCCTGTATCCATGCAAGGACTGTTCTGTCCCAAAGGCAGGACTTTGCACTTCTCCATGTTGAACTTCATAAGATTTTTTTGGTCCAACCCTCCAATTTATCTAGGTCACCCTGAATCCTAGCGCTACCCTCCAGTGTATCTACTATTCTTCCCATCTTGGCATCATCTGCAAATTTGTTGAGCATGCACTCCATCTCATCTTCTAGGTTGTTGATGAAGATGTTGAACAAAAAGGCCCCATAACCAACCCCTGGGGCACTCCACTTGATACCAGCTGCCAACTAGACATCGAGCCATTGATTACTACACTTTGAGCCTGACAATCCAGCCAGTTTTCTATCCACCTAACAGTCCATTCATTCAGCTTGTACTTCCTTAGGTTGCTTGCAAGAATGTTGTGAGAGACCATGTCAAAAGCTTTACTAAAGTCAAGGTAAATCATGTACACTGCCCTCCCCATATCCATACAGCCATTCATCACATCACAGAAGGCAATCAGGCTGGTCAGGCATGACTCTTACCCCAGGGTAGCTGTTTACTTAGTGCAAACAGGCTTTTACTAGTTCCCTCACAATACACTGGCAAGGGACTTTAACAGCACCTACTATAACACCTTGTGGTGGGATAATGGATCATTTTTCTATTCTGTAAATACAACCAGTGTTAATGTACCAGGTAGCCTGGCCCAGAGTATCAGTATAACCCAAGGATATCAGACATATACAGAAAATGTATGTATTTGCAGCAAAAGGTATGTATTTACAAAGACAATACGGTAAACATTTTAATAGCAAACTTCATGCATACACATATATTCCATATATTAATAAATCCAGGACTGGATTTATCCTTTTTTTTTTTTCCTTAGGAAAGAACATCTGGCGTGAGCTAAGCAAATTGATTAAGATAATCCGTAGGCCACATTTTGTTCCCATTTATACTAGTGAAACCCCATGTATTAGATGTCTTTGATGACCCGTTAATGAACATTGTTAATATGATAATATAATGATAGCATTTTTTTAGTGTACAAATCTTTGGCATTGTAGACCTCAAGGGGCAAAATATGACCTCTTTGTATGCACACATTCATTTAAACATGCAGTTTTTGCAAACCATAACTAATATGCACAAATGATAAACAAAACTCATTTGTCCATGGAAACTGAGCACAAATGAAGTGTGAATGGGCTTTGGAAATGCAAATTGTATCTTTTGTCTAAGAAAGGGATAGTACACAAAACTCACATTCACAGGTAAAAAAATGATTTGCATGCTAAACTGCTTAGCCATGTGCAAATGGAGGCTTGAATGAAGTTGCTTTGAAAATTTGGTCCTAATTACCTACTGTGTCAATGCTTGTTTAGAAGTAAATATTCAGCATACTGCTTGGCGTTCTACTTACACAACTCCCATTCATTGTAATGGGAAACATTGGAGAAAGCTCACAAAACACTTTGAAATTTTATCCCGTAAATGACCTTCCAATATGTAGATTATTAACATGACAAACTGTGGACTCCTTTGGATGTAGTACAAAGACCAAGGGCTTGTCTCCAAAGCCTTTCCACTGCAAAGCAAGCTACCTGCTGCTATTTAATGCTTAGTGCCATTTGTAACCTTTCTCCCAAGAGGATGGGATGCCAGACCTCTAGTTTGGTTTACCATGGTGCTATTCTCTGATAGCTAAACTACCAGGAGGAGACCAGCATGATGGGATCCTTGCACTGGTACCTCAAGCACAGGCCCCCAATCTAGAACATCAGCTTCAACCAAGGTCTTCAATTCCATGTTCATTAGGAAAATTTATGTTGCTAGATTGAGAGGAACAACTAGAGACAGTGTAGCTCCCAAAACTGATGAGATTTATTCATTCACTCAGATTCATAATTCAGGGATCCTGCTGGGTCGGCAGCTGCCTTCTTCTGGATGCTTGGCCAACAACAATGGTCAAAACTATATTTTTCCATCTGCACTTCCCTAAATGTTTCCTTTGGATATAGACTTTGACTCAGTGACTCATGTCTTTGTCACTGCTATTGGCATGTGTTCTTCTTAGGGTGACAGCTAAGAAACACTCAAAAATTAGGCTCCAGTTCAGGAAAGCCCCAAATAACCTAACTATATCCATCCCTATCCAGGGATGCACCTAGGCAAATATTAATATCAGGCTGTTTCCCTCAATTGGGGTGTTAGACTATGTGGCTGACAGACTATATAGCAATACTTCAAGGAAGAAACACATTAAAGCTATATTCCATTGTCAACACTGACTTATGACTAGTTTCAAGATAATCTATTACAGAACTGAGATTCATAATTCAACATCTGAGTTCTTTCTCATATGATGTCCTGGCAGTTGATATCAGCTGACTTTAAATGAAAAGGAGTGGCTAGATGGCAAATTAAAGTGTCTGACAGCAGAGGATAAGCAAACACAAAGAGAACTCTGTCACACTTTGGGCGAAATCCATGGGCTTTTTACCAAGCTTCTTCGCTATGATTGAAGTAAGTAATAGGAAAACATTTTCTTTCAGTTTAGAGCCATTAGACAAAAAACTTCAAAGCAAATAACACTTTTTAATGTGCAGCCTGACAATGGCGCTGTGTTTGTGCTCCACTGTTTAAATGGTTTGTTATGCAACTGCAGGCTGCAGCAGCCCTGGCTCCAGCCCTGCGCCGCCCACTCGCCCGCCCGGGGCTGGAGCAGGGGCACTGTGAACCCGCACTCTGAAGCACTGAGCCCGTGGGTCAAGTTCCTGCCCCCCCCCACCCCCAGTTGGGCCCTGCCAGGAGGAGCTGACACAGACTGGGGGGGGGGATGTACCACCATTAACGGGGGGGGGGCAGGGGTATCACTATTAACTGGGGGGCCAAGGAGGGAATGCCACGTGAGGAGGGATGGGGGTATACCACCACGAATGGGGGGATAGGGGTACTGCTATTGTCTGGTGGGGGCAAAGGGGATGTACCACCACTACCAAGGAGGAAGGGGTACCATTATTATGGGGGGTACAATAGGGACATGTCACCAGTAACTGGAGGGGGGAATATCATTAGATGGCGGGGGGGGGTATGGAATAGATGCCATCAGTGTCTGAAGCATAACATACCATTAGTGTTTGGGGGAGGATTTCTTGCGTAAGGGTCATAGGGCATAGAATTAAGGGGGTGGAGGGGAATGCAGTCTGCAACTGTGGGCATACCACCGAGGGGGGGGGCAGGGGGGCATGATCACTGTTTTGGGAGCAAGGAGACCATACCATTGCCTGAGGGGAGCAGGGGAGGACAGATCATACCATCTCTCTGAGGGGCAAGGCAGGAACTGGGTTCTGACCATAGAATCATAGAAGTAGGGTCGGAAGGAACCTTGTAGATCTTCAAGTCCGACCCCCTGCCTGGGCAGAAGGAAAACTGGGCTCAAATGACCCCAGCCAGGTAGGCATCAAGCCTCTTCTTAAAGACCCCCAGGGTAGGAGCCAGCACCACTTCCCTTGGAAGTTGGTTCCAGATCCTAGCCATCCTGACTGTGAAGTAGCTCTGGGAGGGGGGGGGGGGTGTACCGTCACTAACTAGGGGGCCAAGGAGGCATGTGGCTCTCTCTGGAGGGGGTAGGTCTATTTATCTGTTGGGGAGCTCATAATCACTCTGGGAAGGGGGAACCTACCCTCACTAAGTGGAGCGAAGAACATTTCACAAGACAGAAGAAAGGGTTCAATGTCTTTCTGTGGGGAGGTCATACCAGCACTAGGCAATGGGAAGAGAGGATAGTATTGGTGTTTTGGGGGGTAGGGGTGCTATCACTGCCTGTGGAGAGCTGTAATTGCTAACAGGGTGAAAGGAAGGGGACTGTGACATTTCTGGATGAACAAACCCCCATTCCATTCTCTCACGCCCCCCTCTCCACTTCATGTTCTATGCTATTTAAATACATGCACCAAAATATAAATGCAAGCCACTACTGAATCATGAACTGTAGGCCACTGTGCAAAGAACTGGCTGAAGGATGTGCATGACTCTATTGATCCAATGTGTGCGGCATTAGGCTTAGTCAAACTGTGCTGCTAGACCCATTAAAGTCAACAGAACTGCTCCAGCAGCAAGGTCTTACTCAATGCAGGGACAGAACAGGGCTTGATGGGGAACTTCTTAGATTCCTAGATCCCTACCAATGCACCTAAATAGACATGCCCTGGCCTTTGGAAGGATTGAGCATTAGCAGCACCCATGACAGAAATAGAAACTTTAGTACTGTGAAAGAGAAGGCCATGCCTATATAGATGCCTACATAATATGGATTTAGATATCTGACATTAGACACCATGACTTGAAAATGTTAATCTAAGGACCCATTCCCAGCAAAAGATTCTTGCTCCTTTCTTGCTATCCCATGCTCATTGACTGCCAAACCAGGCTGTGAGGCCTGTCTATTTTCTCAGGCATTTGAGGGGGAAGCTGGTTTAGTGGGATCAAGTAAAGTTGTTACAGTCTAATGGATATTTAGTGGTTTGTATGAAATTAGTCTGGTAGTCCAAGTCCAGCTCCTAATCATCAGGTGTTCACATCAAAATCATCACCATACTTTGTATCCTAGCACCCTTTTTTGCCCCTTTCAGTAGAAAGACCAATGGTTTAGCAAATGTAGAGAGCAAACATTTTCCTGTTCTCTAATGGTGACCATTTCAGGTCAGGGCTGAAGACCATTAGCAGAGAAGAGTGGAGAAGCTTGAATGGCAGTCCACAGGTTTGTCAATATGGGACTTTTGAAGAGCACTAAATTTCCATGAAAGTTTGTTTAAAATATCTTGACACATCTGAGAAGAGTAATTAAGATTGCATGCACGCATCCATAAGATATTGATAATGCCACACAGCACTCAAGCTTCATTCTTGTAGTTACCTTGACATATGTCTATAGCCCTGCAATTATTACCTTTGTAGTATCTCCTGTCTTTGTCTATATGTTCAGAAACTGTATCTGTTCCTTAACATTTTGAGCTTCATGTATGCATCTACCTGATCTTAGCACTGAATTCAAATGTAACCTTTTGCAGTATTCCATTGGGCAAGGTGAGATAATGATGCCACCCCAAATAGCATTCATTTAAGCAATAAACACCTCAAAACTGATCATGATCAGTTAAACTAGCTCACATGAGGTAACAATTATCCTTCCTTTTCTTTTGTGCCCTTTTTCCTTTTGTACTTATCCAAGTAACTGAGTTGGAAGAGAGTTATTCCCTTGTGGTTAAAAATTGATTTTCTACCAATCAGAACTCAGGATGTGTTCTACTAGACCTATGACTTTTTTTTAATTAATTATATTTAAAAAACCCAGCTAAAATGTGGTAATACAATTAACTACCTTATTCATTCTTTTTTTTTGCTTCTAATATTGACTAATTTTGAATGCAAGTTGCCAAGAATCTATGGTTAATTGCCTTTAAATGGTTAGTAAGCATATATATGTTAGCTTGAGTTCATTATATCAGTTATATTAATTTGAATTGATTATATTTATTTGCAGCATAGCATTCTTTTGGGTTTGGGGGTGGGTTGCTTTTTTTTTTTTTTTAAGTTAGCAGTATTTTTTATTCATTGTCAGGGATCCTGGTATTCCCTGATTAAAAAAAAAAAATCTCAAATTCTCTGATAAAACCCCCAAAATCCATTATTAAAATGAAAGGCCCTGCACAACCCCTCCTTGCCCTGCCAGAGAGGGCCCCCAACTGCCAGGGCTATGGGGCAAGAGACCTGGGTCCACAGCCTCCTGCCCCTGGCAGGAGACAGTGGCTAGTGCAGTGGAGTGGAGCTTGGCTCCCCGCCCTGCCTGCCTGCTGAGGCCTCAGGTGCGGGGGGGGAGGAGCAGCTCCCCAATCCTGCACACACTTCCAGGGGCAGGAGGAACCCATGCTACCCAGATGTGTGTGTGGGGCTACGGCAGGCACAGGCTGCCCACTGTGGGCTTGGGCTTCCGCCCTGCTGCCCTCCCCCAGGGCCTCGACAGCCCAGCAAGTGCAACCCAACATTGCAGGGCAGAGCAGGACCATGCGGGGATCTTGGAGTGGCTGTGAGCTCTGCACTGCCCTGGTAACATGTTCCCTGTGCATGCAGCAGCAGTGAGGGGCACAACCTGTCCTGCCACCCCCGCTGCTGCCGTGCACAAAGGGGATGCGTTGCCAGGGCAGTGCAAAGCTTGCAGCAGCAAGCAGCTTCCTTGCATGGCCCCACTGTTCTCTGCAGCACTGGGTCACACTACTGGGCTGTGGAGGCCCTGGACGAGGGCAGCAGGATGGGAGCTTAAGCCTGCAGTGGGCAGCCCATCCCGCACAGATCTGCAGGACATGGGTCTCCCCAACCCACCCCCCTGGCAGTGCATGCAGTGGCAGAGTCAGCCCCACCCCCTGTCCTGTGGACAAGTCACCCACAGCCCCACCCGGCTCCCCATGGCCATGCATTGTGACCCCATGACCCAAGCCTCATGCATCCCCCCAGCCCTGCCCAATTCCCTCTCTATGGGGGCCTCAACCCTCCCCCCTTACCTGCAGGAGCTGCTCTCCATACATGTACATGGCACCCCTGCCTGATCTCATTCCTCCTGCTCCCCCCACAGCCCCTTGCAGGCTAGAACTCTGCCAGCCTGCATAGAGCTCTTTGCAAAATTGCAAAATGCACAGGTTTCTCTGCTAAAATGACAAATCAATGTTTTACTCTGGTAAGGGGGAGGGGAATCCACATTTTGCTCCATTTTCCCGTGGAAAACAGAAAACTCAGATGGCTGTTCATTATGAATAGCTGCATGGGTAATTTGGTCTATACAGATCAAGGCATGGGCAGAGATAGTATCACCTACAACTCAGGAGTAGATCTATATCAATATTGGTAATTGTAGTTTCTTGATCTTTGCCTACTGAGAAAAGCGTAACATTCTTTTGAATTTAAGCAATGATCTGTGAATTTGTTCAAGAGCAGAAACATTGTTACCATTTCTACTGCCTATTAGCTAAGCTTATGCAAGACATCAAAATTCCAGGAGTCATTTTACATCAACAGTTGGAAAATATCTCCTTACTCCACAACATAACTAAGCTTGACAGGCTTGGACTTGTCTCATAATATGATGAAAGCACATACTCCGATTGTTGGGCACCCACAAGAGAAAACACACCATGCATGCACCACTGTTTAATTTTTTCTTTCAAAAGTCCGAGAGACCTCTAGAATCAGTATAAGACAAGTTCCTTTATCTTCTCCTTGTCTAGAAGATGAGGGGGTTGAATCTGTATCTCTGACTTCCCAGATTAGTGCTCTAAACACCATAACTTAAGTCAGATCTCAGCCAGTCCGTTTTCCTCTGTATAATCACTGTACATTATCTGAATTGCCTTGGTCACCAAAATCAAAGTGTGCTAATGCCACTGTGCAATTGGGCTTCTGTGATATTTAAGTGTTCTCACATCAACATAAATATCCATTAGTGAGCATATATATGTACATGTGCACAAACATATCCAGGTAAAAATGAGCTTTTCTCAAATGGCTGAATTAATAAAACATCATTGGAAAGATTATCTTTAAATAGAAATGAAGAGGGAGATGCAAATAATTTTGAATTGAATTTGCCATTTTTATTCCTCAGGGCATTTAAGGAAAGGTTGGTAGAAGTGGATTATTTAGTCTAGAGAAAAGAAAATTAACTAAAGCAGAGAGAGAGAGGTAGGGAGAGATGCATAACAGTTTTCAAATACAGAAACAGGTAGTACAAAGAAGACAGCTATCAAATGTTTTCTGTATTAAGACAAGAAGTAATGGTTATGAATTGAAACAATGGATGTTTAGACTAGATACTAGGAAGATATTTCTACTATGGGGGTGGTTGAGCACTAGGACAGATTACCTAGAGAGGCTGTGGAAACATCATCACTGGAAGTTCTTACGTGAAGGGAAGACAGACATTCATCTGGGATGCTTTAGATAGGGAAGATCCTGCTTTTTTGAATGGCTGCACTACATAACCTCTTGAGATCTCTTCCAGCCCTGTTTCTCTATGGCCATTGACAGACTTTCATTAAAGGCACAATGGGATCTGATTGCTGATCCCAATAATTTTGCCTCCTGCCATGCCACATGTCAGGAGGTATGTTTATGGGAGTGAGAATCAGATTCCAATCATGACCAATGATTGGTGCAGGGGGAGCCTGGGATTATGATCCTGGAAATATACTGGAGTCTTGAAGGTCTCCCATGCACACCTGGAGTTAGTACCCATCAGTTGACCAGGCACCAGCCACAGTTTCAATTTATAGCGTGATGGGAACCAGCCACAAAATTATTACACATGTTCTTTGTATAATTTAATGTAATAATATTTTGTGTAAATATATTTTGTGTAATTATTTAATTGCTTATTGCCCATTTTATTGTGCTACAAATTGCATAAACATGTGGCCAGATTACTACTTATGATATGATTGACCATTAAACATGCCTTCAGTATAATATCTGCCCAGGGCCTAAGATTCTCCTGTCCTTTCGCAGATTTTAATTATTTTTTTCAGTATTTACCCAAATTTAATTTATTATTAGTTTTGGGATATTGTGGTATCACTTGTTATTACAATTGCTGGAAACTTTTCTTTATAAGAGTGCTTTCAGTTGCCTATAAAATGTTGTCAAATTTTAAACATTTGGATTGACACTTGCTTGTTTGTTTGTTTCAGGCTGAAACTTTCTGAAAAATTTCAGCCCTATCCAATATCAAGTTTAAGGTAAAAGCCTACAGCTTTGCAAAGTTAAAACAAAAGAAGAGAAACAATTAAAAAACAAAAATGGAGCGCTTTCTTTGAAAAGCTCACCTCATATGAAAGTCTTTGGGGGCAGAATCTTGACATTTGACAGGAAAGTGAGGGAAACCTTTTGTGATTTCTGTTGCCAAATTTGACCAAATTATAAAGCTTTGAAAAATTTCACTTTGTTCATATTCACTTAAGATTTCAGGTTCAGCACTGGAATTTCCAATGATTTCACCCTCAACGAGTATTTTGGACCTTCCTTGAGCACTGACCATATTGCGTGTTTGCTATCCCTTGCAGCGCAACTAAGCAAGATGCATCCTCTCACAATTCCTACATATAGGAAAACTGTGCATGTGCATTAGGGGTAAGGATGGGAGACTGACTGGCTCTTCAAAGATATTAGGACAGCAGGGGAGCTAGTAATCAGTGGTTAGTAGGGAGAGTGCAATCAAAGGAGGGGATTGGAACAGGCTGAGCAAGGAGACTGGGACTGGGAATCAGTGAAGCAGAGAAGAGGACATAATCAGGTCCCTCTTAACACAGAACTAATTACTAAGCTGTTTATGTTACCTAATATTGCAATGATGAGCAAATTAAATATACACCTAACCGTTCTTACATAATCCTTGAAAGTTATATAGTCTCAAATCACTCATTTGTCACTGAGTTTCTAGTCAGGTGCACACACTAGTCTAGAGTCAGTCTAAAGAGGGAGACAGGCTTGGGGCTTCAAATCCAGGATTTGATGCCTCTGGTGGTCAGGTCCACTTGTCATACTTCCCCAGCCTCTATCTCACCTCCCGGGCTAGGGACAGACATTCAAAAAGCCAGAGGCTGAATTGATTCAATCTTAAGACATTAGTCTAACCTACGTAGCTTGAACCTATTTGCAAGTGAACAGACATTCACTGTTAACACTGGAAACGGAGGCATATGCCTGCAGTGGCTCAGGCCAGATGCCAGGGAGACCTAGAGCAGCCCTTGGCTGCAGGGAAGCTGTGCTGGTGGGACATGGACAGCCCTCACAGTAGCCTGGAGTGAAGTGGCCAGGGAAGGTGTTTAATTCTCCCCTTCCTGTCCCACCAGCACAGACTCGAGCCAGCGTCTGCTGGGTGCTCCCCCCTCACTGCTACAGTGGTAGGGGCAGGGGTGTGGCGAGAGGCCAGCTGGAATGGCCCCTGAGGCAGGGGGGGTTTATTCCCCATTCTGCTCCCAGGGGGACCACAATGGGGTCTGATCACCCAGACTGTCACAGCCACTGATCACTTCCTGCATGGGGCGAGTGGCAGGATAAGCCCTCTCCCTACCCCCTCCTCCAGACACTAGAGGGAGGGGGAATAACTCCCCTTCCTGCCCCCTCACTTAAGGAGCCCTGCTGGCCTCTGGCTGTACCCCCACCCCTGCTGCTGGAGCAGCAAGGGAGCAGGGCCCTTGATGGGGGCATTACCCTGTCATGGTGTTCAAGGAGTGCGAGCCTCTTCCTGGCAAGGGGCCATACTGTGGGTGGGGGGAGGCAGGGAAAGATTCTGCAGACTGCACAGGGTGAGTGGTGGCACCAGGGCTTGGAGTGGTGGCCATAGCCCCCCAAACCCTCCCCAGTGCCACCACTACTTGCTTTGTGCAGTCTGCGGCAACTTTCCCTGACCCCACTCCCGCCCTTACCCACAATGCAGCCCTTCCCCCCCCCCGGGGATGAGGCTCACACTCTGGGACACCATGACAGGAGCTGCTGCCCCCATCACAGTCCTTGCCCCCTTGCCACTCCAGCAGCAGGGGTGGAGGTGTGGCCAGAGGCCAGCTGGTAGGGACCCCTTAGGCAACAGGGCAGGGAGGGGGGTTATTTCCTCTCTCCCTCCAGTGTCTGGTGGAGGGGGCAGAAGGGGGCTTATCCCACCATTCACCTCATGCAGGGAGCAAGTGGCAGTGACGGTTCTGGGTGTAACTTTGGTCCCTAGCCCTGTTGTCCTACCTGCCACATCTTCATTGTCAAATTTTATGATACGATTAGGAGGCTGCCTTTTGAAGTTTCATCAGGGCTTCTCTTCTCCCTTCATCCCCAGCATAGTTTTCTCTGGGACATACTTTCCCTATTCAACCTCACACAGTTATTTGGGGCATGCCTTCTCCCTCAGCCCAGTTCAAAGAGTGTGACTCAACACAGTCCTCTGAGCGGTTCACCTGAGCACATTTGGAGTGTGACAGCCCTTCTGCAGTGCTTCTCCAGGGCATGCTTAGTTTCTTATCTGTTAGCTGGCACTGACCCTGAAGTTTCAGCCCCTTCTGAGCACACATGCAGGATCACTCCTCACCCAGCAGGACTGCTTCTCCAAAGCTGCTATAGCAAGCTTCAGGGACCTCTTCTCCATCTGTGTCCTGAGCCTGAACATTTCAGGCACCAGGCTTATCAAGAGCCCCGGGTTCCACCCAGGTCCAGTCATAACTTCAGGTCTCCCAACTGGGTACAAGAGTTTTGCATTATCCCAGAAGCATTGTTGCAATCGCTGTGGGCACAGACAGAAGTTCAGCTTCCTGCTGTAACTGAGAACACTTTGCAGGAATTGTTTTGAGTTGCAATGTTCCCCTGGAACAAACAGAAGTTCACTGTTGGTTCCGTGGGGAGGGGAATCTAGCTGCTGGCTGCCAGACAGTTTGTCCTACCAACAGCCCCTCTTCCCTGCAAGGCTACAAAGTTTTCAGAATGGGAGGGGGAAAAACAGAGGAGAGGAAGCTCCCAGATGGTGCTGGAGGGTGGGATGGGTGAATTGGAAGTCCCTGACATTGGGGGGGGAAGAGGAGTTCCAATTCACCCATCCCACCCTCCAGCAAGGACTGAAAACTCCTTGAACCAAACTTCCTCTACTCCCGTTCTGAAAACAGCTCAAGGCTGGCAGGCAGGGCATACAGAAGATGCTCTGTTTTGAAATAGATGTTGAAATAAATGTCCTCATCTGACCACTCATGCAATGAGGGTTCAGATTTTCACTCAATCAGCCATTTTTCAAGCAGTCTGAGGCCATGCACTTATGTTTGGTCATAGCCATAAACTGTTTTTTGTGCCTAGATTGGGTGAATATTGTCACTTTTGTCTGCACCCATATATTTAAATACCTGCCTGGGGTTCAGATCTTGATGCTATTGCTGCTTGCCCCAGGTAGAGTGGCTGGCAGCTTGGTAGTGCCCTTAAGCTATAATTCTTAACTCCCTCCTGCTGCTTCTCTCTTTCAGTTGGCACCAGTTCAGCTGCTGGTGTTTTTGCCTTTTGGTGACTTCATTCCTATACAAAGTAACATGGGCTAGAGGACCCCTGTTACAGAGACATGATTTTCTCTTTGGACCTAGACCACCATAATTCAGGAAGGATGCTAGTAATACATGCATTGTCTAAGGATCAAGCTCATAAGAAGGGTTTGAGGAGGATATCTGTGAGAGGATTAACAGCCAAGAAGAAAGGTGAAGAGATTGCTCTCATTTTGCTGTAATCCTAAATAATGTTCTACTAGCTTTCTAGTTATATGAAATGGAAAAATGTTAAAAATGTGTTATCATCAGAGTGCTTGGTTAACAAATTAAACATTTAGTCCGAAGTGAGCTTTTATTGGTCTGCTGTTTATTGGGTTAAAAGCCTAGGCAATGCATGTTCTATGTTTACATACAAATACATTATTGATTTATGCTAGCTCATTCATTTGCTTGAAAAAGTCTGGATCTAAAATTGATCCTCAGTTTTAAGCCGTGCATACTCTGAATTTGACAGACTGGATTGTACTTAAAAGGGTATGCCTTACAAAGGGAAAATGTAAAAAACAAACAAACCAAAAAAGCAAAACTGTAGTACAAAAAACTAAGAAGTTTTTTGACAATGTAAATTAAGTATGGAAATCTGTTACGTTTTGACTGGATATTTAGAAGTTTTCAAAGCATTATTTCTTATACACGAGTTGTGCCATTTTTCAACAATTCAGTAAGCCAGTGGTTTTCAACCTTTTTTCATTTGTAGACCTCGTTGGAAATTCTGAATGGAGGTGCAGACCCCTTTGAATTATAAGTGTAGGTATTCACACATTTTTGATTGATCATAGTCATCATTCGCAGACCCCCCTGCCATAGTCTGCAGATAGGTTGAAAACCACCGCAGTAAAGTCTTGGTCAGACACTAAATTCTTCTTTTGTGAAGAGAGAGATTATTTGTGCTTGTTTAAAAACAAAATAAACTAAACCTGGATTCTCATGTTTGTTATACCTTCTGCTAAGAAAACACTCTTGTTTCCCCAAATTGAAACACTGTGGCTTAGGAGAAAACGGTTTAAAAAAACCCAACAAACTGTTAAAGGTTCTAAAACTAAACAAAGGCAAAGGGATAAAGAAGCTGACATATTTAAGTATTCAAATAAATTAATTGCTGCCGGATTCTTTTTCTAGACCATACAAAGGAGCCATCCAGAAAAGCCAGAGATGCAGTTAAGAGTAGCATATAACTTTTATACCCTACTCCTAGCTCACTGAAAACCTCCTACATTCATCTCCTGTAGAAACAACCACAATTGGGCATGGATCTTTTGGGGGTCAAAGCGAAGGGTAAAATTGTTCTTATAACTTAATGCTTTTAAGTATTTAAGAATTTTCTCAGCAATGTATTTAGGGAGTACTGCAGTCATTTAGCCTTAAGACTGGCAGGATGTGATGGCTAGGTCATGGGCAGTCCAGCCTGCTGGCAAGGGTCAAATCATGGGACAAAAAGACAAGCCAAATCTGCAGCCACTTATAGCAGATGGAGACATAGGCACTCTAAAGGCCAGAACTGAAAGAGTAGCCAAGTATCAGAAGTAAGAGGGACTTCATATTCCTAAGCTTGGATCCTATTGCCAAGTGAAACCTGAGATACCAAGGAGCAGTTCCAGTAGCCTATTTTGGGGTTCTCTAGGCACAGTTGTAGAAACTAGTTCATCTACCTATTACCACATTAGGTGCATCTAGGGCAGACTTTGACTGTGGACTAGCCCTAAGATCCTGACTCTGTACTAAATCCAAGCCAAAGACAGATTAGTAGAGGTCAGGATGACTGCACAGGAAAAAGAAAAAAAGGCAGATGATGGTTAGTAACATAAAAATGCTGTAAGAAAGAATAAGAATGGAGCTTCATTCCTAACTCTAAATTTCAGTCTAGTTCTGATTTACATTAAACTTTTGAGTAAATATTTTAAAAGGGGGATGTTGGGAGGGGGACGGGAATATCACTCAGTACCTACCGGTTTCAAAGACACATTCCCATTGATTTGTACTTAACAATTTTCTGAATACTTACAATGGAGTTTTCAAAGGAACCTACCTAGTTAGGTAGGTTAGGTATGTCCAAGTGCCATTGAAGTTCACTGGAGTGTTGGCATCTACCACCTTGTATCCACCTGAAAATCTCAACCATAGACGATAATGTTTGAACTTAGTGGTAACTTAAGAACTTTAAAAAGCATTTAGAAGAAAAAACACATTTTTAATGCAAGTCAAAACAGCAAAGAAAGATAACATGTAAATCCACATTTAGGAAAGTTTTTGGATCATGTTATACATTTTTTGTTCGACTCTGGACTATACTAAGATCTCGGTAGGTTGTTAGCGCTGATAACATGTACCAGATGTTATCTAGGTGTGTCATTGCCTTTGTTAGTTGGAATGTTACGCTTATGCAAGTGTTTGTGAAGTTTTGCCTTCTAGTGTTTAGTTCACAACCCCAAACACTACTCTTGTTTCAAGTGGTAGAAACTTGTAACCTTTCAGCTGAAGCTCCTAGATTTCATATCCAATGACACATGGGAGATAAAACTGGGAATATATGCAGTATAGATACACTTATTCTGTGTAAGGATTTACGTGACATTATAATACATCCTTACATATACATTTAAGTAATACATTTATGGCAATTTCTTAAAAATGCACAGAAAATGACTTTGCATACATATGTAGATCATGCATAATTTTGCAAAAAACCCCAAATCCTTTACTGTCTATGCATACTAGTTAATACACTGCATGCCCCAGAGTCACTTTTAGGCCATTTTTATATGTCCTTCCAAATGCCAAAGGCATTTAAAACATATTAGTGGGAAATTAAGTCTACACCCGCAGATCAGAGGCACATAAATGCTATCACTATCATCCATAATTATTTGTGTTACAAAACAAAACCTGCAATTGTGAATGCAAACTTATCTATGACACTACTGTGTGATTTATTATTTACATGCTATGGCCCAATTTCTCAGTTAAGGTAAGGTGCCTCTAAACAACCAGGATGTCAGAAATAGGATTTGGTATACGTGACAATTAAAGGGTGCTGGTTTGGGTGACAGAGGCAGAAAGAAAGACTGAGATTAAAGACGTATTTGGACCAACAGTGAAATCCTGGCGTCATTTAAGTAAATGGCAAAAATTCCACCAACTTCAATGAGGTCAGTATTTCACCCCAGAATTTCAGCCTAAAAAGAATATTTATGTCTGAATTAGAAAGTACCAAAAATGTGTTTTAGCCAGACTACTACTACTACCATAACTCACAAACATCAGGCAACTCCCATCATCAAGCATTATTCTGTCATACAGCTCTCATTTCATTTAGTGTCCAAGTTTCACATGGTATTGTATTATTTTTCTAATGATAACCTAAGAAACAACCACTTGAGATTATTTGTCCTAGAGGCTCCATCTTTCAGGGGTTCTACTTCATTTTGTAAAACACATATGAACCGAAAAAGAGGGGTGACATGTTTGGGGCCCTGTGTCTGAAACAAAAGATCCACTTTAATCTGGAATTACATCTGTGGGTCCCACCCTCCTTTTTTTTAATTACATAAGAAGAAAAATATCATTTATGGAAGTACTTTTAACAAATAAATTTCTGAAAAGCATTGAACAAGACATTAATAACAAACTGAAAGGATAAGCAGAATGGAAGTCTCTGAAAAATTCTATATTTATATTATACAGGCATTGTTTTCATTCTTGGCACCTTATTTTTCATGTACATAAAGAGAATGCAAGCTACGGCAGGGTGAGACAAAGATCAATGCTGAATGTATTACTTGGCACTGGTCAGACTCAGTTTAATAAGAAAAGAATTGATCCATTAAGCTAAACCTAATTCTTGGCCAAAAATGGTTGAAATCTCTTCTTTATATTGCTAGCTTCATAAAGACCTATAATATTTGGAAGAAACAACTCAGAGCTCAGTTTAATAAGATTAAATGTATTGCAAATATACTTAACAAGAATCTATCAAGTTGTTAATGATTGCTATTAATATCAAACAATTTTTGTATAGAATTTTTTATTAGAGTAGTTGTACAATATAGCCATGTGAAATGCAATATAAAAAGGTTTTTAGGTAATTTGTAACAGCTACAATTGCAGAACCAAAACCTCAACCTACAAGATATAGTAATTTATTTTATCAATCCAGCTTCTCACACAAGTGCAATTCAATTTGTAAAGTATTTAAGTGCCAGTCATTAACACTGTATAGCACAGTGCAGAAGGACAGAATCTACTATATGTGGTTGTGTTATTATATGTGAAGACGGAAATAAATTGCTTTTTGTCAGCAAGGCCTCAGATCTATTGTTAGAGCACAACAGAGCATTTTAACTTTATGCTCCAAGTTCCTTTTGTTTTTATGAACTTCAGGAACAGTTGTTACATAGCTAGCATAACTAAAAATAACCAACCACCGCTGTTACTGTAATATTTTACACCATCAAAGGGATTTATCTGGCCTGAATTTGCCTCTAACATCTTCCTAAGGAAGTATTTCCTGTTCCAGGTCAAAACATCTACTTTACTCCAAAGTCACAGCATTAATAAGCACACATCCCAGTTTCAGTAGAGATCAAAAATTCCATGGGCCTGAAACTATATGGAAACCTTTTCATACCAAAGGTGAATTACTGAAGGGCAGCATTGAGGCACAAATGGGACAGGCATTGCTGAGAAGTTTAAACTGAATTATGTCTCCTTTGTATTATGTATCCTTTCTGTAGATAAACAGTGGACTTCATATTACCTTCCTATCCATACAACAGTTTCCACAAGCTCTGAAGTCACTTCAGAAGGAAGGTCTCTGTTGGTCACCTGCTTGCACACTCGGCATAGGACTCTTTTTTAAACAATATATGAAACAACCAGAATTAGGTACATCTGCCCATCTAGTTTTTTTGGTAAAAATGGATATAAATAGAATCAAATTAGCAGTGGTTATAATCCAGATATGCTCACAATTAAGAACATGAGACAGAAAGTTAAAAAAAAAAACCAACAAAAACCTCTCAACCTCAAGAAAAGGAATTTCAGACAACCATGGGTGAAACAGAATAGGAAGCAGCATTGGAAGGACAAGACAGAGAAAGCAAATGGGAAGTGCTGAAAGTCAATTATTATATGCCCAAGGGTTATGTGTGCTGTCTAGGAATGGGAACACTGTGTGGTAAAAATATATACTGTAGATGAAAAGAAAAGTGCAAAATATAATTAATGTGAGAAAAAGACATATTTAAAGTTGGAAAACATTAGGTATACAGGAGAGTAGAAAGATGACTGCCTGAAGTTAAGAGGCTGTAACAAAGTGATGAGGACAGGAAAGGGAGAAAATGAAGGGAAAGGAGGAGTTCAAATGAGGTGAAAATATTGTAGGTACTTTTTTTTTATTATTATTTTCCACATACATAAGGAACATAAGGTCACTGAAAGAGACTAAAGTGTAGTTAAGAAATTGCATTGGAAATTTACTCACAAGAAAGAGAGACTGCGTAAAAACTAAATCTCTATTTTATTGTCCATAAACTAGGGTCAAGATAGATGACAACATTTCCTAGGGGAGGAAGAACAGACTATGAAGAAATTCACTATCATACCAGAACAATTCATGAAGAAATTAGAAAGTCTGAAGGATGACATAATTCTAGGAAAAGACTAAATTAATTTGGAATTCAGAATGGTATGCCAGAAGAGAAAAAGCAATCATTAACTGATAGCGTTCAAACATGTTTGACTATGCAAGATGGAAGGAGCAGCAGGCAATGATTCCTACTGGGTGCGTCTACATGAAATGTTTACTGCAGGTGCCCAGTTAGCTGCACAGTAAATCCCTCCGCATCTACACATAGTTTCCTGCAGCCTAGTAGGGCTAATAAACTCCACTGCAAGTTAGTACTTGTAAATACAAGTACTATTCTCCTGTGGAGGTTTTTTGTGTACGGCAGTGTATGTGTAGATACTGACCTGGCTGCCTAAGGCACAGGGGGGCTTCAGTGAAGAGGCTGCCTGCCAGCTAGCCCCAGCTACTCCCTCCGCAGCATACTGATCCCCCAAGGTTGGAGTGTAAACGTGGTGCCCTGAAGCAATAAAACTCCAGTGAGCTGGAGTTTATTGCTGTGCATTAATATACACATGTACACGTGTCCACTAAGTAGGAAACAAACCTCTAAAATAGACTTCGCATCTGTGTGGTGTTCTTGAAATACTACTATTCAAAAAGAACATATGGGAGGCATTTTTGTAACTGCAAGAGGAACTGCAAGCATGGCCTCAAAAAAGTGAATTTTTGCCTAAAAATGCCCTCGGTGTTTTTGTGTGCGTGTGTGAAGAATTACAAGTTATTGATCACAGTGAAAGAAACAGTTATAATTTTTCCAATTTTTAGTAAAGCTTCTGATAGATTACTACATAAAAGACTAATCTACAAGGTCAGTAAGTGTGGGAACAATCAGTAAGAGGATAGAATACATTGAAGAGATAAAAACTGGTAGGCCAGTCAATGAAAAGGAGAAGACTAAAATTCAGAATTACTTAAATAGAGTAAAAGCTTAGTAAGGGAAGAGACATTCTGTATAGACAATTCTACATTAATGAGACCAGCAGCAAATGACAAGTAAAGGGAATATACCCTTGAAAGGTGTATAGTAAAATTGGCAAGCCTGATCTGGCTTTCACTTATACTAGAACTCCACTGACTCTAAAATGAGTCATTCCTGGTTTTTACCTGAGAAACTGAGAAAAATCAGCATAAGAAAAATTAAAGAGGAAATGAAAAATCTTATATAAAATCACTCAAAATTGTGAAGCACAAGCAGAGGAAACAGATCTATCTTTTGAATTTCCTTTAGTTCTGCCTTAATATCACAGTTTGGTGTTCTACTGTCATAATGGGCTTCATCCAAAAGCCCACAGAGGTTGATGCGAATTTTTCCCTTGATTTCACTGTGATTTCCATGTATTCAATTTATGAAGTTAGGGAACTAAGAGTCATAACAAATAGACTGTCCTCATTAGGAAATAAAGACAGCAGATAAGATACATGGACCATAAATAATCCACCTGCTTTCTCTAGCACAGTTTAGGAAATTCTTGTGTTATATGATAATTTTAAAGCTATATATACACTAAAGATGAAAGGCCAAAGCATTCATCCACTGTGTGTATCTGGATTTTTACATGTATATCTGTAGAGTAATCATTCAGTGAAAATAAATGTAATTGTATTCACTTATGCATAATTGTTAGGGTTGTGCAAAGCTTCGGTAGCCGATTTGATTCAGTTTTCAGCCCCATTCAGCGGCCAAATCTCCGAATCTGAATCGAATCAGAAGACCCATTAAAAGGTCTGAATGAAATTGGAAGCCTCCAAATTGATTCGGAGAGATTCGGTGATTCAGAAGGCTTGCAGCAAACAGAAACGGAGAAGAAGGAGGGGGATGGGATGATCTCCAATATATGGAGAAGGCCGAGAGCGGGGGAAAGACTGCTCTAATATTGACATCTGTAGCTGGCCAGTGACTGTGATCTTTCTCTGAGTTCCCTTCCAATCACAGTGCTCTGGGGGAGGGACATAGAAGCAACATATAAAGCTGTGTCTGAAGTGATCTGTACCTTTTGTGAGCTGTATCTCTCTTGGAGCAGCAGTGTCTGAAAGGCTCTGGCTTGCTAGCTAGTCTCTCTTCTTGTAAATTGCATCCAATCCTTTCCTACTTAACCTTGCCTACAATCGCCTACAATTGTTATCCCTATCCATGCCTTTCAACTTATTCTTCCCCCCCAAATCCTCTAATTTGTTCTTGTTAGTCTATCTTGATTCTTCCCACCCCCCCCCCCAAAAAAAAATCAGCATTTTCCCTGACGGTGTATCATCACTGCAGGAAAGCACTACATATATTACACACACACATTTTGCAGCACACCAAACATTATGAAGCATGCTGGAAAGGCAGGTGCCAGGTCTTCTGGCAGGGAAGGGAGAGGGGACAGAGAGAGAGCTGCAAATTCCTCCCACCCCAAACATAGACACACCCTCTTTCTTGGCAGTGATGAGTCTTCTGCTGCTAGTGGGAGCAAGGAGGTGGTAGCAGTACCTGTACCTGCACCACAACCACTAACACCACTAACCAGCAGCAGCATGACATTCTCAATTTCAGTTGCCAGCATGAGCCTTCCATTGCCAGAAGAGGAGCTGGATCTGGAAGGAGAGGAGCTGAGGGCCATAGCAAAGGAAATTCTAGGGAAGGAGGGGGAATCTGAGTTTGTGTTCCACACCCCTCAAAGTTCCCCTAGAGGCAGGTCTCCTTCTTTGGAAGGCACTTTGGAGGAGGTTGTGGGGGCAGCTGGCTCAGCTCCTCCTGTTGTTGTGCCTCTGGCTGGTGAGGAGAGGAATAAGGCAGGATCCCTACCCTCAACCCTAAAGCGGGTGGGTAGTGTAGTGTGGGATCATTCTGAGGTGGCAGATGATCCCAGATATGCTACCAGCCAGCACTGCCAAAGAAAGATCAGCCAGGGCAAGGATGTGAAACACTTCACCACCGTGGTGATGCTGCTGCATCTCAGGAGGCAGCACCTCCTTTCTCTTATTCCTCCTCAGCCTGGCACCAGTGGGAGCATGCCCCCAAAAAAGTCCCCCTCTCACTCCAAAGCCCCTGTCCCCAAGAAGCAGGCCACCTTAGTACAGTGGCAGAAAGGCAGAGACAAAGGGGAGCGCATTCCAAAGGTGAGCAACATCACCCAGAGCATTGGGGAAAATCTTGCTCTGGGTGGCCAGCCCTTCTCCTTTGTTGAGCATCCAGGGTTCAGGTGCTCATGGCCCCATCATACCAAGTGCGTACCTGCACCACCTTTAGCAGGACAGTGGTGCCCTCCCTGTATGAGGCGTGCAGGGAGCACTTGAGGGAGGAGCTGTGGAAGGCAGGTCCGCAGGTAGCCTTGCATGTCATCTCAGAAATCTGGAGCAGCCAGGGTAGAGATCATGCCTACCTCTCCCTCACAGGGCACTGGTGTGATCAGCCAGGGTGTTGGTGGGCTCTCTTTCAAGTGGAGATGATGGATGGGTCCCACACGGCAAGGGAGATCATGATGGCCATGAACCGCATGGTGCAGGGGTGGCTTGCTGGGCAGGGCGAGCTCACCCGCGGGTTCCTGGTCACCAACAATGGGGCCAAATATGGTTAAAGTGGTGCATGATGCCAACTTTGTTGGCATCCCCTGTGTGGCACACAAATTCCACCTCGTAGTCAGGGATGCCTTGGAGGGGGTCAGGGCTGCCGGTGATGGTGCCATCACTACCACCCAGCTGATTTCAAAATGCAGGAAGGTGGTGTGCTACTTCCACTGCAGCATTAAGGCAGGCAAGATGCTGCATGAGAAACAGACAGAGTTGAGCATCCTGCAGAACAAAATCATGCAGGATGTACAGACTTGGTGGAACTCCACATACCTGATACTCGAGAGGCTGGTGGAGCAACAGAAGGCAATCCATGAGATGGCCTTGCTCAGGGAGATTGGGATGAGCGGCCCCCTTAACAAAGCAGAGTGAAATACCATCTCCCAGATCTTGGTGGTCCTCAAACCATTCCTGGAGGCTACAGAGAGCCCCAGTGCTGGCGATGCTCTCCTTAGCCAGGTGATCCCCACAGTGAAGGAGCTTAAGAATGAAATGGAGAAGTTCCAGGGGATCAATGTTCCTGGCTGGGGCAAGCTGCTTTCACCAGAGGTGCAGGCACTGGTGAAGCAGGACATCAAAACATGGCTGGATCCATTGCAGTCCAGTACAATCCACATGCTGGTAGGCATGTGCGACCCATGGCTGAAGGGGAGTGTCTGCAGCAGCAAAACTCTCAATCACTGGATGGAGGTGCTGGTGAATAGTCAGGGAGTCAGAAGGGCAGAGGTGGGGGGATGTAGATGAGGGGGATCCACTTTCCCATGCCAGCACTCCAACCACGAGCCAATCTCCTCTACCACAGCCTCTGCCAATGTGAGCCAACAGCATGGCTTCAACGTTGGGATCCAGAGGCACCAGACCCCACCATCAGGCAGGTAGGTAGCCATCAAGGTCTCCACGCTATCTCACCAAGGACATGGAGCCACTGCACTGTGACCCTTTGGCCTATTGGGCAACCCACAACCAAGTGTGGAAGGATCTGGCCACAGTTGCCCGGAAAGACCCATCCTGTAAACTGACCAGAGTTCCAAGTGCGAGAGTGTTCAGCATTACTGGAGATGTTGTGACACCCCACCACACCTCCTTGGATCCTAATTTGGTGGAGCAGCTGGTGTTCCCAAAGGTTAACATCCCCCTGCTAGAGTTCCCCAAGCTCCACATGCAGACAGAGTGAGACAGGGCTCGGTCCTTGGGCCCGTACTGTTCAATTTCTTTATTAGAGACTTGGACAAGGGGGCGAAAAGCACCCTGTTCAAATTCGCTGACGACACCAAGATTTGGGGGGAGGTGGGCACGCTAGAAGGGAGGGACAGGATACAACTGGACCTGGATAGGTTACATGGGTGGGCAAATGGGAATGGAATGGGATTCAATACTGACAAGCACAAGGTGCTGCACCTGGGGAGGAAGAACCAGCAGCATACCTATAGGCTGGGGAACTCCCTTCTTGAAAGCACAGTGGCAGAAAGAGATCTTGGAATCATTATCGATTTAAAATGAACATGGGCCACCAATTGGAGGACGCAGTCAGGAAGGCTAACCGCACCTTGTCATGCATCCATAGATGCATCACGAGTACATCCAAGGAGGTTATCCTCCCCCTCTATGCGACACTGGTCAGGCCACAGCTAGAGTACTGTGTCCAGTTCTGGGAGCCACACTTTAGGAGAGATGTGGCCTGCATCGAGAGGTCCAGAGGAGGGCGACTCGCAATATCAGGGGTCAGCAGGGCAGGCCCTATATGGAGAGGCTATGGGAGAAGGCTGAGAGGAGATCTAGTCTATAAACATACCGGGGGGAACCACAGGGGAATGGATGAGACCCTGTTCCTCCGAATGCCTCCCAGAGTAACAAGGAATAATGGCCACAAGTTGATTGAGAGTAGGTTCAGGCTAGACATCAGGAGGCGCTACTTCACTGTCAGGGTGGTTAGGATCTGGAACCAGCTTCCAAGGGAAGTGATGCTGGCTCCTACCTTAGGGGGTCTTTAAAAGGAGGCTTGATAACTACCTAGCTGGGGTCATATGAGCTTAACTTAGTAGGGGTCATATAAGGCCAGTATTCATTCCTCCCCAGGGCAGGGGGTCGGACTTGATTATCTGCTCAGATCCCCTCCAACCCTACATCTATGAATCTATGAGTGCCACCCTCCTCACTCCACACCTATTTACTTTTTTTTAATTTCCTTGTGAACCTTGAGGTGAACTTTCACAGAAAACCCCCTGCACCACTCTACCTGAGGCCTGGCAGGCCTCATGCCCGCACAAGGGGCTACCATCCCTGCTGCATTCATCCCACTCTGCCTTAACACACACAAGTGATACGAGTTTTGCTTTCAACAGTTTGAGGTGCAGTTTCACAGAAAACCCTGCACCTATCTCCTTGAAACTTGGCAGGCTTCATGCCCTTAGAAAGGGATACCATTTCTGCAGTTTTCACCGAAATCTGCAAAAAAAATAACAAAGTATTTTAGTGATTCCCCATTATAGTCTATGGCCAAATCTCTGAATCAGCCCCAAATATGAATCAGAAGAAATCGAATCAGGACAGTGATTCAAATCACTGAATCGAATGGCTGTCCTGAAATCAGCTGAATCTGAATCCGGAGCGAATACTTGTTGCTTTGCAGAGGCCTAATAATTGTTGTAAGTAAATGCTTTTATGACCTATATCTCTAATATTTTTTAAACCCTACTTATCTCTTGGTATTCTTTGTACCTACTGAAATTAGTTCCTCAGGTATACTGATTGAAAAAAGGATTGTCTTTTATCATTTTCCATTTTATTTATTGTTACCCTAGTTCTTGTGCTGCAGGAAAGCCCAATCTGAAGTACCCCATTCCTTTCTCTATAGCATTCATACCACTATCATGTTCTGTCTTCCTTAGCTGCTCTCTAAATGTATTTTCCTTTCTTTTTCATAAGAGAATATTTCCATATTTCCAATATTGTATTGACCACTTTGTCATAGGGTTGAGTCCCAAGGGTGGCTGTAGCATTCCCCTAGAGGCTCTGTGACCATGCCTTGTTCCATCCCTAGGGCACCTTTCTGTCTCATCTGCCAACCCTTGATGGTAAATATGATAAGGGGGCAGCTGCCCACAGGCTTTCATGTGGCCCAGTTCCACTAAACCCCCATCAGCCTCTATCTGCGGCCAGACCCCTTGCTGGGCCCCATTCCATGACTGTGCCCCACAGAAAGCACCACAAGCCATAAGGGCAAATTGTGTGGCTCCAACACCACCCCTACACCATGCCCCATGCCTTGTAAATAGCATCCTTACAGCTGTATAACCCATTGCTGACAAAGCCCTTCACTAGGCCTTCTGACTCCTCAGCATCTCAGCTCCATTCTGGTTGCCAGACCCCTCACTCTCTCTCTTTCATCCTTATTTAGGTTGCCAGACCTTTCAAGTCTCTCTTCTGGCCCCTCTCTGGGCACTCAGACCCCTCAGTCTCGCCCAACCAGTTATTGGGCTACTAGGCCCCTGGGCTCTCTCAGGTCCTCTCTGGGCTATCAACCCTTCTTGGTCTCTTGTCCTGGACCCTGTTATCTCTTCAGTTTCCTGGCTGCTCTCAAGGCCCTCAGACCCATCTGACTCCATTCTGCTCTCTGACCCCGCACCGGGGTGCTGGACATACATGGTCCCCAGTCCCCTCCCTGGGCCTCTAGACCCACCTGGTCTTGATCTGCCCTGGTGAGTTCTTTTCTATTGGGATGCCACAAACTTGTGCTCCTCAAGCCTTCCCCCTCCACAGGGTCACCCACAAGGCAGTGGGAGCTGACGCTTTCCAGTGCCCCATCCTCACCTTTCCCTGGAGTGCCCCATGCATGGCATTCCTGGAGGCTACCTCACCACACATAGCACTTGATGTTCATCCCTTATATACTTAAAGGCTGCCACCGAGTCCACCCTGAGTCTTCTCTTTTCCAGGCTGAACATGTCCTTTAGACTCTCCTCATATGGTCGGTTCTCCAGACCTCTAATCATTCATGTGGCCCTCCTTTGGACTCTGTCCAGCTTCTCTACATCCCTCTTGAAGTGCAGCACCCAGAACTAGATGCAGTACTCCAGCAGCAGTTTCACCAATGCTGAGTAGAGCAGGAGGATGACATCCTTAGTCTTGCTTGTGATGCATCAGTTGATACATACCAGAGTGTTGTTCACTTTGCCAGCTATAGCATCAAATTGGTGGCTCATGTTTATTTTGTGGTAGATCACGACCCCCAGGTCTCTTTCAATTGTGGTGCTGGCTAGTGTAGCACAACCAAGCTTGTAAGTATGATGTGGATTATTTCTCTCCACAGAGCAGGGCTGGTAGTAACACCTAGGGAGTTGGTGAAGGAACATCACACAGCAAGAAGGTTGCAGCTCCTGAATGCCAGTGAGGAGAATGACATCTAGAGGTTTGGGTAGGAACTAAGTGGATGGGGGATATTTCTGGGGACCCAGTGTGAGGTCTAGAGCCCTGAGAAGGGGGCTGAGTGCCTGAGGCCTGTTGAGAGGAGGGTTCAGGACAAGCCCAAAGAGGAGCTGCATGCACAGGGGTTTAGTGAGAGGCTAGGAAGGGCCCAAATGAGCCCAGAGAAGGAAGGGGCTGAAGTAAGGAAAAGCTGTGGAAGGCTCCAAGCCCGCAGACAGTGAAAGAGAGAGTGGCCCAAGTGGGCAGACCTACAGAGAGGAGAGGGCTAGCAGTTGAAGGACAAACCCCAGGAACCTTGACTGATCTATGCTGGGGCCAGGGCCCAGTTGGGGCCAAAGGGTGAGGAAGCCTACTGTGAGAGATGGCCAGAGCTGAGACAGCCTGGAGTCTTGACTGGCCTGGAGGCAGGGCCAGGGCCTAGGAGAAGCACAAAGGTCCTTGTACGGAGCCACAGCAGAAGAGGGAGGGGTCAGGGAACATGTATCCCAAGAGGATTATGAGTAGTAGGCATCGGTAAGTGAGATGGGACCAGAGATAATGGACTCAGAGGAGAGATGGAGCTGGGGCCAGGAACCTAGCAGCCCTAGATCAGACACTCTTTTAACTGTTACCATACATCAATTTTCCATAAGTAATTACAAATTATTTAGAATCCAGAAATATGAGATAAATTTAAATAACCAATCTAATATGCAGTACCATAATTTTTATTTCCTATCATGCTGCCCATTCTCCTAGGTTTGTAAGATGCCTCTGAAATGCCTCCATGTTGTAGGGGGTTGGAGTTTACTTAGGGCTATTCCTGCTCTTTTCCCAGACCCAAAGGAGGGGGCTTTAAGTCTGAAAGGTTGTCTAAGCAGTGCTTCTTGTGCTGGCTGCCTGCCTGCCTTTCAGGCTGCAGCCTATGCCCATGCAGGGCTGGGGCACTGACCTTCCCCCGACTCTGGGAGCAGAGTCTGGGGAATGTCTGCTGTGTGCTGGCTGCCTGTCCAGCAGCTCAGTGGGGCACACCGTTGGTGGGGAAGCTCACCATTTCTCTGCAGGCCTGGCTGAGGATCTGCCAGCAGCCACTGTCCCGGTAAGTATGGGGCTCGGCCTGGCCCTTTCTACAATTACCTCCCAATCTAGAACACAAATACATCAAACAACATAAATCCTAATATGGAACCTTTCGGCATTCTAGCTTTCACTGTGCCATTGTCAACTGCATTTCATTTAACTATAATTTTATTGATGACTCATGTAATCTCCAAGACCACCATTAGGCTTTATTTAAAACTAGACAAAATAGTTTTCCTACACACCTCCAGGAAAATTACTGGGTTTCATGGGAAATTACTATAAATGCCTGGCAACTTTTGCTAATAGTTTTGCTAACGCAGCAGATGATTAACCTTACATTGCAAGCTATTAGAAAATGGATTTTGCAGACTGCTCTGATGAATGGCCAAGACAGAATGCTGACCTTCCACTCCACATCATCTTCTGTCACATAAAGGAAGTGTCACACCAAGGTACCACATGTCCCATCATCTTAGATGGAAACACTGAAATGTTTGGCATAGGGATTTTTTTTTTTTTTTTTTAAACAGAGATGGGAAAAAGAAAAGAAACAAGCTATGAATGAAAGAACAAGGGAAAAAAAGTCACTAGAAACAATGACTGTGAGAGTACAAATACTTTTTCAACTGATCTACATATGACTAATGCAAATTCACAAAATAATCATCTTAAAATAATATTCCTCTTAAGCCCTGACATTTTATTTATTTAATTTCCTGATGGAAGTGCTAATAAAAGAGATGAATTCTCTTATACCAGTGATTATATTAGACATTGTGGACTAAATTTTGTTTAAACACCGCTTTCTTCATATATCAAACAGAATACCCATTGACCTTTATTACAGGATACAGTCCAATGCCATTTAAAAATGCACTTTGAAGCAATACATCTTAATTGATGAATGAGGAATTCACACCTGCATGGCTGGCACTACTAAGCAAATGATGTTTTTCATAAACTAGTTTATTGGAACAAAAGTACTGATGCACAATTGAGAAAAAAATAAAGTGTGTGATGGTCAAAAGCATTTAGCTGACCTAATTGAATTACTTCTGACATTACAGTTAAAACTTGCATTAACATTAATGGGTGTGGGGGTACGACAACGTTGAAAACAGTTTTGCAACTCACTAACTGACTTCTTTCAGTGAATGCTTACTTAATAGCTTGTAAAAGGTGAAGCGTTGACAGTTCTCTAGTTGTTTGCAAAGCAGATTCACCATGAGAGGAAGTGCCAGCTTCCCTACAAAATAGAGGTTCCTCAACTTTTAGCCACTGGAAGTCAAGGGAAATCAATTCTCCATGTCCACTTAATCCATGATGCTGTGCTGAGCATGCTACCAAGAACAATAATGAAAAATGGTGGTGTCGTGTGACATGAACTCCTGTCATAGATAGATAGCGCTTATTCGTTTTAAATAGGACATCTAACAGATATCAGATTGTAAGTTTGTAATAACTAACAGCCTGGACTGAAACACCTAACTGTGACTGGAAAGGCTTCATATCTATTTCCCAGTTCCCTAAGAAATTTACTTTCTCTATGGAATTTTTTCCTTCAGGAAAAAAAAAGTAAAAATTACAAAGATACCTTATAATCAAAGCACCAGTGTTTTCTGTCATGCCTGTGATATTTCACTGGCTCCAGCTATATGGAACTGATTTAGTCTTGGTAGGTTGAAGGCAAGGAGGAGCACTGAAAACCCAACATTTGCCATAAGATCTGATTAACAGAAGACCCTTTGTATTTCAAATGAAGCTGTTGAACCACTCCAGAAAAAGGTAGTGCAAAATGTCACTGTGGCAGAACATGCGTGTGCAGTGTGTGCACTGTGTAGGTGGTGGGTGGGGGAAATTGGTAGTTAAAAAGATCAAATGACTAGAAAAAGAAAAAAAAAAGAAATTACGGTACTGCTAATAATATATTTGTTATACAGTGAATGCTCTTGTACTTACTCTGTTTGAAGTCTGTTATAAGTTATTGTCTATTTTGCTTTTTAATTTTCAGCATGATGTCCTTCTCTTGTATTGGTGTTGAACTTGGGAGTTCCTTGTTTCAAATTGTAGTGGAAACCTTATTTCGAACAATTTAGCTAAGCAATGAAGGAAGGCTAGAGGTAGTCAAGCAGCAGAAGTTTCTGCTATGTCCTTAGTTTGGTATCTTGACTGCAGTGTTATTATAGTAGGTCTGAGTCTGTTCATAGGAATCAAGGTATTTATGAATCATTAAAGGTGTAGAAGATAAGAGGAGTTATTGCAGTGGCATTCAGAAGAACAACAGGAGCGATTTCAGAAGCTAGAGTGCAATCCTGAAATGTAGTGACGTCAAAAGATGTAAATGTGCCAAACATTCAGCCAGACTCAAGACAAGTACCAAAACTGCTCACAAGTTTTAGATGCACAACTGTTTTTGGACAAAACCTTTTGCTTTTTAGCACATAAATATAACCAATATCTGCATTTTGCATGTTTTTAATGTGCAAAAGGTTACAGATGCAAAAAGCATGTTGTTTAATTCAGAAGCAGCTTTGAATATGTGGCTTTGTAAATCATGAATATTATTATGAGTTTTTCATAATCCATTGTCCTATCTTCTGCCCCCAAAATCCAATGCATTGAAAACATATTAAGGCCCAAACTAAGAAGCCCTAACCAATACTGGTGACCAGTTATTTTGTTTACCAGTGCAAGGTGAGCTTATTTTGGTTCTAAGTCACTTTGATGAACTAAGACAGAGGATACTGCCCTTCTGTATGTACACAGCAATTTTCCAAAAGAAATATTTTCTGAATTTTTAAATGCCGTCCCTCCCCCAATTTTAGTTTTCTAAATATTCGATCTTCTAAAATTTTGCTTTTTTCAGAATTTCAAATCTCCTCAGCTAACTGGGCAAATGGTATTTACTTGACTTTATGGCCTACCATAATATCAAAGCCATAAAAGAAGAACAATGTCAGCAATGTACTTTCACCAAATTATTGGAAATACATTGTCCGTTTCATGAATGTTACAAATCTGTTTGCTTTTATTCTTCTGACCTGTCTTGTACACACGTAATCTTTAATTGACTAGATAATGTCAATGAGCTATGCTTTATAGGTATTGCACTCTGCAGATAGGGAAAAAATGGCTACAGTCATTTTGCCACAATATGGCATCACTTCTTTTTCTCATATGAGCCTTCACTGTAGTTCTCATGGACTATTTCCAATACTTCTTAAACTAAGAAACGCAACTCCATGCAACAGAAAAAAAAGCTTAAGCTATTACCACAGCCCAATTCTCCTTTTTTGTCTTTGAACTAGAGAGACCCAAGAGTTCATTGAAGGGGTGTTGCAGGTCAGGTTTGAAGTCCATTAGTACAGCTGAGAGGGGCTGCTTGCACACCACCTTTCTTCACTACGTCTGACTAGTAAGAGCTACAGTAAAAGTTCCTTGCTTTGATGAGCAGTGAAATTCAAACTCATACCTCAGTCTACATTTGAGAAAGAAGAAAAATAACTAGTTTGACAAACCTGGGCCACTTTTGCTCACTTGGAGCATGGCACTGAAAATCAAAGCTCCTGGGGGCTATAGTGGTTGTACTGCTTATCCATTGGGGTCCTTTGGGGAAGTCGCTGAGGGTTTGGTTTTGTTTTTTTTTTTGTTTTTGTTTTTTTACAGTCTCAGTTTATCCATCCATAAAAGTGCAGGCTTCTGTCCCTTTGTGATGGGTATTGCTATTGCATCTTCGTGAGGCCTAGATAATTATCATTTGTAAACTGCTCACAGGTCCTTATATTAAATATATAAATACAAAGTATTAAGTGCAAAAAATATTTATGGCACAGTCATCTCTGTCTTTTACAAATCAAGATGTTCCTTAGCTGTTCCTGATTTTTAAATGAAGACTACTGACCTATCTTAATTTGGATGAGGAACACATGCAACATGTGTAAAGCCTTTAAATGAAGTACATGTAAATGATAGAAGAATGGTGTGGAACAGGAGGAGTGATCCTTACCCATACGCAATCATTTAGTTGCTGACAAATCCCTACTAATAATAAGATGTAGTTTTACTCTTTATCCTAATAGCCAGGATAGAGGAATTGATACAGATAGGTTTTCACTATGTTTTGTCTCAAATATATTCATCATTATAAAAGGCAATAGATGACATTCCATAATGCCACCTCTTACTGTAGTTTACGCTACAGGAAGGAAATCTGTCTCTGTCTTCAAATTCCATTATAATAAAGAAAGCAATAAAAGAAAACTAACAAGTGCATATAAAGTAAATTAATATATTTGACAAATACCTATTTGTCATTTCAGCCAACAAGTGATGCAATCACTTGTTCTTCAGTTACAAAGCAGGACCACCATGTAACAGCGAAAACAATATATAGCACAGCACATTTCAACTAAAAGCTCCTTGGTAAAATATGGGTCTACCTCTCAGAGAAGTTGTGGGGACAGTCTGAGTATAATAGGACCTGAATGTGTTCAGCATCAGTAAGGAACATACCTATATACACCACGTTCTAAATAAAGATACTCCTAAGATGGAAGGTAACAAACAGCAGATAGAACAACTGTCACAGAAGGGTGGTTTTTTCCCCCCAAACAAAACCCTTCCAATGTCCATAAAGAAAAAGTACCTCACTTGTTAAGTCCTTTCCCACCCACTCAAATAAATTGCCTGGTACTAAATTTATCTACCTCCAAAAGGAAGAAGGGTTGAGTCAACCCTGCTGGGATTTGAACTTTTCCTCGAAATGTTGCTGGTAGAATTACTCATCAATAAGTGATGCATTGGAATTACTACTGAAAATTAGCCAAATTATAGATTTGAAAATACAGCTTACTGGCAAATATAAAATGCTAAACTACTTTCTGCATTCATGCAACAGTCTTTGCATTGGCTTCCAATGGGGATATTGCATGAGGAGGAGCAGGATTTCACTTAAGTAGTACATGACCGAAAAGCTTCCTGTCAAGAAAGCTCATGCTTTGCAAGTACTCTATTGCTGGATGACTGAAACTTGAGGTCAAAGGTGACTGTGTAATTCACGTTAGAAAACTGAACCAGTGACATGAACGTAAAATCTGCATATGTGACAGAATTGTTGGTGCATGTACTCAGAGACGACTGTAGCAGAGTGCGGGGCCTGGGGCAAATCAGCCTGTGCAGGGCCTGGATGGCAGGGGTGGCAGCAAGAAGCTGGACACAAAGCCAGCCTGGCTCCACAGGTCCCCCCAAAGCATGAGGCCCAGGGCAGTTGCCCCAATTTGCCCCCTCCCCCACTCCCGAGATGGCCCTGCATGTACCTACCTGGGGAAGCTGGGTGGTTTAAAAATAAAGAGGTGTGAAAGAAGGGAGCATAGGTGCCAATTCAGAGAGGTGTTGAGGTGCTTTTATGGGCTTTCAGGATCTTGGAAGAGATATCAGCACCTCATAGGATCAGGAGCAAACAAGTCAAAAATGCCAGGTCAAGTGCAAACCTTTGAAATATTTCAAGAAACGCAACTATGTGTATATCAGAAGTGGTCCACAGGGCAGCTTGAATTGAAGCACTCACCACTAACAAACACTGACCTTTCCTCATGAGCAGGGGTAATATTTGTGTAATAATGAACCTCTTGTGTATGTTTGTGTGTTGTACTAGACACCAATGGGCTTTCCAACAACATTTCAGCCTTCCTCCCTTTGTGTCAGTTTTAGTTTTTGAAATAAAAAATATTTATCCTGGAAAAGGGCAAAGGAAATCAAATTCTTCATACCACTACTGGAGGCACATCTGGTTCTCACCCACTGTGCAACGAATCTCATCCACTGCAGATGAAACATGCCAGCAAATCAGAATCATGATGTTGTATACCCACTTTGCATTGTTATATATAGCTACACAAGAGGTTAGGTTCCTGCTGGAGAATTGCACAAGTGTTTTTCAGCCATCTCCTATTCCAGCATTTCTGCCTTTTAAGAAGTATTTCTAGTTATATTCACTTTGGACTTTGGCTCTAGGCCGCTTGTCCTATTGGCCAAAAGTGTGCAGTCGTGCCAGTAACAAGGGTTGTAAAATGCCTTGCAAAAACACTGAGACTGTTCCTTCGCCCTGAAAATACCAAGCAGTTTCTGCAGGGCGATAGAAGCTGCAGCTTTATTTCTGAATACGGTTTGAAGGGATTGTGCTTCACCAAACCTTGCGCTATTCACTTTTATTGCCGAGGAAAAAGGAATCCTTCAGCACCTACCTCATATTTCTAGTCAAGTATTGGAGCAGTCAAACCTACCTAGACAGTGCAGATGTATATTTCAGTTGTTATCAATGAACACCATGAACCTACACTCTTTTTTTTTTTTTTGTAACATACCGATATATTTCATTGACATGAAACCATGGCTGAATACAAACTCAGCTCTCCACTGGTTCAATTCTCTTAACTCAAACATCTTAATGAAACTAACAAAGAGGATCAAAGGTTTCTTTCATTCTCTGTTTTGTTGCTAAATGCATAAGGTCTGACAGAGCTAAATGTCAGATTCTCACTTGCTTGATTTAGCCTTGCTATTTAGTAGTAATTATGGACAGAAGTCTCATTTAGGTGTATTGATCTAGTCTTTAACATGAGGAATAAATTCAGCAGCTGAGCTATGGAAAACACTGGATGAATTCTCAATCCATTAAACTCTTCAAAGAACAAAAAAGCAGTGATATATATGACATAGCTGTAAACATACACATACGCACACCTCTTAAGCTTTTCTCTAGGGAGAAGCTGTATGATTAAGAATAAAGAACACATGACCTTAGCATAGGTTATATGCATCTAAAGTCCAAATCCTGCCCTTGCAAAAAACATACTAGGTGGTGAATTTAGCATGCCTGATAGCAGCAGCTTAAAGCACAAACTATTCTGGGTAGGCAGTCTTCTAAACTAGAAATGGTGCAATTCTGTCAGCATAGCACTTTGGCCAGACAAAATAGCTGGGGTTAGGGCTGATAGGCACTACTGCTCACCACTGTTAATTAGTCCACCTGGACAAGTAAAGCACATGGACATGGCTACTAGGGGTGTGTGAAACGAGCCATATTCAACTCGAATTCGGCCCGAATCAGAGACAGTGATTCAATTTGTTGATTCAGATCACTGTCCAATTCGATTCAGCTGAATTTGAATCAGCACTCCAAATCTGAAGATTTAATGCCAATTCAGAGAATCAGCGATTAGAACATAGACCAGGGATGGGCAAAATGCGGCCCACGGGCTGCCCCCCCCATGGATGCAGCCTGCCAAGCCATTCTATCTAGCCCGTGGGGCCCCTGAAAATTTAGAAAATTAATATTTATCTGCCCCTGGCTGCCTGTCATGAGGCCCTCGATGGCTTGCCAAAACTCAGTAAGTGGCCCTCCACCCGAAATAATTACCCGCCCCTGCCATAGACACAGCTTTAAATGTTTTTTCTACATACCTCAAGGTACTAGGTGCAGCTCATGAACACTGCAATGCTGGGATGAACGAAGCATTCCACAGGAGTGTTGCCCCCTCCGCCCCTGCTGTGTGCTCAGCTGTGAACCTGAAAGTGGACCGAAAGTACTTCCAGTCCACTTCCAGGTCTGTCCGGGAGTGTCAAGACCCAAAGGTCTGATTTTGTGTGTGCTTCGGCACCAGAATTATCCCCGTGGGTTTACAGCTTCATTGCACGGTGGAGTTTTGCTGCACAGAGAACCTGTGTGCAAAGGAGAGAGTTCCCGCTACTTTGCAGTTGTCTTTGCAGGGTGCATTTTCTTTGCAACACAGAAATGCACGGTGCAAAGAGTTCCCGCTCTTCGAATGCAAATTTGTGTCCCGCTATTGGCTAGCGCTAAATTATTCCCGCGTGGCGGCTAGCGATTGGCCTGCTAGCCATATAAGAGGCTTGAGCAGTTTCCGCCCAAGCCGAAGAGGACTCCACATCCATCTCGTGGGGACTCTGGGTGCGCGGCAGGGTCATAGAAGCCCTGTGTGTTACTCAGAGGAGTTTGGCGGCCTGATCCACCGCCCACCTCTTCCCGTCTTCGAGCGGTAACCTTTTATAAGACGTATCGACGAGTTTTGAGGCGCGCTTGTCCTGGACATCCGGAGTTCTGTCTGCGTGGAGCCTAGCAAACTCCACGTGATTGTTCATGTTCTTTCTGTTTGTAACCGCAACTCAAGCAAGTTTTCAGCCTGCACCGCGACCATCTCAATGTAAGTAAACAATCTTAAAATCAACCATTAAGTGTCTGTGCCTAATTCTAGCTCGGCGCCCACCCTCTCTGACCCGGCATGCCCGGGCTGCCGGCCACAGCCCGCGTGCAGCGCGACAGCCCGGCGTGCCCCTGTGTCCTGCCGGCTTGGCAATCAGCTGCGGGGAGACCCTAGGTGCCACACTCCAGACCCAGAAGGCACCAGTTGCTGAGTTGAGAGGACGCAGGAGGGCTCCCTGCGCACTTCCCAGTGGACCTGGAAGTGGACTGGAAGTGCTTTTGATCCACTTCTGGGTCTGCTGCTGAGTGTGCTGGGGACCGCCCTGCGCTCCTGTGGGACTCAGCATCTGCCCCACCATTGCAGCATTGATGAGCCACCTGGTACCTTGAGGTATACAGAAAAAACATTTAAAGCTGTGTCTATGTCCGAATCGCTGAATCTTTTCAAATCAATTTGGAGGGTTCTGATTTGATTTGGAGGAATTAAAGGGTCTCCTGATTCAATTTGTATTTGGAGATTCGGCCACTGAATCAGGCCAAATCTCCGCCAAATTGAATCAGGGACTGAAGCTTCACACAGCCCTAACGGCTACACCACTTTCAAGTCAGGAGGCAGATGCATGGAATGCTTGAGGCTGCCACTGCTAGACACAGATGTGGCCTCAGATAATGGCCACAATTCAGGAAAGCACTCACTCCATGTGAGTTTAATTGGCATTTGGTAGATTCCTTAAGAATGTACTTTTATTTCTAAGAAAAAGTTAATTCTCATTGACTTCAGTGGGTCTAGAGCATATACTTAAGTTCTGTTGGTAAAGTGGACCATTTCCTGTATTCAGGTTGATGGGAATTTTTCCGTTGACTTCAATGAGTACAAAATTATGGCTCCAAAAACTTTTAGGATCTTGGATATTTGATGCTACTAAATCTAAAGAAATTTTACAAGAATCATGTATTTTTTATGTCTCAGCCAAGAAGTTAATGGCACATCCAGTTTACTCTTCCCTGCTCCAACATTATTATCTTTAGATGCATATCATTAACAAGACAAGGATAACTGTGTCATCCTCAATTTTTACCTTTATTCTTACTTCTGTTATGCTTTTGTAGGTTTATGGTAATTGTTTCAAAGAAAAACTGTATGATTTTCTGTTTAAATTTACTTATTTTTAAGTTATAAAAAAAATCCATAATATAATTCTATGAGAGTTACCATAATAGACTGTAACAGCTGTTATGGTCTATTGTGTAAATAAGTAATTACAGAATTTACAGACTATCATGTAAATATGTAATTATGGACTTTTTAAAATGTGCATTATTTCCTCAATAGTCTATCGTTTACATATGTAATTATGGACTTTAAAACATGTATTATTTACTCAGTCTGCAACTGCTCCTTGGGACAACGCTGTTCTGGCCTATCAAGTAAACATGTAATTACAGAAATTTTAAAAATATGTATTTTTTTTTTTGATAATGCTGCTGTCAATACATCATCCCAGACATTTTTAATTGATATCATATACTAAATATGCTGTCAAAGTTCCTCAGGTCAGCTTATAGGTCTTCTGGCACATTGTTCAAATTTTGATGCAGGGATACAAAGCCTTCCCATAATAAGCTTTGTTTTTCACACAGGTCTCTCCAGCCTCCTGAACTGAAGAGATGCTTTTATTTCTGTTTGTTAAAAGCAGTGGGGTCAGCAGCAAGGACTATAGATTTGTTTCTATGTAGGGTAAAAAACTTTTGGGGTGGTTACAGGGAGGTTCGATCAAGTAAACATGGCCACCTGATCTAACTTGGTTCACCCAGGTATGACCTTGCCCTAGTTAGGTGGACCCAAGTCCGAACTGTACAGAAGTCCAGGACAGTTAGATTGGTCTAAAAAATGGTCAACTCAAGTTAACTCTACCTCCAAGGTACGCCTAACTTAGATTGGTTTGACCATTAGACTGATCTAAATGTCCCAACCTTCTGTACAGTTCCCAGCATAGCTCCAGGGCTGGGAAAGCCCAGTCACCACGTCCAGCCCCATGGCTGTGGTTTTCCTATTCTGCCCTCCTCACCACCACCCCCTCCCACACACACCCCCCTCTGGCACCAGACCATTTTTAGCTCCCACACCCCTCCGGCTCCACCACCGAAAGGACAATTCTGAACCTGCCAAACCCCGCATCCCGCAAGCCACTCCAGGTGCCGCTGTTACTGTGTTTACCAGTGCCAGGAGCTGGGGAAGGGGCAGGCCAGGCGAGGGTTGCTTATCTGAAGTTTGGAAGGCTAAAAATAGCCCCTGGTCCTGAGGGCAGGGGCGGGGGGGAGGAAGAAAGCCCCCAAGCCCTCCCCCAGGCCCACAAGCCCCCTTGATCCTACCAAACCCTCCCGTGGAACTCACTAGACAACCTGCCCCTCCATGGATGTTGCCTGCCCTCCTGACCCCCAATACCTCCCACAGACCCCACTTGCCCCCCTGATGCCCCCAATCCCCCCTGCAGACCCCGCTAGTCCCCCCCAATCCCCGCTTCATATCCTACCTACTCCAATTCCCCCACAAACTCCCCATCCTTCCCAAAGTCTGCTTTCCTCCCCCCTCACTCCCCTTCCCTCCATTAGCCCTGCATCCCAACTTACCTTAAATTAGGTGGCTATTTTTAACTAGATATAACCTCCCTCTACCCTCCCCAAATTTCTGTAAGCAGTAAATGGCTTCTTGCATTTGACGCCACAGTCTGCATTCAACTGTGCTATGTCCACCTCTAATTCCTAAGAAAATAAAACGGGGACAGGTTACAGAACACATCTTTGTGATACTTCTACCATTTACAAAACTCCAGTCTCTAGAGACACTTCCAAGTACAGAAGGGCACCAACATTATTTGAAAGCAGTGGGAGAACCTTGAAATAAGTGTCAGTTATCCAAGAAGGAACATTAAAAGGTACTATTCTTGTAAAAAGGGTAATTATCTAAATTATCTGAATATTTACATTACTGAAACATTTATGGACCCCAATGAGAAACCAGACCTCTTTCTGCTAGGAGCTCTTCAACTTAACCTAGGTATATAAAAAAAAAAAAAAAAAGACATGGCATGTATAATGCATTTTAAAAGTATAAGATGATTGAACTGTAGATCAAGACTCATGCACATAGTCTAGAATCTGCTGCCTCTGTATTACATAACAACTCTACAACACAGATATGGGGCTTAAGAGAATCTTAATATACTCAGCTTTGCTGTCAGCTGTTAACTTATTTTCATAAATATGTAGGATGCTTGGGTGTTGCATGTACCTGTTACACTTGCAACATCCTTGCATTTGCCTTAAATCACTGCATCAGGGTTCTTAAGTTTGTGAAAATATATACCCAGCTGGAAAAGGGGAGAAAAAATTATTTATAAAAGTGAAAAACATATTAGAAAAAAGGATACTGGCATATTACAGGTACAATATTAATCCTTCTTATTTTTGTTTTACATTTCACTATTGCCTACAGGCTCTGGCTAATATTGGGGCTCCATTTTGCCATGTGATACAAATACACAGGATAAGAAACGATTTTTTTTTTTAGCAAGCTTTTAGTCTAGGTACAAGACAGGAAATTATTACTTTAAATGTGGGCAACTGAGACAAGAGAGATTAAGTGATTTCTTCAGAATGATACAGGAAGACTGTGTCACAGCCAAGAATCGAATGCACATGTTCTATGCCCTAGACCACACACACTACAGAGTCTGCATGCATGCCTGAGAAGTATGTGAAACTAGTACAACTTTCAGGCACTAAGGAGCTGAAAGTCTACTGTGCAGTATGCATATTTCATACCTTCTCAGCAAATATAACCTGCATTATTCAAAACTGTGTTCACTTCCACTGTTAATCATTAACATGTATAAAAATGTATGTTTTCAAGCCTCAAACAAGTGTATACAGTACTGCTATGAACAGAATACCTTATGAAAGCGATTTTTGTCCAGTCTCCTTAGCTAGTCCAGAAAGAACTTTTTAGGATTCTTCAGCATTATCGTTCTACTCTTGCCCCCCTCCCCCCCATTTCTCCCTCTTAACTTTATGTCTGAAGATTCCAATCAAATTGCATAGTTTGACTATTAGCTCTACTTCTCTACAATAAAAATTCAAAGATATAGCTCTCCACTCTTACCTGCGTCTCTCTGACCACTGCAACAACTTGGCTTGTCTTTATGGCTAGGGACAGACATTACACACAAACCAGTTTAAGAGATCAGAAACTGGTTTAATTCTGTAACAAAACAGATGCTCAGTGCACATAAGCCAATTTGAAAATGGCTGAAACCAGTTTGAGATAAACCTGGTCGACTGTAGTATCAGACTTAACTGATTTGTTTCAAACCGGTTTATATAATGTCTGTCCCAGACCACTTGCTGGTTTAAGATAAACCAGGCTCCCGCAGCATCCCTACATGCTCTCTGGACTGCGTGGAACTCTGTTCCACAGCAGGGCTGAACCCTCCCCTCTGGTCCCTGGCTGGAGCTTGGCACAGACTTGCAGGCACAGAGCATCTGCCTGGCTCCTTCCTGCTAAGCAGGGATTATTCCCCACTCTCCTCTGCATTATGCAGACACCTCAGCATTAGCTAGCAGACCACATGCTGGTTAAGGTCCATGCTGTGGGAGAGAGGCAGACAGGCTTCTTGCAGCTAATCAACAGGTAACTTAAACAGCTCTTCCAAGGAAGGACATTAAGAGGAGCTCCATTAGTTAATGGAGAGAGGCTTTGTTCTCCCAATTAGTTGATAAACACTGAGTTAAGAGTGATAAACATTCCCTGCTGGGTAGCTTGGGGGGGGGGGGAAAATAATCAGGACATCCTGCAGGGGCCAGGCTAAGCCCTGCTTAGCTCTGCCCCTGTAGAAGCAAAGGGAGGGCTACTCTAGTGCCCACTGGCTTCTAGCCTGAGCCACTGCAGGCGTGTCCCTGCATATCTGGGATGTCTGTCTGGGTTACAAACTGATTTAGCCTAGCCAGGTTAGACTAACCTGCAAAGATTGTATCAATTCAGGCTCAGGGCTAGCCTATGACACCTCCTAGAGGATGTCTTAACAACTGCACAAACTTGACATGGCCAATACAGAGCTAATTAACTTCTCCTTAATAAATTGTTCCCTCCCCTCTTTTTGTCATCATCCTAGCCACCCAAGCCCATAACCTGATGTCATCTTTAACTGTGCCTTCACTCTAGACACATGCATCCAAACTGCATAGAAATAATACCAGTTTCTCCTACAAAACAGCACAGAGACCCAAACTTTCTACTCTTCCTGTAACGTTCTCCTCCAGGCCTCATGCCTTTTCCTTCCAGGCTCAGAATGTTGCTCCTATCAGTCCCATTCAAAATACTGATAGCAAGATCATCTTTTATGTTGTTTTGGCTGGGTGACTGCACCTTCATCTTTGTGTACTCAACCTTGCTGATACAGAGGCAGGAGCTGGGCTTCCCATAATGAAAGTGGGTGGCACACAAGGCCACAGAGGGGGCAGGGAGATGGACTGCCCACACAGCACACCTGGCCAGGAGTGAACTACGGAGCTGGGCTGCAGCCCACACCTCAGGCAGCCCCCAAGATGCCTGGATAGGCAGCCCTGTCCTACAGGATTCCAGTTAATTTTTGTTATACATGCTGCAACTGAAGTTAACATTGGTAGTTAACCACTGATATTTAACCAGCTGGTAGAACTGAGGGTGAAAATATCAGGTTAGAAAGATGCCTGATTAGCTTTCTGCCTTTACTAGATTGGTTTCACCAGAATCTGTAATATATAGTACTGAATAGTAGTGGCAAACCTGAAGCAGATTTAGTGTTTGACCTAAGTATCTTCAAGTTCAGATGGTTGCTAAAACTGTTCTACAGCCTCTCCAGAAGTAACTTCTGTCTCTCTTCTCTAGGCACCATTTCCTTTTAATATGGGTTTTCCACAAGCACTCCTTCCTCTTCTGTGAGACCAAGTCCACATAGTTAGGATACATGTGCATGCAGCAAAGATGTTCCTGGGCCTGGGGAATATGTAAATTTGTGTTTGAATATAACCAAAAACATTTTCTCATAAATAAGACAGACAGCAATACTCAGTAAACAAACTTAAATTAAATATGCTTGCTGAATATCTTTACGCCTTCTTCCTGAGCATTATAATGAGCATATTAATTTTAGAGCCCAGAACTGAATTACTCTCATTATTTGAATTATAGTATGAGTATAGTGTGTGTATAGGTGTGTACACACACATGCATATCCATCTTTGTGTGAGAGGGAGATGAAAAGTTAAGAACTCAAAGCAGCAGGGGTATCTTCTTGTAGGAGTATTTCTACGAGTTGGGAGTATCTTCAACTAGGAATATTTTTAAAATACTTCACCCTGAATATTTTGGTATTCTATGCAGATAAGCAACATGCTTTTTTCACAAGTGTCTTTTGACCTTCTAGGACAAGCTATCTCTTTTACAAGTACAATCAAAGTATTCAGAGAAGGCTTTTTCACCTTTAGAGACAACACAATCACCCCGATTTCAACATTTTAATGAGAGTGCTCCCATAATCCCTCTTTAAATATTTCCCTTAATTCTTCTTTTCTTTCTCTAGGCTCCTCCCAAGATGATTCCTCTTTTCTCAATAGCCACATCTCATTTGGCCTAACAAACTACAGAGCACCTCTTCCTTCATTTTTCTTTGTTCAAAGCAAAAGAGAGCTGTGTGTTTTGGAACACATTATTTTAATTCAGTAGAAGGAATGCCAGAGCTGCTGTGTGGACAGGATATTCAAAGAGAGCAAAAGGTCGTCAGAAGGAAAGCTCCAAGTCTAAAGCTACAGAAACGAAGAAAAAAAAAGGAGGGTTTTTTTGTTTGTTTGTTTTTTGTTTTTTTACAAAAACATGAAAAAGGTTCAAGTGGCAGAAAGGTGCTACACATGTATCCTTACCCTGGATTGAGTATGAGATGACAACTGAGGAGAGCTTACATTTGAATGAAGATTGGGAAGCATGGCTGGAATGGGCCAGAGGGTTCACCCCCTGGGCAAAGGAAGGGAAATGGGAGTAGGTGGGGTGAGGCAGAGTTTTAGAAGTGTGGTGGTGTTGATTGGAGAGTTTCTTTTTGCTTCTTATATGGTGGCAGTTACTGTAAGCTGTTCTAAGCCTGTCTGGATAAGTCAGGATTTAAAAATTAGTAACAGAAATACTGATAGTAATAGTAATGTATATGATATAGGGTCTATCATTCTATAGACCTAAACTAGTGAAAAATTAAGAACTATGGAACATGAAAAGGAGTATTCAACAGCTGGAGAATAGGACCTTTTAAACCCTCCAGCCATGCCATCCATATTAATGGAACTCAATACATAGTTACATTGAATAACTCTATGTATTGGAGTCCATTAATATGGTTTTTCCATTTGAAAAAACAAAAAACAAAACCAAAGACCCTCCCTCACTAAACACAGTGACCACTTCTACACAAGATGCTGACTGTGCAGTAGCTCATGACTACTATGTGGGAGTGTTACATAGCAGGAAGCATGACACAACACTACTGCACAGTAATAACAAGCTATTGCACAGTCAGCATCATGAAAAAGCTGTTTATGTTACTCCAGTAACTTTTTCAAGTTACTCCAGTTACTGTGCAGTAATGTCGCCGAATCACTATTTCACAATGCTGGCTGCACAGTAGCTCATTACTGTGCAGTCATTTAGTACTTGTTTCTACAGTACTATTACTGTGCAGTCAGTTGGAATTTTTAGTCCCTATTGCTGTGATACTTAACCATCTGTATGGGTGGGAAAGAAACTTTTAAAAAAGACTCATGCAAAATTCCCTGTAGGGGTTATAACAAAACTGTGGGACCCTTTCCAGGGCCCAAGAGTCAGCTGTATTCCTTTTTCTTTAGAGCTGTTTATTCTGGAGCCCTGCCGGCATTTGCAAGGTCATGCTGGATACTACTCATCACACTATGTTGCTTATGCGTGAAATCCTCATTTTGTGCAAAGCTCACAAATATATATTCATGTCATAATATCTTAATGTCCAGGGATAGTTTGAGAGTGCCAAAGCAAGGGCAGTTGCCATATATGCTCTGCATTAATGTGACAAAATAAACCAATGGGGAAAGTTACTGGTTTGAGAATGGAAATCATATGGGAAGGTTAACATAGTTATATTGCTGGAACTAGGACAACCTGCAGAAGGTAAAATAATACCTTGCTTCCTGTAAGTGCAATCAGCTGTGTGTGGGGTAGACAAGCCAAACTGGAAATGGTGTCCATTTTGTATTACTAATTACTGAGGAGCCATTTTCAAGGTGGGATTATGGGCAGTAAGCCTCCAGGGATTGGCTGTGCTGCCCATGCGTTAAATCCTCATTTTGTGCAGACTTAATGAAAAAGTTTCTTGCAATACGTTCCGTTTTCTCATTTGCCTCTACATAGCAATATAGGGATGCTTTGTTTGTGCCTAATAAATGCAGTGATAATATTGCTGTATGTTACTGCCACAAACATTGACAAAATGTTTTGCTCTGGAAACTGAATAAGGGTTGGAAATATGTATTAATAACTTAGAGCCAAATTTTGTTCTAAATTTACAGTCCATGCCACCTCACTGACTTTGGTGGAAGGTAAAGCTAATGTTACGGGCTGAATTCCCAGTTCTGCCACAGCAGTCCATCTCCATTTACAGTGAATTGTATGAGATACAAGTGTCAGAAAGCTGTAAAAGTTATATATAAAAGTTAAAAGGATATAAAAGCTAAATAAAAAACCTACAATAGGTGGGATTTTTCAGAAGCACTTTACCACTGGATTACGACTCCCAATTAAGCCAGTGGAAGTTGCACCTTTAACTTCGTAAAAACAGAATCATGTCAATAAGTCAGCACTTTTGGCGATTCAAGATAGTAGAAACAACCTTAAGTCTATTTGGTCCCCCTGTCCAACCTCCACACAAATACATAGGGCAGGTTACCACTTGCACAGAGTATATCTAGGCAAGGGACGGAAATGATGCATAAACCAGTAGAAGTGATCAGAAACCAGTTCAAATCTGTTACACAACAAAAGTTCAGTGTACATAAACTGCTTTCAAAACGGGCGAAACCATCTTACGATAAACCTGGATGGATGTAGTATCAGGACTTTACTGATTTAGGTTAAATCAGTTTATTGAACTTCTGTCCCAAATCCTCTCCAGATTCAAGTTAACTCACAGTCTCCCAGCATCCCAGGATGCTTTGCACCTCCCTCACAAACCTCCCTCCCCACAGGGTGGGTGGGGTAGCCTTGGCTCAAGCTGTCCAGCCTAGCAGGGAGGAATGCTCTAGCATCCCGTGGCTTCTGGCCTGTGTCACTGCAGGCACGTGGTTGCATCTCTAGAATCAAAAGTGAATGTCTGTGCACTTACTTATTGGTTCAAGCTACGCATCTTAGACTAACTTGTGAAGATTGAATGAATTCAGTATTGCGCTTTTTGATGGTCTGTACTTAGCCCTAAACTAAGAACAATGCATTATGCGGACCCATACTCAACACACTTACTTATGCACTGGGCACACAATACCTACCTTCTTCCACCACCCTCTCTTCCAATTCTTCATCCTTTGATGAGCCAGCTACAACATGATTTCATTTTATGCTCTCTACAGTTCAAAATCCTATCCCTTCTTATGTCAATTTTTTTTCTTAACTTTGAGATAGTAACATCTTATTTCAATAATACCTAAGACAGAGTGAGCAATACTTAAGAGTCAGACAGGGAACAAATTGGGTAATAATTATCATAATAATTAGCCAACACTAATCAATAATTAATGTATTTTCCAGCTGTTTTCTAAATGATAGCATAAATATTCACAGGGGTATTATGAAGCTCAGTTTACTCATACCTGTAATTTACTTTGAGGTCTTAGCATAAAAGGCATTATAGAATCAAAGAGTATTATTGTTAGCATAAAAATTAGATACGTCCTGTTTATTTTGTATGTTAATTCAGTAGAATATATTATTACACAACTTTGTACAGTAAGCACAAGGTCACATATGATATGACTTGTCACACTATGTTGCCTATGCATGAAATCCTCATTTTGTGCAGAGCTCCAAAATATATATTCATGTCATCATATCTTACTGTCCAGTGATAGTCCAAGAGTTCCATTACATTACATAAGCAGCATATGTGAAGATAGATTCAGCATCATTTAAAAAATCTATTCTTCTATTACTATACACGCTCACTCCCATTAACTCAAAGTTATAACCACTCACCAAAAAAAGAAAATATATACACTTTAATTCTTTATCAAGCTGTGTCAAACAATAGGCTTGTGTGCAACAAAACTGTAGGAGATACATTTTGTTTGTGTGTTGTGGTGAATATTTTGGCCAAGCAGCCAAAACCTGGTACCTATTAAAAGACAAGGCAGTCTCCCTAAAAAGTGAATAATGTATGGTCTTCATTAGATACAATAAAGGAAGGAGTGATTGTTAGGACTGGGCAAATTTTCACTTCAGGTGCAGCTATTAGACTTGTTACATACAACAGTGTTAGAAATAATAATGTTTCCCCAAAATTCCAGCCACACCAGTAAATATGCATCCAACTCTGCAGTCTTGTTTAAGCTCAATGTATTCCTATTTTAGGGCACCCTATTAAATTAAATGCCTGCTCCATGTCCCTCCCATCCCCCAGCTAGTCCACCTGCTTGTTGGCCCATCTACTGATCCTGTAAATTGTTTTGCCAGCCTCTGAGCCTATTCCCCTCTAGGCAAGTCTATACTGGGAAATCAGAAATGTCAATGTGGCTATTTTAATATGAAATATTAAATCACAGTCAAGTTTGTTTTAACTGCAAATGAACTTGAGATACTTACACGAGCAATTTCAAAAGGGACAGCTGCTTAACATAAATCATGAATCTCGATAAAGGTTGGTTTGAATTAAAAGAAAAATTACTGCTGCTGGTCTTGAATAAAGAGAGCAGGAATAATACCAAAAGAGATAACAATTTGGACAACAGTAATGTAAGATTCACAGGTGAGCCAGGTAAACCACCAAAAATGGAGCAACAATTAAAGTAGCTTGAAAGTTCTCTTTGACAAAACAGCCTAAGACTACCAAGAAGCTTTAAAACTGATCACTGAAATAGGAAGTAAAGGGGCAAACAGTTAGCACATCGAAGAGTATAAGGGTTCCCTCAAAAGATACATTTCCACAAAATGTGTCCTAAACAGGCCCAATCTAAAAGTAAATGCTGTAGGAATTTATTCCGGGAGACAAGTTAGTTGTTTGTTTTGCTTTTTAAGCAGTGCCTTCCACAACAGTAAAACATGGGGGGGGGGGCGGGGGGGGCGGTGTTTCCCTTCCAGTGTCTACAGTACAGAAATGTTACATGATTTCATTTTGCGCTGTTATTTTTCTGTCTATAATGTATACTTTTGTGAGGCACCCAGATTCCACAGTGACTGGCAATGCATGAAAACCAAGGTCAATAGACAGACAAACAGGTAGTACATACTAACATCTCACCAAATCATGCAACTTCTGTTGTGACTACAATGCTACTTAGGATAGACTTGAAGGTAATTCTCAAGCTCATAGCCATTAACCATCTATACAGCAAAACCTCTAATTCAACTCTTTATGGCAGTCACGCCCAATCCCCAAGGCTATGCTGAACTTCCAGCTATCAGATCAACCCAGAATCTACTACTCACCTTCAACATCACCCTTTTCTGCAGTATGTTTGGGGCTGACTCAGGTATTCTAGGCCCTGAGCACAGAGAGCCTTCCTACAACAACCCACAGTTCTGTCCCCAATTTCTGGTACTTCCTATCTCTGCTGCCCATAAACCAGGACAAGTCCAGAAGGAGAGAAACATAGGCTCTAGACTGATTCTTACAAGTGTTCTGGAAGAGAATCTAGGATGCATTTGCACGCTATGTTCCAGAAATAAGAAACACAATCTGAACAGTTTTGCTGTGGGCTACAAGATATTGTATAGATAGCGAAGGGCAGCTGACATGACTTGGGCTGGTTGAGGATGAGGCCCTAATTATCAAAGTAGATGTACTTTAATAATTCGAGTCAATACCCTCTCTACGCACATAACTTCAAATGATCTTAAAGAGGTTGGAGTTGTTTCAGAGGGTACATCAGCTTAACATAAATCATAAGTGTCAATAAAGGTTAGCTTGAATAAAGAGAATTATTATTAATGCTCGGTGTTCATTCAGATAGTAAGAATACCAGCTCAGAGGCCAAGACAGACAAACAATCCTCTTCTATACCACAGTGGTAGTGCAGGGTTTGCAGTCGTGTAAACAGCCAAAGCAAAACAATGATTAAGTATCAATAAGTGAAGATACTGAAGAATCAAACCATCAGCCCTTAGGAAAGCAAAGCCAGCCCTGACATTGAAATCTATTCCATCATTCCATTTTTCTTACTGTTACCATGCTGATCTGAGTGCAGGGTTTTCAATTACAATGACAATAAATAATTGTGTAACTGGAAGTCTCTGCATCATAGAGATATCCATGGATATACATGTAGTAACTAATTCAGCATTATGACTCCCTTACAAGTTCAGATGGCAGAGGAAGATGAACTGTGAGGGAAGTTAGACATTATTTTAGCACAAACATCTTCACTATCAGTGAACACAAGTAGAAATATATTGGGAGAAGAGGGAACATAAAAAGTCATTGTCTCGCAGACTTGAAAGAAGTTTCAGAGCCCCCAAGACCTTTTGTATTTTGTAACCCCTGAGCATCAAGGATTTTGAAATCATGAAAAAGTAAGTCTTTCATGAACTTTCTAAAACTGGCAATATCAAAAATGTATAAAGAAGTTTACATTTAATCTTTCCCAAAAATACATTTTTTGAAAACATTGGGAGTCTGAAGCACGGAAGAGCCGATTCACATATGTAGTTTTGTAATGTACTATTATTCCATTTATGTTCATAGCCTTCTGCTGGAAAAAAGGCTATACACTTACCTCAACTCAGGGTTAGACTATGCATATGAACTATACAGCCTACACTAAGCTATTTGCATCTTGCTAAAACTTCTTTACCTTGTTTTTCAGACGGCCTTATACCCATAATAGCAGCCTTGAAATTCAGTGCTCCTACTCAGTTTCACCAATTAGGCAATTAAAGAAACATAATTATATTATAAAGTAGACAGGGGGCCAAAGAGTTCCTATGCACTTACACAGTTTATACACTTCACCCACAGACAGCTGTTTGTTACAACATAAGCAACAGGCAATACATTGGGACCAATTCATGAATCCAATATGAATAAGTAGAATCCACAGTAGAAGCTGAAATCATTTGAATCTATATACAGCACAGCAATACCATAAAGCCTGGATCCAGCCAAATTTTTATCCCATCCCCAACTTCTAATGTAGCAATATAACATTTTTTGTTGGTTCTAATGTACCTTAAAAAATTTGGCCTCCAGTACACCCAGGGGGAGGAAAGGAAGGGGTGCAAGGGTGCTGCAAATCCTGGTTCTGTTACCTGGATGACTCCCAGATCCACAAATGCACTGATGGCCAGGTAATTGTGGTGGATTGGAAGGATACGTGCCTGTTGTCAGCCAACTGTTACCCATGCTAGCCAGTTATAGGTGTCTCATTGTATATGCTGCACCTTCCTGATACCAGGACATGTGAGAACCCAGATTTTCTTAGTGGAACAGGGAACATGTGTTGCTGCTTCTATTTGAAGGGCACTATTTTTGGTCTGGTAGGTAACAAATTTGCCAGGATCCAGGCACCAGATCTGAATTTCCTTTGGCTCTTTTCACTGGGAGTGGGGATGGGAATATCCCAGCTTAGATTTTTTTTTCTTTCCTTTTTGTACAGGTGGCTAAACGTAGGTGACTAATCTGGGTAGTGGGAAGCTAGAAGTGGGGTGGATCCAGGAGCAGGCATTTGCAAACCCCCCCCCCCCCCAGGTTTGGATGGGTTTCATGGGGGGACAGTGTCTAAACTAGCTCTCTCCCTCATCCCTACAGGAGTAGGCTAGGGTGGCCATCATAGAGAACAACCTGGTTGTTCTCTATTGATATGAAACCGGATGCCTTTATGTTCTCTATTTTTCTCTTGAAGAGAAAAATAGATTGATTTATAGATTGTAAGGGGCTGAAAAGGACCTTGCAGATCACTGGGTTCAGCCCCCCCTGCACTAGGCTGGAAGACAACTGGGGTTAGGTGACAGAGGTGTCGCGTTTCGTATCAGTAGAGGAGAGTAGCAAAAAACTGGGATGTCCTCTATGATGGCCACCCTAAGCGAGACCCAGAAGCTGAGAGGAGGCAGCTCTCACCCAGTCACAGAATCATAAAAACCCAGGGTTGCAAGGGACCACAGGGGGTCACCTGCCCCTGACAGCCCTGTTTGCGGGCGAAGCCCTTGAACTCTCGTCTCTTCACCTTCTGCCTTGAAGAAGGGTGCTTGGGCCCGAAAGCTTGCAGAGAACCAGTTTGCCAACTATCTAGTGAGTCTAATAAAAGAGCTCACGTCTTCCTGAAGAACCTTGCCCGCCCGCGTCTAGTCACCTGGCTCCTGCACCAGCCCTTCTTGGGGGGCTGTGAGGAGCAGGGAGAGGGGGATGGGGGGACAGTGTGAGGAGCTGGGGGGGATGGGACCATGGGGGCGAGGAGCTGGGGGAGGCTGAAGAGGGGTGTGAGGAGCTGGGGGGAGCGTGGCGCGACGAGGGGCCGGCAGGGGAACCCCGCGGGGCCCTCAGCCACGCTGCAGGACCCAGGCCACCCTCCTGCGCTGAGCGCTGGGCTGTGACCTCCCCCCCCCTCCCCGCGCCGCCCGCCACCAGCCCCGCGCGCTGGGTGCAGCGGGCGGGGAGCGGGGCTCGGCTGGGAGGAGGCGGAGCAGCCAGTCAGAGCCAGGCGTGTGTGACCCCGGCGGTGGGGAGGCGGGGGAGAGGCGAGGAGAGGGGACTCCTGCCGGGCGCTGCGAGGGGGGAGCTGCCGCCGCCGCTGCCGCCTGTGCCCGGCCCCTGCAGCCGCGGGCGCGAGGCGGGGCTGCCCTGGCCCTGGCCCTCCGGCCGCGTCGCCGCACTTACCCCGGGCCGCGGGAGGTGGCCATCCGCCGGCGGGTCCTGCAGCACCGCAATCCGCCGCCCGTGGGGGCTGCCAAATGTAAACACTCCGCCATGATTTCTTTGTTTAGATAATTGAACCAACCAACCTGCCTGCCTGCCTGCTTGCTTCTCTCTCCCTCTCCCTCTCTTTCTTTTATTTATTTATTTCCAACCCCCCCCCCCCCCCAGCCCCGTCTGCATCACCAGGATGGTTTTCTTGGGAGGGTGGTTAGTTGGGAGCTGCTTTGCACAAGGGGTGCAGGCTGCTGGTTTCTTGGCGAGGGGAGTTGTTGGGGTTCTAAAATAATAATAATGATAATGCAAGTTCATTTCCCCCTTCCCTCCCCGCCCCAGTACAACAGCTCCCGTGTCTTCTAGAGGCGCAGGGAGTGGGGGAAGGGTGGGGTGACTACATGACAAAGTAGCTTCCACTGATAGCCCCTCTGCTCAGCCTCTTCTTCCTTCCCCTTGCACCTCTGCTTCCCGTCCCTCTCTAGGAGCACCCACAGCCAAGTTTGCCATGGTGTTTCCTTTCCCTCCCCAACAGTATTTGCCAAGTTCGCCAGGGTGCTGCCTTTTCAGCCCCAGAGCAGTCCCCCCATTCTTCCTGGTGGCTTCATGGAGTCACCACTCCGGCATCCCCCCTGACCCTGGGCAGCCAGGTGCCTGGCCTTGACACTGAGACCTTCATCCCTTTCTTTCCCTCTTGGAAAACACAGGAGGCCGCACACACATTATGCAGGCCAGGCACCCAGGAGGAATGGGATGAAGACAGGTTTCAGTTTCATAGGGCTTGACCCCAGGTGTTCAACAGACCTTTAATAGAGGTTTAAGCAGATGTTGGGTTTGCTTTGGTTGGAAGGGAATGGAGAGTGCCTTGGGACAAAACTTTTTGTTGCAGAAGCTGTCGGGGAAGCATTGCCCATTTAGTGAAGAGAGGTGCTCTTCACTGGAGAGCTGCCTTCTTGTCAAGGTCTCCCTGTGTTAGATGCTGCCCATAGTGCTTTGCTGTTAAATCTAAAGATCTAAACTCTAAAATCTTGGCATTTGAAGATTGTAAGGCACTTTGCAAGTATTGGTAGGTAAGTGAACCTGACTGCACTTTTTTTTTATTATTCCCATTTTACTGAAAGGGAGCCCAAACCTGTCACTAGGAGGTGAAAGTCCTATGCAGAGAGCTTTGAGAGAAGCAGAGGCACTGAGAGGATTTGGTGCCCAGTACTTTCTGGGAGTCCACTAATGTTGCTTAGACTTGGAGTATCTCACGGGAGGCATTCATCCTTCAGGGCTTGAAGTGACTTACCTAGCTTCACGCAAGAAATGTGTGGAAAAGCTAGGAACAGACTTTACAAATCCTGGCTTATTGCCCTGCTTAGCCACATATCTGCCTTTCCTTCCTACCAAAATTAAAACATGGATGTTTTTTACCACCCGCTTCCCTCACCTATGGTTTGACCCAATTTCCATTAACTCCTGCAGGTACCAGAAGGCCTACAGCGAGGTACTGTAGAAGTATAAAATACTACAAGACAGCAGGTTAGAGATGTGCCTTATAGACTTACTGAATCAGAAAAGCACAAGAGTTCCATATACTGTAGGGGGCAGAGAGAACTGGTTATAAACTAAAAATGACAAGGTAGCTGAAATTACATATATAAGAAGACAGTTATTAGTTATATGATTTTTTTAAACCAAAAATGCTTACTGGCAGTATGCATTTTCTCAGTTACCCAACAAGCTGCCAATATATTTTGCCTTGAGATTTAGACAAATAATGGTCCCCACTTATGGTATCCTATAGGTATTAGCACTGTTTTAGGAACTAAACCTTTGTCTTGGGCTTTATTGTATTTAAACTATTTTACTAGGATATGATATAGGTGGTATTTTGCAAAGGCATCCAGCCATGTGATCCCTCAAACCTACACAGAATTCCAGTGATCCCGTTGCGGAATTCAGCCATCGACACCAGGAAGCATTCCTGTCTTAAACTCTACGTATGGGGTGTCACTGAGGGCATAGACATGCAAGTGACCAGAATATATATTATGCTTATGTGGAATGTGTCTAGGAAATCAGAGGTTTGTTTTTTTCAAATTACCAACCACTGGACAGTTACTTCTCAGTCATTTAACTGGGGTTCAGTCTGCACAGCAATCCCCATAGGCAGTCAATATGGTTACTTCTGAATAACCACAGCTGAAACACCACTCCTACTAGCCTGTTGCTCTGTGCTCACAAACACTGCTGTTTACCTTTTCACAGTGACCCTTCCATGCTGTGGTAGTGTTCAAGTGATGTAGCCGTGAGGATTCCAGAAATTATGCAAAAGGCAAGGATTTCTTGGGGTGATATCTTTTATTGGACCAACTGCAGTAAGTGAATGATGTCTTGCATTAAAAAGCTTATTTAACCCTATCCCAACTATGTGGTTGGTCCTATAAAGGATATTACTCCAAGAAATCCTTGCCCCTACCATCCTATGCATCCTTGCTCTTTTCAAGACCTTACTATCTGAAAGACTAAATGCCCCTACCTATTCCCAATAAATAATGTTCTTAAATTAAATCATCCATGTATGTATATATCTATTAATACTTTCCAGTTTCCTCCTCCTCTTTTCTTCTCTTTTTCCTCTTAACTGCAGTCCTATGTGCTTAAGATTATATCTTTCTTTAGTTTTATATTCTCAAAACACAAATCATTTCTGCCAGCTGTTTCATAGTAATCTCCTTCTTGTGGAGTTTATAAATGTGGCCATTTAAATTCATTTCAGACTAGAACTTGGCATAAAAGTTCACAGTTTATGAGCCAAATTTGAATTGCTACATTTCATTTAAATTCAGGTCTCTGATGTTATTTTAAACATTTGAATATGTGCAGGAAGACTTCTGCCTTTTTTTCCAGTGGTGGCATCATGCTGACCCAATGTCAGCTTCACATCCTTATGTCCATTCTTTCACCTTACAAGAAAGCTTGATTTTTCCAATATGGAAGTGTGCCACAGAAGAGATAACTTTGGAGTTATGTCTTGTTGTAGTTTAAAAACTAATAATTATAATATTAAACTTTTTGAGCAATCACTCTTGCAAACCATGGCATTGTGCATGCACATACACATCATGTTTTTTCATAATGTGGGTCTTGCTGGTTAGACAGCAAAAGCACTTACCGTGCTGTCTTCAATAGGACAAAGTGCCTTAGTACTCTTTGAAGAATTACTTTTTGTCAAAAATACTGTTGGCCTATTATTAACTATGCATGTTGTGCTATTTTGGTCATAGTAGCTGCAAGGAGCAGAAAGGGAAGAATAGATTATATTATATGAGATTAGATGACATATTTTTTATTCTGCTTTTTCTGTGCGCCAATTTAAAAACAAAATCCACTGGGGTTTTTTCTACCTGAACTCCTACAGTCACAGTTTATGAGTCCAGTTAAGTACTATTCCTTTAAAGTTAAAAGGAGATACAGATGCTATTGTTCCTGACTACATGATTGTACAGAACCCAATTTGAAGGATCATATTATGGATCTCCAGGAACTAAAAGAAGAATTTATAAAGTGGATCCCATAATTATAATGGAACCTATAGTAAATCCTCTGGTAAGTCCGTGTCAACCAGTTGAATTTGATCAGTGTGTGCAAAGACACGACCTGATTCTCTACCACCTTTCTTCTTCTCTAGTCATTTACATTTACATCTGTGCAAAATAGTATAGAAATTACACCTGCTCAAACTGATAGGATTTATTCTCATTTGGTATAGGTATAAATTATTCCATACCTCACATTTAATACTTATATTGTAGTAGCACCCACACACATGGCACAATCAGCTTTGACCCACAGTGAAAGCTACTGTTCAAGATGTGTAAAAATGACAGCCCCTGTCACCAGGGAATTTGGAATCCAAAAAAATAGATGCACTAGCTGGATGAATAAATAAAAGCTGAGATTGTGTGGGAGATAGGTAGCAAATATTTGGGGAGTTGGACAGTTGGTAGTAGCTCTCAACCCAGCTAGCCTCTTTGTACATTACTGCAAGAATTACAAAAGAAGTTAGTTTTAAAGTGCATCTTAAAATTACTCTCAGTAATGGCTTTATAGATTAGCACTGGGTGCTTTCTCTGGGTTATCACAGGGGTAAGTGGTATGATAAGACAATACTTGTCAAACTTAAGATCACATTTTGAATACATGCAGAGTCTGCTGTGTGTGCTGCATCACTGTAGAAATACAGACAGACAAAAAAAACTTATTTTATAGGCAGCACTCCAGAGTGATTATAATCGTTTTATTTCCAGCATGATGTCTACCTAAAGAGAAGTACCTTCACTCCTCCCCACTTATTTAATCGTTGTGTATCTGTACATTTTGGAATGGCTAGCACAGTTGCAAAGCTGTTTTCTATATTATTTTTATGTTATTTGGCCTTTTATTGACATTGAGAGAGTGGACACATAAAGTGGAGAGGTATATAATTAAAAGTATTTTAATTAATGTAATATGACGATACACCACCTAGCGATAGAACAGTTGTCGGTATGTGAGCATATTGATGCCATGTAATACAATGTTTTCCAAGCCAATAGAAAGATTCTATAAATAAATAAATAAATCATGATAAGAAGAGTCTGTTGCTTAAAAACAACACCCAGTTCCTAAAGTGAGGTCAAGGTTAGCTCTAAAGGTGGGCATGTATGAACATCTACAAGTCGGGTAAGTAAAGACTCAGGAATTGAGTTCCTTTTTCTCAGGTTGATCAGTTCTTCTCAACTGTGGGATAGAAACACCGAACAATATGATAAAGTTTTTTTCTTTGAGCACCTTGCACTAAATTAACAAATTACTATTGTAGGATAGCAACACTGCCTTAATTACAACAATTTTCCCCTTGGTGATAGATTATTGTTAGTAATTCATCACTGTAACATATTAATAGTGTGTATTAGTTTTTAAACAGAACAATCATATTAGTAACATACTTGTCATATTAGTGAAAATTAACAAAATGATGAAAAATTGCTACGAAGTGTTTGCGGCTCCAGCATTGCAAGGAAATCACTTCTTCCCCATCCAGCTAATTTTCAGCCACTGCACATTCCTGGAAGAACAAGAGAATGTTACACAATGCTCTGCCTGTAAGCAAGGTGCCTTTTGGAAACATTTGTCATTTCCTTGATGCTAAATGTATATTCTTTTATACTTTTAATACTGTATCTTGTGCCTGTTAAATGCTTGAGTGGTATCATTCACCACCCTTGGTGCTAAATCATTTAAGGCCTACTTCACTTTTTGTCAGGGATTGAATCTGTACAGTGCATCATACTCTATAGGACAATACAAGTTCCCATCTAAAGGATTAAGCTGTATCAGCTGCAGGGGCACTCATCTGTGAACTGGACTTAAATAGTCTCAGTCGTGTCACTTGCATGATGAGTTTGTTTGTGTTGTTTTGTTTTGGTGGCAGAAAGCTTCAGGCCATTGAGAGTAGATTGCTACCCATCTCTTCATCCTGGGTTACCTTTCTGCCCTTTGGTATTCCTTGAATCTGTTTCTCTGGCTCTCTGCCAACAAAGTACCTTTACTTTTGCTAGTATGAAGAGGGGAGGATATGGGGATCCTTCCAGCCCACTATCAATCACATTCTGAATTGGGCTGTGGGGTGAATGAGAGAGTATTTCAGGTTCCTCTCTTCATGAATTCTAAGGATTAACAATGTCCACTGACTCCTGAAGGGACTCCTGAAGTGGAGTCTCTCTCTCAATGTGTTGGGATTTTATTATAAAATCGGGAGATAAATTTCTAACCCTCTCTGCTATTTGAAAAATACAATGCCATACAGCATTTGTGTGCTGGTTGCTTTATTCTCTATGAATCAGTTTCCCTGACTTCCAAACCTCTGCTCAAACGAAATAAAATTAATAGCTTGAGCTTGATTAATTATGAAATTACATGTGTTTGGTTCGCTACTTCATTGAAAACAATAAGGAGGTATTGCAAAGTAACAGACCACAGGAATGACAGACAGTCAGGAGTCAAGTTGGCTCAGATTTTATCAAATAATCAGTTGAACCAAATCAGCCAAACCTAAATGAGATAGGATGTCTATTGAATATCCAAAATTTTCAGAAAGCTGCTTTTCATTTAGCTTACAGGCCCATCTGTTTGCAAGATTACTGCCTGTGAACATGCAAGCCAAGAATTCAAGTATTTTAATGGGCTGAGGAGACTAATTGGGAGGTAGGATCTTCTGAATTCTGTCTAATGCCAAATATGCTACTGACTCACTGGGTAAGTCACCTATCCTCTCTGGACCAAAGTCATTGCTGGCATAAGCAGGTATTATTCCACTAGAGTCAGTGGAGCTGAACCAGACTCTGGCAGTTGGGAATTTAGTCCATATGTAAAATATAGTTCATAATAATGACCTACCTCACATAGGTATTGTGAAGCTTAATTAATGTTTGTAAAGTGCTTTAATGGTATACAGCCACATGCAGGTCCTAAGGTATTAGTTATCCTGCATTGACAGGCAAAAAAGTGTGCACGCAAAGGCAAAGTCTGTGCTGTGGCTGGGTGAAAATAAGTCCCTCACTGTTAAAGAGAAAATTCAATTAAGAGATTTCTGTGCCTGTTTCTTAAAAAAGGATCTGATAAAATTTTGCACGGATTCTGTCATTGATTTGAATCCAAAGCATACTAGTGACATCAGATCTATGCATAACATGTATTTGACTGACATGGACATCTATTGCAGATTGATATGACATGTGCGAAATATAATAAAAGCTTTGATTGACAACACAGCGATGAAAGAATGGTGCCATCCACACTTGATCTAGTATGGAATACACCTTCCTATTTAGATGAAACAACTGAGCTAATGACATAAGGGGATACATTTCAAGAGGCATATGCCACAGAATTGGCACAATGGCCATTGGTATCCACAGTAATGGGCAAGAAGCTTTTACTGCCACTGAGCATTTGCAAGGAAAGCTCAAGGGCCTTAGTGAGTTACTGACATAAAAGTTCACACCTAAGAAATGGTGTTGGGATCAGAAACTGGTCCGTTCTGTCCCAGGCAGCAGTATGGGGAAAAGTTTGCTGGCACTGTGGTGGTGCCACTATTTTTGTGAACCCCCAAGTCAGCACCTGGGTTGGTGCCATGCTTGCCTCCCTTACTTATACTATTGGTTGGGACTGTTGCCAAGGAATGCACATGGTATCCAACTCCCAGAGGATACATATGAAATACAAGTGGGAACTGCAACACTGATGAGTTTTCTTCAGAAATTGTACCTCGTCATGCCTGCCCCATGGCATCAGCTTCAACTTCCTTACATTGATTCATTAACCATAGGATACTGAGACACAAACTAGACCTCACTTGCCAGCTGCTTAGCGCTATGATAACAGTGTAGACACCCCTCATAGGCCATGTCTGGATGAGCACGGCAATACGGTATGTGGTCCCAGAGACCTGTCTGAGGCACCACATATTCAGGTGTTCCCTGTGCTGCTACTTTGCCGTCGGGAGGGGGGAATGGAGCTCTCTGGGTCAAAAAAGCCTGTACACACAAAAAAAAAAAGTGGGGTGGCGCACATGGGGGCAGCACACATTCCCCAAAGCCAGAGCCTGGCTGGCTGGAACCACACTCCAGCTGTTGGCCTGGCTCCAAGTAACAGGCTCACCACAGCTGCAGCTCCAAGTTTCCCAGGACCCCAGGTAAGGCTGCTGGGGCCAGCACAGGTGCTGGCCTCAGCTTCCCCTGAAGGGTAACCTGCTGCATGCCAAAGGGTGCATGGCACAGATGTTCCCCAAGGATAAGTAGCAGCAGCACAAGGTCCTTGGGGAAACAAATGTCCATGCTCATGTAGATGCAGCCATAGTGGCTTTCAGATGACGGGGAAAAAAAGAACAGTAAATATAGAGAAACTACTGCCATGAACCTAATTATTCAGGACAATGCACCTGTGAAGCAGAATTCTTCCTGCAGATGCCAGCTTCAGTGTAGCCCCCACTACCCACTCCAGGCCACAGGAGGGGACCCACGGCATGCTTTTTACCTGGTGAGAGAAACTGATATATTGACAAAATGCACAGTGCTATTCATGGTGTTCTTCTGTAACATTAAACCAAAGTATATTTGTGAATATGTATTAATACAACCAGATTATTTCCGTGTTTGGCGATGCACATGTATTTAAAAATAAAATAATCCTTTCCTTTTTCCCCCATATTGTAAGTATTGATAAATTACTTCCAGTACAGGGGAAATGAAACATGATTCTTTTGAAGTCTCATTCCACTCCACTTAAAGAAAAATTTCAGTGGGAATTGTGCCATTTACTTTAACCAAAATAAAATTGACTTCGGTGAATGTGTTGCTTTTTTGTTACGTTTTAGTCCACATCATTGTTCTGGACACCTATTTTAGCAATGGTATGAGCACGGTTTTGAAAAAGTCTAAGCTGGTTTGGGCATTCTCCTCTGGTCAGGTTAGCAACACATTATAAGTCAGGGGGCCAAACTTGGAGACCTAAGAAAAGCAAAATTCCTTTCGACTGTAATTGGAGGTTAGCTTGAGAAAAAACTGAGATATAGCTCCTGAGAGAATCAAAAAGGGTGGCTTTTGTGTCTGTGTACGCATAAGTTTAGGTGCTTAGCAATTTCTCTCTTTATCCTAAAATTTAGGATCCACATTATTTTTTTCTGAATGCAATATATCTTTCAGGGTTTAAACTACCTGATATCATTTACTTTGAAGGGAGAAGGAAATGCAGAAGCCAACACTGTGAACAATTTTTTCCAAGGAAAGAAAAGATTTTTTTTTAACATGGTGCCTGCCCCTCTTCTTCATATGAATAGATGACATATGGTAAAAGCAGGTTGTGAAACTTTTAATTGTCCTGTTCAGTATTAGTCAGGGGTAGAAGAGAGGAAAAGCTGGCTAAGAGATATACAATAGATGAATGTTCTAACAAAAGATGTCTTGCCTTGTGCTTAAAAAGCTTTTATTTCAGAAGGCCTTTGGCACTGCAAATGTTCTGTGGATAAATAGAGAATGCATCTTCCACTGTGTCAATCCTTTATCTTTCATGAGCACTATATTCATTCTTAAATAAGGCCTTGGCATACCATGTTGCTTTTATTTATGGTTTTATTACCAATTTTAATTGCTGTAACCTTGTACATTCGATGTCTTTTAAACTGTATTTTGTTGTACACCACCTGAGATACTTTGTGGCAATAGGCTGTGCAGAAGCATGTTTCCTTAATGAATGATTAAGGAAACATTATTATGTCCATAAAATCTGAAGCTTTGTCAGAGCTTTGGGCTTGATCCTGGTTGCATTTACACCCACGCAAAAAGGATGAATTATTCTAGGTCAAAGGAGTTACATGGTGTAAATGAGAGGAGAATCATTCATTTTATGTCCAGAAGACATTGTAAGCAGGAAATCCTTGTAACTGAGTATCTTTATATGTGGTCCAATCTTTTATTTTTCTTTTATGGCCAGCAGTAAGAAAGGAGGGATGGACAAAAGCTTGCCTTGCTTGGAAATATACTGTCAGAAACCAACCTTCGATGCACTTTCAGGTAGGGTGTGGGTTTGGAATCTCACTCTAAGGAACAGAAAGGACACATATCAAGGTGAGGCAATTATATTTGGGTCTCTAGTAAACTAACAAACAAATAAAATGATTGTACCATACTCCTTTTTGAAAAGGTCTAGCTTAACATCTGATCATCTATTTCAGCTAGTTTTCTACAAATAAGATTAGGGGCACTTTCTTTGGAATACTTTTGCTGTATTAAATTTGGAGGGGGAGAGGAAGAAAAAGTGTCTCTTATTTTTAAGGATTCCTGGAACTTGATAAACTTAACATCCATATAGGAGTCTTATAGAATATATCAGCATTGAAGAAGCAAAGAATAATAATGGTGTTACTATTTGATTCAGTCAGAAAGTGATTTCTGAAATTCTCTTCAATGCCGTAAATTACCACAGAGATATGGAGAGTAATCTTTGCATAGAGACCTGCTGATAGGAAAGTTTAGCTGAATCTAACAAATTAGCAAATCATGTTATTTTGAGATTTCAGTTAAAGCAACTTAATTGACTAACTTCTCAGGCTAGAGAAATCTAACGGTATTTATCCAATGAGTTGAAAGTGATTTGCACTTTAGCTTGATTCTCAAACTAACCTTACTAGAGAAGATAAAACAATACATGCTTGGAGCATTCCTTAGATATGCATTCAGTAGCTAATCCTGCACTACCGAAGTCAATAGTGGATGCTCACACTCAGTGACTTTGCTACAAGAATGATAAAATGGTTCTTTCCTTTACTTCTAGCCTTCAGAAGTTTAAGACTTCATAATAATGAACAAGTGCCATACAGACTTTTAGGCTCCCTGTTGGGAGGCGCTCTACTTATGGTGCTTTACACAAAAGAAACATAATTAAGGTACCACTGAACCCAAGAGGCATTGGTTCGCCTGTTGGGTGGTGAGGGAGCTCAGAGCCTGCCTGTATTGGTCCTGGCCAGCAGACAGGCACTCCAGGAGGCTGCCAGACCACCCTTCTACCCATCCCTGCCCCCTGCCAGCCATGGCTGGGGGGAAGGGTGAGGATGAAGCTGTAGCCCTGCTGAGATCTCAGGGGGAACTAAGTTGGGCTTGTACAGCAGGGGACTCCCTTCCCCCCACCCCCTACACAAGCCACTTGACAGCAGCAGCCTTATGGTTGCTGTACCTGGAGCTGGAGTGGTGGGGGAAATGCCCCCTCCCCTCCGCCTCACAGGCCTGGCCCAGCTCCCTCCAGTACCACCCCCCACCCACTGTGCGGGCCCAGCCAAATTCCCCCCAGTACAGCAGCTGGGGGGGGGGGGGTGTCCCTTTCCTATTCCCCACTCCCCCACTCAGCTGCTCAGGGAGGAGACAGAGCTTTTTCCAGGAGCTTTTTTTTGTCTCTTCTGTGTGACAGCCCACAGGCGGGACTGAGCCAGTGCTCACCTGTGAGTGCTGGCTCAGCCCACAAAGGCCCCTGTGATGCAGGCAGAATCACCCAAAATTAATCCTCAATGTGAACCTGTACATAAGTTCACCAAGGTGTTCTGCCCTAGAGTGTCTTCATCTGATACCACATCAGATGAGGGTTAACTTTTAATGCAATCTGCCGTTTTCAAAGTGCTCTGCAGACCCAAACATTTGTTATGAACATTTGTTATGTTATGATGAGTGTTTCTGGCGGCCTCATACAAAAGTGTAACTTCTGTTCACACCCTATATAGAATGCTACTATTAAGGCCCAGTTCTAATAAATGCTGACATTGGTGGCTGCTGTTCCAAAAAGATACTTAACAGGAAGAACGTTTGGTCTGAGAGACTGTAAATACTGCATTGAGAAACACTTCTTAATACCAAAATCTGAATCTGATGGTAAAATTTGTCCCTGTGAGCTACCTTTTCATTCTTATGCACAGAAATCTAGTCATGTGGCAATTCATAATAATAGTTACATGAGTAAATCCTCTCCCTTTACGCTATTTACCCACAAGAACCTTCTTCAGACAAGGATGATATCAAAGATCTCATGCTGATATAATGGGAAACAAACTTTTTCACTTTTAAATACTTCTCATAAAACAATGGCTGCAATGTCATTCTAAGAAATATCTAATGCTTTTTTTATATATATATTTTAAAGTTACATTTGCTGTAACAAAATATTTGGGAAGTAAATTATCCATTGAAGCTTTTGTAATTTATTGCATGCTTGCTAATTGTCGGTAATAATCCTTTTCAATTACTATCAAGAAGTAGGTCAGCCAATTTTTAGTGCTTATGAAACTTGCAATTTAGAGCTAGAAGGCATATCAGTAAGTTACATTTTAATATGGTGAGCAAATAGGCTTCTTAGCAACCCTCTTAACCCTAAAAATGATGCAGTGTAGCTTACATATCTAATTTAATACAGGGTTTTTGTACCCTGCTGGGGTTTGCTAATTATATTTACTGTCATTTTATGTATAAATATCTATATAATTAATTATAATTATTCAAATTAATTATCAAAGCTTTTTTTTCCCTTTAAGTTATAAACCAGAAGGAATTCTATGTAGATTGAAATTCTGTGGGATCCCATTTCTCTATGGGAAAGAGATGTTTCTTTTTCTCTCTCTTTGTCTCTCTGTTTTATTTAGAATTGTTTTTGTCTAATGTGGTTTATGAATGTCAGAAGCAATATGTTGCCAGCCCATTAGCTTCGCGATAGCACAGAAGGCCAGCATCTGAGCACTCCTGTGCCCCAGGTTCAGTGGAGTCTAGGTGTGTGGAAGAGGTGATGTTTTCAGCAAGATGGGGAGGGATGCTTTATTAACAGAGCCTGATCCAAAGTCTGAATCAGGCTCCTGTTACACAACTTCATTTTCTTATCTAGTACATACAGCAGCACTGGCACCACTCTTAAGAGATGTTGCTTACCTGCTCAGTACCTGAAGTGTTATTTGCTAACTAGATAGGTGAGAGAAATGAGGAGGGCAAAAGGTGGTTGTTGGAGGAGGTAAAAATGTAGTTTCCAGAATAAAAGAAGGAGAGCTAAATTCAGTGGGGAATTACATGCTTGAATACATATAGGAAGGGAGAATAGACAGAAGAGAATAAAGCAAAGAGTCTGCCTGAATCAGCCTTTCTGCCCCAAACCAAATCTCAGCACAACCAAATGTACACAGACGTTTTGTGAGAGTGAATTTAGTACTCATGAAAGCAAGAGGCTAACAATACTGTCTTAAATATAGACCAGTGTAGGCAGCTTCATACGCAGTTCTAGCAACACACTCTATAATCCACATACAATCCCACTGCATGATTACGATTAGTTGTGTTGAACCTTATTGCAATTGTGCAGCTTACAAAAATAGGCACTAATTGGGCCATCAAACTCAATGCTGTTTGTAACTTTGGGTAGTATTTGAGCTGAGGTCTTTTCTTTCTTGATATTCTATACTATGACTATATACCAGTATACCACTACCATTCAGCATAGCATACCACAACCAGCCCATATTCTTCTGTTTAGTCACAGAATACATAAAACATTTCCAACAGCACTGTTGCAGCAGTAGAGTTTAAAACAGCTATAAATCATTTGAAAAATAAGGTATATAGAAAGCTGGGAAGATTTCCAGATGACAAAGTTATTTAGTGGCAGAATTAGAGACAACTGAACGGAAACTTAGCCATCACAATAGCAGAAAAAAAAACAATTGTTGATAAATATGATGATTTGTTTTAGAAGGAGCAGATTTAACCTAGCATTGAGTTCTAAATGAACTAGGCAACTCAACTAAGACATCTGATCAATGTACAAATAAAATTAGAGAGTCTATAAAATGTGGAAAACAAGGAAAGTATTGTAATATTGCAATTACAGACTGTTGGTACATTTTGCATGAAAGTATTCATTTCTGGTTATATCATCTCAAAATATACGGTAAAAACAAAATCTAAAAAGGTCCAGAGATAGGTAACAAAAATGAATAAAGACCTGGAGAGACTTCCATATTAAGAGAGATTTAAAAGATTAGGGCTATGTAGTTGAAAGAGAGATTAATAAGTAGAGACTTCTTAGAGATATATAAAATAATTAATAGTATAGAAGAGGTCAATTGGGTACTCCTAGTCACCCTTCCCCATAATGTAAGAACAAAGGGGCATCCATTAAATTGAAAAGAAATACATTTAAAACTGATAAAAAGAAATACTTTTTATACACAATGCATAATTAGCCTGTTGAACTCACTGCTAAAAGCTATCATTATGCCCAAGAGCTTAGTAGGATTCTAAAAAAGGATTATGCACTTATTTGGATAATGAGAATGCCCAGGCATACCATAGGACAAAAGTGGTTGGGGGTGGAAATTTTTTTAAACTCTCATGCTTCAAGGCATAAGCCAAGTGTTATTTGCCTGGCTTTAGGAAGAAACTTATATGAACAGATTATTTTGTAAAGTCCGTGATGGGTTTTCTTAGATATTCTACTGAATTGTTTGGCATTGGCCACTTACTAGTAAGGATGTGGCACTGGACCACCATTATGATGACCTACCTAGCATGAAATCCTGTGTAGATTTTCCTAAAACTATGTCTGCTGCATGAGAATTATCAGCTGTGGGTTTTTGTGATATAGATGCTTGGGGGCTGAACTGAAAGTCCAACCTCATTTCACAGAGGCAAGGCTTTTCTTTTTAAAGGCATGTGGATTGTCACACAACTAATGAACAAACTTCATATTGTTGTTTTTTCTTGCAAAGCTTTTTGCGGTATTACAAATATTAACAGAAGCCAGTTACTCCACGGAGGTCATTATTCTGATTTATTTTGCTTTCTCAATTTGGCCATGTTTCATAGTGCCACATTTCTTTTCTCCTTTCAGTCCTTATAAAATGGCAGCCTATTCTATAGTGATGGACCTATAATATTGAAATCAATGGAACAATACTCCAGGTAACAACCTGGCCCAATGCCATTTAATAGGTCTTCAGTGTATTTGGCCTTTAATAAGGAATTCTGTAATCTCATTCCAAGAAGTGTTGTAGTTTCACTTATGTCTTCTTTTTCTGCTGCACATTTTCCTCTTTTCTATCCCCACACTTGCTCTGCTCTCTCTCATATATATCGCGTAAAAATGTGTGCGACAATGATATCGGCCATCATCCTCTGAAAGGGTAATTTTTTCTTGGAAAGAAGCATGGACGTGATGCAGAGTTCCTCCAACTTTCCTGGAGGCTAAAGTGTCACCTGCCCCTATAGGTGGAAGACTTTTCCTGAACCCTCTGTTTCCCATCTGGAGTTCAGCCTACCAACCATTAGAGTCTCAAACTAATATCAGAACCACCAAATAAGCAACCAAGAGTGACATGTTCTATTTTTTTAATGAAGATAATAATGTACTGTATTCTGACAGTGATGAAAAAAAAAAGAAGAATGCTTGAAAAGCAGGTAGTTCTCAGAGAAAGTAATCAATAGGACACAAAAATAAAACGAATGAATTAACATTTGAGATCAATTCTTAAAATTTTATATGAAATGTTTTTAAAAAACTGTTTCCATTAATTTTATTATGCTGTGTAAAATTAAAATTAAATCCAGCTATTTTTCCATAAAAGTGTAAGAAAAAATATATATAAATCCAGCATATAGTGTTCATAGATCATAAGGGACTTTGCAAGATCCTCAGATCCAGCCCCCCTGCACTAGGCAGGAAAGACAACTGGGGTCAGGTGACCCCAGCATGGTACCCGTCCAGTCTCCTCTTGAAGATTTCCAGGGTAGGTGATTGCACCACCTCTGGAGGGAGCTTATTCCACAGTCTGGACACCTGAACTGAAGACGTTTTTCCTAGTGTTAAGCCTGAAATGGTCTTCCAAGAGTTTGTGGGCATTACTCCTAGTTTTTCCTCAAGGGTTCCTTGGTGAACAGTTGTTCGTTGAGCCCTTGGTGTATTCCCCTGATATAGTGGGAAGCTGCTACCAAGTCCCCTCTCAGCCTTCTCTTTTTTTAGGCTGAAGAGCCTCAAGTCCCTTAGCGTTTCCTCGTATGGGTTGCCTTGCAAGTCTCTGCTTATATGGCTGGTTCTTCTCTGGACTCTCCCAAGCTTTTCTATGTCCTTGCTGAAGTGTGGTGCCCAGAACTGGATGCAGTACTCCAACTGCAGTCTCACCAATGCTGAGTAAAGTAAAAGAATCACTTACTTGGTTTTGCTTGAGATGCATAGGTTGATGCATACCAGAGTATTGTTTGCCCTGCTGGCTACAGCATCGCAGTGACAACTTATGTTTATACTATGGTCTGTTATTACCCCTAGGTCCCTTTCAGTCATAGTGCTAGTCAGTTTGGTGCCACTGAGCGTGTAAGTATGTTTAAGGGTTGTTTGTCCCCAGATAGAGTACTTTACACTTTTCAGTGTTAAGCTTCATCTGGTTCTGATCTGCCCAACTTGCCAGTCTGTCTAGGTCCACCTGTATCTGCAGCCTATCTTCAAGGCCACTTGGTGTCAAGACCACGTTCCCCCATAATGTGGTGTCCTCTGTGAACTTGGTCAGTGAGGTCTTCACCCCCACATCGAAATCACAGATAAAGATGTTGAAAAGCACTGAACCAAGCACAGACTCCAGAGGGACACCACTGGCTTCTTCTGACCAGCATGACACAGATCTGTTCATTAGAACTCTCTGGGTCCTACCCTGCAGCCAGCTTCCTACCCACCTAAATGTTGAGCAATTAAGCCCACAATCCTCAAATTTTCCCCTGCGAGTATCATGGGATACCAGATCAAAGGCCTTTTGGAAGTCTAGGTAAACAATGTTGACTTTATCCAGGTGATGAGTTCCCTGGTTGTAGAAGGAGATGAGATTGGTAAGACAAGACCTGCCCGCAATGAAGCCATGCTGGGTGTCATTCAGAATCCTACCTTCTACAAGCCTATTGCACATAGACTCCTTGATAAATTTTTCCAGGATTTTCCCTGGGATAGAAGTTAGGCTAATTGGCCTATAGTTAGCAGGTCCTCTCTCCTTCTTGAGAATGGGCACAACATTGGCCTTCTTCTAGTCTTCAGGGACCTCCCCCAAGCGCCACGAGTTTTGGAAGAATTTTGCCAGAGGTTCCGTGATGATCAGCCAGCTCCTTCAGCACTCTCAGATGAAGTTCATCCAGTCCTGCTAACTTATAAATGTCTAACTTTTCTAATGGATCACGCACCAGTTCAACATCAACATTAGGAAGGCGGTCATTCCCATTCTGAACCTTATCTATTATGATTTTCCCCTTAGTCTGGCGAAATACCAAAGCAAAGTAGTCATTCAGGAGTTCAGTTTTCTCCTGAATGTTGGTTACCAGCTGTCCTGAGTTGTTAAGCAATGGCCCTGCACTCCCATTTGTTTTCCTCCTGTTCCCAACATACCTAAAGAAGAACTTCTTATTGTCCTTGATTTCTGTTGCTAGTTCAGACAGAAGGGCTATTTGGATCTTTATTAGTGTGTGTTTTTAAATCAAAGAATTTATAGAAGATTTTACAACTTGCTTAGAATTTTGAAAATTATGGCACTGCTTTCAAACATAGAAAAATGTAGTCCCAATATAGAATTTCTTAATTAGATCTATATTATGCATTGGTATGCTTTAGAGGTGCATTGCAAACTTTTCTTAGTAATGGCTAATCTCATATTGAAGTATCAGATGCCCTTATGAAATAGATATATTGTTTTTATTAATCTATGGCCCCATCTACATATTACGTTTAAGATGTGGTTAGCCATTTGATCACATCTTACATGATCACCTGGTCACATGCATTGGCAGTGCATAGGGGTGCATGTGGGTGCACATGCACCCCCTGAGATTGGTGGTGCACCCCCTGCAAAAAGTGCCACTGACACTGTTGGCGCCTGTGGGTGGTTGCCACTTGCCACTCCCCCCCTCGCCACCAACACCACCGACAGCATCTGCATGCAGCCCCTAATCGCTGCTGGCCACCACCAACACTGCCGGCAGTGTCTGCAGGTGGCTGCCAACCACTGGTCAGCGCTCGCCACCCCCCACCGCTGACAGTGCCATGGCCACCTATGGAAGCTCACTGCTTGATGCCACCATCCTCCCACTGCCAACTGTGCTGTTACTGCATGCGGTAGCTCACCATACCCCCCTCCAGCCTCCAGGGGCACACAGTGTTCATGGTCACATGTTCAGTTAGTTAAATGATGTGATATAGAGGAACACGCTACTAAGTTATTCCACAAAATATTGAATAACTTTGTAGCTGCTTTCTATCATGCTGTTAACTGAATGTGTGGCCAGGGGCCCTATGGCTAGGAGCCCTGTCAGCTGACTGGAGCTCTCAGCTGGGAGAGCCCACATGCACCCCCAAGTCTGGGAGCCTCCAGCTGATGCTGGCTCCCAGCCACAGGAATGTATGCCCCCCTAGTTAGGAGCCCCATCAGCTGACAGGGTTCTCAGCCTTTGGGGTGCACCATGCACCTCTGGCTGCAAGACTATATCTGTCATGGTGTCCCAGCTGCAGGGGTGTATGGAGCACCCCCACAGCTGGGATACTGTGTCAGTTGTGGTCTTCCTGTCATGGAGACCCCTGGGGTGCCCCTGATGCTGGGAGCCCAGGACAGCTGATGAGGCTCCAGCCACGAGAGCTTGCTTCTTGCTGCTGCATGAGGAGCCCAAGATCAGGTTTCCCCTCTACCAGCTATAAAAAGTTGCGCTGAGATCTGATGTGCAATCCCAAAAAATCATGCCTCCTGCCATGCACATATGGCATGGCAGGAAGAGCAACTGTGTGGATTGCACATGAAATCCCAACACACCTTTACCTGCACATGTAGGGGGACCCTAGAAGTAGCCAATGCTATTTAAATTGGACTATATTCAGGATGACCAGCTAGTAACCAGAATAACCAAGTACTTCACAGGATTAATACTGAAACAGTCTATGTCTGTACTTTTAGGATTTGGCCCATAGACCCAATTCAATTTGTTGGCCAACCTGGCACTGGTCGTTCAACCCATGGGGCCAAACAGCTGGGTACCACTAGTATAATCCATTAATGCCAATGAAGAACTATTTTCTAAATTCCCTTTAAATTCAGCTAAATTTGTACCCCTCGTGAAAAAGTAGAATGCTTTAATTGCTATTGGCCTGTCCTGCACTGTACGTTAATACTACAGTGGCACATCTACAGATGTTTACTGCACAGTAGGCTAATTAGCTGCACAGTAAGTGTCATGTGTTTACACGGGTGTAGGTTGTAGCCGTGTTGGTCTAAGGACATAGGCAGATAAGGTTCCTTGGGTGAATCTGATATCTTTTATTAGACCAACCCAAATAGTTGGAGAATAGTTATATAGCAAGCTTTCGTGTTCAAAAACCCTTCGTCAGGCTAAGGAAGTTTCAGCAGTTGGTGTGTGCTCTTCCTGGATGGAATGAAAAGTAAAGAAGCCAGAGGCTGGGCTGGGGAGTCAGTTGTCAGGCAGATTATAATGTGTCAAAAATCCAATGTCTATATTTAGTCCATGATTTTTAGTATCCAGGAGGTTGATGAAGTGGAGTTCATTCCACATGTTTACACGTGCACCCCTGTAAGGCTGGAGTAAACCAATTTACTCCACAGCAGCACATGTGTAGATGCTGCCCCTGCTGGCTAGATCATGAATGTGCTTCAGTGTGATGGCTGAATGCCAGTTAGGCTCCACACTGAAGCACACTTATGCCCCAGCCAGCCCATCTGAAACACATTGAGCTGGGGGGACCAGTCCCACACTGGCAGGCTGACCCCTGGGATTCCATCAGCTGGGGTTTCTCTGACCCAGCTCAACATGCTGTGCTCCTGGGCACACTTGGAGCCCTGTACCTGGGAGCAATAAACTCTAAAGCAATAAGCTCCAGAGTTTATTCAAGTGCATTAATATGGGTATGTAGATGCATCCTTAGAAGCTAAAAAAAATCTTCCTGCTGGTATAAGGCTTCCATTACTAGTTCAGCAAAAATGTGTAACACCAAATTTTAAGGTCTCTGGCCCATAACAGAATTTTGGCCTCCTCACTAATTTGTGAGAAGGGGTTATGAGAATTTGACACTTGTAGAGAGAGAAAGAGGCAAGTTTTTTTTCCCCCTGGCAAGCTGACTAATGGTAGAAGGAAGGGAACAAAGAAAAGAGAAAAATGGAACAATGGTGGCAGATGCTAGAACAGGGTATATCATACCCATAGCCCAGTGAGTCTCAACCAAGGAGCTAGGGCACACAGGAATTCTTCAAGATCCTTTGAATGGTGCTACAGGAAGTGTGATGAAATAAGCAAGGTGTGAGAAGATAAACAGATGTGGGCAGGCCGTCTCTGCTTGACTGCTCCCCTGCCACACTGCAAGGAAGTAACAACTGCAATAAATTAATTCGTTTTTGAAATTATGTGCAACTGAAGTCACAAGTTATGGAGGGGGAGTCTAACAACAGGTTCCTTGAGTCTCAAAAGGTTGAGAAACATGGATATAGCCCATAGAAAGGAAAGTTACTGGAAAGAAGGGTGGGGAAGAGGGAGAAAGGAAACACAGCTTTTCCCCTTCTTCATAAAGTTTTAAGGCATATGAGAATTTTATGATAGGAGGCCTAAGATGACCAATCTTTGACACTGAGCTGCAAATTAAATCATAGCCTAATTTTTCCAGGGGGGACAAGCACATCTTTATTTATAAATGTATACAGTGCACAATCATACATTCAATATAAAAAGTCTTAATTTCTTTTTCCCCTAAAACAAACAAAAACCTTTGTCCCCAAAACACTGATCTGTATTACTGTTGGAAAAGATGCAATGATGTCATACAGAAAGAGACCTCTTGATTTGTTACTGACACTTATTTCTGTAACACAATGCTAGTTGATTCTTCAGGGCAGAAAGCCTGCGTTTTCTCTTGCCTTGAGCAAAATTCCCTAAAAACTGTTAGGCAGGAAATTTAATATCCAATATCCTACCATATTCTCACTTCATTATCCCACTATAGGTTCACATGTAACCAGAAAAAGAGATGAAGGAAAAATGCTGTGCAAAAAATAACAGCGTGACTCTGAATACCTTAATGCTTTCAGAGAATCCTAATGCATAGGGTATTTTCACGTGACTTTGTTTTTAATATCCATTCCAATGCATCTAATTATATGCTTTACTTGACACTGAAGTAGTTGCTTGGAAAGATTTAAAGAAATGTCACAAGGTAGTGGTCCAGATTTTAAGCTAGGAGTGGGCAAAATGGTTAATCCGGCTGGTAGCCGGCATCCATTTCCCAGGAGCCCCTGCCCATGTTGCTGCAGCCAATTTCCATGGAGATCCCAGGAGTGGCAGAGCCATGATATCATGGGGCCAGGTTTTCCATGGAGACTGGCCCCAGCAGCACTGGCAGGGTATGTGGCTGGGTGGGGAGCTGCTTCAGGGCTGGGATCTTGTGACAATGACAGCATGGTCCAGAGCTGCGATCTGTTACCTTCATGCCCTTGCCTGGGGTGTGCGGGCACCATATTGCAGCTCTGCCCTGGCTCTGAAACATGCTATCACTGCCGCAAGATCCCAAGCGCAGAGCAGCTCCCCACCCAGCCGCGCACCACCCCCCAGTGCTGCTGGAGCCAGTCTCCATGGAAGCCCTGGCCCTGCACTGTCCTGGCCCTGCTGCTCCTGGGATGTCCACTGGCCGCAGCAACATGGGTAGGGGCTGCTGGGAAATGGAGTCTGCCATAGGTTGGATTTGCCCCCCCCCCCCCCGCAAGCTATGGTCAAGAAGCACTCAAGTCATAGCAGAAGAAAACACACACATTTGAAAGAAAACCTTGAGCAAACCACACTTGTCCAGGCTATAGTGTATGCGGAGATAACCCTCTGTTTTTTCACCAAGGTCATTTTTTTAGCATTTTTGCAAAGAAAAGGGGTTGGGCATGATCTGGTCTAATAAGAGATCTCCCTTATGTAAGAGTGAAGTCTATCCAGTTGGTGAAGAAACTAATCAACATTACACTAGGCACTTTGAGGAGCTATTTAGCTCCAGCTGGGACTGAACAGGTGACCTCTTAACCCATTTTCCTGTCCATTGTCACATCAGGTCAGCTCAGATAGCTGCACAATACACGTATTCATAGAAGGAGCTTTTTGTCCCTGGGTTCTCCAGCTCTGTTTCCCAGCTCCTGCCTGGCCTCCAGTTTCTCCCCTTCCTCTTGTCTCCTGACTTTGGGTCTTCTTCTGCATAAGGGAATTTTTGTCTGTTTATTTGCTCTGTTACATGCTGAGATGTTTTACGTGTAAAACAACCCTGGAGGAGCTTCAAGAGCTTGGAAACGCATGAGTATGGAACTGGTATTCCTGAAAGGTGTTGACTGGCCTTAGGGTGATTACCTCAGTTTATTCTTAAACAGATGCAGCATAAACAGCAGCTAGCTACACTCCTCATACCTCCAAAGAACCTCCAAGCTGAACCTTAGGAATCCCACCTGGGGTCAGTGGTATTGCTTATTCGGTTTGCCTTGTCAATCCTTAGCTATTTGAAACTTGCCAAAAAGTATGCCCATTAATATCACATGTAGTGGTGATTTTTTTTTTTTTTAAATAGATGAAGACTATAAAGATAATTTCACATAGGCCACTGACATCTGTCACATGGTAGTAACTTCTGTTCTTTACCAATTTGTGCTGGATTCTTGTGTGGGGCTGGCCTGCCCAGGTCCTGATCCTGCCACACAGGGCTGGGAAGTTTGGGAGCAGGGTAGCATTCACAGTGTTAATTGCCTCATGGACCAGAAGATATGACTCCATGGACTGGATCTGACCTGCAGGTCAGGAGTTTAGCACGCATGGACTGGACAGATGGTAGAGAGTTTTAATCAGCACACGTATGGAAGTGTTCTACATAACTCTAGCAATGCTTTGGAACTCATAGCTCTATCATTGCTACCCCTTGCTGATAAAACTCTCATATTCCACTACACTTTATGCATCTTCACCTAAACATACATTGTACATGTATACAAAGTTAATGGGACTACTCTTGTGACAAAGGTTTGGTCTATAGATCTGAGTATAGGATTTATAATCACACCTTGTATATCCACTGTGAGGTAGACTATGAAAGAGATTAGCTTAGTCATCCTGCCCTATCATAAGCAAGAGAAAATACTTTGCTAAATTACTGATAATTGAACAATTCCTGAAAGTGATACACTAACAGAAGTGAGAATGATGAGACAGCCCAGGGGCCCATGCTGCTAAAATGAACCTTAGCAGATAGGAATTCTGTTTCCTTACAAAATTGTTGTTCTCTTGCATTCTTTTTACATGAGCTATTTTTCATTTGTAGCATTGGTGTAAATTATGCACAGCAGACTTATTCATTTAATAGGTTCAGGTCAGAAAGTTACTGTATTTCAGCACTTGGTGTTCAGGGATTTTGTAATTTATGAAGTTTATTAATTTAGCAGGTATTTGTTTAAAATGCCATTTTCCCCTTCACTAGGCATTTGCTGTAAAACAAAAAGTGTCTTGTCAACATAGCAGAATTCCACAGAAATTCCCTTATTATGATACAGGTGTGAAAGTCTATGAAATTAGACAAAATAGCTAAAGAATACAACTAGAAATAAAATTAGCAACATAAGGAGGTAAAATAACAGTTTGTTGCCTTGTTTTTCCTCCAAGAAATAAGGTGGGTGAGAATCTGAAGGAGAGTGTTAACAGACCATATCTTGTAGTTCACTGTGTAGTACAGCAGGTAGCAACAATTAAAGAAATGGGTAAATGCCAGCCTCTCAAAACAGTAATTTTGCAACCACGTTGAAATCATTGTGCTTGATTATCTGTAGCTAAATTCTACCTCATGCCACCACACAGAATAGTGGGAAGACATTAGGAACTTTCTGCTATATTGTGCAGCCCAGGTGTCCAGCTTCCAGGAGAATTCAGAATAGATATCAAGATGGTTTTTCAGGGAAATACAGCACCCAAAAGAAGAGGGGGCGGAGGATAAAGCATTAGCCCCCTGCTTATTGGCTAACCATAAGGGGCAGCTATGCTACACTGAAGTTGCACATCAATTTATACTCCTACAAGTGCCTGCAACACCATGATAGGGTATAGGCCTATGGCAATGTAGCTCTACTCCACTTAGTACAGAAGGGTATTTTGGGGGCAAGGGCTAACACTTCTACAGTATCCAGAGTTGCCAGTTGTCTTTAAATTTATGGACCATCTGTACAGAAAGATGAGAAGTACCCATCCAAAAAGCCTTGGAGGAGGAGGGAAAGAGCCATCAGTAAAAAAACCTAAGTAACTGGGAGCTCTGTAAAGAGGCTGGAGGCAAGTATTCATGGCCAGAGTAGAGTATTGCTACCTGAGCAGGAGTGTGGCATCCTGCAGGGAGCATTTTCTCAGGGCTTTGTAACTCAGAGGAACCTCCATAGCTCCCTTCTTCTCCAAAACAATATGCTGCTAAGTCTCATCACCTGTCTCTAATACTGTTCACCTTACAGGTAGGTAGATAGTAGTCCTTTTTGGGAGTGTGTGTGTGGAGCAGGTTGGGGGAGGGTCAGGGGGCAGGCAGCATTGCAGTTGGATGTATTGGGGTATAGGGTTAAGTGGGGGACCTCTGAGGAGTCAAACCATTGCTGCAGTGAAGCAGGGTTGCCCCCTCCTGCCCCCCCCCATTTTTTTAAACTGATAATCTGCAGTAAGAAAAAAAAAGTCAATATATAATTTTTACTGATAAGTTCCTGATAAACTTTTTACTAGCACCCATTTGGTTTTGTTGTCTTTTTTTATTTTTATCACTATAGTTAGAATTAAACCCCTAAATTTGAGCCTGGCCCCAGGAGGGGAATTGTTCCCCCCCCCCCCCCATGTCAAATTATCAGTTTTGGGGTATAGTGATTAAAAACTCCAGTTAAACACTTAAACTGGAGCCAATAGCCAGTTTGAAATATGTTTGCATTTAGCCTAACATCTGATTTTGTTTCATATGATATTTCTTCCTACCATAATAGTCTTTTCATTATTTCAGGGATCAGAGACATAACATATTATATTTGCCTGAGAGCAAGCACAGTTTTTTTCTGGGGTCTGGCATCCCATATGCTTTGTGTATACATCAAGGGTCATCTGTTGTGCTTAAAAATATGGTGCAAATGATTTTAGCAGTATATTGCTAATGCTTACATCTACAGTCTTATGTAAAATTAATTTTCTCTTTTGTCTGTAGTTGCAACTTGGAACACTTTCCTTATATGCACTATAAAATGTTAATAGCAAAATTTAGTATGACTTTATGACTGTGGTGTCATTTTTCTCAGCTTGATCAGCTCTTTCAAATGGCATCATTATGATCAAAGTTGTTTACAATAATAAAGCAAGACTAGTTTCAATAAAATAGTAGGTGCCTTTACAGTTAAAGAGTATCTGGCATTTAAGAATGCAGTAGCTACTTTTTCTGTGGGTGCAGAATCATAATAAGTCCACAACATAACAGAGTTAATGCATGTAATTACAAGATTGTCCCCTAAGGATTTGAGGGCATGGAAAGAGACAACAGGAAATACATTATGAATCTGAAAGTGAAGAGAAGAGAGATAAATTGTATGTATTGGTGATATAAGGAAAAATAAATGCACCAAAGCTCTGAATGTCAGAAACTAGATTATTCTAATGCAACATCATTCTTCACTGATAAACTTGTCACAGATTATTGATTTGTAAGAAGAACATGGTGACACTTTAAATTAAGGTACATTTATAAATATTTTACTAATGTTACATGATTAATAGAAAATACTTTTAAAAATACATAATTGTAGGTATGCCCCAACATGTGGGAACACATATGGATGGTTTTTCAAAAGATTTTAATAAATGATGTGCTAGCTACTAGTTATAAAGCATTAATAAACTGGAGCATACATTTTTTATAAAACATAGGTCACTACAAAATGTTGAGAGATCTCATAATATTACAGAGGCATAAATGACAAGTGAAGGTACATGGGAATGGTGAAGCAGGCCCATTGACTATAATGCAAGTGCTTGGACCTCACAAAACCACTGCATTAACAAGAACCTAGAGTAAAATCCAGATTTAGCATGTTTACATACATTGCAAAACAGAACTGTGCTAGCTAGCTTTGTATGCATGAGCTCAAGACCTGGAAGTAGTGTAGGCATGTCAGCATGTCACCGCACCTGGACTTTTGCTTCTCAGCAGAGACAGTTGACCTAGGGACAGAGCCAAGACAATACAACTATATTGCTTCAAATTCCACAGCTAGCATAGAATCAATGGACCGGAAAGGACCTGGAAGACCAGTCTGGTCCCCTATCATAGGTAGGAGGTTAATGAGCTCAAATAAGCTCAACAAAGTGCTTTTCCAGCCTCCATTTGAACACCTCCAAGGATGGCAACCACACCATGTGTAGAGCTAGCTTGAATAACTGTACACAGCACTGCCTTGCACTATATAGACATATCCTCAGACAACACCAGCTAGGACTTCTGGAGAATGGTCGACCTGACCTAAGATAACACTATCTCTGAGGTACATTTTGGTTCCTGTTTTTCCTACATGGCCAAGAAAGGGATTTCCCCAGGAGGGTTTGGCAGGATCAGGGGGACTGGTGGTGGGGTAGAGGGGCTCTCTTCCCCACCCCCTTGGACTAGAGTCAGGGGGCATTTTTAGCCCTCCATCCCAGATGAACAACCCCCCGCCCATCCTGTGCACCCTTCCTCCAACCCCAACTTACTTGCTCTGGTCCTAGCACTGGTGAATGCTAGTAACACTGGCACTGGAAGTGTCTTTCAGGAAGGGGGGGACACTGTTCATCTAGAGGGGGGAGAGGGACCGGTGCCAGGGAGGAGGTAGGAAAGTGCAACCCCACAGCTTTCCCAGCCCTGAGACTGTGTTGGGAATGTACAGAAATTCCAGACAGATTAGTCTAAAAATGGTGAACCTGATCCAACCGAGTGTACCTTGGAGTTAAAGGCAGTGTGCATGAACAGAGCGCACAAACAGGAGAACTCTGAAAGGGCGTGTCAGCATTCGCGCAAGGCAGGCATGCAGCAGGAGCCAGGAAGGAGTCTGCAGCAAGAGAGGGAGGAAGACTCGCAGCTTCATGGACATGGTAAGAACACGGGGAGCGGCTGCTAGGGACCGCAACCTGGTGGTAAGGATGCGGAGGGTGGTCACTAGGGACCCCGCCCCAGTGGTGCCACCTACCCTGAGCTCCTCTGAGGCCTCCACCCAGACGGAGCCCCTGGTGGTGCTAGCGGCCCCTTGCCCTCCATCCCGCATCTGTGGGGGCTGCCTGGTGGGAACCCAGAGGCCATGGGTGAGAGAGGGGTCTGGAGGCTCCCTTGCCTGTCCCTCTTGTGCCCAACTTAGGTCCCTGGAGGAGCAGGTGAGGAAGCTCCAGGCCAAAGTGAACAGGCTACAGGGGATCAGGGCTGTGGAGGATGAAAGTGACACATATTTCCATTCTCTGCAGGATCAGTCTTCCAACAGACAGACCTCCCAGGAGAGACACACAGCTGAGGAATGGAAGAAGGTGACCACCAGAACCAGGGCTAGCATGGTGGCGGCTCCCCAGATACAATTGGGGAACAGATTCGAGGCCTTGGTAGCCTTAGAGGAGAAGGTTGAAGAAGTTGCCTCTGGGGGGGATGGTGCCACTCTACACATGGCACAGTCTGAACATGGACGGAACACCATGAGGAAGAAACACCGAGTCCTTGTCATCGGAGACTCCATCCTGAGGGGAACAGAGGGTCCCATCTGCTGACCCGATCACGTGAGGCACCCATGGCGCGTGAGGTCTGCTGCCTGCCTGGGGCTCGGATTCAGGATGTTACAGGCATAATCCCAGACCTTATTCAACCCTTGGACCAGCACCCCATGGTCCTAGTTCATGTGAGAACAAATGACACAACGGGGAGCAGTCCAGACCACATCATGAAGGACTACGAGGCTCTGGGGGCCAAGCTCAAGGAGATGGGGATGCAGGTGGTATTTTCCTTTATTCTCCCGGTAAGTAGACACTGATGGCACCACGAGGCCTACATCGGAGTAGTCAACCGGCAGCTTCGGAGTTGGTGCTACCAGGCAGGCCTCGAGTTCCTAGACAACGACCCACATTTTTGTGCAGGGGCCATGCTTGGGTGGGCTGGGCTTCACCTCTCCCCTAAAGGCAAGTGTGTCTTTTCTTCCAGGTTGGCTGATCTTGTACGGTGTGATTTAAACTAGCTTTGCCAGGGGATGGGGCCATAGGGGGAAATAACATCTCCCAGCCAAGACAGACAAGCACAAGAAGTACCCAGGTAAGTGGCAGGTGTCCAGATAGTCCTGGGATCAGGGGGGTGGTGCATACACTCCCAGGAGGCCTTAAATGCCTCTACACTAATGCTCATAGTATGGGGAACAAGCAGGAGGAACTTGCCGTCCTGCTAGCTAACACAAACCCAGACATAGTGGGGCTCACTGAAATGTGGGATTCAACCCATAACTGGGCAGTAACCATCAAGGGCTATAAGCTGTACAGGAGAGAGAGAGAACAGGGAGGAAAGGTGGCACTGTGGTCCTCTATGTTAAAGATCAGTACACGTCCTCAACAAACAGCACTGGGTCAGAGGAGGAGCAGACTGAAGTGTTCTGAGTTAGAATTCAAGGGGGTCATGGGGAAAGGGACTTAACGGTGGGTGTCTACTACAGACCACCCAACCAGGAGGAAGAGCTGGACTGGGAATTCTCAGGTCAGCATATGGAGGCAGTTAAGTCAAGGGATGTGGTCATCATGGGTGACCTAAACTACCTGGACATCTGCTGGGAGGAGCAGTCAGCCAGGTATGACCACTCACATAGGTTCCTAGCCAAGATTCAGGACCTCCACCTAACCCAGGAGGTGCACAGTCCCACCAAGGGAAATGCCTTGTTGGTTCTGGTCCTGGCCACAGGCTCCGGCCTGGTGAGGGAACTGCAGATTCTCAACCATCTGAGCGATAGCGACCATCGTCTACTGGAAGTGCAGGGTGTCAAGGGCCTGCAGCAAGGCAGCAGCCCTGGACTTCAGGGGGGCCAATTTCATTAAGTTAAGAAGATTAGTTGGTGAGGCACTGAGGTCCTGGAGAGGAGGGGAGCTGGGAGTCCAAGAAGAGTGGTCATTCCTTAAGGAGACAGCTAAGGCAGAGACAGAACTGGGACTAGCGACTTGGATCAAGGATAACAAGAAGTCCTTTTTTAAATACATAGGGAATAAAAAGAAGGCACTGGGTAACATGGGGCCCCTGCAGGATGCACTTGGAAATCTGGTGGTCGCACCAGACGATAAAGCTGACATCTATAACAAATTCCTTGCCCCCATTTTTCTGAGCAGGGACCAGGACATCCCTCCCCCACCGGGATTCCAGATGGACCCAGGAGAGGCACAGCCAGGCCCAGGGTCAGTGAGGACCTAGTCAGGGAACTTCTGGAGGGACTGGACGTGTTCAAATCAGCAGGTCCAGATGATCTCCACCCCAGGGTGCTGGGGGAATTGGCAGGGGTCACTGCGGGACCCCTGGCACAGCTTTACGAGCACTTGTGGTGCTCTGGCGAGGTGCCAGAGGACCGGAAAAGGGCCAATGTGGTTCCCATTTTCAAAAAAGGGAGGAAGAAGGACCCAGGAAACTATAGGCCTGTGTCACGGCAGGGTCCTCACGGAGGGCCGTGATCTCCTTAAGGTCCCTCGCTCCGTGTACAGGCCGGCCCAAGGCACACTCTAATTCTCGCCCGCCACGTCTTGTTGGAAATATATTAGGGAGGCTGCCTACGACTCCCTAGGCACGGCTACTCGGGACCTCTGTCCCCGCAGTTCTTCCGGACCCCCTGGGGGTCTCCCGATACAGTGGGTGTTCCTCGGACACCCTAGCCTTATGGGCTATGCGTGGCTCCTACCTCCCCTGATACCATGCCCCAAGCCTCGCAGATGTAATAGACGTTGTCCGGTCTGTACGCCTGCTTCCCGGGCCTCCTCTATAGTGTAGCCCACTCTGGGCTCTCTCTCTCGTACCCAGTCTCTCGCTGGGACTCTCCTGATGGTGCGGTCCCGCTCAGGGACTCCCTAGCAGGCCCCGGCCCTTCCGGCCAACCGCACGGGTACCCTCTCTGACCCCGGCTCACCGTGCTGCTACTCCCTGTCTTCTCAGGGGCAACCGCAGCACCCTGCCTTGGTCTGAGGGGTGTTGCCGCACTAGCCTGCGGCCAGGCTCGCTATGCCCGTCTCGGGCTCCTCGATATGGCCCCTCTAGGGCTCCTCAGTAATGGCCCCTCTCTAGGGCTCCTCAGTATGGCACTCCCCCTCTTTGGGGCTCGCCGCGCCCCCACGGGGCTTCTCAATCATATACAACTCTCTAGCGGGCCTCCGGTCCTATGGGCCAACCGCACGGGCACCCTCTCTGACCCTGGCTCACCGCGCTGCTACTCCCTGTCTTCTCGGGGCAACCGCAGCGCCCTGCCTCAGTCTGAGGGGTGTTACCACACTAGCCTGCGGCCGGGCTCGCTATGCCCGTCTTGGGCTTCTCAGTAATTGCCCCTCTCTCTAGGGCTCCTCAGTATGGCGCTCCCCCTCTTTGGGGCTCGCCGTGCCCACACTGGGCTACTCAATAATACCGCCCCTTTCCTGGGGCCGGGGTCTATGTTCCCCCACACGCAATCCGGGGTCTAGGTCCCCGTCTGCAACCTACGGGTTGCGCCCGCGACCCACTGGCCGCGCTCCTCGCCACCCGTTGCTCACGCACTGGCGTGCGAGCTGCGCCTTCCCTGGCGCTATGAAAATAATGCACCCTCTTGGCTCTAGGGCACCCCACACTCTCTGGGGTCCCTGTGATTGAGGCCTCCTCCAACCCCTACAGCCTCACCCAAGCCTCCGGGTGTAATAACATAAACACAATGCAAAACCACAAGCCCCTAGGCTGTAACATAACCACAAGCCGCATGGCCATAACTCAGTATCATAGCTCGAGCCTCCAGGGCTATCATGAGCTGTACTTGCAACTCAGGCTCCTTCCCATATCTCGACTGAGGGAGCTCCTGCCTCTCTGGCTGCTGGCAGAGAACTGCCAGCCTGGCTTCGGCCCTGGGCTTTATAAGGGCCAGGCCCTGCCCCCTACAGGCAGCTGGCTCCCCTTAGTTGCTCCGGCAACCCACAGCTGTGCTCAATTAGCTCTGCCAGGGCTCTCTCCTTGGCAGTTTCTCCTCTCTAGGAGCAGGCACTAAGGTGCCCTGCGACAGCCTGTTAGTCTTACCTCGGTCCTCAGGAAGCTCTTTGAGAAAATTATCCAGGAGCACATCAGTGAGGGACCAGCAGGAGAGATTATGCTTAGGGGCAACCAACATGGGTTCATTAGAGGCAGGTCCTGTCAGACCAACCTGGTAGCCTTCTAAAATCCTTGGACACAGGTGTCACGGTGGATGTAAACTTTCTGGACTTTAGGAAGGCCTTCGACACTGTCTCCCACCCCATTCTCATTAAAAAAATTAGATGACCGCGGTGTTGATGCCTACACAGTCAGATGGGTTGCTAACTGGCTGGAGGGCCGCACCCAGAGAGTGGTGGTGGACAGGTCATTTTCGACCTGGAGGGATGTGGGCAGTGGGGTTCCCCAGGGCTTGGTCCTCGAGCCCGCACTGTTCAACATTTTCATCAGCGACTTGGATGAGGGGTGAAAAGCACCTTGTTCAAATTTGCAGATGACACTAAGATGTGGGGAGAAGTGGGCACGCTAGAAGGGAGGGACAGGCTACAACTAGATCTGGACAAGTTACAGAGGTGGGCGGATGAGAACAGGATGGGTTTCAATGCTGACAAGTGCAAGGTGCTGCACCTGGGGAGGAAGAACCAGCAGGATACCTACAGGCTGGGGAACTCCCTTCTAGTCAGCACAGAGGCAGAAAAGGATCTTAGAATCACTGTTGATTCCAAGATGAACATGGGCCACCAATGTGAGGACGTGGTCAGTAAAGCTAACCGTACCTTGTCCTGCATCCAGAGATGCATCATGAGAAGGTCCAAGGAGGTGATCCTCCCACTGTATGCAACATTGGTCAGGCTGCAGCTGGAGTACTGTGTCCAGTTCTGGGTGCCCCACTTCAGGAGGGATGTGGACGGCATTGAGGGTCCAAAGGAGGGCCACTTGCATTATCAGGGGCCAGCAGGGCAGGCCCTACGAGGAGAGGCTAGGGGACCTGAGCATGTTCAGCCTCCACAAGAGAAGGCTGAGGGGGGATCTGGTGGCTGGCTATAAATTACCAAGGGAGACCAGCATGCAGTGGGAGAGTCCCTGTTCCCCCAAGCCCTACTGGGAGTAATAAGGAATAACGGCCATACATTGACTGAGAGTAGATTCAGGCTAGATATTAAGAGGCACTACTTCACAGTCAGGGCAGCTAGGATCTGGAACCAACTTCCAAGGGAAGCGGTGCTTGCTTCTACCCTGGCAGTCTTCAGAAGGAGGCTAGATAGACACCTAGCCAGGGTTGTTTGACCCAAGTGTTCTTTCCTGGCGAGGCAGGGGGTCGGACTTGATGACCTGCTCAGGTCCCTTCTGACCTTACCAACTGAAATTATGAAACCTCCCCAAATACCAGTACACAGCCTGAATGACCACTAGTCAACAGGAAACATGGAGCACAAGGATGCATGTGAACTTTCCCCCTACCTTCTCTGATTTTAGGTACTTCACTCAGTGCTACAATCCATTCAGTCTCCAGAACACAAAGACCTCTTTTGAGAGTAGATGCCCAACATAAATTGAGGCATTTCCACACGCCTAGAAACCTACATTTAGGCATGTAGAGATTTTTGCAATCCAGCACTTACATGTCAAAGCAATTTTGACACTTGTGGAATTCTGCTAACCTTTGTACACCTAACTGGTAGTTCTCCAGCCATGTAAGCACACTTTCTGGTACCTAAGTATAGTTTCCACTTGTATTAACATTGCAGTGTGGATGCATAAGTATACATGCATATTCTGAGTGTGCTTAGTAGACTATATACTGGCTGGACAGATACACAACTGTGTACATGTGCAAGTCACAAAGTTTATCCAGACAAAAACCCATAGCTACAGACTGTTAAATCCTCCCATATTTTGGGTCAGTGGTTAGGGGCCTCACCCAGAATGAAGGGAAGTTGGATTCTATACCCATCCACTACCAGCCCAGAAAGATGATGTGCCTCTCCAACTTCCCAAAGTAGTATATTAAAATCACCACACTACAGGTTAGGCATGAGCTAGCATACTTTCTAAGTCAACATGCTCCTTCTAAAATTGGTCCCTGGGAGGTTGAGAGAGGACTCTGCATTCTAGCTTGGACTCTTGATTGCAACAGAACAGAAATTTTCCCATTGCTCCATCCATTTTATCCAATCACTACAGAATCCAAATTGCAATGGCTCAGCTTTAAAGTAAGTGTTGTAAAAGAATCTAGGTAATGTGGCATTGTGGCACCTGTAGCATGATAGCTAGAGCACTGCATTGAGAAGTTGAAGCAGTTTCAAGCCCTCTCTGGGTAAGAAGTGCCTAAGAACTTGGGGGTTTTCTGCTTTTTAGGCAAATTCCCATAACCACTCAGCTATTAGAGCAGTGGTTCTCAACCTTTTCAGGCTCAAGGCACCCCTTTTAAGACTCAAGACACTCCTTCATAACTTTTGTGAATTAAACACCGCACTTCAAAACCTAATGTATTTATTACAGTACTTACCTCCTTGCAGAGAAGTCAGACAGTGGGGCAGGAACCACCAAGCAGGGAAAGCTTAAGCCTTACCTTGTCTATCTCTTCATACTGGGAGCTTGCCTTGATCTAATTATCTCCTCACATCTCCCTTATCTCCTCACATTTCCTGCAGCACCCTTCAAAGGATTTTGCAGCACCCCAATTGTGAACCACTACATTAAAGCTAGAATATTAATGGCCCTTTTATGAAAAGATGCAGAAACTCTTTAAAAAGCTAGAAGGATCTGCTTGCCCTGACTGGTAATGAGGTACAGCTGGGAAAAATCTGATCCCTAGCAGGTTCTCAGATGAGAGCATTTATAAAGGTCCCTCCCTGAGGAACAGGGTAGAAAACTTTCATAGTCTCCTTTCCTATTATCTGGTGAAGTGAGTTGTCACTTATGAAAACTTATGCATTTCTGAATCAGTTAGCCTATAAAGTGCATCTCAACCTTGCCTCATGAGCTGAAAAAGGCAATAATACTTGTTCAATTTTCTTTGTTGTGAGAAGTCAGTAGAAGGGCCTACATCTTTTCTGCTAACAGAAGTTTCAAAGTAAAGAAACTGCTGTTGTTTGAACCCTGAAATGGGGCATAGCTGTAAAATGCACTAAGCCTGCTGACCGAAGGCACAACCAGCTCTTACCCCATTTTCCTGCCCCTGAGACAGCCAAATTAGCTCTTCAGTAAATGCACAGCCTACTGAGGATGCTTTGTGTATGATTAGACATCCACACTACATGGAAACAAACTGTTCAGGAGTGCCAAAAATACCACCTACATGGATGGGTAAGTGCTGTGTAGTTGCACAAATTGCACCAGAATTCCACCCTGAGTTTTGTGGCTGCTGGGAGGGATATAGTCTATATTGCTTTCTCATAATTCGGCATCTAAATCCTGTTTAGGCACCTATGGGAACAGCTTGGAACTGGCCCTTTGTCTGTAGTGTTTAGTGACAAAGCTTTAGGTGAAATTCAAGGGATAGTGGTTGCAATGAATAAGATAATACTAGAAATAATGATACTGCATTTCACACAGGTGAGAAAATTGATGTATGATCCTTTGGTTAAGGCTGGGACTCATGATTTAATTTGCATCCTTGGCTCTGCCATGTGCTTTCTCTGTGACTTTGGGAAAACCAGTCTAGGTCTAAATGGTAAATTTACCATGCCCAGCAACAGCTCTCACAACCATACTGGGCTTCTATTGGGCTGCTTCCTAAATTGAAAGCATTAGAGTCATGTCTGAGCAGTTGCTGCAGACTGGTTCATTTCTGCTGTCACTAAGGGTGCAGACAGAAGTGATAATTTTGGCCTGATTTGGCCACAAAGCAGTCTATAACATGACCAAGCACAAGTGCATAGCTGTACACAGCATCAAAAATGGCCACTTAGGTGAAAATCTACCCCTCATTGCATAAGGTATCAGATAAAGACATTTCAAAATCTAGCATCATCTTTAATTTGTATCTGTGGAGCTCCCAGCCTGTTGCTGTTTTCAAAATGGGAGGGGGGAAAGGGAGAGGAGGGAGTTCAGTCTGGGGGTGTTTCAGTCCCCTTGGAGGATGGCACAGGCGTATTGGAGGCCCCCTGAGGTGGGGGGAGAGGGGCGCTCCAATTCACCCACTCCACAGTTCAGCACCAGCTGGGGAGCCCCAGGAATCAGCTCCCTCTACTGCCTTTCCCCCCACCCCATTCTGAAAACAGTGAGCACTGGCAGAGAGCTGTGGCCATTGTGATGGGAACCTGGCTACAGGCTTCCAGCCCGCAGCTAGATTCCTCTCCCCCTGGAACTAACAGTGAACTTCTGTTTGGTCTGGGGTAATGTTGTAACTTAAAACGCTTTGTAGAAAATTATAGCTGGGAGCTGCACTTCTGTCTGCACCTTATGTAACCCTAATTAGCCTACCAAAATGTCAGATACTGCTTCTGGTTTAGGAGGCAGCTCAACCACAGCACCCCAGTATGGTAGCAGGTAGTACTGTTGGGTATGGTAACTTTACTGCATAGGCATAATTTCATTTACATATTCCTTTGAGAATGGTTTTAATTAATTTTTATTCAGGATAAGTATGCTGTGGCATCAAAAAGACTTAAGCATTTGCTTAACTGGTGTCCTGGATGGAGGTGTTTTAATTACAGCCTTGATCTCTCTATAACTGAGTCCTGATCAGTAAAATGATACTGTAACTTCCTTTCCCTATTTTGTCTATATATCAATTGTAAGCTTTTCAAAGTTCAAAGCATTTCTTACTATGTGTAAGTAATCTAATCTCTGCTGGATCTTGGTGTAAGAGTGCAGTGGCAATAGAAAGAAGAACTCAACAGTTGGAATTTGGGGGACTGTCATAAACTAAACATGCCAACTAGAAAAAATCTGGACCAGGGTTAAGCAAGTGAAAATTCACTTATCCTTATTTGTAGCAAAATTTATTAGAAAATACTTCAGTATGAGCCATAACAAGTAAATCCTCAACTGATACTTTTTTTTTCTAATCTACAGTATGTACAATGAAATCCAGTTACTCCCTGATTCAGTTTGAAAGCTATGGTTTAAGACAGCAAGTGCCTGAAAAAAAAATGAAGACTTGATTGATTTACATGACACTATTTTAACTGAGAATACAGTAAAATAATTCAAAAACAGTTTGACATCTTGGAAGACAACCTTAGATTAAGAAATGTCAGGTTTGTATAGCACAGAAAGAGGAGGCCATGATATATTTTTTCAATGAATAGCAAAGGTGTGGGGGAATTGATACCTATAAAACTCCTGTACAATGTGTTGTAGCACATTGTATCCTTGGAAAGGCCAATCAAGTAACACATTATAGGGTGCTTGTGAAATGCTGCAACTCTTGGATTGAGGAACAAAAATTTGAAACTAGTTTATAAATCTGAGTCAAGCTGTTAGGTCTGGAGATTTTCTTTTATCTGGATCACCCTGCTGCTCTTATTTGATGTTGGAAGGTGTTTATAACTCTTAAAATGGGAGTGAAAAATATATGCCAAGATAATGTGGTGCCACATTCACTTAGTATGAAGGCTTGTTGGAAATATCAAACTTATGTCTTTTTCTTTCATGAACTGAATAGAAGGCAATACCTGTATCTGGATGGCAAAAGAAATATTTTTGGAGGACACTGAAATGTATAGTACAAGGCTCATCTTCTTCATAGGAAACATATCCTTCCTGATAGTTACTGTTTTACACTCCTTATTGGTAGACTGCATTTGTTTTACATACTGTATTTATCTGAATATAAGATGACCCCCTAATAATTAGATTATATATGCAGAAAAGTTAGAAATTTGTTATAATTTTCTAGGTATAGAATCTAATTATTGGATGTTTGCCTTGAGTTTGTCCCCCTGCTATAGCAGGGAAACAAAATCAGAGGGAAGTTGGGAGGGTGCAATAGGAAGAATAGGGGAAGGAAGAATGGAGGTGAGAAGGGTTAAGAAAAGGGTAGGGACTTGGGGGAAGAAAGGAGGAGGAGGAAGAGGATAATGATATGTTTTGACAGATGCATGAAGCTGAAACTGTAGTGGCAGCTGTTTGAGAGGAGGTGGAGATGCATGAGGAAAGAAAAGGAGATGAACATACAATAGTTCTCTCTCTTTAAGTCCTCCCCTACCCCAGGACCTGGGCTCCTGCTGATAAGTAGGAGATGGGAGGGTGGAGGGGGAGAGGGGACCAGGTGCTGCCGTATCTGGCCCCATCCCCCACCTGCCCCTCAAGCCCCCCGATCACTGCTCCGCCCGGCCCCAGCATCCCAGCAATTAAAAAAAATAAAAACCCAGTCACCGGCAGTAGCAGCTGCCGTTAGGATCACTGGGACCTAGTGGCAGAGCCCCGTCACACAGCACAGGGCTTGGGTGACAGCCACAGGGGCGTTGGTTTTTTTTTTAAGTGCCAGGAAGTTGAGGCTGGAGGAGCAGCCATTGTGGGGGGGCTAGGGGTGCAAGCAGGGGATGGGGCCAGACAGGGCAGCCATTGGGGGGGTCTGGAGGAGCAGGCAGGGGGTGGGACCAGGTGGGGCAGCCATCAAGGTGCTGGGGGTGCAAGCAGGGGTGGGGCTGGGTGGGGCAGCCATTGGGGCTGCAGGAGCAGGTGGGGGATGGGGAACACAAGAATTCCTGCTAGGGAGGCAAGCAGCAGGACCCAGGCAGAGAAGCCTGCTCAGAGCTGGCATCTTGGACCCAGCTGGAGGTGGCTGACCTCCTGGCCAATTGGGGCCAGGAGGACATGCTTTGACAGTTCAAAGCAGACCATCACACTGGGAACATCTTCCAAGCAATAGCTTCCCAGATGGTCAGGCAGGGGGCACACATGACAATGTAGCAGGAACTGAACTGATGTAGCTGATGTTAACATAAAGTGTAATAGTAGTGAAATGTAACCATGTTAGTCTTGTCCTGTAAGCAACTTAAAAACTCCATTTTGTATCCTTCTGCTTAACGTAAGCGAATGAATTCTTCATGGCCTTTATATATGAGTGTGTGTGAAAGGGTGAATGGTGAGAGAATGGCATAGAGATGGGAGAACAAGATTTAAATGTTTATGTAAGCAACAAGGCACCAAATGTAAGTTACCAGTCAGTAAAGTAATTCATGGATGGCTGAAGAATCCCTTTGAGGCCTAGGGCACAAAGGAAATAATGAGGGAGGCACAGATCCTGTCAAATGGGCAGCAAGGACACTCCAAGGCTGAGATACCAACTGTTACAACCAAACTGACTTTGGGCTGAGAGCCAGTAGCCCTGAGCTACTTGCCAGGGTGGCCTTTTGTACTACTGGGGCCAGAGCAGGGCAGCTTTTTATACTGCTGGGGACAGCACAGGTGCTGGCCCCAGGCTTTAGCTCCCACTGGCTGCAGATCCAGGAGGAGCCAGGCAGGGTTATTTTCCCCAAGTGGCACAATTTGCCCCACACCAAAGTGCATGTCCGGGCATGTGCGCTGAGGCAAAAAGCCCTGGATCAGATTTGCACCACTTCTATTTGAGCTGCTCCAAGCACATGTGCTTGCATGTGTGGATGTACCCATTGAGTGAAATGAAGTGATATTGCTGATGGGATACAACAAAACTATGTAAGAAGCAGGTGATGGATTTATGGAAAAAAGAAGAATGGAGATACCTAGTAGATCTAGGAGAATGAAAAGATGATGAGGTCTGAGAGGTGGTAAAGCTATAGCTGCCGTCCAGGGGTTTGCTAGGGAAAGGCATGATAGGGGCTAAAACAAGACATATATGGAATTAAGGGGTGATAGGATGAGCTTGGAAGGCAACAAAGAAAAATGCAGTCTAAAGAAATGAAAGTGTCCAGGCTCCTGGATTAATGGGAATTTGGAAAAGGAGGGAATCATTCGATAATGTATAAATGTTTTTTGTTACTCTTATTTGTCAAAGTTTTGGAAGTTGATGGAAGCATGCTTTAAGTTTTGAACCTTATTGTTTCATTTTCTCCTTAGTTGATGCAGTTTTTGTATGGTAATATAAGAAGATGGAAGCATGTTCTAAGTTTCGATAACGTATTGTTTTGTTGGCATGTAATTGATGTAGTTCTTTTGTAATGCAATATAAGCCAATGGAAACAGGTTTTTAAGTGATTCATATTTTCATTTGAAAAAAAGGTTCCCATCAGTATGTTTGCCCAATACAGGCCATGTGTTTTATAGTCACGCTCAGTGTTGGTTGCATTTAATCAGCTTCATAGCTGGTTTCCATTACTGAGCACATGCTGCTTTTGGCAGCAGTTTAATGATAGACAATGTATTTAATGAGCTTTCCTTGTATGCAAATGTAAGATGAGGGCCTTTTCCCCCCATGCTGACTTGGGGTTGGGGAGGACTCTCATCTTGTATTCAAGTAAATATGGTATTTTATTGAAAAGGTGTGTGTGTGTGTGTGTGTGTGTAGGGTCTGTTGTATATTATTGTGATGAAAGGTCACAACCCCCTTTCATCACAATAATATACAGGAGCACACTCCCAGGCCCAGTTGTAAGACTAGCCCACTCCTTTTTCTTTGGGCAAGCCAGCTACCTCATTCACCTGCCATGCCTTGTTTAAATTGATCCAGATGTTCAGTAGGTGGGATGCTACACTTCGAGCACCCTGATGGCAAGGACAAAATATACACATTCCGAGCTTCCCTTGACGTGTCCCATGCCTTACAGATAACACACTCTGTTTGGTGTTACTCCAGCTTGAGGCTGGGCCAAACTCAGTACATAGTTAAGCTTCTTCCGTAGCGCCATATACTAGGCCACACACACATCACCTTGCTGTCACTGGGGCTTCTTGCACTTTGCCTGCTGTCACCAGGTCTCTCTCATGCCACCTGTCCAGAGCCCCATACACATCACGCTTGCTCCCTTGAACAACCACAGAAGGCCATCAGGCTTGGCTTTGCACTCTTCAGCCAGCCCTGGCACAGCCTTTTGGGCCTCTCCTGCAACCCTCATCTGAACAGGGCTGGGTGATTAGCCAAACTGTGGGCCAACTTCGCCCCTAGCCCCTCACTGGAATACACTGCCCCTCTGTAGCAAGGCACTAAGGTGCCTGCTACTTGGGGAGCCAGAATAGCTACTCAGGTGCCGGTTGCTAGGGCGACCAGAGGGAGCCAGTGACCCACACCTGCTAGCGGTCAGCTGACTAGAAGGGGAGGGCCTGGCTCTCATTTAAACACCAAGACTGAGGCCAGGGAGGCAGTTCCATCCTGGCTGCCAAAGGGGAAGGAGCTGTCTTAGAACAACCAAAGGGGAAAGGCCTGGCTGCAGGAACAGCTTCTGTCACTGTGGAGGGATGGAGTATTTCCCAGTAGGGTGAATGTTGTTATAGCCGGGCGGCTCGAGTTTATGTTATAGCCCAAGGGCTTGTGTTTTGTTTGTTGTTTGATACCGGTGGCTTGGGTGAGGCTATTAGCGGTTGGAGGAGGCCTCATAGGGGACCTGTGGCATTGTGGGAACCCCAGCCCTGGGGGGGGCAGCGAGAAGCCCCAGAGAGGGGGGGCAGCAAGAAGCCCCAGAGAGGGGGGGCAGAAAGAAGCCCCGGAGAGGGGGGGCAGCGAGAAGCCCTGGAGAGGGGGCAGTAAGAAGCCCCAGAAAGGGGGCAGCGAGAAGCCCTGGAGGGGGGACAGCGAGAAGGCCCAGAGAGGGGCGCAGACCCCGGTGCCAGCGAGGTGTGATCTTAAAGAAGCTAGGGATCTCTGGTGTGCCTGTGGCGCTTGGTGTTGGTAGTTTTTTGGGGGGGTTATTGTGGCCTGGAAGGCTGTGGGCTCGGGGTCATCCCCTGGTTTTGGGCTTGCAGCCCTCTGGCTGTGGGGCTGGCGCCCAAGCCTCTGGGCCAGGCTCCAGATTGGAGCAGAAAAAAGGGCCATGGGCCTCAAGACAATAGAAAAGGCTAGAGCCTCAGAGTCAAACCCTGTTTAGTGGGTTTAGACAGGGAGGCTTAGCTAGAGAAAATCAGGGGTCAGTCTCACATGGGGGAAAGGCCCCAACATACCCAATACAATAGGCAGCCTCTCGCTCGCAAGAACATCATCACAATTTCCATCAAGACGTGGCAGAAGAGTATAAGGCGGGACATAAGAACCCTAAAGAAGGATCCAAGGGCGCCCCATGCAAGGCACAGAGTACTAGGAAGATGGCGCTGGGAAGGGCGACCGGTTACACCCTCCCTTAGGCTATCACTGGAAAAGGGCTAACGTGGTCCCCATTTTCAAAAAGGGGAGGAAGGAGGACCCGGGCAACTATAGGCCAGTCAGTCCCACCTCCATCCTTGGTAAAGTCTTTGAAAAAATTATCAAGGCTCACATTTGTGAGAGCCCAGCAGGGCAGATTATGCTGAGGGGAAACCAGCACGGGTTTGTGGCGGGCAGATCGTGCCTGACCAACCTAGTCTCTTTCTATGACCAGGTTATGAAACGCCTGGACACAGGAGGAGGGGTGGATGTCGTATACTTAGACTTCAGGAAGGCCTTCGATACGGTATCCCACCCCATACTGGTGAACAAGTTAAGAGGCTGTGACGTGGATGACTGCACAGTCCGGTGGGTGGCGAATTGGCTAGAGGGTCGCACCCAAAGAGTCGTGATAGATGGGTCGGTCTCAACCTGGAAGGGTGTGGGCAGTGGGGTCCCGCAGGGCTTGGTCCTTGGACCGATACTCTTTAATGTCTTCATCAGCGACTTGGACGAGGGAGTGAAATGTACTCTGTCCAAGTTTGCAGATGACACAAAGCTATGGGGAGAAGTGGACACGCCGGAGGGGCAGGGAACAGCTGCAGGCAGACCTGGATAGGTTGGACAAGTGGGCAGAAAACAACAGGATGCAGTTCAACAAGGAGAAATGCAAAGTGCTGCACCTAGGGAGGAAAAATGTCCAGCACACCTACAGCCTAGGGAATGACCTGCTGGGTGGCACAGAGGTGGAAAGGGATCTTGGAGTCCTAGTGGACTCCAAGAGGAACATGAGCCGGCAGTGTGACGAAGCCATCAGAAAAGCCAATGGCACTTTATCGTGCATCAGCAGATGCATGACGAATAGGTCCAAGGAGGTGATACTTCCCCTCTATAGGGCGCTGGTCAGACCGCAGCTGGAGTACTGCGTGCAATTCTGGGCGCCACACTTCAAAAAGGACGCGGATAACCTGGAGAGGGTCCAGAGAAGGGCAGCTCGTATGGTCAAGGGCCTGCAGACCAAGCCCTACGAGGAGAGACTAGAGAAACTGGACCTTTTCAGCCTCCGCAAGAGAAGGTTGAGAGGCGACCTTGTGGCTGCCTATAAGTTCATCATCGGGGCACAGAAGGGAATTGGTGAGTATTTATTCACCAAGGTGCCCCTGGGGGTTACAAGAAACAATGGCCACAAGCTAGCAGAGAGCAGATTTAGATTGGACATTAGGAAGAACTTCTTCACAGTTCGAGTGGCCAAGGTCTGGAACGGGCTCCCAAGGGAGGTGGTGCTCTCCCCTACCCTGGGGGTCTTCAAGAGGAGGTTAGATGAGCATCTAGCTGGGGTCATCTAGACCCAGCACTCTTTCCTGCTTATGCAGGGGGGCGGACTTGATGATCTATTGAGGTCCCTTCTGACCCTAACATCTATGAATCTATGAATCTATGAATCACTGCACCCTGCTATGTTGTGGCCACTCTCTGAACTCTGCCCTCTCTCTAGGGCCGCTCAACTCCACCCTTTCTCTAGGGCATGATGTCGAACATCCTCGTAGGCTCAGGTAGCACACCTCAGTATGCCTGGCCCGCTGCTTTCATTAATAAACACACCAGCATGGTGGAGTCTGGGGTTAAGGTGCTCCTACCCACCCTTCAGGAGGTAACTGGCCTGGCATTTCTTGGTGGCTGTCCCACCACAGACAGTCCTGCCAGGCCACCTTTCCCTGACAGGGTGCAGTTTCAGGTCATGCCCAGGACCATGGGGTCTTGTCCTTCCCCATAGCCCCACCCTTACCTCTGAGAGGTTCCAGGAGCAGTAGCCCCTCTGAGTGATGTTACTCCCTGGACTGCTGACCAAAAACTGCTCTCTTCAGCCCTGAAAGCCGGTCTGTAAAATGGCCACCCTAATCAACCACCTGGTTGCTGCCCGCTCCAGCCCTTAAAGTGACAGAGCACTGAAGCTGCTCTGTCACAATTACTGATAACACTTCAGATTATTACAACAGAATAATTACTTTTGGCACTATTTATACCATTTATTTAAGCCCTGCCCCACCGTCCCCCCCTTTAGTCATTCTGGAGTGCAAATCTGAAATAGCATCTGCATGCCATCTTTCATATTCTATTTATTGAACTCAGAGATTTTGCTTTCCCAAACCCAAAATGTTGGTCTTAATATATCTGGAAATGTCCCATGAAATTAATTTGGTAACAGCAGTTACTCAGAGCTATGAAGGTGGAGCAAGTTAGAATCCCATGCCCATGCAAAGCCCTGCTGAAGTCAGTGTGGCTAGAGATGACTTTACAGGTCTGTCTGCATTGTTTCAGAACTTTTCTTATGTCATGATGCTGCAGAGGAAACAACTTCTCACTGCTTTCCTCAGGTGGCAGTTCCATTCCTGTAGTTATTATTAAAGTATTGCTGCCAATTATGGACCACATGTCAGGCCTTGAATATAGAGCTTTGGCTTGACCAGTCATCTACCCCAACCTGTTACCAGAAGATGCTGTTCCCAGAAGCTAGAAGGGGCCTGCCTAATGCCTCCAACAAAGCCCAAAACTCCACTCACCCCTTGATACCTGAGTGGCTGGCTCCTTATCACCTGACCCTCCACTCCTACATAAGATCAGGCAGAAGAGCAGGAAGTGTCTGGGCAGCGTTTCCTCTAAGTTGCTCATGTGCGCGACTGTGCACAATAACTTTTTAATGCTGCACACACAGTGGTATACTGATGGGGGTAGGAGGCCATGGCCTCCGGGCACCAGTCTGGGCGGGGCACCCAGTGCTGTAGCAAGGGGGCACCAGTGCTCCCTCCCCCCGGCTGCTGCTGCTGGCTTTGTATCTGGCCACTTGCCAGCCACCCCAACCCAGCCACAGGCTGCTGCAGGAGTGTGGAGGGGCTGGCACACTGAGATACCCGTGCACTCCCAGTCAGGATTGCTTACAGATCACTAAGCCATAGAGGGAACACTGTGTCTGGGTACAGGAATCTTCCTAAGACTACACCTCTTTTAATTTTGGCTGCTTTCTGACTTCCTGGTTTCCTGACTTGGCCTGTTCCTGGACTCCAGTTGCCTCTCTAACTCTGGTATGTACCCAAATACAGTAACCTTGATTCCTGACTGGCCCTTAGACTTGACCACCTGCACCTTAGCACTGACACTACCGCCACTGCACTAAATCCTGTACTTCCCAGAGACGAGCCTATGAACTCCACTTCATCAACCTCCTGGATACTAAAAATCATGGACTAAATATAGACATTGGATTTATGGCAAAGGGTTTTTGAACCTGAAAGCTTGCTTTAAAATTGTTTTCCAACTATTTAAGTTGGTCTAATAAAAGGTATCAGATTCACCCAAAGAACCTTGTCTGCCTAGAGGAGTTGAGATGTCTTATATTTTTAAACAGCCATAGTAAAGGGAATAGGTTGCCTAGTAGTTCTTTCCCTGTTCTTTTCTGCCACATTCCCTAGTCACATTCCCTTTTTTCACATCTGGCCAATTGGGCTGCAGGGGCTTTTTTGTAGAACTTAAAACAGGGACATGGAGGGGGGCAGAACAGCTGCTATTCCTTCCCACATGCTCCTCCACAAGATTTTCTTTCCTCTGTACTGTGCGGGGGCGGGGGTGGGGATGGAGCAAAGGGGGCAGATCTGATGAATCCTGTTCAGGCCAGAAGGCTGTACAAGTGTATTAGAGGATGACATTATGATGAATGGGCTGAGTTAAAAATATACTCTGATAAGAGGAAATGTATTTAACAGTTTGCCTGCAATACATGGTAAGAGCAGAGCTACAATATTTGAATAAGCCCTTTGAAGCTTGCAGTTGCCTGAGTTCATTGCCATCCAAAGCTTGACTCCAAGATGACTAGAGCTGCTCCAGGCTTTGCAAACCTATTATAAGCCTAGGTGAGTTGCTATCATCATACTGGAGTGTCCATTAAAACTTCAAAGGATAGACCGGATCTGAGTTTTAATTGTCATAAGGCAAAATACTTATTACAGGGAGATTTATGAAGCTTCTGACATTTTATAGACTGAATCCAGTGTAGGGTCATGGACCATATTAAGGTTTTTGACCAAAAGTAAAGAGCTCAGATTTTCATATTTTACTATTCATGACCTTGGGACTATGTAAAATGGCAGCCACCTTTAATTCTAGCCAGTCATGCCTAAGCACAGCAGCACTTGTGCTTCACTGATGTTCCCATTAGACAAAAGTACTGTGAGCTAAATGCAAAACAGGCTTATAAGGCATTTAAGAAGGTAGGCAGTCCAATATGAGTACTCCACAGGCCTAATTAAGATGTATAGGCTAAGGTAGCCAGGCATCTTGCAATACAGTAAACAGGGTGAAAATAGCTGTGTTGTGTATGTGTGGGGGATTGTGAGAAACAAAAAGCATGGGCCTGTTTTCACAGGTGAAAACAAAGAATACTTTCATTCTAGTTCAGTGCTTCTCAACCTTTTTAGACTTAAGCCCTCCCCCTTCTCCCCCCCCCCCCCGGAAAATACCAAGTCTTAATTTCCACTCCTTTTTTTGAGTACAGAAAAATAATAGCTCAATTCTTCTGCTACAAAGAACACAGAAAGACCACAACCAATCAGAATATTTCCGACACTATGGATTCCTCTTTCAAACCTCTGGGTTTGTCTTATGAATTATGTGTGCATGTCTGCACACCTAACAGTGCTAATATTGCCCAACACCCTTAAAAAGATATCTGTGGTACCCTGGTTGAGAATCACTGCTCTAGTTAGTTACCCAAAATTTGAGCCAGCCTAAGTAGGAGGAAACTTTCCAAAGAAATGCGGTGGCCAGACTACAAAACAGGAAGTTAAACCTATACTACTGAACCTGCAGTGATATAAGTAGAGAAAGAAAAATTTCATTCCATGGCCTGAGTTTGAGTAGATCTTCTCTGTTCCAGAGGATGCACATGGAAAAGCCAGATGCCATACCCACATAGCCTAACAGCAAAATTCCTATTAAAATTGTGAGGCCTGAAAAGTCAACAGATATGTACTGATTATTACATTCCCTGGGATAAATACCGTATATACCCAAATCTACGTTGACTTTGAATTTAAGACAACTTCCCAATAATAAGATTCTGAGCATGGCAAAGTATACATTTGTTATCATGTTCTATATGTAGAACCTAATTATTGGAGGGTCATTTTAAATCCTTCCTCCTCCCCGCCCCACCACACACACACTGCTATAGTGGCGAAAACAGCAGCACCAGGGCAAGTGATGGAGAGGCAGGCAGCCTGACCCCACCCCTAGCCCTACACTCCAGTGCCTGCACATCCTGAGAGCCTTCCATTTGGTGGCTATGACTCCAACTCCAGCCCAGGTCATGGAGCACATTAGGGCTGTGTGAGATTTCACCGGCTGTTTAGTTTCGACACTATTTTGACCCATTTCAAGCTCGAAACAGCAAAATCGAAATGAAACAAAGGGCTTCAAAACAGCCTTGAAACAAAACAAGGGCAGTCAAAACATTTTGAGTTTTGAAGCAGCTGAGTTCCCTTCCCCAGTGCTAGGATCGGGCTGGGGACGGGAACTCAGCCCCACTGAGCTGAGTTCTCCTCCCCAGCACTAGGATCAGCCTAGCCTGATCCTAACTCTGGGGAGGGGAACTCAGTCCATCTAGGCTGAGTTCTCTTCCCCGGCCCGATGGATCACAGCGCTGGGTAGAGGAACTGAGCGATCAGGCTCAGTTCCCTTCCACAGCTCGCTGGTCCCAAGCGGCAGCATCCAGCTTCTTTTTCTCATCTTGCAGGCAGATTGGAGGCCCACAACCCCGGGAAGACTGGTACAGCCCCCACAGCCCTCCAGGGGTTGTGGGCCTCAATCTGCCTGCCGGATAAGATGAGAGAGACTGTTTCAAGCTTCACCATTATAACCTATGGGCGAAATATCAAAACAGCCTTCAAACAACGTCACTGTTTTGATGAAACAAAATGGAACAGTGGTTTCAAATCGAAACAAAATTTGAATGAAATGCTATTCCATCAAAACATTGAAACGCAAGTCAAAACAGAATGGTACCATTTCACACAGCCCTAAAGCACATGGTAGTAATGGCTTTAGCCCTGGCCCAGAAGTGGCAATGGCAACTCTGGCCCTTGGACCAAGCTGGGGCCAGAAATGCAGCAGTTCCCCTGTCACTGTGCAGTCTTGCCCCCCAACTCCCCCAACTGTCATCTCCATCGTGCAGTCTCACCCATGTGCCCCCGGTCCTGCACTGCATGGTATCACCTGCTCTTGCCCCCAACATGATCTCCCTTATTCTCCCCCTCTTCCTGCATGATCGCCTCTGTGTTGCCCCCCAACATGGCCTTCCCCACACTTTTCCCCCTGCACCACACAATCACCCTGTGCATCTTCTAGGCTGCACACCATATGCTGTCTCCCACACTCCCTCATAGCACCCCATGTTCCCCCACCACACAAGTCACCCCAGGCCCAAACAGGTAGCAGCAATGGCAGCAGCTCTGGCCCTGGTACAGGCCCATACTCTAATATAAGATAAGGCTTTCCTTCCTACCCCACCATGCTGAAAGGGAGGATTTGAGTTAATATGGTAGTCTTCTACCGTCACTCCCCCCACCTTCTTTAGGGAAGTAGGAGAGCTGGGGGCCCAGCCCAGGTACTATCTTGGCCACCTAAAGAAGGGAGAAGGACCCACCCAGCCTAAGGCCTTACAACAGTGTAGGCCTACCTAGGTGGTGCCACCCTTTGGCAGTGACTGAGTGTGGCAGGCCCCCACGCAACCCACCTGTTCTCTGAAGCCCAGGTGGCTGGGCTGCGATCTATGCAGCTGCCACTGTGCAGGCAAACAAACCGGGCCCTGATTGGGGCATGGCACAGTGGCCATGCATTAAAGAACAGCCCAGAAGCAGGGGAGGGAGTGGAAGGCACCAGAGACTGGGCCAGACGCTGACCCCACCACCAGGGACTCCCTGCTCATGCCTCTGCAGCCCATACCACTGCTGCCACCGCCATGCATGCTGCCAGGCTGTAAGTCAGGGAACCAGCCCTGGCCCACCTGAGCCAGGGGTGAGCCAGGCCAGGGGGGTATCAAGGCTCCAGGCCCAGAGCAGCACAACGCAAGCTTGGCCCTACACAGAGCATCTGTCCACAGTCCAAACCCTGCACCAGGGTGGTTCTGCCTGCGACAAGGCCCCCAGACTGGCTAACCCACACCCAACCAGGAGCCACACCCACTATGGGCTAACAGGGATGGGGAAGAGCATACTGGGGGGCCGGCGGAGAAGAACCCTGGAGCTATAGGCCACATCACCCTAGCCACCCCATAACCCGAGCATGTTCACGAAGTGCTTCAGCAGAGAATCTGCTTGTACCAACCCCAGGTATGACTGATAGGGAGCCGGAGGGACCATAGGGACACCTAGCTATAAGAGAACCATGAAGAGCCCCTGAGAAAAAGGGGAGCAAAGGGGTGAAGAAGTAAATCCTTATGCTCCAAAGCTCAGGAGCGAGCAACTCAGCACAGGGCAATAGCGCCCTGCCTTGCGCAGACTGAGATGCATCTAGTTATTTGGTTTCTTTTGTATAAGCCTTTTAGTCAAAATATAGTAGAGCACGGCAAGCGGCCTTGGCTCCAATGTCATACCAGCTGCTCTGAACCACCTGCGATGGATGCCTAGGTGCAGCCTGCAATCTGCAAGAACAATTGAGAGTAAAGAGGTGGGGGGAAGGGTAGGAGGAGTCCCACGAAGGACACACCAGAGGGAAGCCCCAGAGTCAGTAAGAACATATGCACATCGTTATGGAGGTAGAAGGCACCTTCCAAAAGTCATGGTGGCCTAGTAGGCTCTGGGGTGGTCCAGCCCCTGGTGGTAGTGCACAGGCCTGCCACCCTGAGGTGATGGAGCATCTTTCCTTTATTTTTTGGTTATGATAGTTTTGGAATTTAGTGTGGTGTTTGCTCAGGAGAGAGGGAGGATTTGGGTTTTTTGGCAGGGGATGACAAGCACAGCCCTCTGCAGGAGAGAGCATTGTGTGAGGGTGAGGGGAATCTTCTATGGGATTTAAGGATTGAAGGATGTGTCTAGCCATAACAAGACAATAAATAATAAAAAAAAAAATGCTGCATTTGTTGAACAACTTTCAATTCGTGCATTCAAAGTACTTCACAAATGTTACTAATTAATTGAGTATTATAACACCCCTGGGAGATAGATATTATAATCTCCATTATGTAGATGGGGAAATTAAGATCTGGTGCATGAACAAGTTACCTTGAGGTAAGATATGTAGTAAACATAGGCCACATGACCTCCTCTACAGAAGCTGTGTGCAGGCTTCTACTCATGATAAACGTGACTGACATGGTTGGCTGAGGTACAAGTGTGCTTCAATGTAGGGGCTATCTGCTGGCTAGCCCTGCACTAGAGCACCCTCATGCCCCAGCCAGCTCCTCCACAGCATATTGAGCTGGGAAGAAGCAGCCCCAGGGTCGCAGGCTGACCCCCAGGACCTCCTGCCAGCTGGGGCTGCTCCAACCTGACTCAATGTGCTGTGGTCCCAGGTACGTGTTCAAACAGCAATCATGGGAGCAATAAACTCCGGCATGATAAGCAATGGAGTTTATCGTTTCACATTAATAACACATGTAGACATGGCCAGTGAAAGAGAGGGAAACTCCATTGCAATTGGAGTTAAAAGCATACAGAGAGGTGGTGACCATGAAGTAACTGACATTTTGTAAGTTCTTATATAGTTCACCTCAGGCAACTTATTTGTGTACTGTGCACACTGGGGTGGATAAAGATTAGGTATCTTGTCTAAATTCATATAGCAAGTCAGTAGCAAAATAAAAGTGATGAAGACTGTAACTCTGGCCTCTTACCTTGTACCTAAACCACAAAACTATTCTAAATAAACATACTGGATGGAGCCAACATGGACACTGCCACAGGAAAATATAACACTTCAAGATCAAATAGTCAGTAGCCCAGCAGGTTAGTGGTTAAAACAAGTAAGAAGGTTAAAACAATGACCTGAACAAAATCATAAATAGTGGACATATGCCTTCCATGGAACAGATGGCAGGCCAAGTTTTGATAAGAGAATCATAATTGACCTAAAAGGTACCAAACAAAAATGCAACATACATTACTAGCACACTGGAACCTATATTCTGTACAACATCAGGGCCAAGGTATGACATCAGGCTTTAGTTCAGGTTCCTGATCTTGCCTCCGCAGACTTTCTGTTACATTCTCCTGTCAGTAATGCCAATGAAAATACACAGTAACTCCATCCAGTTACTGGAGGTCAGCATTATCAGAGACTGGAACACCAGCATTTTCAAATACTTCACCTGTTGTTTTGGGTTCCCAACTAGAGACATCTAGAGCCAGGTTTTCAGAGGTGGAGGATACCCACAATTCCTATTAATTTCAGATAGCATTGTTATTGCTTTAACTCCAGACCAGGTTTTGAGTATCTTAAACTGTGCATTCAAAACTGAGGAACCCTAAACTGATCGACAGAGCTTAAATATATAATATAGTAGACAAAGTTATTCTGAATTTTCACTGATCCAAATAAAAACAATGTCTGTATTTCTCCAAAAGTAAACTGAAAAAATAATGGGCTTCTGCCACTTTTGGTCTCTTTATGATGTATGACAAAAACCTTATAAAGGATTATATCTGCTTTTTTGGCCTTTGTCAGCTTTAAATACATTTTCTTTCTGCTTTGCTAGCTAGCCATCATACTTGGTTTGAGCTGCCCTTACATATACACCAGGATATACTAAATTAATACAAGATCCCTTCTCTAGTTTACATAATTTCAGGAGTCTCATTTATACACCAAACTAAAGTTCAACTATTTGGAACGAATGGATTTACTCTATATTTACATCACTGTAACTACGGACACTATTTGGGCAAAATGACTTCAGTTACAACAGGGGGGTCAAACTCATTTGACCCCATAGGCTGGATAAGCATCCCTAAACCTGTCTGTGGGGCGGACTAAAACCAACCACCTGTGGAATGCTTGTGGCACCTAGTTCAGCCAAGACCCCCTGTGCCACGCGCAGTGCTAGCTCCAGCCCAAATACCATTGGCAGAGCCTGATCCTTGCTGCATGTGCTGCACAAAGCACTGGACCAGCTGTGAACATGGCATGCACTGCATAGGGTGCCCTGGATTGCCCCTTGTGCTGCCTGCAGTGTGCAGGGTGCCAGGTCCGGCCCACACACCACATGTATCATATGAGGCTGGGACTGGTCCGGAGACCCACAGGCTGGATCATATGACTCCATGAGCAGGATCCAGCCCCTGGGCAGTTATAGAGTAAATCCATTCGACATCCCTAACTTACAGTATTTTTACATATGATCATCAGCATTTTGTTCGTTCATAATTTGCCACATGGACTCCATGAAAAGGACTTACAGTAGGGAGCTTGGAAGAAAGCTTTATTTATTTATTTATTTATATATTTCCTCCCCCCCACACACTGTTTGTACTACTGTATTTTAGTCTTTTTTTTTTTTGTAAAGAACAGCCTTTTGCCTAGTGCCATGAAGAATTTATTTGTTTTTGTGAGTTTGTCTCAACCTTCAAGTTATTGTAACAGTTTTGTGTATTTAATATACAGTGTGTGTTAATATCACAGACAGTTTTATAACAGCATTATAACATACACAGTTTTCTCCAGCTTTTTATGGACATCTTCGCTTCTGCATTAAACTACTGTAGCTTGCAGAATTTACAGCAGAATTTGAAAATGAAGCCTGATGAAATGCTTTCTAAATTGTGTTGTATACATCCACTGCATCCATCTTACAAAAAGTCTAAAATGTAGGGAACTCTTATGTGATAATTTCTAGCATCCTATCTTAACAAGAGCATAGTATTACCATTCTGCTAGACAAACCATAAAGGAAAAAAATTGTATTACAGTAGGAAATCTAAATTCATCTTTTTTATTTGAAAGTCAAGCATAATTATTTATGGTTTTGGGAGGAAAGAACAACAAAGTGAAAGAGCTGCATTCTTAGTTTAACAGAGGTAGCATTTCAAATTCTGCAACATTAAGATGTAACTAATACAGCCCTGCTAGAAAAATAAAACAGAACAGAGTCAAGGAACCACAATTCTTTTTAATATAGACCTACACCAGAAAATGGAGCCAAATGGTAGACAATTTTATCTCCACAAGACATCTTAATTATACATTGTGCACTGAAGTTATATTAATTCTTAATTTTAAGCTCATTACATCATTTTAATGTAAGTTTTGTGCAAAGAGTAAGAATTCTTGTTATAGTAAAATCAAAGATTATAAAAGAATAAAAAGCTGGATTTGCCTTCCACACCCTTAAAAACATACAGATTTTGCACGAGAAAAAGTGATTTACAGACATGACACAGACTACATTCCACATTATCAGAAAGTAAAACCATTACATCACAGCAAGCCAACTCAAGTTGTCATATCTGGTTACCATTGTTTTTAGGAAATAAATTACTTCTGGTTATCATGGGCCGATATGACATGGCAGTGTAAAATCATATTCTAGGCTGTGGTGTCCAACATGATAACATGTGTCACCACTCTACTAAACCTGTGAAAATCCCTTAGAATTCCTATTTATTAACCTTATGTTGACATCAGTGTGTAGTTTTTTCATTGGCTACAAGGCACTGTATATTATAGTATATATTGTTTCTGTGGCTTTATGCAACAGTAATCAGCCTAAAACAAGCGCATGAAAAACTTCACATGCAGAAACACTAAATATTTTTCAAAAACACCAGTTGCAAATGATAGTCAGCTTTACAAAGGCATAGCTTTGCAGCATTCTGCCTTACCTTTCTGACTGTTATTAATTAAACTAAATTTTGGAATCCATTAAAATACTGTTTCTTTGGCACACCTGCATTCTCATACTGATAATATAGGACAGATGTACTGGCACTGTTATATGAAACTTGAAATAAAAATTTGCTTCCGTTTTTTTTTTTATTTTTTTATCTCTCTGTCTCCTACCATACAGCTTTATAGTGAAAGCTATATAATATGAAGGAAAACCACTAGGAAAATTATAACTTAAGCAGCCTAAAGAATATTTACATATGAAGTAAAAGAAGGAATATATATTATTCCTGCTAAACTATTTTGTTGTAACTGGGCATGTCTACATGTGTGCATTTACTGCATAGTAACTGAAATTGCTGCGCAGTATGGGTGCATGTCTACACATTCATGTCTATCCTGTGCAGTAAATATGGCAAGTTATGCTGACTTGAGCATAAATTTAATACCTGCATCATGCAGGTATTAAATTTACACCTAATTAGTTACTGCGCAGTAATGTACATGTAGATGCCTTACTGCACCATAATACTGTGGGTGTGGACTGACTTGCGGCTAAAGTTAGTCCCAATCAGTCCACATATAGTGTTAATGCACTTTAACGCCTGCATGTGTAGACACCGGCTTATTCCTACTTACTGCACAGTAATTTAAGATGCAGTAAATTTAAACCAGCATAAACGCACATGTAGACACACCCCCTGAAAATGTACAAATTGACATTTTCACTCTAAAGAAAAACACATGCTGAAGATCCTAAGAATCCAAACAAATATCCAGTCCCTCTCTGAATTTTGAATTTGGGTTCAACAACACTTCGTAGCAGAAATCCACAATCTACTTAAGCTTTATGTATTTTCTTTTATCAGTTTTGAATTCACCTCCTTGCAGATTCATTGCATGGTCAGATAACTAAAATTCCAAACCTGCTTCATCAATATTATGTTATATACTTTTTTCACACCCTGTGCTCAACTCCTTTACTATACAATTCCAGTCTTCTTCCCTGAACTGTCTCTATATTTGCAATATTTTTTAGATGATGACCTGTCCAGACTGTATTACAGATAAGGGTAAAACATTAATTTATGGCATTATAATGTCATTTAAGGCATTATAATGTCTTCCATATTATTTTCCATCTCATTCTTTATGAATCCTAATTTTTTTGACTGCAGCTGCACATTGAGAAGAGGTCTTTATTGAGCTGTCGAAAATGATGTCCAGGTCCTTTCCCTTTGATACAATTAATTTAGAACCAAGTAATGTGTATAAATAGATCAAAAATTCCTCTCCAAAGTATATTAATTTGCATATATCAACACTAAATTTCATCTGCCATCAAGTTGCTCATTCATCTAGCTTGTTTATTTTCTTCTGAAGTTCCTTATTACCCTCTCTGGACTTGATTAACCTGAGTAATTTTGTGTCACCTGCACATTTTACCACTTCAAAGCTCATCCCTTTCCAGTTCATTAATAAATATATTAAACAATGCCATTGCCATTGTTGAGCAGTGTGGCACTTTGATGTTTGATTTTTACTGTGAGGAAAATTGATAATTTATTCCTATTCTTTGTTTTCTGTCTCCTAGCCAAGTTGATGAATGTCAATATTTTAAGTGAAATCCTGTCATTGAAGTCAATGGGAGCCCTGCCAAGGCCAGAATTTTACCCTTCGGCTCACATGCCATGACAACTTAGTTTTTTTAGTTGCCTCTTATGAATTAATCTAACAAAGATATTCTGAAGGTCCAAACTTTTTCATTTGATTCAATATTATCCACAATTTCATTGACATGTTCAGTGAATTGAAGTAGATTAGAGAGGTGTGATTTTCCTTTTCAGTGGGCATTTGTTAGATGGGCGAAACTGGAAGAAATCCACAGTGATTTGTGCCTACCTTAGCATGATTATTTAAATATACTATTATTTATAATGTTTATTTTGATCTGCTTACCAGATCTGATAATTACTGAATCACCCTTGGAGCCTCCAATCACCTGGTACAGTAGGTGTCTTTGATTTAGTTTTCTCTTGACACAGTCTCTGAAAGTGCTTCATCATTATTTTATAAAAAAGAAAGTTTAGCTAGAAGTCTCCCTAACATCTTCAGTGATGAAATCAGATGCAAAGAAATTTTGTTTTTTAGCCACCTCCTTTAATAATTTAATGCCACATTCTTTAATTGAACCCTTTAACTCCTTGTAATCCAAAATACCTTTCCATTCTTTAATAGACTGATCATTTCATGGATTTATTTTTTTTTATATCTTTAGGTATTTGCTCTTTGAGATCCTAATAATGCAAGCATTTTGCATGCTTCAGTTTAAACTGATTTTATTATCTTTACTAATTTGGAATTGTTTTATTTTATTGTCTTTACTAATTTAGATTTCCAGATTCCGAAGGTTATTTTTATAATAAGCACTCACATTTTGGGCCTTCTTTAAAATTTCCCCAACAATCTATTTAAATGTAGTTTCACAAGGGGAAGTCTGGATTGCTCTGTTGACTGTTAGCCATGTTAATGTGGAGAACTATTTTTGTTTTCAGTTTATTCTTTTTTCAGTTTTGCAGGTGAAAAGAGCCAGCAATGTGGTTATGAAAAAGACTGTCATTCCATGGCAACAATACCTTCAGCAACAGTTATGCAATCAGTTTCAAATACTTTTCCCCTGCTCTAGATGTCCTAAATTTAAAGTCATGCAGGCTTAATTCTTATTCACATTAAGGTCCTTAGATATAATTAGACTGGCTTTTGTATAAATTCGAATCAGGTCTATCTGTGTCTCCTCAAGTTGCCTGACATGTGATAAAGAACCCACAGATCTTCTGCACTGATGCCTGGTTACTTTCATGTCCATCTGACCATTGTATTGGTGCATTCATATATAGGTAAACATAAACTAGTAAGCTAGATATAACTTTTTCAAGGTGATCTGCAAAGAACATTTTAAAGAAATTCTGCAAAGCATATTTCACCATGTAGAAACAATAATAACACTTCAATCAGCTTATGACAGGAACTTGCCAAGATGCTACATGGCTATGAAAAAGAAACAGACACACTGGACAACAAATGGCCCAAATTGTGCAATATTTGTTTGCCAGGGAAGGACATAAAGATCTTCCCTAATGCTTTTGACCTTGGGGAAATTTACTTTCTGACTTAACTTTACCATTACTTCAAGTCCTAAAATACGATGATTATTAGCCCTTCTGATTTCATCTTACTTAATTTTACTTGTAGCGGAAAGATATACAATATAAATATACATATAAACACATACAGTATCTTAACTACTGTTTGGCCTCATGATTTAGTTAGCTAATATAACTATTAGCAAACAAGTTATGAGTGAATGTATATATACCATGCATACCAATGATGAAAACAAATACAAAAACAGATATAAACATTGCAGGCTTTGTTGAAATTTTAGAAGTGTAGTGATCTGAACTTTATGGCTACCTCCTTCCTCTGTAACAGGTCAACCTCAAATCATTGGTTAAATATGCCAGAACTTTGGGGAAAGTTGGATTCATATCCATAATATATAGCTTGTGCTGTCCCTGCTGTATATATTTGGACATTGGGTTTTGGTTCAACCTATTTTTGAGAGAGAGAACAATTAGAAAATTTAAATGACCAGACTTCCAAAATGTCATCAAATCTGCTTATCTATCTATCTTATGAAGAAGAGAGAGGAAAGAAAATGCAGTTCTTTATTGATAGAGCTGCAGTAACATTTCATTTTCTTGCCTCGGCGTAGCTGAATTCCCAAGACCCCATTTTGTTGGTGAGAACATGACAAATGTTTTAATAATGACTATTATTAAAGATAATTGGTAATGTCTGATTTATTTTTCTAGTAAATTCATTAAAATAAGTTATCGAAACCTTATGTTCCTTCGTAAGGACTGCCTGTCTTTGTAATACAAGTATGTCAGTTTCAAGAGCAGCCTGATGAAAATTCTGCAGCAGTGGTATTTAAGAATAATTTTGGAAAGAATTCTCAACTCATTACTGAACAGTAGATATGTTTTTGTCATCTTTTGAAATACGAGTGTTAAGAAGAGGAAGAAGAGACCTCTTGCTTCTATTGAAGCAACATCAGGGGCATCTTGAAAACAGAATACAATAGAGACAGGAACTGTTTATGAGTCAGGGGAGCATGTGCTACCAGACCCAATGTGAATAAGAAGTATCAGATGTTTCTGGTGATGAAAACCTCTCTTTAAGGTGAAATGGGCCATATTCCATCTCTTTTATTTCAAAGATGAGATGGATTTGAAAAACCTACCTGGCTCCTTGATGCAAGGACTCGCCACATGAGATCATCTCCAGCACATTACTGTTGGCAAGCAGATCTTTTGCCTTTTTTCCTGCATGTATTACAGAAAATATTAAATCAGTTTGGTGTCCATAAAAACTTTTGATCCTAGGAATAGCCTAGGGTACTGTCATTATCTTCAGGAGAACCATTTGTAGATCTTCAGTAGGTAGTACTAATTTAATTTTTTGCTAGAGAAAAAGTGGCTGATTTTCTAGATCAATATTTGATTGAATATGTTTGAAATGTCAGCAGATAAAGGCCCCTTTTTCTGGCCCAAAGAGTTTTTGAACCACAGAGGTATACCGTTCTAGCTCCCCTGGGATTTGACTGGAAGGAGGTCTCAAAGATCTGTTAGAAACCTTCCTGCTGTTCCTTGTGTTCTTCCAGCAAGACTTTCTAAAGTATGAGATGAGAAGAAAAGAAGATCAAGAACCAAAATGTCTTTATATCCATTTTTTAATGTTTCCTGGTGCCTCTCTTAACTAAAAATAATCGTTTATAACACCAGTTTACAAAAAAACTCCTGTAATAAGATCATGTGAAAGGGGAAAAAAAGGTGGAAGCCAGTCCTTCAGATTTGCTTTAAGAAGATGCTCCAACAACTTTTGCAAACCATTTACATTTGAGCAGCTTTTTTCCCCTTTCATGACACTAATTAAAGCAGAATATAAATGTATTATCACATTGAAAGAGATCCATTAAAGAGAGATACTCAAGGCTGAAAAACTGGGTCAATGGAAACATGTGTTAGAACTTTAGAAGAAAAGTTGTCCAGTTATGTTAGAAATTGCAGAATTTTAAAATAACTATTTCACAAAAATAATATAACAACGCATTCTTAAACAGAAGCAAAAACAATTGATGGAAAAGATATAAGGATATAAGATAACATACCAGCGCATGCCATATTAAGACATACCATGTACATACATTACGTGTATCAGTGGTGTTCATGCTATTCAAATTAAGAAGTTTCTTTAAATCTTCAGGAGTATGATTGGCCATAAATACTTTTAGACTAAGTCTTGACCTGAAATCATGGCTTGAAACTTGACAAGCATTGACATAGTAATTAAGATCAAATTATATTCCTAATTTCGACTAAGATGGCCTGTATGTTTTTGTTATATAGTTTCTTTTAAAATATACATACAGCTATTAATACACTTTTGTCTGTTCCTATAAAAGAGCCTTCAATTAAAGAAGAAAAGATATTTGAGAATTCCTTAATTCATAATATTGTATTTAAAAAGCCATGTATTTACAGCTGGTAGGCTAAGCTAATGTCCTATTTTTCCACAAAAATTACAAAAATAGCTTTTATGTGTCAGAGATAATATAACTATGTTGTATGCAAATATCGTGATAACAGCTGTTGTGAATCTGTTAGTTTAATGTCATGTATCTGTCACCTTTTTAGAACAACATTGTTACTTTGGATTTATTTAAATATTCACATTTTTTAAGTGCTTTGTTTTAAATTACATAATATTTGGTTAACATTAAGAAAGCGGGGTTTTAAAATTTAAAAATAACTCAATATTTTATATAAACAAAGTGAAGACAATGAAATAGAGCCTAAGGGGGCAATTTGTCAGTTTAGATTTAGTTTTGTTAGTTATTTTAGTGAACCTGAGTGAGATTTTTAAGGAATAAGTATTAAGACAGCAATTTTCTTGCTTTGTTCATTTCTTGAGATATAAAGAAATCACTTCACTTTTGTCTCTACTATCTAATTTTAAATGATGCTAGAATAACACCTATTCACAGTCTTGTATATCAATTGTATGCTCATTACATGTTGAAAGAAATTTTGATCAGCTTTGCCACTCTTTCAGCAACATTCTTAAATGGCTAGATTTATATCTGAAATGGCTCATTCAGTTGCTATAGCAGACACTAGTAGCATCAGCACCCAGCAGTGATGTTGGGTAGGCAATAGTTCTTACAAGGATCAAAATAAGCCAAACAAAATCTGTGTTTTGTACCTGCTTTCAGTATATTTGGGAAACACGGTTAATGAAAAATGAGGCTGATGTACCCATCACACTTTTTTTGGATTACTGATCAGCACCATCAATCTGAAACCTAATGAAACAGAGACCACCTACAGTGGAGGGATATTGTGTCCATCAGACAAACTGAATCCAATTTAATAACTGATGGTATGGCATAAGCTTCCACCAGTCAGAAGATTTTCTATTTCTGATTGGTCATACATTAAGCATTAGTAATGGGGCAGTGCCACTTCCACTATCATTCTCTAGCAAGAGTAATAGTATTGCATAGTACACTGTAATACTCTGACAGTGATAACATGTAATGTGCTGTTTTCCACCTACTGTGGACACAAAGCTGTAGGCATCTTGGCTTTTCAAGACTGTTTTTGTGGAATTAGCAAAGAATAATTGCAGGCCATAGCATATATTGAATCTTTTCAGTGCACTTCTGGGTAACTTTGTGAACACATGCTTGATGCATATCACAACAAAACACTGCAGGAAGAGATAAAATAATGCATGCATAGCACAATGGGCAACAACAATGGGCAACCTAGGCTCCAACCTGCATAGCACAATAGGGTTTTTTAAAAGAAAAATGCTGACTCTCCAAATGGAAGATGCCTTTGTTTCTGCACCTGCTTGACTAGTATCTGATTTTAAGGCTTCTGTTGCAGTTACACACTTCTATTGTATGTCACACTAATAGGGAGAAGCAAAACAGTGAGAAAATATGATAGGTATTAGTTGATCCTCTTGTTATTGCTCTATGTGATTATTGCATTTCCTGCTTGGGCTCCCTCAGTGTAATCATAACAGAGTACAGCTTATTAAAAAACTCTGCTGTTCAACTTTTACTGGCATAATAACCAGTGCTCTTTTTCTAGCTGTTCACAAGTCAATTCACTGGCTGTCCATCAGAATATAAAACAAACGTAAAGTTTTCTTAATGAATATTAAGATTTTTCGTGGAGTTGCTCCCATCACATCTTTCTGAACTTGTCCAGTGTCATGTTCATGCTCATGATTTATGCTTAGCAGGTGTTAGCTTGCTATGGGCTTCTAAATGTTGGCGTCTTACTGCAAGGAGGGAATGGGAAGGTGCGAATGGGTTTATTGTATTCTGTATATTGTTCCACAACTGTGAAATGGATTTCCAGCTGACATTCAATGTGTTACTATATATTATACCACAAAACCCCTTCTATTTCAGTAATATACGAACAAATGCAAGGGAATTCACAGTTAAGACTAAAACTCCATTATTAACTCACTGGGTTATGCCTAGGTACTGCTGTACATATTATATAATATATACCAAAAACCCCACAATAAGTAAACAAAAGCAGGTGAGTTCAAAAAACAGCATGTGTCTTCTCTATGAATTCTGTGCCCTAGTGGTTTAAATCAGACCTTTTATGTTGTATGAATTTTATATTCTGTACTTTTAATTTTCCTGTTTTAAAAATATATTTTGAGGACATAAATTTGTTAAATGTCTTTAGTGATCTCTTGCATAAATAAAAACGCTTATCACAGAATTTTTAAAATCTGTTATTCACACAATAGACTGGAATACCCTATCAGAGAGGTACTGTAAGTAGATCAGTTAGATCAACTTAACTTTAAAGTTAGGCATATTACTTATGTGAAGATAAGCTGTATTAACTCTGACAAACCTGTTATGGTCTGCCAGAAATATGTATTTTCTCTAATTTTATAAGCATAATATGCATGGCCTTCATTTCTCAGTGAAGTGTGGTGTTATGATTTATTCACAATATAAGGTCTGCAGACTCACAGACTATAAAATATTATAATAAACTATTTTTTCAGACCACCCTAGTTACTGCTGTTCTTTTTTAATCTTCAGGGACAGGATCCAACACTGACTGAAGTCAATTGAAAATTTCTCAACAAGGCTTTGGATCAGGCCTAAAATAACCAGGACAAGGTTTTGGAACCTTACGGTGTAGTTTTAGCTATAGAGACAGAAGGGACTCAGCATGTAGCAGTGATGGTCACTAGATTCTTCTGTTGGTTCTGTGCAGACATATTAGGGAAAATCTAAGCAAGGAAAATCCCAGGAGCTGCTAAAAAGCAGATAACATGATTTTGCAAAAAAAAACAAACCAATCTCAGTGATCGGGATGCTGCTGGATTCTGGTAACTTACCTGCTGGTGTTACTAGGATGCATCTTTAAACACCCATTTTATGGCTTTCTGTGATAACCCACTTGCACTTGCTTCCAATTGAAGCCTGAATACCAAGCTATACTCCAAATTTACATAAGGTGTTCTTGTCACCAGTGCTGCTTCTTGTGCTTTGTCCTGATTTTGTGCTTGCTTAGACTATATTCTCATGTCACTCCAGCAATTTCGGTACATACAGGCATATAATGTGATCAGCTGTTATTACTTTTTATGGCTCCTACCTGACTTCATTGTAACGTAAGCAGTATCATTCCCTTATAAAAGAAGCTGTAATTCAGTTTTCTGAATAAACAAAAGGCTAAAACTTGCCACTAATACTAACTACTGTGAGTCATCGTGGGTTTAATTCAGATGTCACTTAAATAGAAATGACAAGGGTGTAAAACTAATGTTTCACTTTGAAATCAGAACCTTGTACAAAGTATCAATCCCTAATAGTAACCATCCCCAAACTGGCCCCCAAATTTTAAATAAATTATTTACCTTAAATATATTCTCACATCACAAGAATCTAGGTAATATTGTTCATTCTGCAGCTAGTCAACCAGTGCTTAGGAACACTGCATTCTTTGTGTCATGTTATTTATCATATAACTTATTTCTTATCGGTGTGATATATATGACAGCTGATACTGGCTCTCATTTACCAACAAAAGGTTGTTATATTTGTTGTTAAAGGTACACTTACTGTATTATTTGTCTTCTCTGATTACTCTTCATAGTATTCATCAGATAATTTAAAGAAATTATACCTGACAATTTATGTTAGTCACATTTTGTTTAATATAGGCAAAAGATCATTTGTTTTATTTATTTATTTGCATTTTTACTACTCTGTTATAAAAGAATACCCATTCACTGCTCTGGGCACTACTGACAACCTTTAAAGGTACTCAAATAAAAAAAAGCAGACATTCCTATTACATCAAGATCAAATCAAATAATTCAACAACAGCATAAATATAATAAAATATAATTACTTCTGTATAAAAGGTTGACCCTGCTCTCACTGAAGTCACCTGCAGAAACTCCAGGTGATTTCAATAGAGCACAATCAAGTTATAAATCTACAATAGAGTCCAACTTAGATACTAGCTAGCCCTGTCTCCTGCTCAACAGCTAGTACCAGCATCAAAACACAGTGCTTTGGTTAATCTAGCTCCTTCCCACTGGATTGATTTAGCTGGATGCCAGCTGAATAGGGCATTAAAAACTGTGTCATTCACTCATTTAATGTGTTAATTCTTGGATCTTAAAGGGAAGGCTTTGACATCCAAGAAAATTCTTCAGTGTCACTTGTGTACTGTAGGACTTGAGTTCAAGTTACGTATAATTTAGGTCCCTGGAAGACAATATATTTATGGTCTGCTTAATATATTAATTGTGCCATAAATAGCAATATGTCAAACATTCAGACAACTTTTAGTGCTATAAAGTAGCAAAGCAGCCACAGAGATGTTCTACATGTAATGTTAAAACATCTCTGAGGTTGGTTTGTATGGTACCTTAACCTGAATGTGTGCGATGCCCTCTGCCCATGCCAACACTCATATAATTGTCAGCATTGGAGAGAGGCAACACCAGCCCAGTCCCAGACTCAGGGCTGCCTCATCTGCTGCTATGTGGAGGGGCAGCCCAGCAGGGGATGAGTAGGGGGAACTAACTGGCTCCCCCCAGTCAGCAAGTTCAGAACTGTGTGCCTAGGAGCCCTGAATATAGGGCTGTGACACATGGCTCTCCATGTGCAAGGCAGGGGGAATTGACAGGCTTTTTGGCCCAGAAGGCCCACATGGGGATTTGCCAATGCACACAGCTTCAAACTTACCAAGCAAGGGCAGTCTGTCAACTTCCCTTGCCTGGCATATGCAGAGCTGCACGCCAGCAACCCCATGTTTTGGGGTGCATGGCTTTGAACCTGCCTAGTGGAGGGACCCCATTGCCCTTCCCCCAGCACTTTAAGAGCCCCATGCTGGGAAGCCACATGTAGGACTGTACTTTGTATAGTTTTCAGCATACAGGTCAAGCTTGGGATCATGATGGCACATGAAGTGGCAAGTTGAAAGGGTGTGATTGGGATATGATACATACCTGATATCCTATATATATATATATATATATATATATATATATATAGTTTATATGTTTATATCCATATTTCTTTCCCTTGTGATAAGTTAGTGTAAATAAAGCTGTATATAGTTAACTAACCTAACTGTCCTGGCCTGGTTCTATAGGGACGGACGGAAACTGAACAGTCTGCAGTTCCCCCACAGCACACCTGCCAGCTAACAATTCCCTTCAATTGCAGAAGGGGAGTATATACCCGAGTTACCTGGGCTACACTAACGATCTCACTTGACTTCAGATTTTTCTATTTCTTACTGCTGAGTATGTTGTCAGGGTTGGTATTCCAAGGTAGACTGAATACAGCACATCTTTGTGGGCTGCTTGTTAGTCTTGTTCTAGCTTCAGTGGAAATACCAGTCAGTCTTGTTCTAGTTTCAGTGGCCTTTTGTGGTTCTCTGATCTTTCAGTTGGATGCACTAATAAAGAAGAACCATGGCCTATTTCTTAGGTTTCCACATTTCAAAGATTCTCTTCACTTGCTTACAAAAGTAATTACTGTATGTAAACTGGCATACAAGACTCAGAAAAACAAGCCACTGGATTGAATTTTCAAAGTGTTTTATGCACCTAAATACAAGTTAGGCACCTAAATAGACCTATAAGTGCACAGCAATATATAAGATATTTTTAAGGTGTGATTTAAGTATATGCAAAGCTGCTGTGTTCACTGGTATGTGCCTAATGTTTGACACCATGAGCATGACCAAAGGTTTGGTGCCTAAGAGGGGGTTTTCCAACTAGATTAGGAAATACCTTTAACTAAAATTAGGCACTGACAAGTTAGTCCAGTGATTCTCAACCAGGGTGATAGGGCACCCTGGAGTTCTGTTAGATATATCAAAGGGTGTTAAGAGGTGTGAAGACCTAATGTAAGCAGGTAACCTAGGGTCAGGCTTGTCCATGCCTGGAAGATCTCTCACCCCATTTAACAAGGTAAGCACTATAATATATTAATTTGTTTTTGACACTGGACGCCACCCAAATCACAAAAGTTACGGAAAGGTGCCCCGAGTTTAAAAAGTTTAAGAACCGCTGAATTAATCAGCCTAATGCACACCTAAGTTATCAGTAGAAATGGTTGAGAATTTTCCAATTAAATGTTTTCTTATCATGCAATGTCAGTTAATAGAAAGTAAAACTATTTCCAATAATAGGTTAGCTTGAACAAATCTGACAATTAGAAATTGTTTAAGTCTTGAAATTGTCAAAATACACTATTTAATCGTTTTCACACTGAAAAAATGTTTTTGATTTGAAACATGTTGCTTTTAAAATTATTTTTAGTAGGAAATGGTTAAACACAAAAAAATAATTTGAAACAAAGGATTTAACATTTCTTAAAACAAAATATTTTAATTGATATGAGTACAGATTTATTAAAAAAAATTGAAATGATGACTGCTGTCCCATTTCAGGATTGGAAAATATTTTGGAATCTTGATAACTCTTGCAATACAGAAGATCTGTTTCCTGCTCAGCTCTAACTTCCAGGCTCTCTCCAAGTTTCTCCTTGGTACATAGTCAGAGCTGGAAGTGTTTGGGTAGGGAATCTATTTACTAATAGAGGGAAAGAGTAATCACTGAAAAATGTTTTATGTGTGTGTCGCAGGGCACCTCGGTGCCCCTGCTCCTAGAGTGGAGAAACTGCCAGGGAGCAAGTGAGCGCGCCCTGGCCTGACATAACGAGCCCAGCTGAGGCTTGCTCAGGTAATGAGCGCAGCTGCGGGTTGCCGGAGCAACCAAGGGGAACCAGCTGCCTGTAGGAGGCAGGGCCTGGCCCTTATAAAGCCCAGGGCTGAGGCCAGGCTGGCAGTTCTCTGCCAGCAGCCTGGGAGGCAGGAGCTCTGAGAGAGAGGATGGGCACTATGGTTTAGCCAGGGGGCTTTAGGTTTGTGTTATAGCCAGGAGGCTCTAGTTTACGTTTGGCTCTGTATATTACACCCGGAGGCTTGGGTGAGGCTGTAGGGGTTGGAGGAGGCCTCAATCACAGGGACCCCAGAGAGTGTGGGGTGCCCTAGCACCACAAGGGCGCATTATTGTCATAGTGCCAGGAAGGCGCAGCTCGCACACCAGTGCATGAGCAACTGGTGGCGAGGAGCGCGGCCGGAGGGTCGCGGGCGCAACCCATAGGTTGCGGACGGGGACCTAGACCCTGGATTGCATGTGGGGGAACATAGACCCCGAAGGCGCAGCTTGCACGCCACTGCGCGAGCAGCTGGCGGCGAGGGGCGCGGCCAGTGGGTCGTGGGCGCAACCCGTAGGTTGCAGATGGGGACCAAGAACCCGGATTGCGTGTGGGGGGAACATAGCCCCCGGCCCCAGGAAAGGGGCGGTATTACTGAGTAGCCCAGTGTGGGCATGGCGAGCCCCAGAGAGGGGGGAACGCCCTCTTACAGTATTGAGTAGCCCAGTGTGGGCGCGGCGAGCCCCAGAAAGGGGGAACGCCATTGTGTTTTGTTGAGTAGCCCAGTGTGGGCGTGGCGAGCCCCAGAGAGGGGGAACGCCATTGTGTTTTGTTGAGTAGCCCAGTGTGGGCGCGGCGAGCTCCAGAGAGGGGGAATGCCATTGTGTTTTGTTGAGTAGCCCAGTGTGGGCGCACGGGCATAGCGAGCCCGGCCGCAGGCTAGTGCGGCAATCCCCCTCAGACCAAGGCAGGGCGCTGCGGTTGCCCCTGAGAAGACAGGGAGTAGCAGCGCAGGGAGCCAGAGTCAGGGAGGGTATCCGTGCGGTTGGCCCATAGGATCGGAGGCCCACTAGAGAGTCCCTGAGCGGAACCACACCGGCAGGGGAGGCCCAGAGTGGGCCAGGCGAGAGTCCCAGCAAGAGGCTGGGCACGAGAGAGGGAGCCCAGAGTGGGCCACACTAGAGAGGAGGCCCGGGAAGCGGGTGTATAGACCGGACAACGTCCATTACATCTGCGAGGCTTGGGGTGTGGTATTAGGGGTTGGTAGGAGCCACGCATAGCCCATAAGGCTAGGGCGCTTGGGTAGCGCCCATTGTACGGGGAGACCCACAAGGGGTCCAGGAGCTGACAGGCCCGAGGAAACACAAGGCAGCCTCCCTATTACATATTCGATCAAGACGTGGCGGGCGAGAACGGAGGGTGCCCTCGGGCCGGAGTAGCGCGGTGAGAGGGCCTCAAGGAGATCACGGCCCTCCGCGAGGACCCCGCCGTGACAGTGTGCAAAAGAAATTTTACAGTATTTAACACTTTAACTTCAGTCTCCTCAATACATCAAGTGGCTGCTTGCAGATGTTCAAACAAACAAACCAAAACAGTGCTTTACTTTAAACTCAGCATATTCTCACACCAAGCCCAGAACATACCCAGAAGTGGCATTGAGTTTGTTGGTCCTGGCTTCCCCAACAATTGTATAGATTGGGTGTTTTAGTGGGACTTTTTTGACACTTTTATCTAGTAGCTGATTGAATCAGCTATTAGATTAATGCACCAAAAAACCCCACTGATGCACTCGATCTATACAAATGTTGCAGAGCTGGGTCAAATTAACACGCTGCTTCTTCCAGTAATGCACAGTTTGGGGGGGGGTTTAAATGTCTGTAAGCAGTCAGTTATACAAGCTTAGATTCCCTTAAGCCTCAGTAGGCTGTTCCCAAGTAGGAAAAAGGAACTTCAGCTATAGGTAATGGACTGTAGGTCCAGGACATTCTAATTTCTATCACCTTACACATCATTTTTTTAATCTAGCCTTCTGACTTTTTTGGATTTTTCCCCAGGTTGATACTGCTGTAAAGATGACAACATGACAATATTGACATGAGGCACCTATCAAACAGGATCTGCATTATGTGTACACGTTTTTTGTAAAATTGTGTTCTGGTAAGGTACTGCATTGGAACCATACTTTTATCCTTAAGACTGCCAAAGTGATGCACAACACAGTGAGAGAGGAACTTTTTACCATGGTATTTGAACCACTTTTCTTTTAAATGCTGCTAAGTGTAAAATTAGTGTTGTCCCTTAAAGTGCACAAGATTAATTGTCAGTAATTGAACACAGTTTGGGGGCTAATTATAGAAAAATTGATATTAAAAGAATACTACTGGATTGATTGAGTTTTGCAGTTCATATTTAGTTTTCAAATTACTTGAGTTGAAAGGCTGCAGTAAGAAACAATAAAAATCCATTCAAAGCTGCTAAAGCAAATTAAGGTTTACTAGTCCTTTGAAAGACAAACGATCCAAGTGCTATAATGTAGGGAGGGCAGTAAAAATGTGCCTGACATTTACTATAGGTTTAAAATATCAAGTGTTTTAGAATGCCATATGTTGAACACATTTAATTTTCCACCCCAATTTTTGTTTAGTCAAGTTCCTTCCTTCTGTCCCCCCGCCCTTAAAAAGAGAAAGGAAATTCAGAGCAAAGGTCTTTAGATATATTTAAGCTTTTGTAATATGCACATCTATAGTCTACTGTAAAAGAACCATTGGACACTAAATGTGATTGAGAGTACAGTCTATTTTAATCTGGAATTATGTCATGTGGAAATAAAACTCAGCCTCTTGTCACCAATCCTGCACATCTTGCTTTCATTACAGTGTTAGAAGAAAAGAGAATCTTTGACAAAATGGAAGAAGCCACCAGATTTTCTCATTGTGGTATGGAAACTAGCAGAAACTTCAATAGATGCAGATCCCTAAATTCTCCCAGAAGAACTACTGAAGAGAAATCAAGGTGTTGAGGCAGAAAGGAGGAAGAAATTCTCCATATAACAGGCCCAGAGATTTTGATTAGCTACAGTACCTTCCCAGTGGATAAGATTTCAAATTGTTAAATAATCTTTTAAGTGTTTCAAGAACGGTTAAAGTGATGTCGTTGTTTAATTAACACAAAAATGATTTTAGTGAAATCATATTTTATTTACCAAATAACAGCATGGTAAAACCTAGTCTTTTGTATTTGATTAGTTAACAAATGGACACAAGAATGAACCTGCTCAACGCTTTCTGAATAAAATATTTCCATCAAATTAACTTTAAGTTTATTTTTTGTAAAAAATGGATGCCTTTTTCACAATTTTGTTGTTTCCCCCTAAATTTTTCATTAGTTTTTTTTAATCAAGTGGTGTATAGAAAATTTTATAAAAATGGTTAGTAAAAATTTTCATTTACTGAAAACAGTAGAAAATTTGAAAAATTGAAAGAAGGGTGTTACGAACTTAGAGGAAATTGAAAATAAATATTATGTTTCAACTTTTTAAATGAAACTGTGTGTGTATTTTTTCACTCAATGCACTCTGTTGATTAGAGACTGAATGACATGATGTAGGTAATTGCCAAGTCCAAACAAGTTTATTTTATCAAATCGATTTGATGTTGGGGAAAAAAGAACATTTCCAAGGATGATAAAAATGATTCCTAAAGGAAAGGTGTAACAAAGAACCCCTTCCTCTGTTACTGGGCAATGCCCAGGTGGACTGAACCAAGGCCTAAAATGGCCAGGCAGCCAATGAGGCAATTAGCTATACCTGGTCCCTAGGTGCAGAAGATCTAGTCATGTGGTGGGAAGGAGGCAGGACTTGGGGATATAAACACAGTTTCTGACCATGCATGCAGTTGGGACAGGAGCTTTCAGGAGAGAAGTGCTGCAGGCTGGCAGGCAACCAACCAACCCAGGGAAGCTGGGGGGAGATGGCTCTGAGGGATCTGATGGCCTGTGGGCAACATTTATACTGAGTGAGGGAGACTATTTTTGTGAAGCAACTAGCTAATATTTATGTTCCATTTTGAACATGAGACTGGGGACCAGGTAGTGGTCATAGGTGCCAGAAGCTAGTCCCAAGTTGGAGGGGCTGAGACTGGTGGGCTGAGACTGGATCTCCATGTAGGGCTGCTGCTAAGGTAGGAACAATACCCAGAAGCTGAGGTCTTAGGCAGTGTACCAAAGCTGAGAGTATGGCCAGAGGAAAACAGGGCCAAGGGTGCAACAGCTGAAACCCCAACAAATGCTCAGAAGCTTTAAAAGGGAAGCACTAGAGCACTCAAGGAAGAGCACAGGCCCCAAGTGAGGGATTGACCTGGCCTGGAAGGCAAGGCAACCAGCAAGTTTACCCCCAACCTCAGGGGCCATCCCCCCTGAAAACAAGCAAGATAACATCAAAGTCATGGCAGGAAAGAGACTGGAGGCAAGGTGGAGCTGGGAAGGAGCCAGCAGATAGGTTGGACCACAGAGGGAGTCTAGGTGCTGGGGTGACAGGCCCTCCCCCCACTCACCTGAAAGATACTGCACAAGGCTCTTTTAGTATAGAATAAACTTAAATATATCTACTTAAATATGTGTACAGTTCAGTACAGATAAATTTAAAACACAATCATCAGAAACCTTTTGTTTAATAACCATGAAGGGAATCACAACATGACTGAAAGGTATGGAGCACAAAAAGTCTGCAAGATTCTGGCAAATATATAAACACTCATAATACATGAGCTAGCTTACAAAATAATGAGATCATGAGATAATAGATTTAAAGAACAAACACATTTTTAAATTTTTTATTTCTAGTGTTTGAGTCTTTAAAGTTCATTATTTCAAGCTTTTATCCACAACTAGGTGGGAAATTTACTTTTTTTTAAAATGAAAAGCTATGATTCTCAAGTAATAAAAGGACTTCAACAGAAGGCACTTTAAAAAAAATGCCAACTACCATAATAGCCAGAGTAGCAAGCAAGGATGTCGACTGGAGTTAAGAGCAAGGAACCAGTGGTTAGGGAGCAGGAACAAGGACCGTGACATGGGTTGAGTGGAGCCAGGAGCTAGAGAGCCTGTTAAATAGCCTGAGAAATACTGAAAGGTCAGCTGCTTATATCCAGGCAACCACATCCATAGGGACAGCTAGGGTTAGTTATGCCACTGGCAGCCAGGCCCACTCTGGTAATCAGGGCCAGCTGGGGGCTAAAGCCCTAACTCCTGCCAATTAACAATGTTGGCTATGGTATCATGTTTGCAATGAAAGTAACCATTTTATATTGCTTTCAGCAAACCTTGCACAGACATAAAAACATTAATGAACATGCAAGGAGAGGGCAATGTTCAGATAGGCACGCGTAAGCTGAGTTGTTACTTTGCTTCTAAATAAACATACAAATGAAGACCCAAGAAAAATACAGTTGATGATACTCAAAATAAATGAAGGAAAGGCAAGTTAACAATTTGCACCGGAGATGAGTGCAATGAAATGATATTGAACATATGAAGATATGAACATATAAGTTACTACCTAATATTAAAATAGAAAACTAAGCTTGTTTCCTATGTTGGCACAAGCAAAGCCTGACAGACCTGTCTAAAGTCAAGATACCACTTGACAAAGTGTAATATAAGGGAACAGGAAATCCCATGTGTGATGGGATTTAAGAGCAGTCTGCAAATGCAGATGGTCAAGCAAACTTGTCTACTGAAACAAAAACATGAGATAATGTTAATAATTCAATGAGTTTTTTAATTGATTAGCATCCATAAAAGCAATGATAAAACCCAGTGTACAGACAAATCAAAGCACTACCCCAAAAGAATACTTCAGACAGTCACATCTAGACTTCAGAATACAAGAGAATTTTCAGGTTTTGATGAAAGCTTCTGGATCTCCCCACCCTCAACTTTTTGGCTGATATGTGGGGAAGTGAGCATGTTTCAGGAGTCTATCATCACCTGAGTTTGAAGAATCCATCATGTCTCTGATCTGTGAGGATCTGAATAAAGCAGAAGGAAGAAATTGCTATTGATCTGTTTTGAGGTGAAAATGATCTACTCCCCAATGAGAAGCAGTTTAATGTTCTATTGAGAAAATGAAAAAAGAACATTAAATTGAACAGAAATGAATTCCAGATCAGAATGAATGAGTTTAGTTATACGGGACATACTCAGTCGACAAAGGAGTTTGGCGTGATCCAATAAAGGTGGATTATATTGTAAAAATGAAGTCCTCCCAAACAAAAAGTACTTTCAAAGATTCATAGACATGATAATATGGAAAGCAGGAGAAGTTATCACAGGAGCACTGTACTAAATAATTTTGGGATTAACCAAAATCTCACATGGGCTATTGGTTGTTTGCTGCAGGATGATCATCTAGTGACACGTGTTTGCAAAATGCTGACCACACAACAACAGAACTATGGAAAGATTGGAAAAGAAACGATAGCAATTTTTTTTTTTTTACCTGAGAGCAGTTTCTTGTCAAATCATTGTTTAAGAAATTATACTTGTTAAAAGTCATTTTCATGAATGAATAATTGCTTTTCATGAACCCATGCTCATTGGTAACACTCAAATTATTTTTTTTTTCTGGAAGATGATGCAATATCTGGCTTTCCTTAAAATTACTTGAACTGCCCCTCCAAAATTACCCCACCATGTACTAGTGCAAAGTCATTACTACATTAGCCAGTATTTACTGTATTTTGATGTTCCATCAAAACAACAATTCCAGGGCCTTGTAGCCTTAAATGAGACACATCAAAGGTCAGTCTCAAATCAGGATTTTCCCATATGGTTGCACTCTTAGCGAGGTCTCTCCCCATTCTCTCTCTGATCTTTCATGATTTAATTAAAACCATCTTTAAAAAGGCTTATTTTACTATAGTAGTATCACATCTGCATTTTCAGCAGTATGCTGTTTAATCACATTGGGTTATAAAGTGAAACTCTCAGTACTTATTATAATATCTAGTGGAACCCATGCATTTGGTCTTTTAGTGTCCCTGACTCATCATCTTATATTCTTTCATCAACATTTTAACAGCCACTCTTAAAAATGTAATTTGATGGATAATTCTCTAAACCTGTTTAGTTTAGTTTATTTTTATTAAAAAAAAAATAAAGAAGAAAAAGTTGACTGCATATGCCTTCCATTTGCTTATTATTGCACCTGAAAGTTATTCTGTACATTCAAGCTATGTAACTTCTAATAGCTTTAAAAGAGGTGAAAGAGCTGCCTTTAGGAGGTCATGTCATCTCTTGCAATGTAACTGCTATATCTTCATGCTGCTCTAGTAATACAAATTAGCTAAATCCTGAATAAAACAAACTGAAGTTACAATGGTTTTGCTACAATTCCATTACTACAGGGGCAGATGTAAGCATTGCATTACTATCAAAGGTGTCAAACATACGGCCCATGGGCCGAACCTAACAGCAGAGCCACTCTATCTGGCCACCAAGCTCCCAGTGGGCTGCTGGAAATTGAGGGGCAGGGGCTGCCACAGAATTTGGCCCCTCAGGCCCTGATAGACATCCTTTTAATGGTAAGAGGGCAAGTGAAGACCGATTCAGCCCAGTTTCCTGCAACCTCTTAGTCCATGGCCACCACCAGTGCTCACATGTTTGCCCTACCTTCTCCACCACTGGCCCTGCAGTCTGTATCTGGCCCACAATGTGAGGTAACACCCCTGGGTTATATTACTATCATTTGATATCGTTGCAATTGTTATGAGGAGCTGATTCAATCTTTCTTTTCTTTTAATATTCTCAGATATTTTAATATTCTCAGAACTTTCATTTTTACCTTTATTAAAAATGAGTTTTAGTGTGTACTTTCTATACACAGCATGGTATCTCTATATCTAGCCAGCCCAGAAAAGTAGAAATCAAGTTATTAGAGTCCTCTAAGGGACTGCTTGATCAGGTTCTCCAGTTTTTGTCTGCTTCCTCTGAATACCCTCTGAAGCCAGCCCAAATTAGATGAGAGAAACTGTCTTCTTCTGAATACGAGACCCTAACCTTTGGGTCCCTAGCCCTTCCTGGCTCTGCCTTAGAAAGCTACCTTCCACTTGAGCTCCAGAAGGAGGGAGAAGAAGGAATTTGGGTGTTCGCAAGCAGCAAAACAGGCAGTTCCTCTTCAGTACATTTACCAAGGCAAAGATTACTTTGCCAGAGGTTCTCTGCCCCGTCCATATGGTGAAACAACAAGGCTACTTAAATCCTCGTGGACAAATGTGTCTTCTGTCACATAGGTCAGACAACAATGGGATCTCTTGTTTTTAACTACTTCTTTACCCCCTGTACAAGTCAGTCAGGGAAACTGAAGCACATAACATTATTACAACATGAACACATTTAAATCAGAAATTCTAATATTATAAAAGCCTAAGTCTGGCTGTCTGCCTGTCCATAACGCTTTATTCGTACTCTGACTGGCTGATGGAAACAGCCAATCAGAGTGTTCCAAGCATGGGGGAGTGCTGCCATGATTCTGAAGCCGCGCCGATAACCAGACAGAGGGTGGGGGAGCCAAGGCCAGCAGCACTGGCCTCGGCTCCCCCACCTCGGTTCCTGCAAGAGGCCAAACAGCAGCAGCATGAGGCGTTAGGTGGCAGCACTCCATCCCAGCCCCCTCCCCACCCTGCCTCATGCTGCTGCTGTTCTGCCTCTTGCAGGGACTGGGGTGGGGGAGCCAAGGCCAGCACTGCCCCCTCTCCAGGCCAGATCTGACCCATGTGCTGGGGGCTGAGCACCCCAACCTACATGATTCACAAGATAGATGCAGAGGATGCAAGTAGGATTCCATAGCATCACAAACCTTATGATCTGTTATGGTATGAGTTCTTTGCAACAGAACAACTGCTCTATTATTTTTCTGGAGTCCCAAACAATGAAAACTAAAAGCAGGCATGAGTCTAAAAAAGACTGAGAAGAACTGCCATATACAAATGAGTGCCCTGACCTATGTTACAAAAGCATGCCCCCTCAAACAGCCTCTCAGTGTCTGGTCCAACAAATCATTTCTGCACAGAGGCACAGTTTTAAGAGAAAGGTTAGAAGGGGTGGAATAGCTCATACTTAGTATAACTCTCAACACCTAGAAGCTTCTATTCAGGTAGTGCTGACAGAGTCAATTGACTTCATGGCTCATTATCATCTCCCTAATTCCTGCTAATCTCTGCACTCTACAGGTGTTAATGACCCTCTATCCTTTTTAATGCTCTTGCTGTTTCACTATTCAAACTATCCTTTCTTCTGCAATTCTTCTATCTGTTAGCTATTCCTGGTAATGTCTTTCTTCTATGTTACAGCCCCGAAGACTGTTTTTAGCTCAATCCAAAAACTTTAACTCATGTGTGGTAATATTAACTCAGGTGTAGAAATGACTGATGCTCAAGTACTGGAGGCACTGTCAAGACTTTCAAGAAGCTATATTTTGTTTTATGAATGTGAATAGATTTACATTTAACTATAATGACTAGTAATACAATATCCTTTTATTTTTTTGCATGGTTTGTTGTGTTTTTTTAAGATCTTATATATACCTTAGCAAATTAGCACCCATTTCAATAGTTACTGCTCTATTTGGTTTTTGCTTTAATCTTAAACTAAATAATATAGTTCTAGCTCTAGTGCATTAGTAGAGGTTCCAGTTTCTCTTTAACTGGAGAAAAAAGTGTTTTGCTATATGTGATGATGTGCCAAACCATCTGAACCTCCCTTTTCAAAATCCTAGGTTCTCTCTTGGAAGAGAGGTTCAAGCACTCTTGTTTTGAATTTCATTAGGGTGAGGAAGGAATCAAACCCAGCTCTGCCATTTTCATACACTATTAAATGGAAGCTAGACACCCTCACCATATGTTTTAAAAGAAAAGGTATGTCTAGATGGCACTGAGATATTCCACATTAGCTCTATGCAGGCTAATTACCAAACTAGAAGCAGTGGAGATGTGCATTAGCCATTAAGCCAGGGTTGGGAAATTTATTTGGGCTTGCAGGCCACGTAGGCAGTGTTTGGGAGCTGTTGTGGGCCAGTCAGCACCGTGCCCCCTGCAACAGCCGAGAGCCTGCATGCCTGTGGCTCCTCACTGCCACCAGAGCCCAGAAGCGTCAGAGCACACAGCCCCTGCCCTGGCCCACCCTGTGCCCATTTAGGAGTCACCCTGGCTGGTGTTAACCAGCTCCAGACCAGCCAGGACCCACGCATACAGCCCCAACCCCGGCCAACCCCATTCCTGCTCCAGACCTGCCCACCCCTGGTACATGGCAGTGGTTGCAGCCAGTCAAAAGCTGCTGCTGGGCACAGGGGAAAAGCAGCCACCTCCACCACACCACTGCCAGGCCCTTATTGCTGTGGCCACCCAGAGCCCACGCAAGAAGAGGCCTGGGCCGGAGTCCAGCTGTGGAGCTGCCCCAGCCCCGCTGAGTGCCCAGGAGTGGTGAGACATACCATGGGCTGGATGGCACCTGGGCCAGGTGAGACCAAGTCCGGATAAAGTCTAGTATACTACTTGAGGTTAAGGAGCTAGCACTTAAAAAGCTAGCTTAGGAATTTACAGCACAGCTGTTTTATTCACAGCTATGTTCACAGCTTCATTTTGAGAATAAGATCCTATGGGGATGTGTTAGGAACTTCTCTATCTCAGTGCATGTGCTAAGAATACCTACTAAATTTGAAGCTTCTTTACACTGAGAAAATGTGTGTTCAAAGATTGCAACATCAGATTCAAAATCAAGGTCATGGTTTATCAAGCAGGTGTGATCCCTACCTTACTGTATGGAGCTGAGACATGGACAACATACAGGGGAACACCTCAAGTCAGTGAAGAAGCACCATTAATGCTGTCTTCAGAAGATCCTTTGAATGTAGTGGGGAGACAGATGCACCACCATTAGTGTCCCCTTGCAAACAAACATCACAAGCAGCATCAAGGCAGTGATCATCCAACATCAACTTTGCTGGGCTGGCCACGTCATCCAAATGTCCAAATCCAGACTCCTGAAGCAAGTTTTATTCTCCCAGCTCAGTAAAGGCATACACTCAAGAGGAGGGAAGAGAAAGCATTTCAAGGATGTCCTGAAGGCCAGCTTGAAAAAATGCAACATCAACATCAGCTTATAGGAGACTATCATCCAGGACGGCCCCACATGAAGGAAAAGCCTGATACAAGGATCTCAGTACTTTGAAAACTCATGATGACAACAGATGGAAAAGCAGGACCATCAGAAACAGCACTTTGTGGACCAAACCAAGAAACCAGAACCACACACACCCCACATGGAAACATGTGGTTGGGTTGCAATAGAACCTGTTGATCCCAGATTGGCCTTATCAGCCATCGTTGGACCCACAGATAATCATGGACAACAATCATCCTTGACTGCAAGTGATTGCTACTGCTGATGACACTGAGGTAGAGAAATACATATTTACAGTTAAATCTTTATCTAACAGTTTTCCTGAGTAGAGGACGTGTTGACTTTAATGGTAGGTACTACATATATGAGTAAGCATGTGCTTATTTGTTGTTTCTTTTCCTTGTTTAATCCACAATTACTTATCAGAGATGGAGGGACTAATGCATAGTGATTTTGGTTGATTTCAAGATCCTAGAAAAGGGTGCCTCTATCATGCACATCCCTTTGCGTAGACCTTGTTGCTTTTAAATCTCTAAAGGAAAGAATGGAATTTAACAAAATAATTGTAGTAGATATGGGCATAAAATTGTGTGCAACAGTGCTGAAGATACTTTAATTGAGTAAAAATATAAAAGGTCTTTAAGTACCTGCTTTTATTAGGGAAACATTGAAAAAAATATACACCTTGGGAAAATTCAGTAAAACAAAAAGGCACAGAAAGTGGAAATCCCATGGAAAGCATTTTCTTAAAGTTTGAAAAGATATTTGGGAGGAGAACATGAATTCCTATTTTTAAAAATATAAGATAATTTCATTATTTTATTAAATATATTAATATATATAATGTTTAAGGCTACCCTTGCATGTTATACCTCCTCAGGCTTTTATTATTATCAGGGCTCCAGGATTTCTATTTCCCATGGGGAAAAAAGAAGGGGAAATGCAGATTTTTCATTTAACAGAGAAAAAAGCAGATTCTTCATTTTAATGGAGAAACAAGGGTTTTCTACTTTTGCAGAGCTCTCTGCAGGCTGGCAGAGTTCCAGCCTGCAACAGCTTCTTGCAAAAAGGGCGGCAAACCTTAAGCCCTGTCCTGAGAGGGCAGGGAGAAGGAGTGGGGCCCGAGACTCTCAAGTCAGCCAGGGCTTGGCTTGGGCTCACTTTCCCTCCTGGAGTCCTTGGGGTAGGTGGGGCTTGCAGGAGGCTGGGGAGCCAGCTGGGGGCCCCCTGTGCAGGGCTGAAAGGGGATGGGGGGAAACGGAAGGCCTGTGGGGGGGCCCTGTGGGTCAGGTGTGGGAGCAGGTGACTGCCAGGTCTGGGGACGGGGTTGGGGGCTGTGGGAAAAGCCAGAAGGCCTGGTGAGGGGCAGGGTGGGGATTTGTGGGTGGGGGCTGAGGGAGCGGTAAGGTGCCTGCAGGTACTCTTAGGCCAGCATGGGAGAACCTGGGCAGCATCTTTGCACCCCACCCGGGGTGAGGATGGGCAGGCAGGTGCCTAACAGTGTTGAGCAGCTAGGGCACCTGCCCTGCTACCCACTCCCATGAGAAGGAAGCAGTGGCCACAGTGCAGCACTGCAGCTCAGGGGATGTTGTGGCCTACCAGAGCCTGGGGCAGGTGCTGACCTGCTGCTGCCATCCCTGCGTCATCGAGCCAGGCTGGCTGGCTCCATGCCTTTGTGGGGCTTTCAGCACTCCAGCAGGAAGCCACATGCAGAGGCAACCAGAAGCCTGCCTGGCCCAGTGGCGCATGACTCCATGCCTCCATATGTGGCTTCTTGCTGGAGTGCTGAAAACCCCACATGGAGGCATGGATCCAGCCTGGCCTGATGGTGCATGGACTAGGAGCTGTGTGCCATCAGGCTGGACAGAAAGCTGCACATGGAGGCACGGAGTCATGTGCCATCATATTTGTGAACATATTGGTTCTATTGCATATTTTTTCACCTTGGGGAAAAAAAACCTGCAGCATCCTTATAGGCTCGGCAGTGCTATGTTGGCTAGCACTATGGAAGAAAGAGACTTGGGGGTCATCATTGACCACAAGATGAACATGAGCCTGCAATGCGATGCTGCGGCTAGTAAAGCGACCAAAACGCTGGCTTGCATCCATAGATGCTTCTCAAGCAAATCCCAGGATGTCATTCTCCCCCTGTACTCGGCCTTAGTAAGGCCGCAGCTGGAGTACTGTGTCCAGTTTTGGGCTCCACAATTCAAAAAGGATGTGGAGAAGCTTGAGAGAGTCCAGAGAAGATCCACGCGCATGATCAGAGGTCAGGGAAGCAGACCCTACGATGACAGGCTGAGAGCCCTGGGGCTCTTTAGCCTGGAAAAGCGGAGGCTCAGGGGTGATCTGATGGCCACCTACAAGTTTATCAGGGGTGACCACCAGTATCTGGGGGAACGTTTGTTCACCAGAGCGCCCCAAGGGATGACGAGGTCGAATGGTCACAAACTACTACAAGATCGTTTCAGGCTGGACATAAGGAAGAATTTCTTTACTGTCCGAGCCCCCAAGGTCTGTAACAGCCTGCCACCGGAGGTGGTTCAAGCGCCTTCATTGAACACCTTCAAGATGAAACTGGATGCTTATCTTGCTGGGATCCTATGACCCCAGCTGACTTCCTGCCCTTTGGGTGGGGGGCTGGACTCGATGATCTTCCGAGGTCCCTTCCAGCCCTAATGTCTATGAAAGTCTATGAAAGTCTATGAAAGCTGAGCTCCTGCTTGCCTCTCCATACAGCTTCCCCCTGGAGTGCTGGAAGCTCAACATGGAGGCACAGAACTCTCCCAGCCAATGGCATGTGGCTCCTGGTCCACATGTCATTGTGCTGAGCCGGCCAGCTCTGTACCTCCACATGGAGCTTCCAGCATTCCAGGGGGAAGCGGCATATGGAGGCATGGAGCCCGCCCAGCCTGATGGTGCACAGCTTCTGCCTGCTGCACCATGATCCACATGTGCTGGCACAGAGCCAGCCTGGCCTTGTGTGAAGGTGCATGCAGGTAGGCCAGGCTGACACTGTGCCACCATGTGCAGGCCCTGGGACTCAGCCAGAGGCACACACTATTGGGGTCTCTGACTGCCATGGCCATGCGTACCCTAAGGGTCTACTGCCTGCTAAGCTGCCACTGGTGGGGTCTGTGCACCACAAACCCCACACCCACCCACAACCCTCCCCGCACAATATCGACATCCATCCACAAACCTCACATAGTCCCATACCCTCCACAAATCCAACACCATTCCCCCACCCAGTCCTGGTGCACAGGAGGAGCTGCTGCCAGGAGGGCGTGAGTGGTGGGGGGGGTAGGCCAGGTGTGAGGGGCACTGGCAGGGCTGGTGGGGGGAGGGGGCTGTGATTTGGGAGTGAGGGGCCATGGCATATCAGGGCTGCTCAGCACCACAAAGTGGGGGCAGGGGGCGCCACCGCACCTAGACTCTTATCCTGGTGAGTGAAGTGGGCAGCAGGGGCTCTGATTTTCCATGATGAAAAACCCGAAATCAAATGCCAAAATATGTATTCAGCATTTATTTTATTATACTGACTGAGGCAGTGGCAGGCTTCCAAACTGCTTTAAAACTGTACATATATCAATAAAACATTGTGTTCAACTGATACCTGTATATATAGAAGCCTTTCATTTTAATCATGGATTTGGGGGTTTTAATCAGATAATTTGTGATTTTTAATAAGAGAATTTGCTATTTTTAATCAGAGAAAACCAGGATCCCTGATTATTACTTCCTCTTCCACTGGGACAAGTATTTAGGTATAAGCAATTTTTTTTCAAGTCAATGTATATCCATGTCAATAACCCAAAGATTTTTGTTGATTAAATATTGCTAAGGCAATTGAAAGCACAATTGTCTTTATTCCTGTATGCCCTCTTTTGATCATCCCTTTTAACCTACTTCTGATCTATGAGGGGCTGGGTTAGCGTTTGAGTTCTGCTTTGGCTTGTGCTGTAATCTGCCCTTTTTGGAGGGGCATGGAGTCAAAATCACTCGATTCAAAATCTTTTATTTCCCTTCCTATACCTTTATAGAGAGACAAAATGACTGGGGAAGAATCCTAGATTGTCTAAACAAAAGGAACCCAGGACTAACCTCCAGACACACAGAGATGAGGACAGAAATGGTAAGGATCCAGTACACGCAACCCCTGCTTAACACGGTTTCAGTTAGCACTATTTCACTATAGCGCTCATTTAGAATTGATACCCAATTCCACTGAGTGCTCAGCCAGTTTCACTATAACGCTCAGTGGAATCAAAGTTTAAGTAGGTAGGCGGGCAGGGAGAAGCAGCAGCAGCAGTGAGAGGGCAGGCAAGCATGAGGGTCCAGGGCAGGACAGCAAAAGCGCGGGCCCAGGCTGACACTGTGCTGGAGTAGGTGGTGGGGTAGAGACAAGCAGCTGCAGAAGAGGGGAGGAGCATGGGATCCAAGCCGGTGGCCAGGGGCAGCAGGGGCCGACACCCAGAGTGGGGGGCAGGAGCATGGGGCCTGCTCTGGTGTGTGGAGCCCGTGCCGGGGCCAGTGGAAGCCCGCACCCAGAGCAGGGTGGCAGGAGCACTGGTGCCTGGGCTGGAGCGAGCAGGGGTGTGGGGAGAAGCGGCAGCAACAGAGGCGATTAGCATGAGGCCTGCGCCAGTGCCAGGGCCAGTAGGGGCCTGTGCCCAGAGTGGCGGGGCAGAAGCGCGGGGCCTACATCAATGCCCGGCGACAGGGGCCAGTGCCCAGAGAAGGGAGGCAGTAGTGCCAGTGCCCAGGCTAGCAAGTGGGGTCAGACAGGCTGGTGGCAGGTGAGGGGGGTGGGGAGAGGCAGCAGCAGTGAGAAGCAGTGAGGAGAGGCTGGGCATGAGCATGGGACCTGTGCCAGTGCCCAGGGCCAGGACCGGCAGGGGCCCAAAGTGGGGCAGCAGGAGCACAGGCCTGGGCTGGTATGTGGGGCTGGACCGCCAGCAAGTGGGTGGGGGAGTGGGGAGAGGTGATGGCAGGGCAGGCAGTAACCAATTAATCTCTATTTACATTCATTTCTATGGGGAAATGGGTTTTGCTTAGTGCTAGGTTTTTCTGGAACCAATTGAGAGCGCTAAGCAGAGGTTGCCTGTACAGGGAAAAGTATGGCGATGGGGATGCTTGTGCCCAGGCTAAACTAACCTGGATGCCCAAATCTGGTGCCAATCACTGAGATGAACTGTACAAAGTAGACGTAGTTTAAATTCAGCTTGTTCCTTTGTTTAAGTACCAGCTGACTTTGGCTGATTCTATCCTTTGCAGTTCCTTGGAGGCAAAAAGGTAAATAACTCAGCTACATTTAGAAAAATGACTTTAATGAACAGGAAAATGGCATTTAATCTTTTTGGCGCATCCTGCACTTTATGAGTAAATTCCGTGGGAAACTGTGTAAATGGAACATAATTATTTTTAAAATAGAATCCTTTGTTATTAGTTGCATAACTGTCATGTGTACATAAAGCACCCTGCTGTACAGACAAAGGACTGGAAAAGTTACCTGGAGAGTTTCTGCTATTGAAAGAATAAAAATTGAAGCAGTGGGGTGAACTTTTGGTTCACAGACTCAAATACTGAATGTTAAACCTGGCTGAGAGAAAATCACTTTAGTCTGATAACCGGATTACTTAGAACAAAAATAGAGAAAATTAAGAACTGAAGAGCAGAAAATTAAGGTGGAATGCAATTTAAAGAGTAAGTAGATGATGCAGGCTTTCATTTTCATCCCCCCCAGTGTCCAGCTAATTAAAATTACAATCAAAATGAAAGTCTAAACTTGTAAATATCTTTAGCTAATGATTTTGTCTTTTAATCATCTTCACATTCAAAGACTTTATTTTATTCATTTAGAGCTTCACAATAAAATGAAATTGTTTTTCTCTAGTAAAATCCTTTTAATTTTCTTTATCTGTTTCCTTTTACATCATATGTTATATATTTCTCTTTTGTCTTTCTACTTTCTGCACAATTTCTTTACACTCTTATATTCTATGCTCCTACCCCTCCTCCCTTAAAACTATTACAAAGTTAAATATAAATAAGGCTTTGTTTTGTTTAATATAAAGCCACAAGGGCTGCATCTACTGGATTTAAGAGGTAATGGCCACAAAACCTCTAGCCCCTTTACTAAACTATACATACATACACAACTGTAAGCGCGCACTGCATTTTCACTTAGAATAGCCATTCAACCACTTTATTTTGTAAAAAAGTGAATGTATTTTCTGCAAATTTGTAATCTGTGAGTAACAGCTGTGGATGATCAAGTAATTCTCTTATAGTTCATGAGTTAAAAATAATTAAAATGGGCCCTTTAAAATACTGCTTATATTTTATTTGTATGCCCACAAATTATAGAGCTCGCAAGCAACATATTTCACACACACTCAATCTGAAACTCATTCGGATATTGGCTAATTTTATATATACCCTATATATATTTATATCACCTTATCTTTTGTTTTATGCAATCTTGAAGTTAAAAAATAAATACATTTAGTATTGGATGGATACTCCAAATTTAATTTCTACTATATATATTTTCTAGCCCTCCTGGATGTAAAGATAGCCTTTAAGATGAGAACAAAGTTCTGTTCATTTCCATGTTCCAAATCCTTGTAATTCAGATCATTCAGGCCACCTTCAACACAATATTTTTGCACAGTAATTTTTTCCAGTCTTGATTTACAGTGGTTTATCATGGGTGCCATTATTATAAAGGCAAAATGTGGCTAATCACAGCAATGCATTTTAGCACAGTATTAGTAAAAACTTCCATATAGTAAAACAGCTCACTTCCATTTCATATTCATCTATTTGACTATGAATCTGTAATGTGTAATATGATTTCTACACTGAGATTTAAAGTGCAATATACTATGATTCACACCAATTACACTACCTTTCTTAAAAAGTTCTTTTTAAACTAATCCATATGCCTTCTTCCAATACAATGACTTCTATAACTCTCATTCTGCTGCTCTGATTATATTTCAGGCAAATTAAGTTCAGCAGTCTACCATAATTCTTGAACTTTCTCAGAATCAATAACTTCTTACCAGTAAAATCTCAAGAACCTGTCAACTGTCTTCAAACCTACTGCTCTTTTCCTTCAAAGATTTTTAAATGGTGTTCAAAAGTTTGATAGTAATTGTAGATAAACTGATAGGCAATAGAGTTTATACTGCAATCATTTTAAATGTTTAAACTAAAAAACTATCATGCACATCTTACATGCTGAACATCCCTAGCTCGTGCATGAAAATTTGAGATGCTTGTATTCTGATGATTCAAGAATTTCTCTGTACAGCTTACCAATTCTGATATACATTTTGAAATTAAACGAAAACTGCTGTGTTACTAAGTACATCTACATATGTGCATTCCTCAGTTGCTGGCAAGCTTGAGAGGCAGTTAGTTAACTGTAGTCGTCTGAAGTCAGGCAGAAGGCAGGGTAGGTTTGCATCTTAGAGACTGAATAAATCATGCATCTCTGATTTGGTTAGTCTGTAAGGTGCAAATGTACCCTGACTTCTGCCTGGCAAGGTTGAGCCATATCTCTGACAGGCCAAGGACAACAGTGGTTTATTAGATCCCAATTATCACTTAACTATGGTGAATCATTTTGGGACAAAAGATGTGTTCTGATTAGGAGAAAATACTCCTTTCTCCAGTCTATAAGAGGAAAATGGAGAGAAATGAAACTTCCTAGTGACAAGACAGAGACAGAAATGTGGCGGAGAACATGTAAATAGTCCTCCCAGAGGTGGACCGAAAGTCAGAAAGCTTTTGGGCAGGAAGGGAAGGGCTTGAATTAAGGTCAGAGAAGTCAATGCATAAGCTGCCTGCCTGCCTCCAGAGACAAAGACTCCCAAGGGAAGGTTGAGCAAGGAACATTGTGTTTAGAAAGTGTGTTGACTTCTTTGACTTCTTATACTTTATTCTTTAATTAAAAACAAAGAATGCTTAGAAACTGCAGAGCCTGTGGGTTGGTGCGTCTACTCATGGCAATTACTGCACAGTAGATTAATGTAAAGCACTATATGCTACTACTGACTGATATAGGTACTAGCCAGTGGTGCTTTACATTAATGCGCCTGAACACGTATGTAGATGCTGACCTGGGAGCAAATTGCTCCTGGTCAACCCAGGCAGCAGGGGCCACAACTGCTGCTCAGCTGAGGGGTGGGGGAGGAGCTGACCACGGCTCTGGGGGTAACTCTGAGCAGCTCAAGGCTTAGCTCTGAGCTCCAGGGAGTGGGGAAGGGGTAGTAGGGGTGGGGAGGGGAGGGGAGGGGAGGGGAGGGGAGGGGAGGGGAGGGGGGGGGTGGCCAGCCCTGGCTCTGGGTGCAGACCTGAGCTCTGTACCACTCAGAGCTGCCCTTGGAACCAGGGCCAGCTCATGCCCCCTGCCAGTCCAAGGTTGCCCCTGGAGTCCTCTGCTAGCCTAAGGCTGACGCCCCTGTGCACCCTGCCAGCCTGAGGCTGCCCCCCACCACCTGCCAGTCCAGGGTTGCCCCTGTGCCCCCTGCCAGCCCAGGGCTGTGGCTGGAGCCCCAGCTGTGGCTGGAGCCTGGATCTCCCCCTGGCTGCTGCAGCGGGGGTCAGAGTAGCACAGGAATAGCCCTGGACTAGGCTGCTCCTCTCAGGCTCAATTTGCTCTCAGTCCAGGTGAATGTGTAGACACACACTCAGGCGCAATTTGCTGCACAGGAATTTTCTGCACAGGAAATGGAGTTGCATTAATTGAACTTGTAGATGCACCCAGTGTTTGTTAGCCCTCGTTTCATATGCTTCCTGAAGAGTTAAACTGTAAACCTGGAGAAACACCTGTGATGAAGCTGCAGCTGGAGTCTGCAAAGCTAGAAATATATCCGGAGGTTAGACAACTGGGCTGCAGGTACCAGCTGTCTGGAGGAGATGTGGCTAACAGAGGCAGAGTGAGCCTGAGAGTGCGCCTAGACAACCCAATACTGGGATGGTGCCTGGCTTCCACAGGCTTAAAAATGCCTGAGAATTTAGTGGCTGGGTCTTTTGACAGCAATCTGTATTTATTGTAGTCATTTCAATTTTGGCACACATAGTAAGGGACATATCAAAATCATGGTAGAAGTGTGCTGTGATTTAAAATATGCCACGGTTTTTGCCTCCTGCCCCTAATTGGCCAAGGGGCCTTGGTGGCTCTGCTGCTTCCTGCTGATTGGCCAGGAGGCAAAAACCATGGCATACTTAAAACCACAGTTTTTGCCTCCAACTGATCAGCAGCAAGCGGTGGGGCCACGAGGGTGTGTGGCAAAACAAGCAAGATAGAACAAGCCACTGTGCAGTGCACTTCCACCATGATTACAGTAGGTCACTATACATAGGCATATCCCTTTGTGTAAAAGTAACTCTGACATTTGTCTGTGCTTAATGTTTTGTGCACATAATTTATAAAAACAAGATAAAAAGATAAGATGTAAGATAAAAAGAATTAGATTACTGTTCAGGAGCAGTGAGTCCTCCAATTGTAGAGGAGGTTTGGACTAGCTGAGTTTAGTGTAATTCCAACTCTATGATACTTTGGTTTCTAATTTCTAACATTGAAAATCTGTTTTAGGGCTTTATAATGCCACCACTGGTACAGTATCTAAACACTTTCCACATAAAACTGACTAGCAATACTGAAGTCCCTAGTGACTTTCATGGAGACTCTGGCAATTTTCTTTTTAGGGATATAAATCCTCTGCTTGGAACAGTTTTGTCTGATAGAGGGTGCATCTACATGAGATGTTACAGTGCGTAGCAATGAGCTACTGAGCCATACCTCATTGCTATGGCATTGTTGCATCACCAGGCATGAACTATGATGGCAATGCTACTGTGGTGTAATAATGAGCTGTTGCACAGTAGCTTATTGCTACTGCACAGTAGCATCTAAAAATAACCATGCAGTCACGGGACTGAGCAGTAATGCTGGTCCCTGCACAGCCATTTAGTACTTGTTAAGCAAGTACTAAATGATCGCACAGTAACAACTGAGCAGTCAGCTGCTTGTGTAGACATGGCCAGAGTTTATTTTTTCAGGGGATACAGATACATGGGAAGGGGGTATTAATGTTGTGAGTCTCATTCTTTTCCAAAATAAAGGTTTTGGAGCATTTCCTAAGGATTGCCAGGCTCCAAATTAGCCTGAACTCATCAGGAAGCTAAAGTGATATTTATTTGTTATTGTAAACTCTAAACCCTATCTTGTGAGCTGACACAGAGCCAGGCAACCCAACCCAGCAATGTCAGCACACCATCTCCCAGTCCACTTTGCCATTCCCTGCAATCTCTTTGTGCAACTGCTGATGACACCTACAGCAGAACCTTGGGGTTTCATAGAACAGTTTGAAAAAACGCTGCCATTAGGCCAGTGGTGCTCCACCTTTTTGGCTTGCAGGCCAATGGGAGATGCCCAGGTCATCCATAGGCCAGATCTGGCATGTAGAGGGGGGCAGGAGGCATCCCAACTCCAACCTTGTCCTGTGGAAGAGAAGTTGGGGCCATGACCCAGCCCTGTGGAGGGAAGGGGGCATGGCCAAGCACCAAGAGGGGGAAGAAGACTTGACCTGGCTGTGCAGCTGGGGGAAGAAGGCTTGAGCCAACTTCAGCCCAGCCACTTGGGGGAAATGGGGCATCTCCCAGCCTCATCCAGTCTAGGGGGAGGGACATGGCCTGGCCTCATCCAGTTGCAGGGGTGGGGGGAGGGGGCATGACCTGGCCCCTACCTGCTGTGGGGGGCTTAGGATTTGGGAATTTGGCAGTGGGGGTGGGTGGCCTTATTTACTGCCACCACTCTGCTGCTGCCAAATTTCCTGATCTGTGGGGAGCCCTGTGGGTCAGGTGCCTATGGCCCAAGGGCTGGAGTTTGAGCACCCCTACAGTAGGCAATTCAACCCACCTACATAGAATATACAGTGTGTGATATTTATTCTAGTATATAGCTATCTTCATTAAAATAAACTGGAATACTATGGCTATCCACTGGTGGTAGCTAGGTTAGATTTTGGTCCAAGATTTCTTTTGGCATCTCAGAACAATGCACGCTCATCAGTTCTGAAAGGCAACTTTCAGCTAGCTTCTTGGAAGATGTCCAAGAGTTGATACTCTGCAAGGTTTGAAAGGGATTTGCTGCATACTTTTGAGCCTTTAGAAACAATACAACACATGGATTGGCCTGGCCCTCTTGGACTAATAATTTCCATATGGGGAATATTTATATAATTTAGGCAGATGTAAATTAGGCTTAAAGCACCCATGTTCTTTATGTGCAGAAGCTAATTTGTCTGGGTGCATAACTGTTCATATGTCAGTCATACTGATATGTCATCTGCCACAAACAAAAGCGTTCTTTTTGGGTCCCCGATTTATTTACATGTATGCACATAGATGAATGTGGCTTCGCAAAGCCCAATGTAAGTACTGGATAGTTGAAACTTTTTATTTTAAAAGATGTATGTTTTTTAACAAGTTTATACTCAAATTTGAGACAGAAAGGACAGTCAACTAATTCATGGATGTTCTTCTTTTTGTTGGATGCATTTGTTTCTGACATTAAATTCTTCTATGTAACGAATCACATTAGTTAAAGACACTGCCACTATTTCAGGTACATTTAGTAATGAACTACCTCCCTGTTTAGAATGGTGTTTGAAAACCACAAGACAGGCTCTCTGGTCCACTACTTCATGCCATATACATGGTGTAAAGTAGCCTTAGAACAGCAGACAATAAATATGTTAGGGAACTGTGCACCAGTAGAAATCGCTCCCTCATACCAGCTGCCCTGGTGTTAAAATAGGAAGGAGAGGGAGTCTAAAGGACATTCCACCAGTGGGATGTTGATAGAAGCTATGATGGAACTAATGCCTGATGTGCCAGGGGAATAGCCTGGGCACTGCTCTAACTTCTACCAAGGGCAGCCCGGCTGAGGCCCAAAGCTCTGCGGTACATTCAAATTGCTGAGCTGTGGTGGAGAATCAAGGCTCAAGAGACTCTACTTAAATATAAGGCAGGACTTAACATTTAATTTTTTTGTCTAAATCTTCAGCTCTTTGTTTCATTAACTGACTGAGTTACAGTGTGTCCTGAGCAGGTATGGATATTTTGGCTTTTGGGGTGATGCTGTTTATAATTAAGTGACTTTGATTAGGCTTCAATTAGAAAAGCCATTAAAAGCACAGATTGCTCAAAGCATTCCTTCCCTGTTATATGTAATTACAGGCCCTTTTTAAATATGTTAGCCTTTTCAGAATTACCTAGGGAAAAGATTCTTAAACTTTGGTCCATGATGCACTTTCTAGAGTCCTGCAGAGAACTGGCATGTCACACGGTACAGTTTCTCTTTCTTGTTTGCATTCCCCACTTTAAATTAAAGCTTCAATTGAAAATATACTACTTTTTAAGTGTTATATTTCCACATAGGCAACTACTACATTTGTCAACAGATGTCATGTGATCAGTGATAGGAAAGTTTGAGACAGAAGAGACTGTCATCGAATTCATGGATGCTGTTCTTTTTGTTGTTGATTAGCCAAATGATCATCAATCTGGTGGCACTGTAGGAGACCATCTATCTCACTATTAAAATGCAGCTCATGCTATGGAAAAATCTGAAATGCTAGATGTATATAGCTTTGCACTTCTTGTACCATTGACCTTCAGTGCCTTGAAACACCACTGTAATATTTCAACTGGATTTTGGAAAGTTCGAATTTTATAAACATATTATCCTTCAATTTTTGATTATTTATTCCCTCTGAGGTCTAAAATGCTTTCTGTAAAATCTAAATGGAAATGGGATTAGGATGAAATCCTGTCACTTGGGATTTGTGGAAAAAAGTGGGGCCATACAAAGGAAAGGGCATTTCTTAGGGGAAAGATGAATAATAATATATTGCAGTCTGATGGAGGTCAGCAATTACAGGGTTTGCAATTTTCCTTGTTTTTTTAATTGGTCATTTAATTTTTGTTTCAGCCTACCAATACAGAAGATTGATACTACAGTATTTTTATTATCTTGCCTTCTGTAAAATCCTTATACTTTGTACCAGTTTTCCATCATTCCCTCTCCCATATTACTCAGTATAGGCCTTTTTTTGTTATTGAATGGTTCATAAATGAATCCTGGCTTTTGTGAATGTGTTTGTTGGCTGTCACTGTTCACTGAATAATTTTGATAAATATTTTTAGCCTCATTCCATTCTATACCCTGCATTTTGTTTTTATACCTTTGGGGATGCAGTGTGTATACTATATATAGAAGGACACAGCATGTTTGCATGTTATACACACAAGCTTACATAGGGGTGTGTGTACACATATATATACATACACACACACCAAATTTACTCCTATATGAGATTTTTTTCCCCCAATCAGCATGGGAAGAAAGCTCTTCATCTTACATTTGCATACAAGGAAAGCTCATTAAATACATTGTCTATCATTAAAATTGCTGCCAAAAGCAGCATGTGCTCAGTAATGGAAACCAACTATGAAGCTGATTAAATGCAGCCAACACTGAGCATGACTCTAAAACACATGGCCCATATGGGCAAACATAGTGATGGGAACCTTTGTGTGTGTGTGTATGTATCTTAAAAAAACTGGGCAGTTGTTGACCCAGGAAGGAATGGGCATCAGCCCTGTAGATACTGCAATACCAGGCCATCACTTGGAGAGGCTGAAACAAATTCTGACATCCAACTTTAGTGCCAAAAATGCTAATGGGAACATTTTCTTTTTTGTGTGGCCCTTAAAAAAACTGGGCAGTTGCTCCCCCAGGAGGAAATGACCACTGGGCCTGAAGGTACTGCAATACAAGGCCACCACTTGGAGAGGCCAGAGCAAGTTCTGACATACTCCTCTGGTGTCAAAAATACTGATGGGAACCTACCATAAGGACAAATTAGTGCAGCCCATCTTTTTTTTTTTTCAAAAATATTTATAGATGGTTATACATAACTACTATGGCTCCCTTGAGAGTCCAACAGAGACCTTTACGGTTACACCATTTCCATTTCCTTTACAATGACCATACTACGTTGGTTTCTCTGGGTACTCTCACTCACTCACTCACTCACTCACTCACTCACTCACTCACTCACTCACTCACTCACTCACTCACTCACTCACTCACTCTTGCTTAAGGCTGTTCTCTTCACAGCCCCAGCATTGCTAGCAATGCTGCCAGCTGTTGGTTGGCGGTCCCAATGGCTGGTTCTTGTCTCCTCAGGGTCCCAGGCCCCATCCGCCCTGCCTAGCAGGAGTCCTTGCCACCTTAACTAAGTTTCACTACTGAGTCCACCTGTTTCCAGGGGTTCCCTCAGGGCGGGGAGGGGAACCACCCTAAGCCCCTTTGCCCAGCAAACTGGCCTCTCCTGTCTTTGTTTCCCTCAGGAGAAGCCCCCATCAATTCTTCACTCACTGGCAAAGCCGTTCTTCACTCCACCAAGGACTTTGCTGCCACTTCCCAATGATAGGTATGTTCCTGCTCTCCAGAGGCTCCTTCAGCTCCCCGGCTGGTCATAGCTCTGTGGTCAGCACTGCAACTGCGCAATCTCTGTTGCTCCAGCCATTCCCTCCCTGGGGCAATTGGTCTTAAAGACCTGTGCCCTCTTTAACTTCCTGCTTCGTCCCTGGGAGCCAATCCACACTGGCTTGGCTCCCACATGTTTCCTTGCCAAGGCCAGGGTGGAATTTGATGGGGAACACCTGTGTTCCTGACAACCTGTGCCGTTCCGCAATGGGTTGGACCCAGGTAAGTTTTCCACTTCCCTCTCTGGGTGGTGTGGCATTTCTCCCCCTGTACTGGGCACCAGATTCATAGATTCATAGATGTGTGCCCATAGAGTGAGTGCCCTGTTACAGTCATCATCATCATCACCATCATCGTCGCCATCATCATCGCCATTACTGTCTCTGTCCCACCTCTGAACGGTTTGTGCCAGTCTTCTCTTTTCCATATGATTTCTGCCATTTCCTTGCCAACATCTTCCACTGACTTCCTGTAGTATCTCTGCATCTCACTTGGTCCTATTTTGACACAGTCCTCGACTGAGAAGCTTGTATGCCTGTACATGAGCAGGTTCCTGGTCTTCCATAGAGCATTTCTGAAGCAGGAGACAAATTGATCAAAGTGGGCTGTTGGGTTCCCCTGCTCTTGGTCATGTGACTGAACAGTACTGCCTCTCTGTTCAGGGTCTTGACCCCTGACACCATCATGAGGAGTAAGATTGCTATCCTCCATACTTGCTTTGCATTTGGGCAATACTAGAGGAGGTGGTTGATCATTTCCACCTTCCACTGGCAGGTTTGCCTGGGGCAGTTTGATGTGCCTCTCTGCTCCTCACTGTTTTTCCATGCTTGCACCAGGATTGCCTGGTGGGCTACCTGTCAGTTCAGGTCTCTGTGTTCCTTCTGCAGGTCCTTGTGGAAGACTTGCTGCCACACAGCATGGCACTATCACTGGGAAGCAGGTCCACAGGCAACATGATGTCCCTTGCCCTTATCACACCCTGCATCTTATGGTGTTCATTACGGTCATTGTCACTTATTGTGCAGCTTCTATTCATTCCAGAAGTATTTCAGTGTCTTGCAGAGCCATGGCGATTCGATGGTCCATAGGCTTGAGTTGATTTCATGTATACCTGCTACTGTCACAGCAGCTGCCCTGCAAAATACTTGACAAAACAGGCTGTTTGGGATTCTGTCCCCATCACCAGTTTGCAAATCTGGCTGATGTGTGCCTATTTTTTTTTAAATCAAATCATGGGGAGGGGGAGGCAGTTTATATATATTTTGAAAATGTTTTTGTGTTCCAGGTCAAATTAGCTAGATCAGTTCTGAATCCTTTTGATTGAGCAAAACTCAATTGTTCAAACACCGTATGTGGCGATGTAACCAGTAAGTATCCTCCATCCCAGCCTTTTCAGCCTGGGTCTTCTGATACTTATCCACCAGCAGGCATCCTACATGCAGGCCCAAGCCCAGAGGCTTGGGGTTCAGATGCATGCCCCAAGTCTCATTTGCCCTCAGCCAATGGCTGAAGGAGCAAGCTAGGGAGGAGTCCCTCATTTCCATAAAGTAGGCATGTAGCCGAGATCCTCTCACTGGAAGCTGGCCAGTGGGAAGCTAATTATAAGACTTTCACAGGGTGTCCTGTCTACAGTGTATTTGGACGGGGTGCACCCACCACTACACAATGCCATTTAAATCTATTTTGGCTCGGGGACCAGACTAGTGCAGCAGACACTTGATCTTAGCCCACAAGACACCACTCTAATTAAAGCACTGACCCTCCCACCCCCAGAGCCCAGGGTGACCATACTATTTTGAAGGAAATCTGGGACAGAGTAAGGAAATCTGGAGTAGGGGGTGCCCCACACACACAGACACGCCCCCCCCCCCTTCCAACCCCACAGCTCCCAGAAACATTGATGGTGAATCAGGACAGGATAGGACAGCATCAAGACCAGTTCCGGTCTCAGGATGCGTCCCCGGGACCTGTGCATTGGGTCGCGTTCAACTCTGAGGGAGGCTCTGACACTCATCTGCCAAGACTTGGTTGTCTTTTCTTCAGTGCCGGGGTTCCTCCTCGGGGATTCTCACAGCCCGGGTGCTGCCCTTTGCAGGTGTTCTTGGGGCTCCACCTCCCCTACACCCAAGCCACACGCCAGCCCTCAGGACTGCTGGATGATGGGTCACTGGCCTGTCCCTTTTTGATATTCTCATCTGCTCTCTTCTCTCCATGCCCATCCCTCAATAACCTTTGACCCCAGATGATGGCGAGGTGTGGGACCGTCCTCATCTCTGTGTCTGTTCTCCCTCTGAGGTTTCTGCTGTGCTGCCTCAGTCCTCTCTCTTGACTAGGGGTCACTTGTAGGTAGCTTCCCCGGTCCGGGCTCTGTATGCCCTCCAAAATAAAGTAACAAAAAAGAAGAGAAGGCCTTTGACACAGTCTCCCACCCTATCCTCATTAAAAAACTAGGCGACTGTGGCATTGATGCCCACACAGTCAGATGGATTGCTAATTGGCTGAAGGGTCATACTCAGAGGGTGGTGGTGGACGGGTCATATTCGACCTGGGGGGAAGTGGGCAGCGGAGTCCCCCAGGGCTCAGTCCTTGGTTCCGCACTGTTCAATTTCTTTATCAGCAATTTGGACGACGGGGTGAAAAGCAACCTGTTCAAATTTGCTGATGATACCAAAATTTGGGGTGAAGTAGGCACACTAGTAGGGAGGGAAAGACTGCAGAAAGACCTGGATAGGTTGCAAGGGTGGGCTAACAAAAACAGGATGCGTTTCAATATGGACAAGTGCAGGGTGCTGCACTTGGGCAGTAGTAACCGGCAGCACACTTATAAGATGGGAAACTCCCTTCTTGAGAGCATGGAGGCAGAAAGGGAACTTGGAGTCATCATTGAATCGAAGATGAACATGGGCCGACAGTGCGAGGTCATGGTCGGCAGGGCTAATTGGACCCTATCATGCATCCACAGATGCATCTCAAGTAGGGCCAAGGAGGTGATCCTCCCCCTCTACGCAACACTGGTCAGGCCACAGCTGGAGTACTGTGTCCAGTTCTGGGCACCCCACTTCAAGAGGGATGTGGACAACATTGAGAGGGTCCAGAGGAGGGCCACCCACATGATCCGGGGACAGCAGGGCAGACACTACAATGAGAGGCTACGGGACCTGAACCTGTTCAGCCTTCGCAAGAGAAGGCTGAGGGGGGACCTTGTGACCGTCTATAAACTCACTAGGGGGGACCAGAAGGGTTTGGGGGACACCTTGTTTCCCCTAGCACCCCCCAGGATAACAAGGAATAACGGCCACAAGTTGTTGGAGAGTAGGCTTAGATTAGACATCCGTAAGAACTACTTCACAGTTAGGGTGGCTAGGATCTGCTGGCTTCCAAGGGAAGTGGTGCTGGCTCCTACCCTGGGGGTCTTTAAGAAGCGGCTCAATGCCTACCTGGCTGGGATCATTTGAGCCCAGTTTTCCTCCTGCCCAGGCAGGGGGTTGGACTTGAAGATCTACAAGGTCCCTTCCGACCCTACTTCTATGACTCTATGAGAAGAAAAGAATAATCGGGGTATGGGCCTCTGCTCACCCCACTCACAGGTCCAGTGTCTGTGGTCCACGGGATCCCTCAATGCCATCCCTCCTTGGCCCAGCTGCCCTGCGGAGCTGGGTGTGTAATTTTTCTAATGTGGTCGAAGCCCCTCCTGCAGGTCTCTGTCCAGCCCCCTTCTGAGTTGCCAACCCTGTTGAGTTGCAGCCCAGGGAGCAACTTCCCCGTCTCCATTTTCCCACTACTGGCTTTTAAATCTGCCGGGCAGCGATATTTGCTGACGTCATCCACCGGCACTGTTCCCAGCCAACAATAAAAGCAGCTGATGAACTGTGCCAGTGGCCCTACTCGGCATGGCTCCGCTTCTCCTGGGGATGGTAAGTGTTCCCTCTTTTCAAGGCTATTTCTTTCTTTGGGTGGGTCAGCCCTCCTTCGGGTCCCACAGCGGGAGGCTGCCCCGGTGCCTCCGTTTTTGTCCCCCAGGCACCTCCGGACTCCACCTGCAACTCATGCTGCATAGCCACATAGTGTCCCCCTCCACCAGAAGTCATCCAGGGCTGCCACACACAGCCTGGGCCTCAGCAGTGGCCACAGTGACAGAGCACAAAACTGTCAGTGGCAGGCACTCATCCTGGCTTGTCCCACACAGGTGCCTGACCCCCAGCCACTGGGGCTACCTCAGTGCACACTACCCTGGGCAATCCCTGCCCCAGGCAGAAAGAGCAGTGTTCAGCCCAGCCTGCCCCCCAGCCTCCAGCCACTGCTCAGGAGGAGCCAGACTTGGCACATGTGGGTGGGGTGGCACCATTAATCCAGTACTTTTTCTTCAATTTTGACCAATTAGCAAGGACATCCTATGAAATCTGGGACTGTCCCAGCCAAACCAGGATGTATGTGTGGCAGATTTACCAATTCAGCCCAGCTCAAACGGGCTCAGAAAATCTCCATTTCAATTGATGGAGCCCATCCACCAATCAGGTAAGGGCTGGGCAGGGCCTGCTGGGAGGGGGTGGGTAAAGAGCCTCCTGGACCCGATTGAAGCTTCCAGAGTGAATAAAAGGAGCTGCGTGCCCAGCATGCAGGAGATACGTCGAGGGACAGAGAAGCCAGTGGGGGCTAAGAGCTGGGGACAGTTGCCCAGTGGGCGGAAGTTGTAGCCCAGAAGAGCCCCGGAAGTCTCCCTCAGTGGGACTGGAGCGACAAGTGGTTTCAGCTACAGCCCCAGCTGGTGCACAGCATGGTGCACGGGGCAGACCCTGGCAGCCATAAGCAACACATAGAGGGGACGCATGCTCCACCTATGAGTGCTTGTGGGCCCCCTGAGAGCAAGTGCTCCGGCTACTAGTGGGGCATGGAGAGTGCTCGTGCCCCCCCTGAAATTGGCTCTGCTGGTGGGACTTCTGCCACTGGTACTTCTGCTGCCACCATCCCGCTGTTGTGCTTGGTGACCAGCTGCTGGGGGACTCCCCCCTACCCAGTCGTGCCCTGCTGGTAACCCCCGACTCGGAAGTCACCCATGCCGGGAGCTGTGGGAGGCAGCTTGGGTCTCTGGACACTCAGTGGACATAGCAGTACACAGGTCCGCCAGACCCTGGGAGCCACATGTGGCGGCTTGGGTCTGCTACCCTCAGCATGAGGCTGAGGACTCGGTGCATGCAGCAGTGCATGGCGTCACAAACCTTGGGAGCAGCACCAAGCCACTTAGGTTTGCAACCCCTCTCCAGTGTGAGGCTGGGCACCTGGGAGGCACCAGCATGGTGTGGCAGAGGTCTGGCAGGGCCTGGTTCTCAGGACCAGCATGAGGCGGCTGAGATTATTGTGCCACACCCATCTGGCCCCACACACTGGGATCAGGTCCTGCGTGTGCACATGGTATCTGGCCTACGGGTCTCCCCACGGGTCCAGAAATTTGGCAACAGGGGAGCAGTGCCACTACTTTCAATTTTTCTGATTCATATGGTAACACGTGGGCTGGATGACAAGATGCCAGGGGCTGGATATGGCCTGCAGGCCAGGGTTGAGCACCCCTGAGGTAAGGTTTACTTAATAAACAAGTTCCAAACAATCATACTATAGAATCAAGTAAGGTTGGAAGAGACCTCATAAGGTCATCTACTTCAGTCTCCTGCTCAAGGCAGAATCATCTCTGACTAAACCATCCTAGCCAAGTGTCTAACCTGTTTTTCAAGGCTTCCAAGGAGATTTCTCAACTTTTCTAGGTAGCCTATTCTAATGCTCAACCACCCTCATAGTCAGAAAGTTCCTTCTAATCTCTAACCTAATTTTTGCTGCTGAAGCTTGGGGTCTTTCCTCCTGTGTTCAGCCACCCACCTCACTGTGCCCGACCACCTTCCAGGCTCCGAGTGCCTCCCTGGGGGCGCCTCACATCTGGCCGACCCCTTTTCTAGATCACACCCGCTAGCCTGGGGATAACACTGCCACCACCCAGGGATGGGCTTGATTCTGGCTCTGCACACCCTGGGAAACACAGGCCTAGTAGCCCTCAAGGGTACTTGATTCACTTCAAGAACTTGGGATGCTTCCCTAAGTCAGAAGCACAAGTAGTGGTCTCCCTTAGTCAGCCGAACCAAGGGGGGCCCAAGGCATAATCTAGACCCAGTCCCAATAAGTCTCCCACACTAGGTACAAAGGAGAACTTTATTGGTTAAAAGGGGTAGGGTTGGAATAGGGTACAGGTTAGAGCAATATCAGAGAAATCCCATAGAGCAAACTGAGTAGGTGGGGTAGCCTTTGATCATGCATCTGTTACTGCAAGCTACATATTGTCGGGACCCAGGGCAGCCGGCCAGCAGCTCTCCCTGACTCCCACCCAGGCAGATAAGGGTCCGGGGCCTTAGAAGGCCGTCAGGCGGGTACTTGTGACGCTTGGAGTGGAATTAATTAGGCGGACGCTTATCGGTTGCAAAGCAAGATTATTTACTCACGCCATCAAGGTGGTGAATAGCGGAGGTCAGAGATACTTGGTTAGTTACAGCTTAAGGTTCATAGGTCATAGGTCGGTCTGCATAAGAGTTCGTTGGTCGGGCAGATAAATGGAGAAAAAAAGTCGGGCTGGCAGGTCGTTGATTTACGTCTGATAAGGTCGAGACGGGGGAGATTGACAAGTGATCAATTTGTCAGTTATTTTCACGCATACGTTCAGAGGTTTTTCAGGTGTGTGTGCGGAGGTCTCCTGTTCTTCACGGAAGTGAAGACGGGTTTTATTTGTGTAATAGCCAATTGCTTTTCGCCATGTCATAAATTTAATTAGAATCGCCAATTATCTAGCGGTCTTCGCTAGGGTGTTATCATAGAGTTACTCCCTGTTTTTCTGACCAGTTATAATGATTTATGTACAGCACAGAAGGCTAAGTTCTATCTCTGTTAGTGTCGCAGTTATAAATTTCTTTTTGACATGCGCAGCAAAAAAAAAGCGGTTACTATCATTATTGTTAACCCTTAGTTAACCTAGTGCAGAAAAAAACTGTTTTGAATGGTTTTACTTGTTTGTGACATGGGCACTACTTAATTTGGTTGTGACACATATCTAGTTAGATCTCAGGTAGCTTACTCACAAGTATCATCCAGAGGCAGGTGAAGATTCCCTCTGGAAGCAGGCAGTTTCTTGATCATGAGTTTTGAGAGAGAGAGCAAGTTTCAGATGGTCCAGGTCTTCTCTCTCTCTGAGTCTTGCTCATTGCTGCTGCCCCCTCCTCCTGGGCAGTCCTTAACTTATGACCTCATTTACCTGGTCCAATGGAGGCCAGCACCTGTTGGCTGTCAGCCAACCAATTTCAAATACATCACTAGTTGCTAGGCAGACTGGCAGTTCCTAGCTCCCCAGCCCCTCACCCAGGTGTGTAATGCCAGTCATGTAGGCAGAGGGAGCAGGTTTCCCCACTCCCTCAGGAATGTATCCAGATCAGGTTACCTAAAGAGATAGGGTAAGGTGTGCACCCTCTGTAAGGCCAATCCTAACCAAATTGTCACAGAGCAGAGTTTTTGGGGAGAAACAGAGGTGGCCTTCTGCCACACCCTGCATCCAAGAGGGGCACAGACACTTAGGGGCCTGGGGACCAAATGGACAAGCAAGAGCTAGAGCCTCAAAGCCAGGTCTGATTCCGTGGGCCCAGGCTAGAAAGTCTGGCAAGATTAAAGGGGCAGAAGCTGAGGAGGCCGAAGCCCCACACAGGGAACAACACTGCAGTAACACTTGCAAGGAATAAGGCGTGGTAAAGGGGAGGATTTGGAGCCATGCATTTAGTCCTTAAGGCTGAGGTGCCTTTTGATGGCAGTTACAGAGTGAGACCCAGCAAGGAGTCTAAAGACCAGTGAAGCCTGGTGAGGGGCCTGGGCACAGACAGAGACTGGCATGGTCCAGCTGGACTGAGGCCATGCAAAGGCCTGTGGGCAGCCTCCCTATTCATTTATATTTCCATCAAGGCATGGCAGGAAAGATGGGAAGGTGCCCAAGAGGTGGAGCAGGGCACAGTCACAGAGCCAGCAGGGGGCATCACAGCTACCCCTGGGACTCCAACAAGTTACAGTGACACTCCTGTTAATACAACCCCATATGCTGTTGGCCTTTTTTTGCAACAAGAGCACATTATTGGCTCATATTCATCTTATGGGCTACTGTAGTCCCCTGGTCCTTCTCTGCTACTGCAGACTATTGAGTCATTCCCCAGATTGTATTTGTGCATGTGATTATTCTGTATGAAGTGCAGGACCTTGTACTTGTCGAATCTCATCTGAGTGATTGCAGACCATTTCTCAGTTTATCTAGGTCATTCTGGATTCTAGCACTACTCTTTATATCTTCAATTCCACCCAACTTGGTGTTGTTTGCAACTTTGCTAAGGGTACATTTGATCTCATTGTCCAAATCATAATGAAGATATTAAACAATATTGGACCCAGGACAGATCCGTGGGGAACCCCACTTGATGCCTCTGCCCAGTGAGACATTGAGCTATTTATGGCTACTTTGAGTAGGATAATCCAACCAGTTGTGTATCTACTTCACAGTACTTTTGTTTAGTCTGTATTTCCTTAGCTTGTTAATGAGAATCCCATGGGAGACAGTATGAAAAATCCTTGCTAAAGTCTAGGTATATCGTATTCACTGCTCTCCCCACATCCACAGAGCCTATTACCTTAACATAGAGGAAAATCTGGTTGGTCAGGTATGACTTGCTCTTGGTGAATCCATGCTGGCTGTTCCTGATCACATTGTTCTCCTCTAGATGTTTCAAAAGAGATTCCTTGAGGATCTGCTCCATGATGTTTCCAGATATTGAGCTCAGACTTACAGTTCTGTACTATGGGGCAGAACTATACTGCTACCCAGTGCATCCGCAGGGGGTGGATTGTGGCATGACCTGCAGGGAAGGTTAACTTTGAAAGAAGCAGGGGTAACTCTGACAAACAGTCATGGACAAAGCAGCAGCACCACCACCAGGATGTGGGCAGCAGATGGCTGCTTTTCCCTCCTGAAACGCCACATATATCTTTTGAGGGTGTTGTGACCTGACAAGTACAGGTCACCATTATAATAAGCCTCTCCAGACTCCAGCCATGGGTCTACAAGTCCTCAGTGGTGGAGCAGGCAGAAGAAGATGTTAGAATCTCAATGTCTATGAAGGCGGATGAAGGCTACAGTGGAATGAGATTCCCAGTTATCTTGGTCTTCTTGCCATTGGATCAAGGTCCATTCTGTCAAGAGCCATGTGGAAACTAATGTTTAGCAGCTTCTCCATGATAAAAGAAGTCATGCATAGGTATCTTTCATGAAGACAGCATGGACGACAAGCATCCTAAACTGTGAGGAACTGCTAAAGAAGACAGTTCTATAATTCCCCAGATCCTCCTTCTTCCCTTTCTTAATGATGGGAGCTATGTTGTCCATTTTCAACCACCTGGCACCTCACACCTGACTCCATGATTTCTCCAAAAGCCAAAGGGCTTTGAAATTACCTCAGCCAAGCACTCCTTCATTACCCTCGGGTGCATCTCATCCAGCCCTGCTGACCTGAAAGCATATAAATAGCTCAGGGGTGGGCAAAATAACAGATTCAGTCAGTGGCCAGACTCCATTTCCCAGCAGCCCCTGCCCGTGTGGCTGGGGCTGGTTTCAATGGAGACCCCTAGCAGCAGCCATGCTGTGATAGCACAAGGCTGCGGTTTCTAAGGAGACCAGCCCCAGCAGCGTTGGCAAGATGTGCAGCAGGGCATAGAGCTGCTCCAGAGCCTGGCTGGGATCTTGCAGCAGTGACAGCATGCTCCAGAGCCAGGCATTGCTGCGATCTCCTGCCTGCACACCCTGGGCAGGGACATGCAGGCAGCAGATCGTGGCTTTGCTCTGGCTCCTTGCAGCGATGACAGTATGGTTCGGAGCTGGGGCTGAGCCACGATCCACTGCCTGCGCGCCCCTGCCCAAAGCGTTCAGGCTGTAGATTGCGGCTCTGCCCTGGCCCTTGACCACACTGTCACTGCTGCAAGATCCCAGCGTGGCTCTGGAGCAGTTCCCTGCCTTGCTGTGCACTCTGCCAGCAGGGGTGGTGCCTGGGAGGAGTTTAGAAGGATAAAAATTCCCCGTAGCTGCCCCCCATAGCCACCCCTCCCAGTGGTGCTGCTGCAGCCTGCCTTACACAGGCTGCAGCAGCTGAACTTGCCCTGCTCCTGTCCACAGCACAGCCCCTAGTCTAGTAAGAGTCTGGTGCTGCTGCTGCCCGTCAAGGCTGCTGAGCCCAGTCTCCATGGAGACCCCGGCCCCATGCTATCACAGCACAGATGCTGCTGGGATCTCCATGGAAACCAACCCCAGCCACGTGGGCAGGGGCTGCTGGGAAATGGAGTTCACTGCTGGCTGCATCCAGCCCACAGGCTGGACTTTGCCCGCCTCTGATCTAGCTACTCTAAGTACTTCCTATCTGAAAACAATTTGTATATTTATATAAAATGTTAAAGCTTAATATAATAAGAAGAGTAGGAAATAAATTTATGATTATAATAAATGATCACTAAAAATAATACTAATCATTTTGTAAAAATAGTTACATTTCTTAGTTTTAAATAAATCATTTTATTTAAAAGTTGCATGCTTTAGTTGTACTTAACTAGCATGGTTTGCCATCTCCTGTAATACTGAGAAGAAAAAGTATGGCCAAAAGGACAGAAGGTGGTGCTCCTTCAGTTTTGCAGGAGATGCTACTAAGGCTAATACTAACCCGGATAAGGTGCAGAGCTACCTAGTAATTAAATAATTATTGATGTAGTGCCTATTGAGAGCAAATAGTTCAAGAGAATAAATGTTTTGATTCAAAGCAAATTAATAAATAATATGGAGGATGCAAGTTACTGAGAAGCATTGGATTAATTGCTCAAGGTGAGTCGTGAAGTATAGGCAGTCCTCGACTTAAGACATTTCAAGTTACAACAAATGGCACTTATAACTTTTATAAATTGACACCCTGTTTTGACTTTCTGATATCAGTTGCAACTTTATGATGCTTGATTTGATGCCACACTATGCCAGCGAACAACTTCACTGTGTTGTCCATCTCTCTGGAGAAAATATGCCCAAATTGCCTTGGCCACTTTCTTTAAGAAAGCAGACAAGACTCCAGAAAAACCTGCAGCCAAGACTCCTGAGAAGACTAGCCAAGAACCCTTCAAAAAGTCCAGCAAAGTCATCTCAAAGAAGTCCTTCCAAATCAATATGATTGCTATTTACAATATAAATACATTGATGTAGCTATATTACTCATCCATAATTGATTGAGTACAAAATTCTGGGCTATTTTTGATGAAATAGGGTATCGGGCCTTGGTTCAGGAACCAATCCCCTATTTATAATATTGTTCCTATGGAAAAATCAGTTCCGAGTTACGATGTTTTGACTTAAGATGTGGTTTTCAGGAACCAATTGTATTGTAAGTCTGAGGACTGCCTGTAATGAGATGCTGTTCATGGACAGATGCAAAGAACAGAAATGAAGCTGCAGGTATAGAGATGGGTTAAAGTCAACCTGATCTGAAAAACTGTAAGTAGCCTGGATGTACATGGGTTTGTACTCCCCTCTCCAACTGAGGGAATTATTGGCAGGGCAGCGTGCTGTGGAAGGACACAGCAGCTCAGTGGTCACCTCCGACCCCTATAGAGTCAGGCCCAGTCAAACAATTACTTAACTATATACAAATTTATTATTACAGTAAAACCATTAACGGGTAAGGACATAGATTATATATATGTACAAATTTACAAAGCAATAAACCCTGTATCATACACACACACACACACACACACACACACACACACACACACACATATACACACACACATCATATACATCCAATTATTATTCAAAAATACAAATGAACAATAGAACAACCCAGAACAAAGGATATCATAGTATCATAATACTTAGGGTCAGAAGGGACCGAAACAGATCATCAGGTCCTACCCCCTGCCCTGGGCAGGAATGGGTGCCAGGGTCATATCACCCCAGCCAAATATCTGTCCAGCCTCCTCTTGAAGACCCCCAAGGTAGTAGATATTGATTGGGCAACCTTATAACTCTATTAATATACAAACTATTACTCCAAATTATTCACATAAACTATAAGGAACAGTCTACAAATATAACAAGTAATCCTTAGACTACCTGGGTGCCCTCCAGGGCAGGGGCCCCACTTCCAAGGTATCACTACAGGAAAGGAGGTGGGGGGAAAGAAAAAGGGAGGGAGATCCCAAAGACTCCTAAGTCTCCCATCACCCAGGAGCAGCCCACGTGGTGCCCCTTAACAACCCTGGGGATCCCTCCCCTGTGGGGACCCTCTCTGCAGGGTTACTTACTACTCCACAGTCCTGGAGGGTTGTCTCCTGTTCTCCAGGTGGAGCTCTGTTCTCTGCCGGGCTTTCCTGCCACCTGACTGCTGCTGCCCGGCAGGCTTAGGGCCACATGCACCTTTATAGTGGGCACTTTGCCTCAAGCTAGTGGTTGGAGGCCCGCCCGGGCAGCCTTGTGCAGCACCAGGGCTCGGTCCGCTCCCAGACAGTCTGTGCAGCATTGTCTTCACTGAGCTGCTGCCCCATGCCAGCAGCTGTAGACCCGAGCCACCTCAAGCAGCTCCCAGGGTCCCTTACCCTCCATGCAGCACCTCCTGCACCAAGCTCCCGGCCCTGTGTGGAGGTTGGGGACCTGAGCCGCCCAAGTGACTCCAAAGATTCTGCCTGTGCACCATGTCTCTGGCCGCACGCCAAAGGTTGCAGACCTGAGCCACCTCACACAGCTCCCAGGGTCCAGACGCTGTGTGCCGTACTGCGCACCGAGAGCCTAACCGCTGGAGCCGTCACAGCTCCCTGGTGATGGAAGTCTTCAGGGGCTCTTCTGGGATACTGCTTTGCCCTGCTGAGCAGCTCTCATCAGCTCTTCTAAGCCCTGCTTTTCTCTCTTCTCCATCCCGGATGCATCTCTCTCATGCTAGGCATACAGCTCCTTTTATACGCTCCAGGGCTCTGGCCCTGAAGTCTTCCAGACCTGACAGTGCTGTAGTCTTCAATCAGGTCAGGGAAAGCTCTTCTTCCCCTCCCCTCAGTAAAGGTGCATGACTTCATTTCTCTTGGTGCCTCCTGATTGGTGGATGTGCTCCACCAATCAAAACAGCAGAATCTCAAACCTGGGCCTCAACCCAAGCTCGGAAAAGGTAAGCTTGCTACACATATGTGAGGGGAAAGTAAGCATCAGAAAAGCAAAATGTTGCTTGATATGATAAATAAAATTTCATGTTTTCAAGGGTCAGCACTCAAAGCAAGGTAATTGAATAGGCGTGACTGCTAGATCAGCCATACTCAATATCACTAATAATAAACCCAACAACAATGACATTTGCAGGATGTTAACTAGCATCAAGAACATAGGAAAGCACCTGTTTGACCACCCATTTCTGCAGCATTTGTTATTGAATTTGTAAAGAACTGTCTTAAGGCTTTGCCTTGACATCTCTTGTGGCAAGTGGCACCTGCAGCAAAACATTACACCTCAAAGTGGGGTGGAGCAGTAAATAATCACTCAGTAAACTGGTGGCAGTCATAGGCGAGTCCCCGAAATAGTTAAGTGCTCCTGTCACAATAGATTGAGCGAGCAACAAAACCCCGCCCGAGCATCTGACGTTGCCACCTAATATGAGCATGCCCCATGTAAACTGTCAGGCACCTTAGTTGGCGGTTCCTCTTTGATCCGCCCTCTGTGGAAAATTCCATTACATGTGCTACCGTGGAAAATTCCGCTATGTTAGTGTCTAGACATCACAGTGGAAAGTTACTGCACAGAAAAAAAGTTCCCACCAACCCTATGTAAACACGCGCACCACCATTGGTCAGTTGTAAATTATTCTTCCTTAGCGGTTAGCTATTGGCTCACTAGCCATATAAAAGGTTAATGCAGTTTCCGCCCAAGTTGGAGACCTCAGAGAACACCTCAAAGGCAAGTTGGTGGCCTGATCACCCTCCAACGTCTCCCTGTCGTCGACCTTCCAGACGTACCCCGTTCCCGTTGCATGCTCGCTGCGTTCACAAATTGTCGACTCGTCACGTTGTGTTACCCGTTACCTGTTGCCTGTTATCTGCTATGTTACTCGTTACCTGTTGTCTGTAACCAAGTAATTGTTCACCACCTACGCCAGTGTCATCTGAGGCGTAAGTAAAATCTCGTTGCAACCAATACTCTCTCCTGGCCTCTCCATCCACTCGCCTGCCTGATGATCCTATTTCACTTACCAACACTGCTTTCTGGACCGGCTGGACCGGCTCCCAGAACATGGCGTCACGAACAGGATCAAAAGGCAATGTGGTGGAGAAGAATTTAATCAAGTGCTGCCCCTGGCACACCGGGGGGCGCCGCGTAGACAATGCCAAGGAACTTTCGGCGCATATCGCCTATCATCGGGCGGCTGGAGGGGAAGGAGAAAACCTCCTGGGGGGCTATTTCTCGGTCGGGGAGAAGGGCCAATCGTGAAGGAGTGGAAAGTGAGCATGTCACCTGAGTCGTTCGGCTGCATGATGGCCAGCAACCGAATCCAATTTAGGCCCGTGGACACTGTATCGTCCCTGTCCCTAGCGGAGGTGAAGGCCAAGAAGGTGGAAGGCCCGGCTCCTGCTCAGGAGTTTGCCGAGTGCATGCGGTACCTGAGGGAAGGAGGGGAGCCCACCCCACCGGACCAGTTTAATTGTCCGGCCCTAGCGCCCGGATCGTGTGGTCATGAACTTCTAGGCCAGCTCCAGGAAGACCTAGAGACCGAAGGCCACCAAGCAACAAAATGGGGGGTAACCAAGTGGAATAAAGGAAAGATGATAAACATGTTATTCTGCGCGGTAACGGGTTTACTACCGGAAAACGCAAATTTAGAAGCTCAATTGCGCACAGTGGGCATGGAGTCACTGGAGCAAGCAGCGGGGGGCTCCAAGCCGCAGCCAGAAAATGGAGCCGGCGAAAATGAAAAAGGGCGCGAAAAGATGGGAGCCGCCCAAGGGGAGTGGCCAGCCACGTCTCCGTCCCTGGCTCCACCCCATGAGGTAATGTCAGCAGTAGAACCGCCCACTGGAGCGGTGTCACAAGAAAACCCGCCCCACTATGAGGGAGGGAAATTGTAACCAACGTTCCCAGCTGAGGGAGGAAAATTGTATCCAACGCTCCCAGCTGAGGGAGGGAAATTGTATCCAGCGCTCCCAGCTGATGTGGAAAAGTTTCCTTTAGCTGCAGCTCATCCAGTAACTTCAATAAAATATATCACAGATGCGCAAGGCGCCACCCGCACTACCGCCACCTATCGCACGCGCACTCGACAAGAGATACAAGAGTTATGTCGAGAATCAAAAGTGAAATCCAAAGAAACCCTAGCAATGTGGATGGGACGGCTAATTGTAGAATTCGGGTCTGAAATACTGGACATAGAAGAAGCAAGTGCCTTAACCCGGAAAGCGGCATGGAGTGGAGGGCACGCCACAGATCTGAACATGATTATGGAAAACACTCTTTGGCCCATTCCACTCCCGGCGCTAGTGGTGGGACAAGTGACCCACAAATCCTACGTCTGACATGAGGGTCGCCTGCAGAACGCCAATGCGGAACAACTTCTCTTAGCCAACATCGGGGTATCGTACCTGTCGTGGAACCCAAGGGTATATAAACTAGGATTAGTGCAGGCCCAATACAACGGAAGATGGGCTCATCGCCACTTGTGAGACCCCGGAGCAGTTCCAGCGACTCTGGAGGCCATAGACACCTGTGTTGAAGTGTACGGAGGGATAGATGCCATCACACTCCGACTCTTTCTTAACCCAATGGCAGGTCAACCAGCGGGAAACCTTTTAAGTCACCTCCTGTGACTGCAGGCGCTCATGAATTGAAACGAGAAAACCTTTACCGATATGAAAGATCGATCATCAGCATACCCAGTCGAGACCCCGAAGCCGAAGCATTGGGAACTTAACTTGCAACGAGAATCACGCCAGTTGCCGGTGCGAACAGCTGAAGAGAGAGCTATGTTTGGGTTTTTACTCAACCACACCAAACTCACGAAGCAACAGCTGCATGCCCTCGGGGATGAAGGCCAACGCCATCTAGCCGACGTGATGGGATTTAAGTTCGGGGACAAGCAAAAAAACGAGTAGCGGCCATCGGCTCAGGCAGCAGCCCCCTCCATCCAGACTCTGCCGACCCACGTCCCTACACCGAATTCATAGTGCAACATCCAAGGAACCCGAATAATTGGGGACGAGTATCTTTTCTTTTAGACACCGGGTCCCAGATCAACGTAGTTACCAGTACCACCCCACACATGTTGACGTCAAAAACAATCCAAGTCAAAGGACTCAACGCCGTGGCGATGACCCCAAAAGTTCAAATAATGATCCAAGGAAATATACTGGAAGCAGTATTAGGAAATATCAACGTTTTAGGTATCCCAGGACTAAGAGTACTAGATCTCAAGAGTCGTGTACTGCAGGCACTTCCAATTACCGTGTCTGAGTCCGAATGGCATAAACCCAAGCTCCATAACATCTCCGTCTGGCGATTCCGCCCGATCCCAATGAAGAATTCCCTTAAAAAATCTATTACCAGCCTCCTGCAACGACTCAAGGAACAGGGCTGTATTACGCAAGTAATGGCCAGCACTTACCTATCTCCAGGATGGGGAGTGGCCAAGCCTGGCGCGCCCAACGAAGCCCGCTTAGTCATGGACTACCGAGAAGTTAACAAGCGATGCCAACAACTTGCTCAGCCCACTCAGTTAACTCTACCGCAATGCATGCTAGAGATGGCACAGTACCAAGCAGACCCGTGGGTCGGAGTCACACTGTACCTGAAGAACATGTTCTTCTCAATCCCTCTCACCGACTCCGACCGAGTGCTGAATATGGGTGTTGAGGGGATAATGTATAAATAGAATGTTTGCCCACAAGCGTATCGGAACTCTCCGGCACTAGCCACCGGCACTATGAATCGCACATTAGAAGCATTTGCGACCACGAATGGTTACCCAAAGAACGATGAGTATAAGATTTGGAACTATGTCGACGATATAGCCATCATGGGTCGAACTAAATCGGTTGTAAGAGGAGTTGCTACTCGTCTCGTCCACCACCTTAAAAAGAACGGATGGACCGTCAATTTAGAAAAAGCGCATTTACATCCCACCGCGAATATCACGTTCTTAGGTACAACTTTTGATGGCACCTATAGATGCAGCACTACTCATGGGGCCCCAGACTTGGAGCCCTTAACACGACCTCTACCGACAGACAGAAAATCACTCCAACGACTCCTGGGCCACCTCAATTGGTACCGGCATTACATTACTCAGCTGCACCTAACCGTCGTCGCAAAGTTACAACGTCAAATCCGGGAGAAGACCCGAAAATCCACACCATGGACGCAAGGGATGATGACAATCTCCAACGTCTCCTAGCAGCGATCAAAAACACCACACTTACCGCTATTGATCTGAGTGAACCTTTAGTCGTCACCCTCGGATGTACTGCCACCCACGTATGGGCCACAGCCCATAATAGTCTTGACGAAGTAGTCTTCACCGCGCATAAGACCCTGCAAGCCGCCCAGAATCGTTACAGTCACTTAGCGAAGACCCTTCTTGCAGGCCAGCTTGCTGAATCACTGTCATTGGGTCACGGGACTCTTCGAGCTCCCCTCGCAACCTTGATACCTTCAGTGGACCCCGAGAGAGTGGATCCTCATTTCCAAGGGAAGCCCAAAATGTGGAGCACGCGAGTCATTAACCATCATTATCACTGGTATTGTTGGAAGCATGAAGACACGACGATCATCCCCGATCCAGCCAATAACCACCCGCCTGTATTATACGGAACCACAGATCCTGCGTGGATTGGATCGGACGGAATGTCCTGAGAAGAGGGAGGATATGGATACTATTGTAAACCGTGCCATCACGTAGAGATATTCAACTCGATCCCCGGAGAACACTCTCCACAACTTTGTGAATTCCTAGGATTTAAAGCAGCCGTACAACACTGCCTCGATCATCACGATAGCATGCTCCCCGTTCCAGTCATAGCGATTGACTCCATCTACATTTATAAGATTGTGACGGCACAGCAACAGAGACGGAAAACCGATCCGTTTGGACAGATATTTGGGAGGCGATTTCCACCTTTATGACTCCGCCCCTCATACACACGCACTCACACAGGCCCGACACAGATCCAGTACATGCAAACATCGATAAGTTACTGGAAGACTCTCTGCGACGCGACTTAGTACTGGCAGCCTTAACTCGGGAATCATTCCCCGAAGCGGACCTGTTCTTAATATGGCTCCACGAACACTGGGGGCACCCCGGACCTCAAGCCAGCTATCGGAGATGGAAACTAAAAACTCAAGGACCGGGTCAGTATGCATCCCAAGACAACTGGAAGTGAATCGCTAAGAGTTGCGAAGCCTGCGCAAAAGAAAAATGCCATCACACTAGTCACCAGATTGGTGCACTAAACCCAGAGCACTTCCCTCCCGGGAAGACATGGCAAGTAGATTTATTAGGACCACTACTGGGGGCAAAACAGCCGAATAAGGGACTAGTCATCATAGACTTAGGAACCCACCAATTGCAAGTCATCCCTTTACGAAAAAGCAATGCTACCACCATCATCACCGCATTAACCGCTGCCTTTGCAACCTGGAAAACCCCCCATGAAATCCAATCAGATGGGGGACCTCCGTTCAATTCTAACGCGATAGACAAATTCGCCCACCTCCATAGCATCGCATGGCACCTCCATTTACTGTACCACCCGCAGTCAAATGGTGTCGTGGAAAGGCATATCGGCCTATATAAAGAACAACTGCGTCTCAGGGGAGGAGGGACGTATAAGAATTGGACCAAGTATAATCATGATGTCCTGATTTCATTAAATACTACAAAACCTCTGTGGGATGAGACAACACCCCGAAAACCCTTACCCTGGAAACCGAAGTTCCAACCAGATGAATTAGTATGGGTTTCGATACCACACCCTTGCCAATCCCGTCCAATAGTCCATAAAGGAACGGTTTATCAGTCCGAGCCGTATCCAAACACCTATTCAGTTTTGTTAGAGGAAAGACCCGACCGTCCTCTCACCATAGCGCACCATAATTGGCTAACCCGGCGCGCCCCACTGACAAATGTACAAAATAACTGATACTGTCATAATTCTTGTTTTCTGCAGGTCCCTAGGTGAGAGACTCGACAACAGCGAGAAGGGGAAGGGACTGCCCCAGCCTATCGGAGCATCCGCCTGCGTACTTTATCGCCCCTACGTCCCGAGAAAATGAGAAAAGACAAGAAACTTCCTTTCAAAGAAATACAGACAGTACTCAGAATAATCTTTCTCTACCACGTTACACTCAGCTCGCCCGAGGACTCGAATACTGTGTTAACTATGCTGTCAGCGTGGGCTGAGGCGACCGACTCCAGAGATGGGTTAACTGCGTGTATACAGTTGCTGATTTCAGTGACCAGCCCAGTGTTGAACCCCTATGTATATGCCTATAATGTTACTGATTGGTTTATGGCCAGAAATAGGGACAAACCCCGCAATGTGACTGTAGATACAAGGATACACCAGCAATCACTTGTAGAACACAGATACACATGGAATCAAAATCTCTCTGTTAAGAGTATGAGAACGAAAGGTTGCACCAAGAGTCTTGCAAGCCTAATGGGTGATCCAATAAAAGATTCCCCAGTACCAATTTACTGCTCTGAAGTACCGTGGGGAATCAATCCCGAGGGAGTCCATTGGGCCCGGCCTGATAATTCCTTAGTATGGGACCTGACAAAGTCAAAACCGTCGTGGTTCCTAAAACCACTAACAAGCACTACTCCCATTGTCAGCGCTGCCCTTGACTATCGCACCTCGCTAGTTACTTGGGACGCCACCCGAGCCCTTAATGTTTCCGACCCATTAAGGTGGTCCTCGTTCTATTATCCCATACAGAGAGCGGCTATCCTTAGTCAGTGGTGTCATGGATATAACTGACAGCCCAACACCACTATCTTACCCAGCGAATTGACTCCTGACAGGTGGAAGAAACAAAGTTGCGCTAACCTCAACACCCCCGCCCCAGTTGGCCTACTATGGGCCTGTTTGGATGGGCGGCTGTATACTACTCCTTTGGCCATGTTAACAAATGTAAACTGTTTCCTAGCCAGCATATTACTTTGCCCTCCCTTAAGCATTAATACATCTCACCCGGGTAGCCCGACCATGTTTCGCTGCCCTAGGCGCCATGCCCCTGTTTGGAGTTCCCTTTCTGGTACGGAGCGCGGTTTACAAGCCTTACAGCGGATATTCGAGGGCTCTGCTGGAACGGCTTGGGCAGGACTAGGAATAGGAAAAGCACTAGTAGCTATAGCGCAGTTGGCTGAACAAATTGAACGACTAGCCAACGACACCGCTAAGGGATTTTCCTTAATAAATCAACAATTGCAAGCCACATCACACATGACGATACAAAATAGGCTAGCCCTAGATGCCATACTAATACAACAAGGTGGCCTCTGCCAATACTTCAATTTATCCACAACCCATTGTTGCATCAGTATCCCGAACATTTCTGTGCCATTAGAACAACAAATAGCAACGATAAGAAAGATCACAATGGATACGAATAAGATCGCCGAATTAGGAAAAGGATGGTTAGCTGACTTCTTTAAGTGGATGGGATGGGATACGTCTTCCTGGCTCATGCATTTGTTAATCCCGCTTATCACTGTGTTATTATCGTTTATAGCGATTGTGCTGATCATTTGTATGGGATGTTGTGTTGTACAGTTAATTCAAAACCGTTTAGCGAAGCTATCTTCTTTCGTGTATACTCATTTACCAGAATTTCCTGAAGTCGACGAGTTCGTGGACGACGTAGCCATCTAAAGGTTGTCTTTCAGAGGCGCCCACCAAACTCTGAGACACATGACGCTCGTTGCTCATAAGCCCGGACCGACAGGGAGAGAGCACCGCAAACATCGACGCGTGACGTCACTATGACATCAACCGAAGCCCTTGTAGTTGAACTTTTTGTAATTAATTTAGTTATGTGTATTTGCATTTGCATTAGTTGTTGTTTAATCCGATTTATTAATGACGAACTTATCTCATTATCCAACTTTGTATATATCCGTTTGCCAGATTCCCTTGAAAACAACAAGCTCGTAGACGAAGCAGCAGTCTAATCCAAACCCGTGTATCTATTGTGCCATGAGCAAGGGGGCATGTCATAGGCGAGTCCCCGAAATAGTTAAGTGCTACTGTCACAATAGATTGAGCGAGCAACAAAACCCCGCCCGAGCAACTGATGTTGCCACCTAATATGGGCATGCCCCATGTAAACTGTCAGGCACCTTAGTTGGCGGTTCCTCTTTGATCCGCCCTCTGTGGAAAATTCCATTACATGTGCTACCGTGGAAAATTCCGCTATGTTAGTGTCTAGACATCACAGTGGAAAGTTACTGCACAGAAAAAAGTTCCCGCCAACCCTATGTAAACACGTGCACCACCATTAGCCGGTTGTAAATTATTCTTCCTTAGCAGTTAGCTATTGGCTCGCTAGCCATATAAAAGGTTAATGCAGTTTCCGCCCAAGTTGGAGACCTCAGAGAACACCTCAGAGGCAAGTTGGTGGCCTGATCACCCTCCAACATCTCCCCGTCGTCGACCTTCCAGACGTACCCTGTTCCCGTTGCATGCTCGCTGCGTTCACGAATTGTCGACTCGTCGCGTTGTGTTACCCGTTACCTGTTGCCTGTTATTTGTTACGTTACTCGTTACCTGTTGTCTGTAACCAAGTAATCGTTCACCACCTACGCCAGTGTCATCTGAGGCGTAAGTAAAATCTTGTTGCAACCAATACTCTGTCCTGGCCTCTCCATCCACTTGCCTGCCTGATGATCCTATTTCACTTACCAACACTGCTTTCTGGACCGGCTGGACCGGCTCCCAGAACAGTGGCAAAATGGGAACACAGGAAGTATGGCACCCTGCTCCAAGCTCTGGAGTAAACAACACTGAATGGGCTTGTATGTCTGTAGAACCCCAGAGGAAAAAGCTTTGCCCCAAGGGAAATAGGTCATGTTTTTAGTTTGAATGTTTTTGGACCTCAGGTTCCTATCCTAAAATGGGAAGGCTACTTTTTCTCCACGCTTTCTCTGACTTGCTTGCCTACCAGATTGCAAGTGCTTTGAGGCATGGCCCCGCTCCTTGTATCAGTATTGCAGTGGCTCTCAACCGTCTTGGGCTCAAGGCACCCCTCAATAGAACAAAGGCCCTCCTTGGAAGATGCCAGCTCCTAGTTTTCACTTGTTTTTGGACTACAGGAAAATAATAGAAGCAATTGTTCTGTCGAAAGAGCTCAGAAGGCCTACAAGATTCCTACTGGAAATCTACAAGGCAGAATGTTCTCAGTACTCTAGATTCCTATTGCAAATCTCTGGGTTGATCTCGTGAGGCATTTGGGCACAACTAACAGTGCTGAGACTGCGTGACATTAAATGTTCTGCAAACATGCCTTAGGCAATTATTTTCATTAAAGATTAAGCTCTTTGCAAGTCTGCAGTTTTGGAAAAAAGTGATTCTAAGTTTTCAGAGACAAGAGGCCAAACTTTCCTAGCTGTTTGCACGTTCAGTAGACGTTTCATAAATGTCTAGCACGATTTTAGAAAGCATTTCAAGGCACCCTGGGGTGTGTGGCACCCTGCTTGTGAATCACTGCCATCAAGTGGCCTGCACAACAGCGCCTCAGCTTGGCTGGGGCTCCTAGCTGTGCCCAACAAGGACGAGATGGATCAGAACTCATGGCAGAGGTGATAGCCAGTGTTAACTCTCATGATTTTTGGTGTTGTTCTTGAAGTCGAGTCCTCAGGAATGTGAAAAATGTAGCTCTTCCTTTGATTACTGGATATCTTTTATGAGACCAACTAGTCGGGTTTTTTTGCCAAAAAAAATCTTGATTTAAAAACAAGTACTAGAAGAACCTAAAGGGGCAATAACTTTTTTCCTCAGGAAGAGACAGTAGAGCTGGGTTGTTTCCTACTCAGTGGTGGTGGGGGCCACACGCATGGCCAGAGACCACTCAGCCCCCTCCCCCCTGCAGTGGCCAGAAGCCAACCGCGAGAGCGAGGCAGCCAAAACAAGCCGACAACGGCTCGTCCTGCAGGGGCTCCGTCCCAGCCCCCGCGGCGCACGTGACCCCGCGCCGGAGCAGGCCCCGGAGCCCGCGCGCCGGCTCCCAAGGGTGGCGGCGCGCATGCGCGGCCCCTCCCCGGCAGGGCGGGGGCGCGGGAAGCGCGCCGGATTTGAGCGGGCGCGGAGGGAAGGGAGAGCAGCATGGCCGGGCGATCGCTACTGCGCGTCTGCCCGCTGCTGCTGCGCCAGGACCTCCAGGGCAGCGCTTACGAGGGCTTCGTCACCGCGCAGGTACCGCCCCCTCCCCTTCCTGCACCAGGCTCCTCGGGCCGGGAATGGGCGCGGGGGCTTTGCCTCATTTCTTGCCCCCTTCTCAGGTGATCTCCATACCGCCAGCTCGCACCCGCTGTCCCAGGTCAGCCAGCTCAGCCCAGCCCAGGGAATTTTGTCCTGGCTCTGGCAGCAGTGGGGGAGCTTCCTGTGGTGCCAGCAGCCGCTGCTACTGCATTCTGCCTCTTCCCCAAACTGGGACTGCTGGGCTTGGGGAAAGGCCTGGGGGCTTTTCCCCAGTATTTCTTTGATGGAGAATGGAGTAGAGGAGGCTCTTGCCCACTCCTTCCCCAGATCGGGATTGCATCTGTTCCCTGCCTGTGTGCCTGTGGAGGGGCACAGCCCCATGCATGCACACTCCCAACAAGGTTGGGGTGCAGCCTGCCATCACTGGAAGTCCTATAGCTGCTGGAGGCACTTCTGCCTGTGGTCCACTGGTGTCAAAGCATAGGCACCTGAAAAGGGGGGAATGCGGCCCTCCAACCGATTTGAGTTCGATGCCCCTGGAGAGATGAATCTGAAGTCCCACTCCAGAATAAGAATTGAACTGCCCTAGTTATCTCAGCAAGGTGCTATGCTCAGGGACAACGATTTAAAAAAAAAAAAAAGTAGATGTTATAGCTGTGTTGGCTTCTGTCCCTGAGGAAGGGCACTGTGAAAATACTCCAAAGCCTGCACAGGTCTATCCCATCAATGCAGTTTGTCCAACAAAAGATATCGCCCACAAATATTCTTGCCTTCTGGCCTATTTCATGGCATCAAGGTTGCCTCAACACTACGAATATTAACTATCCCTCTTCATATAGGAATGGAGAGGGAAGACTTAAATCCTAAATCTAGACTGACTATGCCATAAGTGTGTGGTGTGTAGGAAAGAGCCCCCCACCTTTTTTGGGGGGGGGGGGGGGACTAACCTGCCAGTTTCATTTCATATAATTGGAACTATGTATACTTACCTTGTTAAAACTGTACAGGGTCAAATCACTGCCCAGGTCTAATCAGTGTAATATTACTTTGCTTAAAGTGTCCGATCTACCTGAATTTGAGTTGAAGAAAGACTTCTGTTTACTTCATTGAGGCTTGGGTCAAACTCTGTTGCTTGTTTTCTACCTAATTTTTATTAATAGTTCTTTAATTTGCAGTGATTGTTTTCTGTTTCATTACATGGTGAGGAACTTAAGAATTTTCACTTTATTTTGTGAATAGTGGAAGGAGACTAGTTCAAGATCAGAATTAAAAGCACAGAATAATAATGATTATACCTGACAACAGTGCTTTTTAAGATTGAAGAAATTATCTTTGCAATGACTCATTCTCTATATAAATGAAATGCATGTTATTTTTCCCTTCTTAGCAGTTACCATTAGAGAAAATACAAATTCACATAGACATTTCTATTTCAGATGTTTCAACTAAACTTATTTTTATAGGGCAGAGACTTCCATATAAGAATATTATTGCCATCAGATTTTCAGCTAAAAAATGCAAGGTGAGGTATTTTTTTTTTTTTCTCTACTACATGAGAAATGTGCTTACGTTTCTGTGACTGCACTGTAATGTAAGCAGTGATGATGTGTGTAAGTATGCATTTATAAATAGATATTGGCAGTTCTTACTATTTGCAACCTAACTGGCAACAGTAATCTGTAGCATCTTTGATTCCCCCTCCACCATATTCTTGGTATTCTTGGTGAGTAGTAATAAGCTTTGATAAACTTCATGGCTTACATTACAATAAGTTTGTAAGAGTTCATTGTTGGTATGCCTGTGTACATAGACATACATAAACTATGTCAGTAAGCAAATGTTTTTGAGAGGTCAGTTAAATTGGAGGTGTATCAAGGAAGTTTGCTGTTAAATTAATGTTAATGCAAAATTATATTTGAGAGAGAAGTCATGTCTTCCCCCTCCCCCCCATAACAAACTTTGTTTTGTTGTTTGTAGATACAACAGAACATGTATTTCTTTTTTTTAAATGTTGATTTTACTTTTATTAAGACGTGTTTTTACTTCACATCAAATGTACTTCTGTATGAATGATGTATAAATTGAAGGATCAAATGAACATTAGCTTGCTGTGAGTTTTGTGTGCCTAAGTGTATCCAGAATATTGGATGGGAACACCAGGCAGTGTAAGACTGCCAGACATGCTGGGTTTCCTTTTTTGTCATATCTGAGATGCAGGATGATATAACAATTAAAATAATACTTTTTATAAAGTGTAATATTTCTAAACTACATTTTCTGCAAACAAGCCGTAGTCAATTATTTTTATTAAGGATCAAGCTCTTTGCAAGTCTGCGGTTTTGGAAAAAAGTTATTTATTTTAAGTTTCCAGAGACAAAAGGCCAAACTTCCCTAGTTGTTTGCATGTTCAGTAGAAGATACGCAGATGTCTAATAGGGGTGTGTGAAGCAGGCCGTATTTGATTCAGATTCAGCCCGATTTGCTATGGCTGAATCCAAATCTGAAGATGCGATGCTGATTCAGAGAATAGGTGATTAGGCCATAGACACAGCTTAAAATGTTTTTTCTACATTACCTCAAGGTATCAGGTGCAGCATGCAAATGCTGAGATGGTGGGGCAGATGGAGCATCCCACAGGAGCTCAGGCCCCCCCCGCCGCATGCTCGGCAGACCTGGAAGCGGACCCTCCAGATTCAGGGGGCACCAGTTGCCGGGGGGGGGGTCCCCCCGTACACTTCGCGGTGGACCTGGAAGCAGACCGGAAATGCTTCTGGTCCACTTCCAGATCTACCACCAAGTGCACTGGGGACCCCCCCACGCTACTGTGGGACACTCCATACGCCCCACCATCTCAGTGTTCACAAGCCGCACGGTACCTTGAGGCATGTAGAAAAAACATTTATAGCTGTGTCTATGGCCGAATCATTGAATCTCTCTGAATCAATTTGGAGGGTTCCGATTAAATTCAGAGAGATTAAAGGGTCTCTTGATTTGATTCGGGTTCGCAAATTCAGCCACCAAATTGGGCTGAATCTCCACGGAATTGAATCAGTGACTAAAGCTTCTTACAGCCTTAATGTCTAGCTCAATTTTAAAAAGTAACTATGCTCAAATTATACAAATGTGGCTACTTCACACTTAGTTACAGCAAAAACAGTTAGGCTTAGAACTAATATACAACTTCTGTCCAAAGGCAATGATTTTTAGTTAGTTATAGTTGTGATGAATGTTGGTATTATTGTTGAAAGTACGAGTCCAGGTAAGATGGCGAACCCATTACTCTAGTCAGTTTGCAAATACTATATAGGACAGTGGTGCTAAGCCTGTCCTCCCATGGGCTGAATGAATGGTGCGGGACTTGTTTGAAGGCTGGATCCTGCACGTGGGTATCATCTGGCATATGGGACCGTGTCATCCAAACTGTGGGGTTTTCCATGGGCCCAGAAATTTGGCAGAAGGGGAGAGGGGTTGCGTTAATTTTTGTACCTCTGGTAGCAATTAGTGCTGCTACTGCTGCACCTTGTTGCTTAATTTTCTGACCTGTGCAGACCCCCATGGGTAAGATCACAAACCTCTGCCAGCCTGATCTGAGCACCATAGCAGTAAGAGATGGACTCTGCCCCAAAAAGCGTAGTTCAAGATGTTCAGCTTTATTCCTTTGAACAGTATTGCAATTAGCTTTTCTCTTCTCTGAAGATTAGTAGAATAAAAAAAAAAAATAATTTTCACAAGATTACAATGCAACAACTAATTTGCTCCTGCAAACTATTAATGTTTATACTTCTTAAATATTATATTTGAATTGCCCTCTTAAGTATCCCAACTCAAATGTGTAGCAGTCAACGCTGACATTTTCAGAATACCATTTTTAAAATATTAGTGGCTTTTATAAAACCATATTGACTTGTAAGAATTATGTTGTTTTCATCATGGAATTGAGGCTGGCTTATAGGTAAATGTCTACTTATTAATTTTTAAAGAGCTGTAGACAGATTGACATTTAAAAATGTAAGTAACTCATTGAGTGGAAAAACTCAATTAAAGTAGTCTGAAAATATTGTTTTGTTCTTGTGTTTTTTGGGAAAAGGAACTTTTTGATCCCCTTAAATTATAAGACAAGGTTTTTTTTCTTACATGCTTTCTTGTTAAAAGATTGCTTGATCCAGGTTAACACTGTGTATGAATCCTCTATTTCTAGGATACAGTGCAGCTGGCAGCTAAAGAGGCTATTGCATGGATATCGTCAGATTCTAAAACAGGTATACTCTTTTTATAGAAACTTTCCTGAGTTATACATATGAATTTTCTAAATTTTGTACTGTTCCACTCTCCAAAAGTGTTAAAGAGAACCTTCCACTCATATAGTAAAGACAGGTGCAGATGCAAGAGGGGGGATACAATGGTACAGTTGCACCTCTTTGATTTCTGGTCCACCCAAAGTTTTAAAACAACTGCCTAGCATTTTTATTCAGGCAGCAGTGAGACAGTCCCTTGTCCCTATGGCTCATTATAATTAGGGGTGTACTGAAAAAGATTTTATGGGCTGATACTGATGACTGATTATTAACAAGCCATATCAACTGATGCCGATATACAGCCTGGCAGCTTGGAGAGCAGTGTCCAGCTGGTAAGTCTGTTGCAGGGAAGGGAAAGGGTGTGGTGAGGGAGGGGGCAGATCAAGGTCTGTGTTGTGAGGGAGGGTTTGGGGCTGGGGCAGGGACAGGTGCTGCTTAGCTGGGTTGGGACGCGGGACAGAACTGTGAGTCGGGAGGGGTGCGGATTCTACTGCTGCGCACACCCTGGAGGGAGCCAAGGGGGTGTGCCTCCCAGATTGTGCACCAAGCAGAGTGGGTGGGCTGCTGCTGTGGGCTGGGGCCGGGTGCTGTGCCAGCCTCTTTCCAGCGGGGGGCCTGGGCAGGGCTGCACTCAGGGTGGGCAGTGGCTGTGCTGGAAGGGGTGGCTACAGGGTGGGGGCTACAGCCACTCCAAAATTCATTATAGCTCCCCCTCCCAGTGCTGCTGCTGCCGCCTGCCCCGAGTACAGCCCTAATCCAATCTCCCTGCTACGAAGAGCCTGGCTCCACCTGCAGCAACAAGCCACCCTTGCTCCACACACAGATCCAGGGGATACCGCCCTCCTTTCCTCCCCTGAGGGTGCACGGAGTGGTGGGATTGAGCCCTCCTCCTCATGCCGCCTGGGACGAGCCACTTATGGATCCGTCCTGCACCCTTCCCCAGCCCCTTTTCCTCTCTCACCGTAGGGGCCTCAGTCTGCCTCCCCCAACATACCCCTTCCCTCTCCCTGGCCCTTGCCCTCCAACAGACTTACCAGCTGGATGCTGCTCTCCAAGCTGCTGGACTGGCCGCATGCATGCTGTGGCTGTACTCATGCACGCAGCATTTATCAGTGACATTATCGGCCATATCAGCCAAAAAAAGCTGATTGCTGATAATGTCGATTTTCCTTTTATTGGTGCCGATACAATATGGATCGATGTATCAGTGCATCTCTAATTATAATCTACCTGATCCCTCCTAAACTGTTCATTCTACAGGTGTTAACAACCCTCTCCTTTTTGTTGGTATTGATGTTCCACTAATCAAGCCAGCCTTTCTTCCACAATTCTGAAGTCTGTTACCTGTTCTTGGTAATGCTGCCCTTACTTTGCGGCCTTGCCGACGGTTTTAGGTAGAGTTAAAAACAATTAACACAATGTGGAAACATTAATTCATGTCTAGCAATAACATTCAGTGAAGCATTGGATGTACTGTCAAGATGCTCAAGAAGGGTAGATTTTGTTTTATAAATCTGAAAAAGGAAATGTACATTTCATTATAATAACTATAGAATTAATGAAACAATGTATTTTGATTATTTTTTTGCTCAGTCTGTTATGTTTTTTTATACATAGTACATCATATAGCTAAGTAAATGCATATTTCAATTAGGTTATTTGTTTTTGCTTCATTCTTAAACTGAATAATATAGCCCTAGGCCCTTCTCCTATTAGTAAAGCATCTAGTTGTTTTTTTAACTGGAGAAAAATGTTAGGTTAGAGGTGATGAGGCACCACATCATCTGTTCCCTGCTTCTCAAAATCCTACATCTGCCCATGAGTAAAGATGCAGATTTATATGGATTTGTAGGCTACTCCAAATATATAAGAATATATTGTAGTCAATATATTGTTTTTTCTGAGAAGTTTAACTTTGAAGATTATAAGATGTAACAATATATTAAACAGCTGATACTGCATAGGATGATCTTATTCTGCTACCTTTCCCTCTCTTTTTTCATGTTCTTTGCCAACAGCACTTAGTATGAAAAGTTTATTTGCAAGAAATGTCAATTACAGGAGGATCAGCCTCCTGCTATGATGACAACATTCTAGCTATTGCTTTCTCATGTACTAAATGTTTCTTTCCAAAACAGTGGCATGATTCCACATTACCTAGAGCAGGGGTGTTAAACTCACCCACCCTGGGCCAGATTGGGACCATGGGGTTCCTCCCAGGACAAATTAATGGAGCTAATAGTAAATGTGGCAGGATCCATGTAGTAGGGGTCCAGCAAGGCCAAGTGAGGGCTATATCTGCAGAGCACTTATTTTCTATCCTCCCCACTAATGGCAGTATCCATCAGGGTTGAGGGACCTTGGATTCTATGCCTAGAAATTGCATGTACACCAGTATAAGTGATTGGAAAGCAGCCTAAACCTCTAACAGAACAGACATTCAGCACACACAGACTGGGTTCCACCACTTTGAAACCAGTCTAAGATAGACCTGGATGGATGTAGTATTAGACTTAATTGGTTTAGGTTTGAGCAGTATATCAAACTTTTGTACCATATCCCATAGAAAATCGGCTTAGTTCTCTGTCCTCTGGCATCCCAGGCACCAGTTGCAGGACTGTGCTAGCTGTGGCTGGTGCTCATTCATTCTGGGCAAGCATCGGGCCAACCCCACCCTCAGGCTGTCTCAGACAGGAGCCAGAAAAGCCTCTTCTGCTTGTGCAGTGGGTGGGGAGAGAATGGAGCTTCTGCTTCACAGCCCCTGCCCTGAGCCTGCACAGCAGGGCTGCCCCCTGCCCACTCCTGTTTTTCTATAGAGTACTCCCATCCCTGGTGCAAACCACCTGGGCTGCTCAGTGCATCTTGCTGGCTGCTGCTGGTGCCAGGCTCTGACAGGACACACTGGGAGACTTGTACCGGGCAGTGGGGGTGGGAGAGCTCCCTACAGGGAAGGAACTGGCCCTGCTGTGGGCCACCTGAGCTGCCCAGCACATCTTGCCAGAGCCTGGCACCAGTGGCAGCTGATGGATTGCGCTGGAGGGCTTGCCGTGGGGCCCAATCTTTCCTTCTATGGATTACTCCTATCCTCGCTGGCTGGTGCAAGATTTCTGGGCTGCCTGGCATGCGCTGCTGGTGCTGAGCTCAGGCAGGATATGCCTGGCAGTCCAGGAGACCCTCACTGGCCAGTGGGATCCAGTCCTTCCCTGTATGGAGTGCTTCCATCCCTGCTTCCCAGCACAAGCCTCTTGGGCCATCTGGTGTGTTCCACTGGTGGCGGAAGCAGCAGCAGCCGCTGCCAACAAAATATGCTGGGCAGCCTTGGGGTCTTGTTCTGGGCAGCGGGGACAAAACCTCCATAGAGGGAAGGATTGGGTTCCTTGGGGCCTGGTCCTTCCTTCTACGGAGATGGGCTACCCCGATTGGCTGTTGGGTGCATGCCTGTGGCCCTGCTGTTCCTGCTAGCCCTCCCGTGTTCCTAGCCATGGGCTTCTGGGGGTGGAGTTGCTATTGCACGCCTGGCAGCAGCAGGGGGCGTGTGCCATGGTGGGCCCCTCTGGGGCTTGCCTGGGGCTGGGCATTTGGGGGAGGGAGGGAGCAGTCTTTGGTGGCAGCAGGGAGTGGGGGGTATGTGCCTGGCAGCCAATTAGGGATGGCCCCTGCTCAGTTGCCCTCTGCATTCTCTGGCACACTGGGAGGTGTGCAGGAGAACCCCGCACGTTCTGGCCTAGGCCAGTGCAGGCATTTGCGTGCCTCTCCCCCTCAATGGGCAAATGTGAGTTCCCTTTGCTTCTGATCCGATCTAAGCAACTTAGAGAAACCTGCGTAGATTGGATTAATTCTCTCTCTGGCTTTTTGGATGTCTGTACTTCCCCTATGGTTGGCTATACCTCTGAGCCCTCTCCCCTTGACTTTGGGTGTGTGGAATGGAATGGCACCATGGGACAACATATTTGACATCCCAACTGTAGAAGAACAGTGTTCCTCTTGAGCAAAATTTAGCCAAACAGGAAAGGTATTTTTTTTTAAATACTGAGAGAATTAAGGAGGCTCCTTTCTGATTGGTGAACAGTTTAAGTTAATTTACTAAAAATTGATACCATTTTTATCATATAATAAAACTTGCACTGAAAGGATTTGTAATGTAATTGAAATATAGTTTAAATCTGCTGCATTTTACCATATTTTATTTGTTTTTATTTTATTACAATATCAGAAAATGGGTAATAAAACTAAAACTGTTTCTGAAAGCATTACTGAAATTGAGGAAATTTTAACTTTTAAAAAAATTTTCTCGGTAGAGGTTGCAATACTGTTCTGATCTGGTCAGTTTTATGGAGGAGCTGAAGACGATTTTGGTGAGTAATGCTATTTTTTGCCAATTTTTATTATTTCCCTTTGTTAAGAAAAGATCTGTGTATTAATTTAAATGAACCTTTTAAAATTCAACATTAACCTTTTCAAATGATGTAGTGCTAGGGCTGCATGCACTTAGTTGCTGTTGATCTAATAATTACCTTTGGAGTTAGAATTCTTCCTGACTAGACCACTTTTCAGATTCAATAAAGCTGCAGAAGAAGGCCCTGTTTTAAGTATTGCAACAAATGTAATTCTTAGTTTGTTAGAACTCCCTAATACTGCCTAGGTCGATGAGAACAGACTCTTAATGACTATACAAAGGAATAATTCTTTGGTCCTTATTTACATTTGTTTAAAAATAGCCAATCCTTGCCACCATATTGAAGAAATGTGTTCCTAGTAGCTTGATTTGGAGACAGAGTTTATAATGTAGTACTACCTATGATGCCTGACTTAACTGAAAAACAAGCATCCTTAAGGTGTATATAACTTCTTACTTATAATATAGATAGATTTACATTGGTAGGAGGTAGTGTCAAAAGCACTAGGGGTTTTTCCTTTTTGCAAGCTTTGTATTGTTACTGCTAGTAGCATATCTGCCAACTCCTGCTAACAGCTGTAGATGGGAAGACAGCATTTTAACTAAAGTTAATTTCCATATCAAGACATCTCTACAGTGTTGTGGTCTCAGATTATTTCATTCAAAGGTGCTAACTATGGCTTGTATTGTTGAGACTGGTCATAGTCAAAGCCTTAGTCTTTAGCATGGATAGACACAGCTATTTATTGTTAAAAATCCATTTGGACAAAGTAGAACATAAAAATGTTCTTGTATTTATGCGTATTACTATCAGTACTCAGCTGTTTATGCATATTTCTATCTTGCTGCTGACCAGACGGGAAGCAAAAACTGCAGCATATTTAAAACTGCAACTTTTGCCTCCTGGCTATCAGGAGTGAGCAGTGAGGCTGATGGAGACCCTCTGCCAATCAGTGGGGAAAGGAGGGGACGCGCAGGGGGAACTCAAGGATTAAAGGAGCCACTGCACCATGGGCTGGGCCCACGATTTAAACCAGGCCCTATTTATAGAGCACAGAATAATCAGAGTTCCTTGTTATACGTGTAACTATATGGTTATAAATGCAGATGTCAGGTGGTTTATGGATAGGATTGGTGATGTCAAAATTGGACGTAGTATCTTTTTGATTGTTTAAAAAAAGTCTCTTTGCATTTCTCCTTGTTAAATCACATTTTATTGTTTTCTGCCCATTTGTCCAACCTGTCCAGGTCTGCTTGTAGTTGTTCCCTGCCCTCTGGTGTGTCCACTTCTCCCCACAGTTTTATATCATCGGCAAACTTGGACAGAGTACACTTCACTCCCTTGTCCAAGTCACTATGAAGACATTGAAGAGTATCGGTCCAAGGACCAAGCCCTGCGGGACCCCACTGCCCATGCCCTTCCAGGTTGATACCGACCCATCCACCACCACTCTCTGGGTACGAACCTCTAGCCAATTTGCCACCCACCAGACTGTGTAATCATCGAAGTCACGGCCTCTTAACTTGTTCACCAGTGTGGGGTGGGATACCGTATTGAAGGCCTTCCTGAAGTCTACGTAGACAATGTCTACCCCTACTCCTGCGTCCAGGTGTTTTGTAACCTGGTCATAAAAAGAGACTAGATTAGTCAGGCATGATCTACCTGCTATGAACCCGTGCTGGTTTCCCCTCAGCATCATTTTTCTTGCTGGGCTCTCGCATATGAGCCTTAATAATCTTTTCAAAGACTAGGCCAGTCAGTCTCACCTCCATCTTTGGCAGATAGTTGCCTGGGTCCTCCTACCTCCCTTTCTTGAACATAGGGACCACATTGGCCCTTTTCCAGTCCTCCGGGAACTCAAAACGAGTGCTCAAATATTCTTGCCAGTGGCTGTGCAATGACATCAGCCAGTGCCTTCAGTACCCTCAGATAGAGCTCATCCGGGCCCGCCGACTTAAATGAATCCAGTCCTCCCAAGTGACTCTGCACCATCTCAGGGTCAACGCTTGGTAGTCTGGCGCGCTGCTGTTGCCTTTCTACAATCCCATTGTGAGACTTGTCTTGCCCCTCGTTTAGGAACACTGAGGCAAAGAACTCATTGAGGAGTTTAGCCTTGTCCCCCTGTCTGTCACCAATTGTTTTTGCCCGTTCAGTAGTGGTCCTATACCACCCTGGGCCTTCCTTTTACTCCCTATATATCTGAAAAACAATTTTTTGTTATCCTTAACTTGGGATGCCATCCTCAGCTCCATGGTAGCTTTGGCCTTTCTAACTGCCTCCCTACAACTGTGAGCTGAGGAGGTGTACTCCTCTTCAGTAATTTCTCCCTGTTTCCACTGCTTATATGCCCCCCTTTTTTGCCCTTAGGCTGCTCTGGATTTCTCTGGTTAGCCAAGGAAGCCTCTTGGCCCCTTTCCCCCTTTTCCCCCGCATCAGGATTGTCTTCCTCTGTGCCGAAAAGATCGCTTCCTTAAGGCACAGCCACTTTTCCTGGGCTCCCATCTCGCCAAATCTCTTGCTCTGCAGTGCGTCATTGACTAAATGCCTGAGCTCGCTGAAGTCAGCCTTCCTACAGTCTAGCACTTCCACCCTACTAGTTACCTTTCCCACTCTACGCCTTGTGGTGAATTCTGTTATTTGGTGGTCACTGTCCCCCAGGTGACCACTGATCTGTAGGTCCCCTACCATGTCATCCCCCAGTGCCAGGTCCAGTAAGGCATTCCCCCTAGTGGGACCATGTACCTCCTGCATCAGGTGGAGGTCCTGTATGCAGGATAGGAACCTGCATGAATGGTGGGAATTTGCTGTCTGCGTCTCCCAGCAGGTATCAGGGTAGTTTAGGTCCCCCATGACTACCGCTTCCCTAGTCTTTATGGTCTCTGAGAGCTGCCTCAGGAGTTCCAAATCTAGTTCTTCCCCTTAGTGTGGGGGTCTGTAGCAGACTCCTACCACCAAATCCCTTTCCCCTTGACCTCCACGTATCCTAACCCACAATCCTACTTTCTCCTCCAATTCTATTTTGATAAGGGTCGATGTATAACGCTCCTTGACATAGAGCACAACCCCTCCCCATCTCCACCCCACTCTATCCTTTCTGTACAGCTTATAGCCCTCAATGTGTACCGCCTAGTCGTGGGTAGAGTCCCACCAGGTTTCTGTTAACCCCACTAAGTGTTTTCTGCAAGCAGGAGTGCTAGTTCATCCTGCTTGTTCCTCATGCTCGCTCCTAGCATTAGTGTATAGGCACTTGAGCCCTGTGACTGGCACCTTTGTTTCCCCCCGGTATCATCCCACCAGGTCTCCGTCAACCCAATGAAGTCAAATTCTTTGTCTGCCAGAAGGAGTGCTAGTTCGTCCTGTTTATTGTCCATGCTCCTGGCATTCCTATAAAGACTGGAAAAGGGCCAGTGTGGTCCCCATTTTCAAGACGGGGAGGAAGGAGGACCTGGGCAACTATAGGCCAGTCAGTCTTACCTCCATCCTTGGCAAAGTCTTTGAAAAAATTATCAAGGCTCACATTTGCGAGAGCCCGGCAGGACAAATTATGCTGAGGGGAAACCAGCATGGGTTTGTAGCAGGTAGATCATGCCTGACTAATCTAGTCTCTTTTGATGACCAGGTTACAAAACGCCTGGACGCAGGAGTAGGGGTTGACGTCCTTTACTTAGACTGCAGGAAGGCCTTTGATATGTTATCCCACACCATACTGGTAAACAAGTTAAGAGGCTGTGACTTGGATAATTACACAGTCTGGTGGGTGGTGAATTGGCTAGAGGGTTGCACCCAGAGAGTCGTAGTGGATGGGTCGGTATCGACCTGGAAGGGTGTGGGCAGTGGGGTCCCGCAGGGCTCGGTCCTAGGACCGATACTCTTCAATGTCTTCAGCAGCAGCTTGGACAAGGGAGTGAAGTGTACTCTGTCCAAGTTTGCGGATGACACAAAACTGTGGGGAGAAGTGGACACGCCGGAGGGCAGGGAACAACTACAAGCAGACCTGGACAGGTTGGACATATGGGCGGAAAACAACAGAATGCAATTCAACAAGGAGAAATGCAAAGTGCTGCACCTAGGGAGGAAAAATGTCCAGCATACCTACTGCTTAGGGAATGACCTGTTTGGTGGCACGGAAGCGGAAAGGGATCTTGGAGTCCTAGTGGACTCCAAGATGAACATGAGGCGGCAGTGTGACGAAGCCATCAGAAGAGCTAATGGCACTTTATCGTACATCAGCAGATGCATGACGAACAGATCCAAGGAGGTGATACTTCCCCTCTATCGGGCGCTGGTCAGACTGCAGTTGGAATACTGCATGCAGTTTTGGGTGCCACACTTCAAGAGGGATGTAGATAACCTGGAGAGAGTCCAGAGAAGGGCCACTTGTATGGTTAAGGGCTTGCAGACCAAGCTCTACGAGGAGAGACTAGAGAACCTGGACCTTTTCAGCCTCCACAAGAGAAGGTTGAGAGGCGACCTTGTGGCTGCCTATAAGTTCATCACGGGGGCACAGAAGGGAATTGGTGAGGTTTTATTCACCAAGGCGCCCCCGGGGGTTACAAGAAACAATGGCCACAAGCTAGCAGAGAGCAGATTTAGATTGGACATTAGGAAGAACTTCTTCGCAGTTAGAGTGGCCAAGGTCTGGAATGGGCTCCCAAGGGAGGTGGTGCTCTCCCCTACCCTGGGGGTCTTCAAGAGGAGGTTAGATAGGCATATAGCTGGGGTCATCTGAGCCCAGCACTCTTTCCTGTGTCTGCAGGGGGTTGGACTCTATTATCTATTGAGTTCCCTTCCGACGCTAGCATCTATGAATCTATGACACAGGAGTTCACCCCTAGTCATCTTAGGTTTTCTGTCACTGTGCAAGTGTCTCGAGGCATTGGTACTCATTTGGATGTCCCCTACAGGAATAGCCTCCCCTGAGTTATCTGGGCCAGAGGATTTATGCCCAGCAGTGAAATCCTTGCTCCCCCAGACATGCCTAGTTTAAAGCCCTCCTCAGCAAGTTAACGATTCTTGTAGAGTTTCTTCCCTCTGCTCATGAGGTGGGCGCCATCTCTTGCATGCAGAGCAGTGTTGTTGAACTGTATGCCAAGGTCAAGGAATCCAAAACCAAAATGGTGACATCATCCCAGCCAAAACTTTGTCTAGCCAGATTTTGAAAACCTCCAAGGATGGAGCTTCTACCATCTCTCTGGGTAACTTGTTCCAGTGTTTTACTACCCTTCTAGTGAGAAAATTCTTCCTAATATCTAACCCAAACCTCCCTTGCTGCAACTTGAGACCATTGCTCCTTGTTCTGTCATCTGCCACCACTGAGAACAGTGTAGCTCTGTCCTCTTTCGAACCTCCCTTCAGGTAGTTGAAGGCTGCTAATAAATCCCCCCTCAGTCTTCTCTTCTCTAGACTAAATTATTAACCCCTCCCCCCCCCCCCCCAGTCTTTCCTCATAAGCCACATGCCTCAGCCCCCTCACCATTTTTGTTGCCCTCCTCTGAACTCTCTCCAATTTGTCCACATCCTTTTTGTAGTGGGGTGCCCAAAGCTGAACACAGTACTCCAGATGTGGCTTCACCAGTGCTAAATAGAGGGGAATAATCACTTCCCTTGCCCTGCTGCCAGCAGACCTACTAGTGCAGCCCAGTATGCTGTTAGCCTTCTTGGCAACAAGGGCATACTGTTGGCTCATATTCCACTTATTGTCCACTGTAACCCCCAGATCTGTTTCTGCAGAGCTGCTGCCCAGCCAGTCAGCCCCCAGCCTGTACTGGTGCATGGGATTGTTCTGTCTTAATTGCAGGACTTTGCACTTGTCCTTGTTGAACCTCATGAGATTCCTTTTGGACCAGTCCTCCAATTTGTCTAGGTCCCTCTGAATCCTAGCCCTACCCTCCAACGAATCTACCGCTCCCCCCAGCTTGGTGTCATCTGCAGTTATCTAAGTGTGCACTGTGTGCTATCTTCCAACTTGATGAAGTTATTGAACAAAACTGATGCCAGGACTGATCCTTGGGGCTGCCAACTGGACTGGGACTGGCCCACTTGATACTGGCTGCCAACTAGACATTGAGCCATTGATTAGTACTGTCTGAGCCTGATGCTTCAGCCAGTTTTCTAACCATCTTACAGTCCATTCATCCAGCCCATACTTCCTTAGCTTGCCTGTGAGAACGTTGAGAGAGACTGTATCAAAAGCCTTGCTAAAATCAAGGTACACCACATCCACCAGTCTCCCCACATCAGCCGAGCCAGTCACTTCATCATAGAAGGCAATTGGGTTGGTGAGGCATGGCTTGCCTTTGGTGAATCCATGCTGATGGTTCCTAATCACCTTTTTCTCCTCCAAGTGCTTAAAAATGGGTCATGAGTTAGGGGCGGGACTTCCGGTCCCAGGATGGTGACCAGGGGGCAGGGCACCTGCCAAGGCACATAGCTACCCTTGTGGCCCTCGACAGCTTGCCAGAACCCATTAAGTGGCCCTCCAGCTGAAATAATTCCCAACCCCTGTGTTAGAAAGTTGTGATACTTGGAGTGAATTACCAAGAGCTAAGTAGCGTCTAAGGGATACGTAGCTACCTAACAAATGGCACTGCAGTAGCAGTTCAAATGTAGGCTTGATGTGTTTATATTTTCACACATCCACTTAATTCTAATATAAGAACATACCTTCTCCTATGGAGACTTTATTAGTCATCATCAAGGCTGCATTCCCTGGTGAATACTTTTTAACAGAAATGAGAGGCATGCTTTATCCCTGTTTCTGATGAGATAATGACTTCAGTCATACCTCTCTCTTGGTGGCCTGTACACATGCCATGTTACTGAATTATGTCAATAGTAAATTTGGATGACACCTTGTAGTAATGAAAAGGCAGCCTTCTCATCAGAACTTGAATTGAAGAACAAATATTTCTCCTTTCCTGTCAGTCAGCTGCTGAAGATCTAAAATAGAAAAGAGACTCGTTACATCCTAGTCCTTATATATCGGAAGTATTTAAATACAAAGCGTTTGTATTCACGTATATAGAGTGTGTGTGTGTGTGTGTGTGTGTGATGTACACATTTCACTTTAAGTTTGTTAACTTGTAGTAGATATATTTAACATTAAATTCAGACTAAGAGTCTACTGTATTAAAATGTGGGTTCAAATGAATATACTGTATAAATCTGGGCTCTGATTCATGCTTTATAAAGTCAATTCTGTTCTTTGTACTGCTAAGAACTGCCTATAGGATAGTAAAGTTCTGTAGTCATTTGTCCATTGCTACTCTAAGACCTAGTAGACTTTTTTTTATATAAGCAAGGGTGAGGGAGGAGAATGTGTGAGGTAATTGGAACAGATTGTTCACACACAAAATTATAGCTGTTGGCTGAATATTTGAGCACTTTCATTTTTGCACGCTCCTCTATAATTTGTTGTGCAATCAGTTTTAGTTTGGCATATAGTGTGTTTCTCGTGACCTTACATGTAGGTTTTTACTCTGAGAGAAGATGCAGCCTAAAGAATGAGTTGCTCTTCTCTTGAAGTAGAGTGAGTATGAGGCTCCTGAACTTCTGGGTATATTCTTCAGATAATAAGCATTGGAACAGGTGGACAATTCCTGCATCTAGAGGGAAAAATTGAGAATGTTAAACTATTTTTGGGGAGATATAAAATAAATGTGTGGTGCTCTTTTATGTAAAGTTTAACAGTAAGCCAGTGGAGGACATCTGGAAAATTTGGACATGCAGTCAGTATTTCCAGTTTGTCATTTTAAAAAGTAAATGACACATTTTTAACAAAGGTGTCTGTCCTTAGATGCTTTTGTAAAGAAAAAAATCACTAATTCTATCTACTAATGAAAAAAAAAAGTTATTAATTTTGTGCCTGACAGTTTATAAGCAGGAACTCATTTGTTGCATGATTTTGAAGACTTCAGAATCTCATCTTTTGTTATAAATAATTTTTAGCTCATCTAAATTAAAAATTGCAGATTGCTGCTGAGTCCAACAATCTTGCTGCAGGTTTTAGCTTCAGCTAGCTGTATAGCATGCCAGGCCATGCAAAGAAGTACTTACCTCTAAGGCTTTTTGGAAAATCTTTAATTAGTTATTAATGTCTTTTATAGAACACTGAGTGGTTCAGAGCCAGTGTAAAGTAACTAAGACAATCTCTTAATTATAATGGGGAGTCTAACTCAGAAAATATGGTATTGTGACTAAAATAGTATTTAATCACTGTTTTTCTTTCACAGTCACATTATTGAATAATGTCTCATCAGTTGTTTGAAAATCCCCACCATATAACTAAGCCAGCCATTTCAAATTGGCAAAAGAATATTCTCCCTCCCAGTCACACCAATTAGTACTTTATTGCACATTTCTAGTGATAAGAGTTGTCCCTTCGAGTTCGGGAAATGTACTACTTTTTCCCACAAATTGCTTGTGAAAAGTCTTTATTTGAATGGTTTTTAGTGTCCTGGTGGTTGAGGTCAATTTTAAAGTTAACTAGTGAGATGTCTTTGCTTTGTTTGACACCATTTAAAAATTGTTTCACTTTAAGGTGGAAGAAAAATTAGGAAAACTAGATAAGGACGGAAACAATTGTGAGGGAGTCCCTTTAATTTTAATCTTAATGCTTGGAAAACTATTTCATTATAGATACTTTTTCTTGGCATATTCTAAACTTTCCGGGCAGTGTGCTGCTTTCTGTATAGAGCTATTCTTAAAATTGATCCATCTTGGTTCTTCTTTGAACTGGGTTCCTCTAACTGTCCTACAACTGACTCAAAAGGAAAAAGTCCCTTATACATGACAAAGGGTTCGGTTATGCTTTCTCATCTACACTAACCCTCTGCCTCTCTACATCTTTTCTACTTTCTTCCTGAGTCTTTTTGTTGGTTTTTTTTTTTGGTTTTTTTTGGCTACTGTCTACTTGCAAACTTTTGAGTGTTCTTTCTTACTTTTGAAGTCTGCAGGACTGCCTGACAGGAGTCTTATTGAACAGCTTCCATTGAAAATATAACTTCCATTTTATTTTTTCTTTAAACCAAATAGTGGTTTCTTATTATTTTTAACATACTCTTAATGAATATCACAGGTCAGAATGAAATGACATGGGCATTGAAAATATGGCATAGTTTTCTGTCATGTGAAACTTGGCTATAGGAAAGTTCTCCTGTTAGGGTGTTGAGTATAGACTGTGATTAGGTGTCCTCAGATGTATACCCCAAGACTACCTGATATTAAAACTAAGAAATAGTGGGTTTGGATTGTTTATAGAAACCTTATGCAGTTATCTTTGAAAGATATGGAAGGATTTCATACCCTCCTCCAGTAAAGATGTGCCTTTGTGACTGTGGAACCCAAGAGGCACCTGTGGACTCAATGGGACCTTTTCTTTTAAAGTGTTTTTTCAGTTGAGATACTTGACTTCAAATTTGTTAACTTAAAAAGAGGCACACTTGATATTTGCATGTGAAGACTGTGCTGCCAACATCTGTGGGTTTGTTTGTTTTTTAATTGCAGATGTGTTCATTGCCGCTATCTGAAGCAGTTTACCAAACTGCTTTTATGTTTGTTTTAACTGGAGGCTTTAACAACTGTATGCTACATTGTTTTTAATTTTTAGATAAACTTAATGTTTTTGAATGAAGTAGAAGATTGTCAGACTCCAATATTTACATCCATTTATATTCTTTGGTCTTTTAATGGTATGCTTAATATTCTTTTAAACAGGAAGTTGCTTTAAAGAACACAGAAGACCTGCATACACCACCACCTCCAGAATACTACTCTCACCTAATCAGAGATATAGAAACTTTGGGTTGGAATAAGTATGCTTTCTGTTATTACTTTATAAAGAATATCTTTAGAATCTCAGTGCTTCTTTTGGGTAAAATATCGAATTCAGAATATGTAAAATGTATTGGTTCAGTAAATATATTCTGTACAAGTAGAAAAACTGTCCTACATTTAAAAAAAAAAAAAAAAAATCCATTGCCTTTGCTTTTCTATTACTACTGTATTAGCAAAAAGGTCTTTCTATATGAAATTGGACTAAGGCATGTAATGATATATATTATGTCAAGGAAATCAGTTTTTATTTTTTAAATAGTGTGTTAAATACTAAACGTGTTATATACAATTTTTACTTTTTCCCTTCCTTTTTTCTATCTCTTGGTTGTATATCTTTTGACTTTGACAGTCAAATAGTGAAAGATAATAGCAATATCTTTTCAGCTGACTTACAAATAGGAGGTAAATCTGTGGTTGCATCAGAAAAAAATAGGTTTTTTATTTCTCAAGGGCTTAGATCATGCACCCAGTTCTTTTAACAAATGAACAAACAAAATGTCATTATGTAAACTGAGGGGACAGTCCATCTGTTCCTGTGCAAGGCAGCATTGTGGCACTGTGCCAACTAGGGAGAAGGGGAGGAGTATGGATATGAAGAGCCTACTCTGGGACTACAAATTCTTTGGGCCTATTCTAGCTCTGTCTCAGATCCATGCATGGCATGTTGATTTTTTTTTTTCCACTGTGACAATGGGGATGGCCAGCCAGGAATAGAGAACTCGCATGGAAGTCAGTAATCATGGGGCCTGTTATGTCAAGGAACAACAAGTGCATTTCAGTGTTCTGGGAATAAAGGTGGTCATATTGCCTCTGACAGGGTAGTGTTGAGCCCATCTCTAAGGGGTGCATCTGGTTCTTCTAATTCTGTGGTTCAGTAGGAGTTCAAAAGTGGGGACTTTTTTTGAGACTCATGCAGCATATATGCCTGCACACAGTTTTCAGCATCCTTGGTACCATCATTGCAAAGGCAATTCCCTCAAGGGTTTGGATCAGGAATTATGCAGGGTTTTGTGGACAATAACTTTCTAAAGGGACAACACTAAGTCTTAAAACTTCTCATGAGAGAAACTTATTCCTACAAGCTTTCATTTTTTTTTAAGAGGAGAGAAGAAAAAACAGTGTTTTGAGCAGGTTGACTTAAGCTGTGTCTACATGGTAATCTTATTGTTCACAGCAGTAGCATCCTCTGGCAGACAGCACTTCTCTGAGCAACCCATCTCCTAAACTGGAAGCAGTGCAGATGGCAATGTAATTTCAGAGGGGCTACAAAAATACCTATAAAGTGGAAAAAATGTGGAGTTTTCCCTTACTTGTTTTATGAAGAACTAAGTCACTTAATTCATCACTGAGGTGGATTCAGAATTTTATATGAAGACCTACATTTATCTAAGGCTAAAATGATGTCATCACATGAAGCAGATCATCTGATCCCCTTCACTTGGAGAAATACATGCCCCTTATCTTGCAACATCAAGGGCAGAACCAGGGGTGATGTGATCTCTGCATGTGGTTTTGGGTGAGCACGATTTTCTTTGCTTAGCTAGACCCATCCCCTGTGATCACGGGGGATGGCTCTGGCTGAGCCAGAAAAGCAGGGCTTTCCTGCTTATGGAAAGGCACCCTAAGATTCCCTAGGGTGCTTCTCTGTAAATGGGGCAATTGGATAGGTGCTATGGCAGGCTTGAGTGGCCCTCCAGCCCCTAGAGCTCTTGCCCAAGGTTGCTGGAAAGTGTGAGTGGATCAGGCTTCCTGTTCTCTTGCTACAGAGCTAATAGAAGTCCACTGCAGTAAAATGACAGTCTATTACTCTGGCCCTTTTGTTGTGTTACTGATTTTTCCTTTGTGGCACATCAAAGGGTAATGATGATGTCTGTTTGCTCACAAGTTGTGCATAAATGAGATGACATCTGTTTTCACCCTAAGGACCACAAAGTTCTTATCTGGTCATAGTAGCTGATAGAATATGGTTAATACCAAATTCTTGCCCTAAAAATACTAACTGTGGTCTCTTATTTTAGAGATCTGTGATCAGGCAAGAGGCCATTCTAAGCATGCACACAAACCAAATGCAAAATCTACATTAAATCAACTTTTAAACGGTGTTTACCAGCAGCTTTTTTCAGCACTGTTGCTTCATTTGCCTCTGCTTTACTGGAAATTCAACATATTCAAAGACTTGTCCCAGGGCAAATGCCTAATACAGTTCCAAATGTGTCTTTTTGTAAGATATAGCAAGAGCATAGAGACAAAGAAGTCCCATCACTGACATCTGAGACAGGGAAATAAGTCTCTTTCCCCCTGCCAATGAGAGAATCTTCAAAGTTCCTGGCCTCAGGTTAGTTTCCCTTTGTTGGTTCTCTAGGTGCCTGCTAAAAGATTACATATTAGAAGGAAGCCACTGCTGCCTTTCCTGATATTTGAAAGACCAAGACTTGAATTCTCTGGAAAACAATCCAACCCAAAACCTCATTCATTTATTTATTTATTTATTTATGGGGGCGGGGGAGGGTTAAGTCTGGGCAAATGGTCTTTTTCTCTTCAGAAGAGCAATGCTTTGGGGTGGGCCAAATCTGGGACTGAAATACCTCAGAAAGTAAGTACTTGAGATAATTAGGGAAAGACAGATAATGAAACTTGCATGCTGTCTTAGAGGCAAGTTTAACCCAAAACGTAACTAAAAATAAACTAGCATGAAAACCAACCAGCACTAGCTGTAAACAAAGTCCTTTCTTGTATCTTCATCAGTGACTTGGTCTTCATCAGTGACTTGGACGAGGGAGTCAAATGTACTCTGTTCAAGTTTGCAGATGAGACAAAGCTATGGGGGGATGTAGACACACCGGAGGGCAGGGAACAGCTGCAAGCAGATCTGGACAGGTTGGACAAGTGGGCAGAAAACAACAGAATGCAGTTCAACAAGGAGAAATGCAAAGTGCTGCACCTAGGGAGGAAAAATGTCCAGCACACCTACAGCCTAGGGAATGACCTGCTGGGTGGCACAGAGGTGGAAAGGGATCTTGGAGTCCTAGTGGACTCCAAGAGGAACATGAGTCGGCAGTGTGACAAAGCCATCAAAAAAGCCAATGGCACTTTATCATGCATCAGCAGATGCATGACGAATAGGTCCAAGGAGGTGATACTTCCCCTCTATCGGGCGCTGGTCAGACCACAGTTGGAGTACTGCGTGCAATTCTGGACGCCGCAATTCAAGAGGGATGCGGATAACCTGGAGAGGGTCCAGAGAAGGGCCACTCGTATGGTTAAGGGCCTGCAGACCAAGCCCTATGAGGAGAGACTAGAGAAACTGGATCTTTTCAGCCTCCGCAAGAGAAGGTCGAGAGGCAACCTTGTGGCCGCCTATAAGTTCATCACGGGGGCACAGAAGGGTATTGGTGAGTATTTATTCAGCAAGGCGCCCCCAGGGGTTACAAGAAACAATGGCCACAAGCTAGCAGAGAGCAGATTTAGATTGGACATTAGGAAGAACTTCTTCGCAGTTAGTGGCCAAGGTCTGGAATGGGCTCCCAAGGGAGGTGGTGCTCTCCCCTACCCTGGGGGTCTTCAAGAGGAGGTTAGATGAGTATCTAGCTGGGGTCATCTAGACCCAGCACTCTTTCCTGCTTATGCAGGGGGTCGGACTCGATGATCTATTGAGGTCCCTTCTGACCCTAACATCTATGAATCGGGTAAAAGATGCAATAGTCTGTCTCGTACACACAAGAATGATGAGAGTTGGTCCTGCGGAGGGGTTTTAGAAAAGGCATAAACTTTCTTTTTGTGGTGCAAAAAAACCTATGGCATGTAGACTAATTTTTTTCTTGAACTTTAAAAAAAGTCCATAAAGGGATCAATATTTCAGGTGAAAATACTAAAATTCAGCATTATATCTTTTTCTTCCCCAAATATCAGTGTGTGAAAATGAGCTTCTTAGATGTTTGTTGGAGTTATGTAAATAAGAGACTGAAATAGTCTATGTTTTTTTTCCTTCTTGCCACTGATGGTCAAGAGTGTTGGCTGACAGTAAAGAATCCTGCAAGTAAGCTGCAGTGATTATAGTACCTTGTTTTTGATGCTTGAGTCTTGATTTGCTATCACAGTTTAGATTCAAGAGAATCTTTCCATCAGATTTCCAGCACATACAGAAGAGATTTTTATAGCCTGTCCTGTCGTGCAATCATATTTGTAGTGCTGCCTAACATATCTGCTAGGAACAAAAAGCAAGAAACTTCAGTCATTGATTCAAAGAATGTAATAAAAACCTTCCACTTGCTCTCACTTCCATGCTGTGGGATGTCGGTGAATTACTGATGTTAAGATAATGGTATTAGAAAGGGGACACAAGCAAATAGTCAGCTGAAGCAAAGGACATTCTAGTGTTTTGACAGGATGATCTGACCATTGGGCTTGACTGTTACTTCTAGGAAAGGCAAGTCATGGTTTGGCTTCATGTACAAGCTACTACGAAGTAAGGTAGGGGGTGACCTTATAAAGCATTGGCTACTGAGAATGGCTACTTCTGTGCAGAATGATTAACCAGATAAGTAGAAAGTAGCTTATCCCACTAAATGCAGTGTAAGAGCATGCACACCAGTAGTTACTGTGAAATGTCTATCCTTACCTGACTTAGCAGTAAATTATTCATGTAGCCATATCTTTGGTGGGTTTAGACCCAGTGAGGAGTTTCTCGGGTCTAAAAAGTTTGAGAACTACTGCTAATTGCTCTGCCATATCTAGACAGTGTTCCTATATTCATTTATTGGATTTCTTTTGGCAGTTTCCCCCAACCTTTTTTTTTTCTCCCCGCGCCCTGCTGCGCGAGGCATGGAGTGTGACGGTGGGGCAGGGGAGCTCTTGGCACCCAGCACAACTCATCTTTTCTGTGCCGTGCTGTTGGCATTGCCCCCGCAACCCTCATTTGGCTTGTGATCCGCGGTTGGGAACCACTGTCTTATGGGAAACTTAGTTCTCCTTCTGATAAGCTTGGGCCTGTTGGCTGCCTATACAGATGCTCAGGAGTGAGGGGGCTGTTTTAATTAGAGCGATTCCCTGATAGCTGCTCTAAATAAAATGCCGCCTCCTCATATCTGTTAAACCTCACATATTTAAAAATGGTTGTGGGATGCTTGAGCTAAACCTCATTCGGCAAGGTTTAGCTAAAGTGACCCCACGGCAATTTTAAAATGCACAGAGGCTTAATAGACATGACAGTGAGGCGACACTGGAGCATTCAAATTAAAAAATGGAGCAGACTTAATTAATCTAGAGTTCTAATTAAAATGCAAACAAGCATGTGTATAGGCAGTTGTTGACTGCTAATCTGTAGCTATTCTACTTTACAGTCTGGATTATGGGCCATTGACCTGGAGTGTACTGAATTGCAGAAGATTTTTTTTTCTGAAGTCCACAAAACCATTTATGGTAAAATAGAAACTTGGGAATACAAAAGTTTTTCACTATGTAGCAGTGGTTCTCAATCTTGTTAGACTTGAAGGCACCCCTTGTTAGACTCAAGGCACCCCTTGGAAAATGCCTGCTCATAGCTTTCATTCATTTTTTGATTATGGAAAAATAATAAATCAATTATTTTGTTGCAAAGAACTCAGAAAGACCACAACAGGTCTAGCTGTTTTTGACAACATGAATTTCTGTTTGAAATCTCTGGGTTTATCTTGTGGATCTTGCGGATCTCGCAGCACCATGGTTGAGAATCATTGCTATACGCATTGCATAACAGTTTATGTTCAAGCTTTGTTTCTATACTGTATATTCTGGATCACTTCTTCCTTCAACCTCTCATTTCTAAACATATTACAGATCTTATCTCAGTACATCACTTATGTTTAGACTTGCTGAGGTTAGAGCGGGGGCGGAAAAAATATGGCCCATGGGCTGGATCTGGTCTGCCAAACGATTTTCATCTCTGCCTATAGGCTCCCACCAATTAATTGTACCCTGCCATTCTGCATGGTTCACTTCCACTTTCATGCACAGGAGGGCTTGAGCCCTGGCCAGAATGAACAGCTTCTGGGTGGGGTTGTTGCTTCCACTGCTGCTCGGGGATCTGGTTGGCTTCCCCAGCCTCCAGTGCCTCCTCCTCGTGTCCCTGCTGCAGCACTCACTCAGGGAAGCAGGTAGGGAAGTGGCAGAGTTTGGGAGGAAGCTGTAGCTGGGCAGGAGTGTGGGGCTGGGGCTGGCGGGAACCCAGGGCCCTCACCCGGCAGGGTGGCAGGAGCGTGGAGCCTGGGTTGGCTCGGTTCCATTGCACGGGGTCCCTTGCGACTCGCATGCCACTCCCGAGACTTGCGCACCACTGGGGGGAAGTGCTGTGTGATGGAGTTAGCTGCCTTCCCTGCTCCCTGCCACTTTTTGCAGATCCCAGGACTCTGCCAGGAGCTGCACATGGTTGCAGGGAGCCAGGACCAGGCCTCTAGCTCCATTGCATAGGCTTTCCCCCTGGTGACACATGAGTCTCAGGATCTGTTTTTGAGCCTCAGGGAGCCCCACACGATGGAGGCAGATTGGCCTGGCTCTGCTTTTTGCCACCATGTGTAGCTAGCTCCCAGACCTGGCTAGAGATGTGCGCCTCTGGGTGGCTGCGCCTGCACAGGCCATGAACACCCAGAGGGTCTGCTGCGTGTGGGGGTAAGTGTGCCATGAGGTAGGGCATGTGGGGGAGGGTCCCCACACTCCCCACCCTTCCACTCAACCTACTCCCTGCCCACATACCCCCACACATAATATACAAGAGTAAGACTTTATTTTTGAGCTATTATTTAATCAACAGTATATACACTATGCAAATGCACATATATAAGGACAAAAATATTTTTTGAAATAAAATATAATAGATGTTTGACTTTTAGTATAAGTTTTGGGTTTTTTTTCCGGTTCCAATATGGCAACTTCACCCCCCCCCTCCCCCCGCATACTTCTGGGAGCAAGGGGGCAGGACTTCCAGTGGTAAAGGTCAGGGGTTAGGAGAGGCACTTCCAATCCCAAGATGGCAACTAGGAGATGAGGCAACTGTCTAGTGGCAGGTCTACCCTTACGGCCCTTGACAGCTCACCAAAGCTCGTTAAGTGGCCCTCTAGCCAAAATAATTGCCTACTCCTGGGTTAGAGTAAGAACAATATGTAAGGATTTTCAGATTGGCTTTAAGTATATCAAAATATATATTTTTTTCATTTTTAAAATTATTAATAGTAAAGGCCTGCTTTAATGGTAAGCATATCTTGGGAACTACAATAAGTGGTATATTTTAAAATGCAGTATCACCAGACACATCTGTGACCTGTTGTAAATTATTTAGTGATTTTTTTTTTTTTGAGTGACAATATTTTCATCATTTTCTAAATGAAGAGTAAATCTGAATGTTGTTTTGAAGTCTGTCCAATACAAGCAAATGTGTAATAAATTTTTTTCTTAAGACAAACATTTTCAAAACTTTCTAACAGTCATGCAATTGTTGTTCCTAACAAAATGTTTTAAAAGACTATTATTATTATTATTATTATTATTATATAGATATTTATCTATATCTAGAAGTATAGATATATCTGAATGTTGTTTTAAAGTCTACAGTGAACATTGTAACAAAACTTGTTTGAAACCAGGACAAAACCACACCAAAAAAAACACAAGATGAAGTCCTTCAGATAAAATCTAACAAATGAGACCATTGTCAAAGTGGGTAAATTTTAAAACCAAAAAACTTTAATAGTTTCCCTTCAACTTTTTTTATTTGACTTGCTGATGTTTTGTGGGAGGTACCAGTTATACTACATATTGGACATAACCCTATATAGTTTTCTCTAGCATCAGATTTCTGCTTTAAAGTTTGAAATATTGTTTCCCCCCCACCAAATACTGTAGGTGAAAGATGGCATTAGAATCTCCTTGTTCTTGTTTTCTGAAAGCTCACTATGTACTTTTAGTGAGAGCTTCTGGTTTTTCTGATTTAAGATGGAGACAGAACAGTTTTAAATAATGAATGTCTATAGATTATTTTTTTTAGTTGAATTACACCATGTTACTTAAATGGTTGAATTTAGCACTAATTTTTTTAGGGGAAAAATTTCACATCAAAGTGTTCAGAGGAGCATTTAATATCTTTGTACTAGAATTTTCTAATGTTAATTCCTACAGAAATATACTATTGTATTTTTTTTATAGTCTCACAAGTGCTACCATTTCTAGGTTTTTGGGGGAGTGGGGGAGGGAGGAAGGGTTTGGTTGTTTTTTCAATGCCAGCCTATTGAGGCTTTGTGCTACAGAGTAGAGATCATTTTCTTCTTTTCACTATCTTCGTTACTTGTCCAAGAACATACAAACCTTTTAGTTCAGACCTATTTTTTCTTGCTTAGAAAAGGCTTCTACGATTCCATTGCCCCACTACTCTTGAGAAAGAGTCAGCATGCTGGGAAAATGGCTCAAGTGACTGGACTAGAATGTAATTTTGGGGGAGGGAGTGGTGTGGGTTTTTTTTTGTTTTTTGTTTTTAATGGTTACTCGGGTCAGGAGGCAGATGCTAGTTTTGAACTCTAATGGGCCTTGCCTGGGTGATAAGCCCTACAGTATTCTTGGACTGTTTTTACAGGAGAATGGTATTGTCAGAATTTCAAAATATCCGCATGTCCAGTTCACTAGTAAATATACAGCTAAGTTTGAATGTTTTTGGCAGTATTTTAAACTACTCAAGAGACCATCTTTCCAAAGAATGATGTATTTGAAAGTGTATTCATCTCCATTGTTATAGGAAACTCAAATCAGTGACCTCTTAAACAAAACCTTTGTCTTTGTGTCATATGTGTAAAATCTTAGTGACCTTTAATATGTACTTAATACTTGCTTTGGTACATGTATACAGCATAAAACTGTCATAACATGTGAGAAAATTATTGTAAATAACTCACTTTATACCTGTTCAGTACTGTGTTTTCTTTAGAAAATCAATCTGAGTATATGAACCAATATCAACTGAATTTTCTACAATAACAGTATTGATAATAAAGGAGAACTTCATTGAGGAGAGAAGCAAATTGAGAACATAAAAGTCTCATACTGTAAGAAACTGTAGAAATGGATCAAAGAATTTGACAGGAAGTTTAATGTGTACATAAGTAGAGGCTGACAGGAACATGCTGTGTGTGTCAAAGGTTCCAGTGATGGAAAACTGAAACATAGTGCTCACTGACCACAGCATGAGCCTTGACACACATTGTAAATAACCCAAAGATATATGACTGCATTAAGCAGTAGACTGGTGTATTAACAGCAGTAAATCTACAACAGCAGAAATGGCTGGCATACAGGACTTCCTCTGATTAATATTTGTAACAGACTAATAGGAGTATAGCAAATATTTCAACTTGTGATTCCCGCTAATACAACTTGAGTTTTCTTTCCCTTCAGAATTGTGTATGTGGATACTGGCCTTAGTTCTGTAAAGCTAAAAGCAGAAGACTCTCGTGGTCGACAGCATCTAATCACTCTGAAGTTAAATGCAAAGGTACATTTGGGGAAAATACTTCTAAGCAAATCTAACCAAACAGTATGGGTTGCTTTTTTAAAATTTGTACTCATTAATGAACTATTTTCCTTCTAAAAAGTTCTTGCGTTCTATCAGATGGCCTGAGAAGTGATTTTATATGAAACTGGTATGTTTGTAGGTTTTGGTTAACTAGTTAAAAATCGCACTGTACAGTAGTCATCTGTATGGATAGCTGCCGCATGACAGGCAGCCCTCTCAGCCCATCAGAGACAAGGGGCAGAGGTGGCAGTCATCTTGCCTGCTCCCCTTCATGGTGGCCCCCTTCCCCCCTCCCAGCGACTGGGCTGCAGCAAGCCGTAAGGACTCCTGGCTCCTACTGTGGAGCCAGTATTTTATTTTAGCTTTTTTTCCCCTTGTGGATTTTTGGACATCGCTCTATTTTGTGATTTGAGTAGGTCCCTAGCTATAAAGGAGGCAAAATGTGCTGAGGATCTCACAGGATGATCAGAACAGGGAAGAATGGGAATTGAATCCTGCATGTGCATATTGCAGCTACTTATTTGCTTCTGTGTAGTAGCTGAATAAATGTTTAAGGGAACATGTATACCTGAGGTCTTCGTTTGGCTGTCAAGGACCATGCTTTAGTTGCCACTCTTTGGAGGAACTCCTATCTCTGCACTCTATGGTGACTGGTAGGATTGAGGTCATCATGTTTACTGAACTGGTGAAAATCTTTCAGCTTTTATATAATTTGTTGTAGTCTTAAAATGTCTAAAATTGAAACTTCTGGTAGAAAAAGGAGGTTTCAGTATTTTAGTAGTTTGTGTAAACACCTGAAAATAGTACAATAAAAAGACCAGATTATGCAACTTGTCTGTTGTAACTAGTAGTCATCAATCAACTCTGTTTCAGAAGAGTGTAGTGATGAAAGGATCAATCGTGTTTGTCCTTTTTAAAAATGTGTCTGGCATTTAAACTTGCCACAAGAGAAAATTAATATATTAAATGTGTGCTTGGTGACACAGGAGTTTGATTTCCAATGGTATACATATTAAACACATTGAAAAGGAATGCTCATCCAGGTATTTTATGTAAGGAAGGCAGTGTGATATAGCTATTTATGTAATTTTTTTGTGAAAGGTTTTAAAAAACATCATCTTATTTTTTGTTGTGCTGTCTTAGATTCCAGTAGTAGCTCATTAACTCATTAATGCCATCTTTATTTCCTGAAAACAGCAGCAATTTTCTTCTGTCATCTGGCAAAAGCTTTAGTCGTCTGTCCTTCAGAAATCATGTAGACAAATTGGTCTGAGTGCACTTTGAGTGCAGAACATACACCAAATCTCAGAAATGCAAATAAATTATCCATATCATCCTGCAGACGGTGATATTGGAAGATTTCATTCACTTGTTTCATTCCCCACCCTCTTACCCCCTCTTAAATTCCTTACTGTTTGCTCTGTACAAGATGTTTGGCCTAACTGTTTTGCAAACTTTACTTATTATGATAATCCTTTTTTATGAGCCCTTTACTTGTTCCAAATTATTAACTGTTTTGTCATTTAGTTTGATATGGATTATTGGTGAAGTCCATGGTCTTCACCACATTGTCAACTTCCTTATAGTTTTTAAGTTCAGGTACTGCTGCTATTACCCAAAGAAAGCAGTTCCTTTGGGTAGTGAGAGAGTTCTGCTGCAGGCAGTTAAAGAACTGTGCTGTGTTTAAACACTCTTTCATGAGATTATCATGTGTCAGAATAAATCCCCAAATATTCCTTTTCTGTTTTACAGGTGGATGCATTTTAAACACTTATTGTCATTTCTAGATACGTTGATATTTTCTCAAATATAGTGCCCTGTTTTACAAACTCATTCTCCAGTTAACTTCTGCTGTAAATTAATTAATTGAGTTACCTGTTGTTGTTTTTTTTCCAATTACTTAGCCAATGAATTATGTTGTAGAAAGAGGTCTAGTACTGGAGTAAACACTGTAAGGACAGTACATTTGAAGTATAGGTCTTTCTTGTATATGAAGCTAGGAAACGGATTAAATTTCTCTCAGCTTTCATTTCATATTCCGTGATGAACTGATGTTAGGATTTCAGGAATACAACATGTACTTCAGGTTTCAAATCCTGTGAAATTCTAGCGAGACACCGCAAGAATTCTATCCTGACAGCAGATTTGTTATATAATGTATGAATATAGATCCGGCTGTATAATCTATTTATAGATGTGTTGCTCACCTAAAATAGGACTGAATATTGTATTTTTTTCTATAATATTTAAAAATTCTGTAGCCCCCATTTCTCGCATTTTATTCTATTTAAGGTCTCCTTCTGAATGATCCCAAATATGCTATTAACTGATATATAACTGACTCTACTAACAGAATTCCTGTTGTATACATAACAGAATATGGGACAACATATTAGCCATTGTACAAATTACAGCATGGTATTGTGAGGCAAAGTTTTGCTAAACTTGTCAAGATGGTGCCTTGTGGGTTTTTTTTAAAGTTTGTACAAGGCAGGTAGGAACTATGTTTTCAATATCTCATTCAAACCCCCCCCCCCCCCCTTGAAATAAAAATGCATCGAATTCATGTTACTTATCTACAATGTATAAAGGCATAATTAACTAATGCTACTAGCATTTTAAGTAATAATTCCATGATTGTGCTAGGGAAAACTGCTGGCTTAGTTTGTCCGTAATTTTAGGTAGGATAATCACTAATCACCTGTAGGATAGCAAATATATTTGTATGCTAGCAAGTATTTAATAAATAATAATAAAAATTGGTAAAATAAAAGGAAAAATAAAAATAGCCTCCTTGCATGCAGAAATTTTGTATGTGCCTCCTGTCCAATCAGTCATGCCATTTCTTTACACTCGCATTTATTTTTTTAACTCGTCTGCAAGTAATGACTGAAATGAATGTGATAAAATGGCAAAATGCAAGACCTTATTCAAACCATAAGAGTTGTCTCCTAATGGAGAGCCAGCAACTTAAACTAAGGCAGATAAATTAACATAGTGCAAGTTAGAACAGCAAATAGTTGAGAAGAAAAAAGTACATAAAATGTAAAAACTGTGTGTGAAAGTAATCCATCCCTCTAGCCTGTCCAAGAATAAGGAGAGCAATTCAAATATGTGGGTACTGCAGAGAGAGTAATTTTTTTAAGCTGTTTTATATCATTGAGGATAATGAGAAGGGAAGGTTCATCACACCTGATATTTGCAGCTCCTAGAGATGAAAGAACTTGATTATCAGAATTTCAGGAAACAAGAGGAATACTGTGCCTGTACTTGTGTGGAAGGGTAGGAGAAGGCATAGCAGATATGCAGATCTGGATATTTTATATTGATTGATTGATTGATTGATAAATAGATATTTATATATAGATATAGATAGACCCATATCTATGTATATCTATCTATATATAGAATAATAAGGTCTTGTAAAACATTTTGTTAGGAACAACAATTGCATGACTTAGAAAGTCTTGGAAGTGTTTGTCTTAAGAAAAAAACTTATATTTGCTTGTATTGGGCAGACTTTTTTTTAGTTTATGCAGTACTGTGTAATCACTAAAGAATTAGTAAGGTCAGCTAGCCAAACTGAAAAAATAACACTGTATTAGATTAAGCTGTGTAAAATGGCAACACATTTCATAGCTGTCTGTGCAGTGGGCATGTTTTCTATGCAATTTCCTCTCTTGTATTTGTATGGAAAATTGAGAACTCTAGTTTGTTCCGTAGACTCTTTGATTTAATGATCAAAGATAATTGAACAAAATTAAGGGATTTTATTTTGGAATTGAATCAAATTTCATATTTGTGTAGCTTCTGCAGTTTTCATCTGGCTATTTTGGTATTTGGGGTTTCTTTTAGGTTTCGCAAACTGGTCAATTGACCAGTCAAATATTGTCAGTTGACTGATCAATAGTCTGCTTATTTTTTTGACCAATCAGAGATTATAATTTAACAAAAAAAAAAACCCTGCATTTTTCTGCAGTTTTCTTGACAAGTATGATTTTTTTTATTGTTTTATGGCACATTGCTGAGTGGAAATTTTGTGCATTTTGGGTATTATTTGGACCTATTGGCAATTTTTTACAATTGACTGATCAATGTTTGACCAGTCAATTGACCAAACTTTATTTGGCTGGTCAAATGCCCAACCCTAGTTTCTTTAGCCTTTGCTTCATTTGAATTATTTTCCTTTGATGTCTGATTGTATAAAATAAAACTTTGGGTGCTTTTTCAACATTTTCTGTGATTTGTTCTTTAAAGAAATTGAATACACGTACAGTTCAGTTTCATCTTTTTAAAGTCTGAAACATTAAAATACTGCCTTTCATATGTTGTATGTTGAGGTTGGAAGTTTAATCGTAGGGTTGGAAAGAGGTGTTCAATTTTTTCTTAACCAGTAAAGTTAATTTAAGAATGAGATTGTAGCTTCCATTAAGTGTTCCTTCTTAACAGGAATAATTACATTCATTTAAACAGAAAGCAGAAGAGGTACCAGGAAATCTTTCTATTATCCTGACCTCTCTCTATGTGCTTTTTGTAAAAATGTATTTTTGAAAATACAGTATACTTTTCAAACTAGTAGTTTTTAGGCATCAGTAAAATCTGCCATATTAATATTGTGAAGCTTTCTTGTTTGCATGATGATTATTTATTACTACCTGAAAATAGCTTACATATTTTCATTAAGTCAAGTTCTTCAGATATCTGAGGCTGTCAGATATCATTATCAAATTCTCTCCAATGTGAACATGATTTGATAAAAAGCTTTCTTCAACAGTGCATCAGCTTGACTAGTTAAATCACATAAAGAAGCAAAAACTGATTAAAGTGGGTTTTTCCCCCCTCTCAGTATCCAGCAGAACCACCAGATTGCTTTGTGGACTTCCCTGTTCAATTTGCTGTTTCTTGGATTCCACAGGTAAAAAAATCTCTACTACGTACCCTCTTCTAATAACTAAGATTTTATTTACTTATCAGTTCAGAGATGTATTTGCACTGTGTATCTGATGTATGACAGGTGTTTGGTAGTGATGTGTAATAAAAAAAAGTGTCTGACTATGTAGTACTTTCTTTTCATTTGTTTCCTGTACACGTGTTTAGGAAATGTATATATTTAGAGCATTACATTTTAATTTTATAATATTTACAATATCAAATTAATCTGTTGCCTTCAACATTTTAAATCTGTTCCCAACCTTATAGATGTACTTTCTATACCCATCCACCTCTAATACATTGTGTAGTGCTAAGACTCCAAATTCTTGTGAGGTAATACTGGGAAAATAGGGGATGAGATTAATAATTACTGATACCATGGAAAAAACTGTTGTCTAAAATTTGACAAATATTTTTGCAAAGTCAAATAGGCAAAAATAGTTGTCCTGTTTGATCTACAATAGCCTAATTGTATGACTCATAATTACAAAATCATATGTGTAACATATCATTCTGATTCAATAGTTTTAACTGATTTGTTCTTTTTAAGAACTGAAAGCCTTTTTTTTTTTTTTTTTTTCTTTTTGAGGAAGGCATGTTGTTTCTCATAAATTATTTCTTGTATTGTTCTCCATTTAATAAAAGTACTTGTGCTTGACTACATATATTTAAAATAGATTTATAACATGCCAACTTAGAAGCAAATTAATTTGAACCAACTGTAGAAAATATTTGAGGTTTAGATTTATTTAATTCTGGAAAATTTAGTTTAATTTTTTTAAACAATTTAAATAGTGTAGAAAAATCTTAGCCTGTCAGATTATCAGGCTTTCCAACTACATGTGCATGTACAACATTGCTTTTACAGAGGGAGGGATAAAGGTTGTAACAATACAAGCTTCGGATAATTGCATCCTCTCTGTTTGACAAAGCTGTGAGTTTTGTATATCACCCCAAGTCACTGACATATTCCTGATGTGGAGCTTAGTGAAGGAACCCTGCAGGAGTGAGTAAGAACATCCATGGAAAAATAATATATTTTCACACTTAGCTGTTACTTCAGAGCTTTGGTTGATTGCATAATTGTTTTGGATGAACTCAAATGCATATCTTTTTCCTGAAGAAAATCCAAACTTTATGTATAAATTTATGTTTGATATATATTGGTATTATGTAGCTTCAGTTCTGTATTATATTTTAAATTATAATTTTAACTTTTTATAATATTTATTTACTTGATTTATAGCCTCTCCTCAAAAAGGAAAGGTGACTTAAGACAGATATTTTCACCAAGACTGTTTCTATTAGTTTGTTTTTGTTTACCTTTAAAATTTTCCAGCTGGCTTTAATTTTTAATAAAAAATGCTTTAAAACAAATTTAGGCATCACCCTTACTACCAAATTACAATCAATAGTCAGTGCTTATATACAAGTTGCAAGCACATGAAAATCCAGTATTGTAAATGTGCCCTACAAAGTTTATTGAAGTGAAAAACTACAGATAGTGCCTAATACTGCTGGAGGATTAAGTCTACATATATTAATCAGGTAAATGTGCAGCTTTTGCAAAATTGTGTGGCTATTCTTTTAAACATCTATGTTGTATATTCCATAATATAAGGGGCACATCTTAGAAAATTACAGATTTTTTCTTTTAGAATGCATGGCTTTGATTCATGTGGGGTATATCCACACTCTGGCGAAGCTGTGATTCAGCACAGTGAATGCTAAGGTGTCAGTTGGATCAGGAGTCAGCAGTTCCTGAAGTGGTTGAATACATTGGTGCCTAAGAGGGAAACTGAAAAAGAGGACAAACTTAACATCTTGTGCTCTAGATATTTTGGGTATTCAGCCTGCAATTCTAATCCTGATAGGTTTTTAATTTTAACATATGTAGGTCACCTTTAATGGAAGAAACTGACAAGACCCCTAACTGAAGCAGTGCAAATGTCACTGTTATAATACAAATACAAACTCTTGTTAAAGAGAATATAAATAGATTTCAGGTAATTGGTTTTTTGTTTTTTTTTTTTTTTTTCTGTCTGCTCTTGCCTATTTCAAGTTCTGTTTTGATGCTTATGGACTTTAAACTTGGAAGATCTTTATTTTCTCTTTTTTGTATAATAATAGACATGGCTTTATGGCATCCATATTAAAAATGGGTAATTTTCCTTATGGTCCCTGTCTTCCTGCTGGGTTGATAATGTTTTGATGTATTTTTCTTTTGCTCTGATGAGAGGTCTGCTGCTGCTGCTCTGACATATTCATTTGGATGAATAATTATAACTTGCACAATGTCAAGCTGAAGATGGTAGGGTTTTGTGCGTCATGACAAGCCTAGTAGCCAGTGCAGGTGTCTCACAGCATGATCAGCAACAGCCAGTGTATTCTGGCTCAGAGGAGACATTTTAGAGTAGTAAGAAATCAGCACCAAGGGCAATGCTGCTGCTGCTACTGTTATAAGTGCCAAATAAATGCAAAGTGCTTCTCAATGACAAGTGTAAGAACATCTACTTATTTCAGTTATATTCTTTTTCTAATTAACCAGATAAATTTGCTGTCTACACATTTTAGCATGCACTCTAGGCATAGTTGTGCAGTTATTATATATCTATATTCGTTAGCCCACACAGTAGAATACTAGTCTTATATTGACCATTACTGACCTGGATTCACACGTGAAGGTCATGAATGTGGAAATTAATGACTAATGAGGTCATGCAGCTAACAATGAAACTGCATTACAAGATCTGGTATATTAGTATGGATGGAATTTTTCTATAGTTACTTGGAAGAAAAATACATATAGTGAAAGAACTTTTATCATAATTGATATTTCTAGCCTAGGCACTATACAAAGCTCAGCTTCCTACATGTCTCTAAGGCAGAGGACAAAGAGCATAGAAAAAAAAAAAGAATTGCCATACTGAGTCAAACCAAAGGTCCGTGTGAACCAGTATCCGGTGTCACTGTGGCAAATAGCAGATGCTTTAGACAAATATTAGAAACTGGACATGTAAAGAGTGATCACCCCATCATAACCTCCTGGTCACCAGCAGATAGTTGCATCCCTAACTTGTGTTGTGTATAATACCCACTGATGGACCTATCCTCCAAGAATATTTTAATCAATTTTGGGGCCATTCGAGAGTGTTAACTGGGGAAAAAAACTAACAAAAACTTCCTAAATCTTTATATGCCCTCTGACAGGTTGATTAGTGTTGATGGTGATGCAGAGGAGAGAAATTGTTCAACTTCAATAAATGACAAATGGTAGCAACAGGCCATGTAAATCCAAAGGACAGTACATTCAGATGTCAGGTCATCAAATCCTTCCCACTGCCAATACAGAATTGTTGACAATGGTCAGTTACAGACATTACACATAAACCAGTATAAGTGATGAGAAACCAGTCTATACCTGTAACATAACAGAAGTTTGGGGCATATAGACTGGTTTAAAAATGACGGAACCCAGTTTTTCCTAAAAGTCCCAGCTGTGTACACATGTTCAAGTTTTTTATCCTACAGTAAATCAGGCCACTTCAGGAGAAAAAATGATGTGGGAACCAGGGTTAAATCACAGCCATGAGAGTTTCTCCAGGGAGAGCAAATGTCTATACATGGTATGAATTCTCTCAGAAGAATAGTCCTGCAGCATCTCCCTGCTATCCCCTGCCCCCTACTCTTGGAAACAGTGTGTCACATGCTGGACTCTTGTTCCAGGAGGGAGCTGACCATGAGCAGTCAGTCAATCAGGGCTCCCCTATATACTACTGCTATCTGTAACCAATCAGGGCTGCCCTATATACTACTGCTGTCTGTTGCCAGGCAGACTAAAGGAGTCTGTAGAATACACTGAGATGTGTATGCAGACTCCCTACCCCGGCCCCCCAAGCTACACAGTGTCAGCACTGCAAGCTCTCCATTCTTGAGGGGCTCAGCAGTCAAATTTCTGTACCTGTGGCTCTGGGTAAGTTTTTCTACCAGGAGAATAAACATTGAAAAATTATCCCAGTTTATTTGAATGTGAGTATGAAGTTTAGGATGCTGCTCTGCAGTATCTTCTAAGTAGTCATGATTGGTCTTAGACATGTGCGGTTATTTGTTTGTGCATGCACGCACACACTACTTTTACAGGGTTCCTATATTCACAGAGTAAGTTTTGCCATTGACCTCAGAGGGACCAGGATATTGTTTGTAACATTTGTGAAAAATCCCAAATATAATGTTGTCCATGTGCAGTTCCTGCTGGAGAAATGTCTCCTTTCTAAATATATAGTCTTTTTTTCACTTCTACTTTGTTCTAATATTATAAAAGCCTTAATCTGTCTGGCTATGAAGAAGCGTTTGGATGGGTGCCAACACACCACCATGATGGCGGGGACAGAGCTGTGCTGGCCTCACCACTCTCACCCTTGTTCCTTGGAGGTGGTGGTGTTGCGGGGGGGAGGGTGGAAGAGCGGGTGTGCTGTGGCGGTGGGGGGAGCGGCAGACCCGACGCGGCAGGGGCAGGGGAGGAGTGGGCTCTCTACCCCTGCTTGGGCCTGGGCCCACTCCTCCCCCACCCCTCCTCTCCTGTGTCGGCCCCATGCCAGCTCCTCCTGTCCCCCTGCTGCCACTGGGTCAGCCCGAGCCCACTGCCGCCCCCCCTCCCCGCCGTGGCTGCCAAGCTTCAATCCACCCTCAAGCCCAGTCCTTCCCCACATTGGGCCCGGGCCCACTCCCCTCCCATGCTGCTAAGGTGGGGAGGGGCGAACAGGCCCGGAACCCAAGCAAGAGGAGGGAAGTGGGGAGTGGGCCCAGATGGGGCGGGGGCCACGGGGCTCCTTCCCTATCCACCTCTCCCCCGTCATTCTTGACAGGCAATTGGCTAGTATGATTGACATTATTCTTCTCTTTTCTTGTAGTACTTCATTCATGTACTTCAGATCATTAAACACAACATGAAATAATTTTTTAACTAAGTTGCATCTGAATTTTTCTTTGAAAACAAACACACGCTTGCATTTTTTTTGTCTTTGAACTGTGTGTGTCAGTGCTATTCTGATGCTTAGAAATGAAAGTTTCATTCCAGGTGTGGTTACCAGAAATGTACAATGAAATGAGCCATCTTTTCCTTGTTCTTTTATTTTGTTTATGCGGTCTAATTTTTTAGTGGCATTTTATTGTGTTTTCTCACTGAGATCAAAATTGTTATTTACCATCACCCCAAGACCTTTGAAGTATTGCCAGACTTGAGAATTTCCCTGACTTTTTTTTTTACACGGGCAATTAATACAAAGCAATAAATTGCATATATTGCACCAGAATTTATTGCTACTAGGTGCTGCATTTACATATGCACTTGGGACCACAGCATGTTGAGTCAGGTTGGAGCGGGAGCCCCAGCTGGCAGTGGGCCCAGGGGGTCAGCCTGCCAACCTGGAGCTCCTCTGACCTGGCTCAACATCCTGTGAAGACGCTGGCTGTGGAATGAGGGTGCTTCAGTGCAGGGCCAGTCGCCAGGCATCCCCGACGCTGAAGCACCCTCCTGTCCCAGTCAGCTGGGTCAGCATCTACACATGAGTTGCTCTGCAGTAAATAATGCCCCTGCAGGATAGTACCTCTATTTACAAGTACTAACCTGTGGCAGCGTTTATTAGTTTAGTGTATCTTAATAGGGCCATATGTGTAATGCAGAGAGTTTACTGTGGAGCTAATTAGGCAGCTCTGCAGTAAACATCTCATGTAAGACGTGCCCATTGTCCTGCAGTGCGAGACATTGACCATGCTCTTGTCCCTCTTGGGCATTGTGCCTGGTACAAGAGGGCTGTGGTCAAAGTTTTTATTCATAGTTTTATCCTGCTACTACAGTCACTGGTCTAGGACGGATGTCTAACGTATGGCCACAGGTGACCTTACCATGGGTATTTCCTAATTTTTGCTAACTATAAAGTTAGAAAACTACAAATATGTTGGTGACACAAGCTGTTAATCATATTGGAGTGCCCTCAGTAATTATAAATAGCATGCAAAGGTCTTTACATACCAAACATTCTCAATTACTTTTTTTTCAAATAGATTTGTTCAAGAAACATTAAAATCTGCAACACTTTTTGTATGCCTACAATGTATATTTTACCCAATTGGTACAAATATTTTTACAGAAGATGGAGTAACTCTTAATTTTCAGTAAGAAAGTTATTTTCTATATGTTTTGAATAACGGTGATATACAGGATTAAATGCCTTATTTTCAATGCGTCTTTGAGAGAATTTACAATTCCACCTTAATTGTGGCAAAAACCGCCAAGAAGCCAGTAACTTGTTTGCATTATCTGACCACTTGAGGAAGGTACCTTGCTTTGAGAGAGAGAAATAGCAACAATAAATTTTAATCAATTTTAAAAGAGACCAGTCGATGTTAAAAGAGAACAGTGGTGAACAGAGGCCAGTAATAAACTGGTTAATGAAAAATAAAAGATTGAAAAATTCTTCATGGTTTGCATGACAAAGTATATGATGGATTTAAATAGATATAAATGCATATATGTATATAAGAGCCAGTTGGTAACATCAATGAAGCATGCAAATAAGATCAAATGAACAGAGCATTTTAAAAAAAGATTTAACTACCTTTTTAAGGAACATCATTGAAAAATTACAATTAGTATTAAAATTAATTGGATTTTAAAACTTATCTGTGGGTTATAATCCCTTGATATTTCTTTTTTCTAGTGAAACCCTTTGAATTCCCAAAAGATAAAGATAAAAATGATTATTAGAGGATTTATCTGTATGTGATATAGAAAAATGTAAAAAATCAAAATGGAAAGCAACTGTTGCAAGTACCAGAAAATTATGCTATTAATTTAAGTGTCATCAGAGCACAAAAGATCACATTCCAGGACTGTGTGAAAATTATTAAAATACTGGAAATAATAGTACTTAAGATGAAGATATTATACTCTAAGATGTGGTTAAGTGACTGACACTATTATATCACTTCAGGTATTATAAAAGTAACAAAATGCTTTTAAAGATAATAAGCGTTACATTTTGAGATTGACAGTATTCACACTTTTCTGCTTAAGTGCTTTCCTACTTTAATATAATTTAATAACAGTAGGAAAAATCCAACATTTTATTTCAAAGCTATACCTTTTCTTTTTACAATATTTTCTCACATATTTAAAAAAAAAAATTGAAGCTCTTAAGAAAAATGTTTAAGTATCCCCATTTTCCTTCCTTTTTGTCCAGTTGAGAAACAGGAGAAAATGGTAGCTAAGGGCTAAACTAACCTTTCTTTCCATTTTTATCCATAAAGAGAAATTCCTGTTAAGTAATAGTCGCTTTTTATTAAATTATCCTTTTTTTTTTCTCTATTTGACAACAATTTTTAGTAGTTGTCTGTCCAGAAAGTAATTTCAAATTTTAAATGGCCTGATTACTAATTCTTGGCTTTAAAATGGTTCTTATTTCTCTTTTCAGCTACACTGAAGATTCTTTTCCCAGTCCATTTCCTCTTCCTTCTCATTTTCCTTATGTATTTCCATTGATTGTCACTAGGATTATGCAGTTAATTACCTAATCTGTAAGCACTCTAAAACTATCTTTCTCCTTCCAGTTCTACATGTCCAACTGTCTCTGTGTTTGAGATGACACTGGGAGAAGCAAGTATTCAGAACTACTGTTCCCTTGATCACTCATCATTTCCTTCTTCCTCCAGTTCCTTTGATTATTTAGCTTCTCTCCCCCCCCCCCCCCCTCTGTTTCCAGGCCTGAAACTCGTTTATCCAATACATAGCATTCTTTTACTGAAACTGCTTTGTACCTTGGACATCTTTGCTCCAAATTACTTTTTGTGCATCATTGATCTAAATTATTTTGTTGACTTCATTGACTATCTTGTATAGTGGCAGATTCAAGCTCATTACCTTCACCTCAAAACTTTCCCATAGTACCACCCCAAGCACAACTCCCCCCTTCCTTGCCTTTCATTCCTTGTTTTTCCTTTAAATGACTATTGCCTTATTTTCCCCAGTTTTCATCTTCGTGCATGGCATCTACACTTATGGAAGTTATCTTAGCTACTGAGTGTTCCCTTTCCTCTACATTGATACATAAAATCTTTTCCCATAAATAGTGAAAACATTTTCCTCTTCCTCAGTAAGCACTTTTCAGTCTGAATTACTGCATTTTGTCTGAATTACTTTTGTAAGTCTTCTTCTATAGAGATTATATGGTCTTCGGGTCATAAATATTAAAATACCATAATCTTAATCCAACAATATTTGCCTGGTGTCCCTTTGGATTCCTTAATGTTTAAATGTTTCAGAATTGAACCTTATGTTCTTAGGTTTATTATGCTTTGTTTTGGGGTAATTGCAACATCTTTTTTACCCTGGTTGCTGATAAAACACTTAACCTTAACTTTGTTTAAAACAAATGCAAGGCTGTCTTGGGTGTTGAAATTTCCTATTACCTCCTTCCCATCTTAGTGGGTCTACCAAAGTAGTGACAGACAGAGATTAAGTAAGGTAAAATAGATTGATAACTATCTAGTCTAGATTCTGTAACTTGGTAAGATAATACGCACTTTAAATAGAATGACTCGATGATCTATTGAGGTCCCTTCTGACCCTAACATCTATGAATCTATGATTACACCTCAAGATAAAAAAAAAAAAAAAAAGTTTCTGAAATATTTTTAAAAAAATTATTTTGTTTCATACTAAAAGTGGGACAGCCAATCCTTTTAAACACCACATTAACTAAATTTTATCTAAAGTCTTCTCCCCGCAATGGCTTGGTAGTCATTAGTATATAAACTTTAGGAACAAATTAGATTTCATAGATGTTTAGGGTTGGAAGGGACCTTAGTAGATCATTGACTCTGACCCCCTGCCCTAGGCAGGAAAGAGCACTGGGGTCAAGTGACCCCAGCCAGGTGCTTGCCCAGTCTCCTCTTTTAAAGACCCCCAAGGTAAGGGAGAGTGGAAGCCCCTTCCACATTCTGGTAACCCTTACCGTAAAGAAGTTTTTCCTGTCTAATCTAAATCTGCTGTCCATCAGTTTGTGGCTGCGGTTCCTAGTAACTCCAAGAGGAGCCCTGGTAAACAGTATCTCTTCTTCCTTGCTGCTCCCTCCCCTGATGAATTTGTAGACAGCCACTAGATCCCATCTCCGCCTTCTCTTGTGGAGGCTGAAGAGATCCAGGTCCCTCAGTCTACCCTCATAGGACCTTACCTGCAGGCTCCTAACCATCCAAGTAGCCCTCCTCTGGACCATCTCAAGTTTTTCTACATCCCTCTTGAAGTGCGACGCCCAAAACTGAATGCAGTATTCCAGCTGCAGCCTTACCAATGCTGCATAGAGGGGAAGTATCACCTCCCTAGACCTGTTCATAATGCACTTCCTAATGCATGATAGAGTGCAGTTAACCTTGTTGATCACTTCGTCACATGTTCATCTTGGAGTCAACTATGACTCGGATCCCTTTCTGTTGCTGTGCTGCTTAAGAAGTCATCTCCCAGTCTGTAAGTGTGCTGGAGATTCCTTCTTCCAAGGTGAAGTACCTTGCACTTACCTTAGTTAAACTGCAGTCTATTAAACCTGTCCAAATCTGCTTGAATCCATTCCTTGCCCACTAGTGTGTTTACTTTAATGCATAGTTTCGTGTCTTCTGCAAACTCCACACCTTCATCCAGGTCACTGATGAAGATATTGAAAAGCACTAGTCCGAGGACTGAACCCGTAATTCCTTTCATTGCTTTTATACTGTTGTCTAGGATCCAACCTTAATATAACATCATTGTCGCAGGGTGCTAAGGTGCCTGCTCCTCTTAGAGCAGAAACTGCCTGGGGAGAGAGTCCAAAGAGCCAGAGAGAAGCCCACAGGTGCAGGTTACCATGGCAACAGGCTAATGAGCAAATTAGCCTGCACCTGCACCTGGACAGCTGACTGGAAGAGGCAGGACCCTGGACCCATATAAACCCCAGGGTTGGGACTAGAGAAGCAGTTCCCTTCCAGCAGCCAAAGGAGAAGCAGCCTCCAGGGAGGAATTGCTCAGACACTGCAGCTGCCCGATATGCTGTACTTCGGGCTAATGGGGCTCCAGGAGCTCACCAGGTATCCTTACCTACAAGGCACTTAGTGCCAGGGTAGAAGTTTGACTCTTTTAAAGGGGCAGAGTACACCCTGAACTTTTTGTGTTATGTTATAGCCCAGGGGCTTATCCTCTTACAGCACCAGAGGATCGGGCTGAGGCTGTTGGGGAAAGAAAAGGCTTCAGTGGGGGCCCACTACAGTGTGGGGACCCAGCGCCTGTGTGGGCGCAGTGTTCAGAGGAGGGACGGAACCCAGCCCCTGGGTGGGCGCAGTGTTGGGGGGGGGGGAATGGACCCCAGCACCTGTGTGGGCGCAGTTTTTGGGGGGGGGGGCATGGACCCCCATTCCAGTGTGGCCGCAGTTGTGGAGGCTGGACTAAGCTGAGGCCTCAACTCAAGGAGACAACATCAGTATAACATCTGCGAGGCTTGGGGCATGGTAAAGGGCTGATTTTGGAGCCATGTATCTAACCCATAAGGCTGAAGGTGTCCTGGGAGGCACCCATTTTGAGCGGGATCCAAAATGGAATCCAAGAACTCACGAGGTTCAGCAGGGTCCTGCAGGACTGTGTCCAGACAAGATCAAGGGCAGCCTCCCTATATTATAGTTCAGAGCAAGACATGGCAGGGAAGAAAGACGGTGCCCGCTGGGCAGTTTTGGCATGGTCAAGGAGCCCTAGGGGTATTGCAGCCATCCCTGGGGACCGCATCCCATGACAGTCATTGTAGCTGAAACAATGTTAAAAATTGTATGCATCAACCCATGTGAATTCAGGATGCAGTCACAATCTTATTTACTAATGGGAAGAGCTAAGGGGATTTTTAATTCTCTTAGAACAAGTTGAAATAACAAACTCGGAATATAAGTTGGTAATTTTTTTTATCAATCTTTTGTAATTGTCTAATGTTTAATCTCATTTTAGGGGATATGAGCTACATTTTCTTTTCCCTTAACTGATTCTTTGCTGGCAGAAGCTGTTCTGACATCATAATTAATTTAAAACTGCTCCTTCTCCTACCTCTTCTTTTCCTAGATCTGGGCAACTAAGGATGGGGAAGCTACAGTCTGTTTCCTGTCTATCTCCCTGGTATTGGGCATGGTAGAAGATGACTTGTGAAAGTAGTAGAATAGGCTTTTAAAAGAATTTTGTCTTGGAACTATTCTGAAATTTATAAAAAAAAACATTTTGGCTATAAAATATTTTTCCAAGGTGATGAACAGAATGTATTTTATATTAAGTCCATTCATAACAGCCACTAGCTTCTATTTGAATAAAATATTTTGATAAGTTTAGCTTGGAGCACAAATTGATGGCTAAGTATCATCAAGACAAATTTGTAAGTTATCAACAGCAAACAATACTGGTTTGTTTGTTTGTTTGTTTTTTTCTACTATACCACTAGAACTCATTTGTTAAGAATTATCAAATGAAAAATATGATGGTCCTTTTCATTACCTTTTCCTTTTTGAAAAATAGTATTAGCAATAAGAATAGCTTTATTTCAAGTTCAAAGATGATTATAATTCATATTGGAATATAATAATAAAGGGTTTTAAAACTTAATTGCACCCAGTACAGTTATCTGCACTTGATATTTGCCCCATTATCAGAAAGCCCTTTAAATATTAACATAGGAAAAAACATTGTCCTTTGCATACTGTAATATTCTTGACCACTGGATGGTTATCTACAACTTTTAAAACTGTGTGTTTGGGGGAGAGTGTTACACATTGTATGTTGATATTTGTGGAGATTCCTGTACCTTGTTAACATTTCCTCTTTTTGTAGAGCTCTTTAATAGATATTTACAACCAGTTCTTGGCAGCATTGGAGTCACTGAAAGAATTTTGGGATGCTATGGATGAAATTGATGAGAAGACCTGGGTACTTGAGCCAGAGAACCCTACACGCAGTGCAACTATGAGAAGAATTGCAATAGGTAGGAAGATAGGAGAGGAAATTAAGCAGCTGCTTAAAGTAGAAATGTTAATAATTTTGGCTTTTTTTACATAAAACAAAAACAAAGGTAGGTTATTTACTCTGTGTGTGTGTGTGTGTGTGTGTACACTTTTCATCCTTATACAAAATAAACATTCCAACGTAGAATATTTCATGTTTAGAAAATAAAGTACATTTTGTATTTTTAAATACTAAAACCAATTTTATATTATAAATATTTGTAAATTACAAACACTACAGTGTCTTGATGATTTCAACCTGCGGACACATTTGCGATCAACTTGGGTTTCTATACCACATTTGACCATTTTGTTACACATGCTTGCCACTCGTTTATTGTACATTGAGGTGATCTTACATTGTACATGTGCCTTCAAGCAGCAGGCATTGCAGCATTTGTTGCATAGGTCTGAGGAGCTGTGCCCCAGTCGCAGGTGGTTAGACCGATGGTACAACCCCACTTCCTCATTAGTTCCTTGGAGTGTCTGATTCTGGTATGTAGGCGGTTGATACATTGCCATGGTTTGTCAGCACCTGGTGGCAAGGACTTGGCCACTGGAATACCCATTTTTTCACTGTCAGGTATTTTCTTCAGCCTTTTGTTCCACATTTGTAGTTGTCTACTTGGGCATGGCATTGAGAAGTTGGGGAAACAGCTACTGTATGATGATTTTTTTTGCTGAGGATGTAGGGAACCTATATTAGGGCCTCTGACAGATATGCAGGTAAAGACGCAATGGGATCTGATCCAGGATCTCAACAATTCCCATGTGCATGGCAGGAGGTATGACTGTGGGATCAGGGATCAATTCCAAATTGCACCCTGTTGGCAGTGCAGGGGGAGCCCGGGATCATGATCATTGGCTTCCCCTGCACTGGCAAGTTGCAGGCCAGGTGCCAAGTGTGCCTTCTCCTGAAAGCACCGATCAGCTGATCAATGTTCCTAGCTTCAGGACCAGAAGGGTCCAGCCTTGAAGGGCTTTGATGTGTTCTCAAGGCTGGGAATGCTGACCAGCTGAGTGATGCTCCCAGTACTGGAAGGAAGAAATGTGATGTAGGGGTGTGTGAAATGAGTCATATTCAATTCAGATTTGGATTTGACCTGAATCAGGGACAGTGATTCGATTCGTTGATTTAGGTCACGGCCCTAATTCAATTTGACCAAATCTGAATCTGAAGATTTGATGCTGATTCAGAGAATCAGCGATTTGTCCACAGATACAGATTTAAATGTTTTTTTTTTCTGCATGCGTCAAGGTAGCAGGCGCGTCTCATGAATGTTATGATGCTGGGGCAGACGGAGGGCCCACCCGCTTGCTTGGCAGTGAACTCAGAAGTGGACTGGAAGTACTTCCAGTCCACTTCCGGGTACACTGCTGAGTGTGTGGGGAACCACCCCTCACAACCCCCGGCTCGGCAAATGGCTGCAGGGGAACACCAGGTGCCCCCCAGACCCAGGAGGCACCAGTCACTGAGCTGGGGTGGTTGGGGGGTTGTCCCCCGCACGCTTCCTGGCAGACCTGGAAGTGGATTGGAAGTGCTTCTGGTCCACTTCTGGGTCTACTGCCAAGCATGCTGAGGACCCCCTCGCTCTTGTGGGACGCTCCATTTGCCCCAGCATCACAGCATTCACAAGCCACCTTGAGGTATGTAGAAAAAACATTTCCTGTAAGACCGTTTTAGGCTGGACATAAGGAAACTCTTTACTGTCCAAGCCCCCAGGGCCTGGAATAGACTCCCTTCAGAAGTGGTGCAAACACCTACTCTGGATGTTAAGAAACGTTTGGATGCTTATCTTGCTGGGATGTTTTGACCCTAGCTGACTTCCTGCCCCTGAGGCCGGGGGCCGGACTTGATGATCTTCCGAAGTCCCTTCCAGCCCTAATGTCTATGAAACTTAAAGCTGTGTCTGTGCGAATTGCTGAATCTCTCCAAACCGCTTAGGAGGGTTCTGATTTGTATTTGGAGACATGAAAAGGTCTTCTGATTCGATTTGGATTCGGAGATTCAGCTGCCAAATCGGTACTCTAAATATAAAGACTGATTTCTTGGCCTAACCATTTTTGTCTAGAATGTGGGTGAGTTGAAGAAGCCCTTATATCTGGGAACCTGCCTAACTCTCACAGAAAGAAAGCAATTTTCACAGCTCGTTCATGGTGCACAGAGCTAGTTTCACAGGCGTTTTGCTGTGGCCCCCTCCCTGGTGCTGACTGGCGGAGAGGCCCTTGGGGGAGGAAGGCCCTGGTGGGTGGCTGCCATCTTGACTGCTGTCTGTTCTTCATGTGGCCCTGCCTCAGCACTGATTAACAAAGAGGCATGAGGCGTCAGGTGCCATCTTGGCCCTTTCTGCCACCCCACCAGCTGGCGCCTTCTCCTTCCGGAGGCTGTGAGGCATGGCCACAGCGGCAGGAGGACTGCTGGCTCCCACTGGGGAGCCAGCATTTTATTTAGGTTTGGGTGGGGTTTTTTTGGTTGATTTCCTGAGAAATCATGGCCAGTGCCATTTTTCACTGTTTGAAGAGATTTCATGATTTTCCCGCAGACTGAGGAAAAATGGCAACCATGATTTAAGTAGGTCCCTACTTATTTTTTCCAGGTCAACATAAGTTGGATAGTGTTTTTCACAGCTAAGAGGGTGCCTTTAGAGTCAATATAAAATTGCTTCTGGTGTTGACATGCAAAGTCAGGTATGGTTGGTTGGGAGGAACAAAGGCACTGACTTGATTCACAGGATTCCCCAGTTAATAGTCTGGTTTATTCTCTCTCTCTCTTTCTTTTTTAAGAAAGATGTAGATGAACTCTCTGATGGTTGCATGTGCATATTAATGCGCAGCAAGAAACTCTGGCACGTATCACACCAGAGTTTATTGCTCTCAGGCTCCATATTTACACATGCGCCCAGGGCCTCCGCATGTTGCAGGGCCCTGGGAGACAGCCTGCCAGCCTGAGGCTGCTCCAGCGTGGCTCAGTGTGCTGCAGAGGGGCTGGCTGGGGCAGGGTAAGGCAACCCCTGCACTGAAGCACCCTTGTGCCCCAGCCAACTGGGTCGGCACCTACATGTGCATTCCTGCACACCAAAAAGTTCTTCAGCAAGATAGCACTACCCTGCTGTGGAGTTTATTAGTTTCCTGTGGCTGAATAGGGCCACAGGTATAGACACCAAGACTAATTACAGTGGACCTAATTGGACAACTTTGCAATAAACGTCTCATATAGACACACCTACAGTCTCTTATTTATGTTCCTGACCTTTTCTCCCTAGCTAGTCAGCCTTGGACATGCATTGATAGCTTATTCTTCACCTCCTTTCTGATACCTCATCTCCACAGTATACCCTCTAAAAGTTTGTGATACATCAGCACTCTGCACCCTACATGATAGAGTACTTTCTTTACTTATCTAGTCCATTCTCACTTGTGCCTCCCTGGGTGCAAACCAGTTCTCACTAGAGGTGTACAGATCTCAGTCCATATCATATTGGTACCGATAAAAGAAAAATTGACATTAGCAGCAATTTGCTTTATTTGGGCGGTGTGGCCAATAATGTCACTGATAAATGTTGCATGTATATGCACAGCTGCAGTAGGCACATGGCCAGAAATGGAGCTCGCCAGCTTGGAGAGCAGCATCTCGCCAGTAAGTCTGTGTGTGAAAGAGGGTGTGGGGGAGGTAAGGGGTGTGGGCAGATCACAGCCACCACAGTGAGGGGAATGGGGCAGGGGCTGCCAGCCAGGGCATGGTGTGGCACAGGATGGAGCTGTGGGGGAATGCAAAGGGGGCATTTCCCTGCTGCTGTGTGCATCCCCAGGAGAGGCATGAGGGGCATGTTTCCCCAGATCTGTTTGTGGGGTGAGGGCGGGCTGCCCGCTGTGGGCTTGGGGTCAGGAACTTTGTTGGCCTCTTCCCGGTGGCGGGAGCTAAGCCAGGGCTGCACTCAGGGTGGGCAGCAGTGATGCTGGGAGCAGTGGCTGCAGGGTAGGCTACAGCCACCCCAAAATTCACTATAGCCACCTCTCCCAGTGCCACTGCTGCCCACCTTGCATGCAGCCCTGGCTCAGGCCCCTGCCAGGAAGAGGCCAGCACAGCCCCTGGACCCAAGCCCACGGTGGGGAGCCCACTCTTGCCCTGTGCACAAATCTGAGGCCCCTGCTTCCTCCAGGGATGTGTGCAGTGGTGGGGAGCAGCTCCCCCTCCCCCACCACCTGTGCCCCCTGGACAAGCCACCAGTGGCTCCGTCCTGCCCCCTACCCCTGCTCCAACCCAAGCCCCACTCCCTCATTGTGGGGGACCTCAATCTGCACCCTCCCCCATACCCCTCTCTTTCCACGCCCCCCCCCCCCAACTTACTGGCTGGACACTGCTCTCCAAGCTGCTGGGCTGCATAAGAAGTCCATTTAGAATTATGCTGCAAAACACCACCTTTTATCAAATTTTGAAATAAAAGTTGTCTTGTTTTTCCTAAAAGCCACCTCTTGGTGGCTCTGATATAACATTAATATTTATCCTTGCTCATATTTAAAGTTAATTTATCACTGGATTTGCTTCAGTCTAGTCATATTTGAAATATTAGCTTCTGTCTGAAGAATCTTTTCCTATTAAATAACACCTAAAAGTGCATTTGGCAACACTTTGTTCACAGTCATTTGGTTAGTTTCCAGAGTTTATGAAGGTATTCATATAGTAATAGATTTTAAAAAAACCCAACAAAATAGGAATGTGATTGTACCACCACCATAAATGATGACAGAGAATTATCAGGGTTATTTGTACTAATTGAAATTTACTTTTAATTTGTTTATTTTTATACTTGAGGGAGATTTCAAGTTGACTGTGTGCGTTTAAGGTTGCATTAAATTTTAATGATTTAAAAATGAAAATGTAACCCTTATTTACCTAGACGGTTGGTTCTCAACCTATTTACCATAGTGGACCACATTTGCAGCTCCCAATGTATTGGGCTGCATCCCACAGCTGAGGAGGTCCTCAGCTGCCAGGGCTATGGGACCAGGGCCTGGACTTGTAGCCCCCTGCTGCGCCATGAAGCTCCTGGTAATAGCACCAAGGCTTGCCCGCTCTACTGTGGAGGACGCCAGGCAGAGGGCAGCAGGGCAGGGAGCCCCAAGCCCGCAGCATGAAGCCCACATTTGCCCCCATCCCGTACCCAAATCTGGGGGGCACATGCCTCCCTCCCTCCCTCCCTGGGAGTGCATGCAGCAGCGGGGAGTCAGCCCCTGCTGTCCCCTGGCCAAGCTGCCTGCTACTCCATCCTGCTACCCGGCCAGGCCCTGTGGCCACACATTCCCACCCTGGCCCTGGGCCCCATGCAGCATCCCCCAGCCCCAACCCTGCCCTACTCTGCTGCCTCCCACCCTCCTTCACTGTGGGGGGCCTCAGTCTGCTTTCCCCTCCCCCCCGCCCCCTGACTTACCTGGAGGGAGCTGCAGGAGCTGCTCTCCATGCTGCCTGGCTGCCATGTGCATGTGGTTCCCCCTGCCTCTGATACCCAGCCCCAAGCAGCCCCTTCTGCCAGCCTGCAAGGGGAAACTTGCCATTTCCCATGGTTCTTCCCCCTAACAAACTGCAAGCAGCAATCTTTACTTTTAATTTTTAACAGGATATCACATGGGCCACATGCGGCCTGAGAGTTGAGAACCACTGACCTAAACCTATTAAGAGCAATGTCTTAAATATTTTAATTGACAAATGGTGAAGTTCCTGGCTTTTAACCATTTTGTCATGTCCAAAGTCTACCAAAATGGAATATACTTAGCATATGGTAATTCTCCTGGTTGTTTATATCTTGTGTGTTTAGTAGAGTTAATTTTTGAGGAGTTTAGCCGATGGCCTAATCCTATTCATGGTGAACAGGAATTTGTAGCATCAAATTCTGGGTCTGAAACTAATGCTGTATTTTAGTAATTTAAAAACTAACTATTAAATTGCAGGCATACTCAGAATAACTCATTTGAAAAACTTAAGTGCTTTCTGATTACAAAGGAAAGCTTCACTTCTATTTGTATGCTCTCTCATGGCAGGAAACAATGTTTCAATAAACCTTGAGGTAGATCCCAGGCATCCAGCTATGCTTCCTGAGTGTTTCTTTCTTGGTGCAGACCATGGTAAGCAGTCTTTTAATGTCTCAGGCTTAGTGGCTGGTCTATGGTAGTTTACTGAAAAGCTTCTTTAATGTGTTAGATTTAGTTGTTTGAAGTTCTGTTTAGAATATAAAGTAAAAAAGATTGGTGCCTGCTGCATAAGCTCTCATACAGGCTCTTAATACAAGAGTGAATTTGTTACATGCTATTCTGTACTATTAATATGCAGGTCTAAAACGATTTAGTCCTTCCCAAACAATATCAGGGAAACCCTGTGTCCTGTAAAGAATTATTCAGAAAGATAATTATGTAATCATCAGTGTGTCTATTTTTCCTATTTTTGTTTTAGTGCCAAGTAAACTATTACCAATTCCCTACTATTGTGTAGAAATGTTTTTAAAGTATTCTCTAAACTTTCTGCTTCTTGCTAAGTTTTGGGGTGAGAAGAGAACTTATCTTAATTGGTGTATGATATCTCAAATGTAATGTAGTTGTTAAATCAGTTTCCAAATCTAATAATAGGTTAGGTTTTAAAAAAGGTACCTAGACAGTAAATAGTTTAAAAGTTGGTCTGTATGTGCTGAAATGTAAGGGTTGTTTCTTCTTGTGAAGAATGTTTTAAATACTTTTCTATATTATTTGCAGTAGTAAATCCTTTGAAAATTAAGCTGAACAACAATATGCACTTGTGGTAAGTGTTTTCAGCAGTAAGGTTTTAATTTAAAAACCTCCCCTTTGCTGTCTCCGTTTTAAAGTGGTTTTTTTCCCCCCTACTTGTAGGAATCCAGAAGTCCGCTTATTACAAAATTTGAAGGAGGTTTTAGAAATAGAGTTCCCATCTCGTGTTGTACTAGAAAAGTCTGTAAGTTGCTCTTTGTTGATGCACTATCCTCATTTCTGAATAACACAGGCTGATGACACAGTGGTCATCTTGTATCAGTGAACAGTAAAGGGGTGCTGAAAGGAGATTGATGCATAGTAATAAAGACTTCTGAAACTCAAGATTTTTCAGAGCTTGTTAAACTTTGGTTACAGATGCACACTTCCATATGGTCTCTAAACAGTAAGGCATCACTATTGAAATGGAAAAGCAAGTTCCAGAGTAGCAAATGAGATATGGAAAATCCAAACTTCATTCTGTTATAGATGCTGATGACTTAAATTTCTAATTAGGTAGAGCTGCTTAGAGGGGACAAGAGGCCATCCAAATAATGGTGCATTTCAGACCAACTTGGAATTAATTTCTGACAATGCTGTAACATTGGATTACAAGGCTGGCTCTTGTGAAAATCTAGAATTCTTAAATTAAAAATTAATATCTTGCTGTGAGGCTGCGTGTCTAATAAAGTGACAGTTCATTGTAGTTTAAAGGGATGAGGCCCAAGAATATTAACTACTGAAGTTAAAAAGCTGCATGTGTGAGTCTGGACACTGGTTTTAGGCACAGGAGTCTGTTAAGACAAAAATTACCTTGTTGATTTTATTTCTGTTTGCTGCTAACACTAATCTCAGAATGAGTAAAATGCACTTTAAACTCATTTAATAGTTTAAGTAAAAAGTAATTATTCTACTTTTTTTTTTTTACTTTGATCTTGGCTAATATATAACACTTATCAGTTCATCTGGTCTGCATTTTTTTAGGACTTTTCTATGGACTGTGGCATCTGCTATGCTTACAGACTTGATGGCACTGTTCCAGATCAAGTATGTGATGATCCACACTGCGGACAGCCTTTCCATCAGGCTTGCTTATATGAGGTAAAAAAAATTATAGTAAGAAATTCATTTAACCCTCATTCACAAACTATAGGTATATGTTTCTGTGTCCATTGCATGACTGCATGATGGGTACAACTCAGATTGCTCGAGTGAAGTAATCCATATGATTCACTAGGACTAGAGAAGGATTACTGGAAAAGTTATGAATTAGAATGACTAACCACCACTCACATATTCTTATTATTGCTTCCCTTCATGTTTCTTCTTACCATTTACTTGTTAGACCTTTCTTAATAAGGCACATTCTTTGCCTCCAAAGGTGGTTATAAAGGATCTAATTACTGGGGTTACCCCCAGTTGAAATTAGAGCTCCAGGAATACCACTGTTTAATTTTATGGCTCTGAAAACCACCAAGGGAGTGGTGTGAACAGCTACTGAGAGTCAGTGGACAGAGCTATGCTGCTTTTAGTTTCCAGAATCAGGATCTTCATAATGAGTTGGTAAATGAAACTGATCCAACAGAATTGATCGTGCTTATGTTCCAAGTGCACTACCAGTCGCTCTTAAATTTTCATTATTTTATTTTGTAGTGGTTACAAAGCCTCCCTTCCAGCAGGCAGAGCTTTAATGTCGTCTTTGGCAAATGTCCATATTGTAACAAGGTAAGGAAATATTTTAGGAAGAGTATATTCGAACAAAATACAGCACTGGAACATAGGAAAATCTCCCCCACCCTTTTTCCCTCCTTAAGAATGAAAAGAAAATTAAAAGTTGGTCAGACTAACTTCTGTGGGAGGTTTTATGCATGTTTTTTCCAGTGGGACAGAAATATATAAAATATGGAGTAATTCTGCATACTTCATACCCCATTATTTAATTATATTTGCTGAAAACAGAAGACCTAAATGTCTAGATAACAATTAATACTAAAATTCTCTATCATTAGAAGAGATTTAAACTTTTTTGTACTACTCTCAGAAGGAAACCCCTACTTGGCAATATAACCAAGCTGTATATTGCAAACAACCTAATTACTTTTTTTTAGATCTTCAATAATAAACAATTGTAGTTGATGGTTTTTAATAAATCTTAATGTTCAGAAGGTCTGCATTTACAGTATTATTTTACAAAATCTTTTTTTAAGCCAATAACTCTGAAAATGTCCATGAAGAAACTTTGAAAAGAGCCTGAACATCTCTGAGAAGTCTTCAATTGAAGTATGAAGTTCAAAGTAGTGACATCAAAGAAAATATAAAGAAAGAAATATTAGTATCAGAAGTACAACTATAGTTATGCTATACTTGTATATTTCATCAGAAGATGTAAGGTTAAAACTACTAGATGCAGAAGTAGTTGTCATGGCACCGCTGATTTCTTGCAAAGATTTTGGTGAATGTGAAGTTCTGTTTTGGTGGCGTTTCTTTTCAACTTCCCAAAAAACTGTCTGGGGATGGTGGTCATGTCTTATAGGTTTTTCCTGCAGAAAAAAAAGTTTCCAGGTTTAATTGTGAATGATGATTTGAGTCAAAACATTCAAAACAACAGTTGACAAAGGTTTCCAGTAGCAGGCCCAAATGACTCAGCTCAGGTCCAGGCTGGGCTGATGCTGGAATCCAGTCACTGCCAACACTTCTCCTTGCTGTATGGCTACAGTGTGGCATGGGCATGCCTCCACCACTAAAATCCCTTGGCTCTGTAAACTGGATTTGGGTTGCCAATAGGCTGTAGGTGACCAACCCTTGGATTAAAATATTCTGATGCATTAACTGTTAGGGGAAAGCTTAGGCAAAGCAGTTCAGTAAAGTACAAATTCTGATTTGTGTCAGAATTTCCTAATAGTGTGCTGAATTGATATTGCTCTATGGATTTTGTAAACATGTTAGGTGAAACTAATGTGTGAAGATTTCCAAGTATGTAAATTTAGATGTGATTTCATCTGCAACTAGAAAGAAAATCTATAAAGCACATAGAATAAATGTTTTGAAAAAAAATTAGAATTATTTTATTTTTATTTTTTAAAGCAATGGTTAAAGTTTTATATACTTTTAACTTTGCCCTAAAATTGTATACATTTGTAGTTTTCACAGTTATTGCTCATGAAGTTTCAGCCTGGAACTATATACTGAACTGTGAAGTTTGGTTCATCTGTCCATCTGTTCTAATACACTCAATATCATTTTACCCTGTCATGGCACAGCTAAATTTATTCTGTCTTTATAGCTGTAGTGGAGGATAGTGTAGCATTATTTTTTTTCCAGAATCAACAGCTTTCTGACTACTTAACGCAGGATGCATCTTCACCTCTGACTCCCACTCATCATTTAACCAAACACTCTCCTCCATGGATGCTGAAATGCCATTACATGCAACCTCTATTTCTGACTGCTTCTTAAAGGTTCTCTTTGGTTTTCTCTCCCTCTGTGTACTGTATGTTCTGTTCTTGCTCAACTTTTCTTTATGCCTAGGCCATACCTGCTTTCCTGATTACTTTGCTATGAAGGCGATTCTCAAGTCTACATCTGTTCAGCATTGTAACTACTGCATTTTTCTGGATGTACTGCCTCCAACCCCCTCCCCCCCCCAAAAAAAAACCCCACCCCAAAATAAAAACAAAAAAACTTCAAGGGCTAAAACAACTCTCCCTTCCCATTATGCACCCATGCCTTTGACTGCAATGTCATTACCAGGGATCCAAGTTTTCCATTCACTGGAAGAAATGCAGATTTTCTCCTTTAAAAGAGAACATCACAGATTTCCCCTTTAAAGGAGAAAAACATAAGAAACCATGGGTTTCCCTTTGCAGGCTGACAGAATTCCAGCCTACAAGGGGCTGCTTGAGGCTGAGGAGTGCAACTGGAAGTAGAGGGTGCACACACACATGCTTGTGGTATATGTGGGGCCAAGCAGTAGTGGAGAACAGCTCCCTCCAGGTAAGTATAAGGGCAGGGGGGAGGGTGGGACAGCACAGGCGATGGTGTGGGGGGGGCATGTGCCCTCTGAGACTTCTGCACCCACAGCAGGGCATGGGGCTGCAGCAAGTCCAGACTAGCTCCAGACAAGAGCCAATTCCATGGCTCAGCAGGCAGAAGCACCATGCCCCCATGGCTGCCAAGGTATGGCACAGCAGTGGCATGGAGTTCTGACCCTGCTGCTGCCAGCCAGGTATGGTGTGCCTCACATTGGTGGCTGTGGCAGCACAGTGCTCCATCCCATGCTGGGTTCTGCCTGCTGGGCTGCAGAGGCAGCTCTTGCCCAGACCTGGTCCAGCCCAGTTGCAGCCCTGTATCCCCACTGTGGGCACAGAAGTCTCCAGGCACACGTGCCCCCCCTCCCCCACATGCACACTCCCTTCCTCATAAACTGGGGATGGAGGGGACTGTGGGTCAGGAGTAAGCAGCCCTAGCAGGACCAGGGGACAGAGTCAGGAGTGAGGGATACTAGCTGGGCCACCAGCCTGTTGGCTGGGAATAGGACTATGGCTTGCAAGTGAGGGGCAATGGCAGGGGCAGGGCACCAGCATATCAGGGCTGCTCAGCACCACAAAGCTGCAGGGGAGCAGGGGGGAACCTGCATCCTGGTGAGTGAAGGGGGCAGGGGGAGCTCTGGTTTTCCATGATAAAAGCAAAACGCCAAAATACGTAGGAATTTAGAATATACTTTCTAAAATGACTGAGGCACCAGTAGGCTTCCAAATTGCTTTAAAATTGTAAAAATCTCAATAAAAGTTGTGTTCAACTAATATATAGTGGTGTTTGATTTTAATAGTAGAAAAATGTGGATTTTGGGGCAGGGTTTAACTGGAGAATTTGGGATTTTTAAACAGAGAAAACAAGGATTCCTGCTCATTACCAACAGTTTCTCACAAACAAGCTGCTTCTAAACCTGTAACAACTTAAATGAAATTGCCCCTCTATCCTTCTCACCCCATAGATAATGCCACAACTCATATTGCCTTGGTAATGTGACTTCAATAAGCCTGGCTTCCTGCCTGTGTTCAAAACGCCACCCCAAAAGAACTTAGACATAACCGTATATAAAACTTGCCACACTTATTCTTTTGCTTGGGCTCTGCAATTTGCTGTTTATTCTTTCCTGCATGTAGCTATTGTTTCTTCTCTATTCCTAGAACGTCTTTTCTAATTTTATAGATCACACAACCAGTCATACTGCAAAAAACACCAAGTATACCTTCCTATCCTAGCCTTCTAAATTCATTGTAAAAAAAGGGCAAAAGTATAAATCCCAACACTACTCCACAGCAACAAGATCTACCACAGGCTTGTCCACCATGCAGCCCACCAGGGTATTTTCTGTGGTCCGTGGTGCTGCGACAGGAAACAAAAGTAAACACAGTTTGCTTTCGTTCCCGCCCCTTGTCCCTCCCCCTGCCCCTCAGCAACTTCCTAATGGCTGATGAAGGGCTGGGGAAGGGACAAGGTTCCCACACGCACCGCGTCAGCTTGACGTTGCCAATGCAGCGCACGTGGGAAGAGGAATAGCCATGTGCCGCTCGGGGCAAGATGAGCCCGGCCGGAGCGGCAGGGGCTCAGCTGCACTTTCCCCCTACCTGCGCTGGTCAGTCCTGAGCAGCACACAGCTTCACCACCACCTCTGCTGGCTGGTGCTGACCCAGGTAGGTCTGTCCCATCCTGGCTGAAGCCGGATTTCCACATGCTGCTGGGGATGGCAGGAGGCCGGCCAGGTCAGCACCAGCCAGCAGAAGCGGCGGTGGAGCCGTGTGCCACTCAGGACTGACCGGCGCAGGTAGGGGGAAAATGCAGCTGAGCCCCTGCTGCTCCGGCCAGGATCGTCCCTTCCCAAGCGGCACATGGCTCCACTGCCACTTCTGCTGGCCGGTGCAGACCTGGCTGGCCTCCTCCCGTCCCCGCCAGCATGTGGGAAGCTAGCTTCAGCTGATACTGCTCCGGATGGGACATACCGAGCTGGGTTAGCACCGGCCAGGAAAAGCGGCATGCAGTTGAAGCCGCCCTTCTGCTGTTCTCACGACATCTCCTGCCGCGCTGCCCCTGCTGGACTCCAGGATCCCCCAGCAGGTCGAGGCCCGCCCTGGCAAGGTTTCTTGCAGCTCCAAGCCCAGCACGGGGCGGCTGTGGGGCCAGGCCGCGGAAGAGTGTGGCACAGTTAGGCGCGGAGCAGAAGCCCGCGGCCCCGGGGACGTGCTGCAAGGGGAGCATCGGTTCAGCGCCAAGAAGTGCCAAATCCTGCTCCGTTTACAGGCGTGGGGCCTGAGCGCCTCTGCGGGCCCTTGCACAGACTCCAGGCTCCACATGCGTGGCTGCGCTTCCCTGCTGCGCTGACATTAACAGCTCTGTGATGCTTGCATATTATCTGACAACTCCAGCTTACTTGCTGAGATCCAGGAAATGAGTCATTTAGAGGGAGAGTTTTGAACTGGTTAGACCCATTTCATTGTCACTTCCTGCAACTTCATTGGTGTCAAAGGTCACGTGATATCACTTCCTGATGTGATACCGCTTCCTGTGAGGTCTTTGAATATGGCTCGCCAGCCCACTGGGTGATAAAATGTTCGTGATCCGGCCCCACATTTCAAAAAGGTTGGACACCCCTAATCTACAAGGACTATATACACAGCTTAAGCTGTTACCCTTGAACAATGGTTGGGGCCAGTGTTTCCTCTTCTTCAAAATGTGGGGAATGGACTACCTGGCTGGAAAACCAAAAGCAGTAGGTTTCAAATACAGAGTAACTTTGCATAGCTATGTGGAAAGGGAGAAGGAGGTAGGGTGGCATCCAGAAACATTTACAGCCAGTACCCCACAAAAAAAAAATTCTGCATGAAAATAGCATCTGATTTGCCTCTTCCAGTCTGGTTACCAGTCAGGGCTCCAGAGATTGTTTCAGTCTAGCCATCTTTCTATTAGCTTTGATCCTTCCAAAATTGTTGTGCTCACCACTTGACTGACTGACGCCCTCTGGCACAGCTGTGCTGTTTCTGCTTCACTTTGTTGCCTTGTACAGGACTCTCAATACAGGGATCAGCAGACTGCACAAAGCAAAGATTTTTAGATTATTAATAAAACTAATTTTAAAGCTATATTTTGTGCTTAATAAATAATTTTCTCAGTGAACTTTAAGTTCTCATCCAAGAACATTGCTCAGTGTTGAAATGAATCTGCAATAAGAAAGAGGGGATAGAAACATGTCTTCTCTTGCTGAGGGGTGTTTTGTTCCTCACCCTACACTACCAAAATCTTGAGAGGATGCTTATTTCCCATAAAATGTAAAACTGAGCAGTAAGCATGGTGACAGGCGTTCACCCCACTCTAACTCATGGTGCCTTGTATAAAGCATGAGCTAGAGCACTACCCTCCCAAACCCAGCAGATGTTCACCTGTTGGGGTGGGGGAAAGGGGTGGAAATCAAGCTTGCCTGCTCCTTTGCCTCATGGCCCTCCACCCCACAGCCACTCCAGCTGGGGGATTGGGGGAGCTGGACCAAGACCCTAGGTGAGGGGCTCTGTTCCAAACCCCCCACCCCAGCTCAGGCTCTCAAGCAGCCTGGCAGAACCTGCGAGGGGAGGGGTGGAACAGAGCCCCCTTGTCTTGGAGATCTGGTCCACCCTCCCACCTGCAATACACCACCTGGGGTAGTTGGCAGGGGCTGCTAGGTGAGGTGCTCTATTCCAGCTCCCACCCCCCAGCTCAAGTCAAGCATCAGCTGCTGCTCCCTTTTCTCTCTCTGCTGTCAGCCCACCTCTGCTTGAAAAATTACCCCCAGGAGAACAAAAGTTCCCTAAGGCAGTCTAAAGCAGAGCGCCATAATCTGTTACCTGATTAGACAAGCTTTAATTTTTCACACGATCAACCAGTTTAGAAGTGCTCTGCAGCTGTGCACATGTGTTAGGTCATGGCTGTAGAGCACTTTCAGGGGCTAGATCGTGCAATAAAATGTCACTTCTGTACGTGCCCTAAGTCTGCCTTGGCCTTGTATATATGGCAGTGAATGAGTACTTTCAAACCCTTCAAACAATAAAATTGAGATAGTGGGCCACAATTAGTTGAATTCTGACTCTTCAGTGCCTGAAGCCAGAATGTAATCATTTTGAGTTAAATAATGTTAAATAGTATGTGTTGTTAAAAAAACAAAACACTACAGTCATGTACAAAAAACAAGGCTATCAGAAAATCCAGTTTCCTATCAGAAAATCCAGTTTCCCCCTATAATTAGAGAAGGTACAGTGTGACGTGCTTTCAAACACTTACTTGGCTGGTGACCACTAGATAAGAGTGTGATCATTGGGGAATTCCTTAACACCTGGACTACAGGTGTAATGTTCAAGATTAGCTACACAACTAGTGCTACACTAATGTATGGATAAGGGAATAAATAAATTTAATATTTTTCTAATTTAATGTATTGGTTGTGCAAATCTAAACATATGCCAACATCCAGTTCTCATGGAAATACTGAGTTTGTTATTTTTGCAGAAAGTTTAAAGCCATCAAAACTGATAACTTTTCAGGATTTCAAGTGTGCCATGTATGTTGTGCACATCTGCTAATGCAGTGGTTTTCAACCTGGGTACCAACGAGCTCGTTTCAGGGATGCTGTGATTTGGATGCTGCTGCAACCAAGTTTAAATGCCCCACTCACTTCTTGTGGAGGCAGATTGGGAAGCAGCTGTGACTGCAGCCACAGCCCTTCCCAGGCCAACTTCATGATTTCCTGGTAACAGATGTGCAGGGCAGGTAGGACTGTTCCACACCCCTCTGTTTCTGGGAGAAGCATACAGGGTCAGCCCAGGAAGTGCTAAGACAAGAGTGTGCTCCAGCTGTAGCCTTTTGCTCTGCTCACAGCTTCTGCCCACCCCCTCCGCCCCACCCCACTGCTGTGCGATAGTCACTACTTTGTTAACCCTTTCACAGCCCTGATCTACATGTAAATCGGTGGCAGCTGTGAGGGTTAATGCAACAGAGGGTGAGTAAGGGTGAGTGCCTGCAGTCCCTATGTGAGCCCATGCCACTGAATGTAAGACTGCTCAGTTCTTTCCCCTTCACCCCATTCCTATATGCTCAGCACAACTCCCTTTCTTTCCCTCACCTTTTCCCCCTTCCCTGCACAAGGCAACATATCTGGGATCCTGCATTTGGCATTTGAGATGCTTCCTTTGAAATAGTATCAGCCCTACTAATAGTTTATTTTCTCCCTCCTTTTTTTCTATCTGTGATCACAAATGGACATAGGATAAAATTCTGAACATGTATTCTGGTCAAATGCTTGCTGAATTAGTTATGGAGGGATGCCATGAGCCTGAAAAAGTTGAGAACTACGGTTCTAAAGTAACTCTATAAAAGTTCTTACCAGCTGTGGTTCTTCATGTTTTAGCATCCTGTTAAATTCAACCTCTTTCCCTTCATCTTGTCGTCTCTTTGTTATTGTAGGACCAGTTTTTCTTAGATGGTTAAGTTCTTTATCTTCTAGCTTCCCCTGCTTCTGCTGAAATTGTCTTCGTGTAGGCTTTGGTAAATCACCCTGTATGTTTAATGTATGTTTGTTTAATAGCATGGCATAAGCAAAAACATTCAACACATCCAACAGAAACTTGTGTTTAAAGTACAGCTTTAATGCAAGGGTAAGCTTTAAAAAAAGACTAAAAAATGAAAGGAGAAATGCCAAGAAAATTGTTCTCAGAAAAGCCTTTCCTGCAAACAGGACAAGGCTAGTGTTTACATATGCTGCTGTTAGCAAGTATATGATTGACTGGGGAATTTCTATGAAGTTTTGATTTTAGAATTATTTGGTTATCAAGCTAATGAATTAATGGGAATGTAACTAGGAAGCTATAGTTTAAATGATGAACTATAAATAAATCTTCTACCATTGCAATGAGTCCAAAGAAAACCTGTCCAAAATGGCAGTAGTCAGCCTCCAGCTCATGGGCCAGATTCAGCCAATGGCCAGGTCATGGAGCCTGCAGGTCTCCCTACAGGTCCAGAAACCATGGTAGGATTTGTCAGAGGGTAGCAGCAGCATTAATTGCTGCTCCTCCACTGCCAGCTTTCCAGACCCGTGGAGAACCTCACGGGCTGGATGATGTGGTCCTGCTAGACAGTACTGCAGCTGGCATATTGGGTCACTCTCCAGCCAGATCAGACCCACAGGATAACCCCATGCACCACCCTTGCAGCAGATCAGGCTCATGGACCAACCCTGCACCAATCATCTGGTGGGCAAGGCCAAAAGGTTGAGCACCACTGGTATAAAAACAATTAAGTAATCATCATGAACTCTTCAAGTCAAGATAATCCAACTGCAGTGAAAATGTGTATTTTCCCATAGGCTGCTAATGTGCTGGGAAGTATGTTCTAAACAGTTTCAGCCAAGTTTTTCTCAACTGTGAGCCTGTTTTAGTCACATGTAATCTGTAAAGTAAATGTAGCTAAAACAACCAGTAAGCTACATGGTGCTGTTCTGTACTTCTGGCATACTGAACAACTGAACAGTAGTAATATTGCATGTGACCCTCTGCACAAGGGCTTTTTTCTTACTACAGCTAGTAAAAATGAAATAAATCTACCTCTTTTTCATGCTATCAATTAATTAGGCAGAAAAACTGCAAATTTCACAAAGAAATAAAGTTCTTTTGAAAAACCACAGTCTTACTGAAAGTTACTAATGTTTTGAAAGTTTGAAAACTAATTCATGGCTGAAAATAACATTTAGGCACCTTTGAAACGCTATATCCTATCTCCACTACCCTTGTTGAAGTAAAGACATTCTGTACATGCTGAAATATGTAGGGTGGTTTAAAAAATATAAGGCTGCAGTAGTCTTATGTGAAATGTCATATCTGAAATCTATCAGAGGGTCCTGTGTGTGGTCAGCCTTTTTTTCTTTAACAGCTTTATCCCCAGTGGTTTTAGTCCTACCTTTTTAGATTTCTAAAAAGTCCGGTTCTTAGAAATGTAGTAAACAAAATAGAAAAATAAAGATTTGGTCTCTCTCACTGCAGACAGGAAGTGACAATGAGACAGTGAACTGATATGACAGGGTTTACTTCCAATAGCTTGGTATGGAAGCAGTGGGTTCAAAGTATTCTGATTAGAGCTGAGCAAGAACCTGGGGGCACCTATACACATGCAGGGAGGATGCTCTGAGATACTGCAGGTGCTTTAATTAGAGCGGCTCCCAAGAGCTTCTCTAATTAAAGTGCTCCCCGCTGCACCCCATAGCACATGTAAAAAGGTCCATTAACGATACAGCTGTTATCAATATTTCTCATTTGACATAGTGCAGTTCAGTACCTTGCCTAGTTCAGACTAGGGCATTACTGAAAAAAAGTTGGTTGAAACCCAGTCCAAATGACCCTGAGGGGGGTGACGTTGGGTGAAGGCAGGTACAGGAGAGGGTAGAAGAAAGTATCAGTTTATGGTGAAAATCAAGGTTTGTTTTAGAGGTGTACTGACACACTGGTCTCTATATCGCACTGGCACCGATATAAAGAAAACTGGCTGTACTGGAAATTGGCCTGATGTGACCGATAATTTGGCTGATAAATGCCTGAGCCACAGTGCAGCAAGGATCACATCCCAGTAAGCTGGTAAGTCTGGTGTGGGGGGTAGGGAAGGGGCGTGGGGGGGGGGGGAGAGGGGCAGATCAATCCCCCCCATGGTAAGGGAGGGAGTGGGGCCGGGGTAGGCACTGCCCAACCAGGGCAGGGTGGGACGGAGCTGCAGCTCATTCAGGGGGTGTGGGTGTGCCCCCTGGACCTGCACAGGGCGGGACAGGTGGGCTACAGCTCCTAGCTGGAGCCAGAGTCTTCTCAGCAGGGGCTGGGCTCGGGACAGGTGGCACTGGGAGTGGGGGCTGCAGCAGCCCCAAATTTTGCCAGAGACCCTCCCAAACCTCCTCCCAGCACCACTGCCACCTGCCCAGCATGGCCCCAGCTCAACCCGTGCACTGGGAAGAGCTGGAACTGCTTCGGGTGGGTGGCAATGGGAGGGTCTACGGTGAAATTTTGGGTGGCTGCAGCCCCCCCCCGTAGTCCCTTCCCAGCACTGCTGCTGCCCACCACTGCCGAGAAGAGCCTGGCGCAGCCCCAGCTCCAGTCAACAGCTGCAGCCCTCCACCGCACCCGTGTAGATCCAGGGGCATACACTCCCCCATACCCTCCCACGGTGCGTGCAGTGGCGGGATCCACCCCCCCTGCACCCTGGGACGAGCCATGGCTCCAGCCTGCACCTGCCCTGCTCGTCTGGGCAGCACCTGCCCCAGCCCCACTCCCTCCCTCACCACGGGGGCATTGATCTGCCCCCACCCCCTCTTCCCTCCCCCCTCCCCTTCTACCACAACAGACTTACCAGCTGGATGTAGCTGTACTGGAAATCATATCGGTATCAACCGGTAGGCCTCCTTAAAAATGAGCTGTAGGTATCGGCCCCCAACATCTCTATCAGTGCACCCCTAGTTTGTTTGTTAGTATCTTTTATTGAACTAAATATCATATTTACACAAGTACAAAATGATTTCCAATTTAAGATGACTCCCTGAGAATTAGATTCTATGCATGGAAATTTATAAAGTTATTATAGAGTTAAATTCATCCCCTGCCCCCCTCCCACTGTGGCAGAGAAAGCAGTAGCAAGGGGGCAAAAGCCCCACTCATTGCCCCCCCTTGCCCTTTGTCCTCCATGCCTATGCTTGCCTCCCTGCTGTGTTCCTACTTGCTCCTCCTGATGGCAGACTCCCCCACCATTTGCCCTTTACCTCCTGTGCTGCCTGCCCCCCCACTCCCTTCCCTGTGCCTCTCCTTCCTGCCACGTGCCCTCTGGATCTCCTGTGCTTCCCCCAAGCCACACATTGGATCTTCCCTGCACTTCTACCCCCTTCCCCACTCCCATTGTGAGCCTTCTCCTCTACTACGTGAGCCACACCATTTTGGGGTAGGTGGCAGCTGAGTTCCTGCTTTAGCCTTATGTCCAGGGCTAAAGCCAGAGCTGAGCTACCACCTGCCCTGGGTCAGTGCTTGTATCTAGGGTGAGGCCCTTTCCCCCATGTTGCTTGGGGATAAAATCTGCACCTTGGATTTGAGTACATACAGTAGTTGGGAGAGAGGTTAGACCTGCTTTGAGGAATAAAATGCCTGCTCTTTGGTCTGGGAAAGAAGCAGATACAGCCCATTATCTCTCCTGACTATAGAGTTGATCTAATAAAAAATATTACCAAGCAAATCTTGTTGCTTGTGTATTTCCTGGACCATCAGAGCTACAGCACCACTTAGGTTGTTACATCTAGCATTAGCTACTCAGGTTTACATATTAGGGCTGCACAGACCCTCAGCTGCTTGACATCATTACAGCAGCAATCCAGTCAGCTTTTAATCATCTGCATCTCTCTAAGGGGCTATAACCTTTCTGGTTTGATGTAAACCTTGCCCATGTTTTTCAAGGATCTTACTTCCTCCAGTTGAGGCCGCTGTCATGTGCTCTTCCAGGGCCTATACCTTCAAACGATTTGGAGACTGAAGCTAATGCAAATCTCAATACTGCCAGTACACCAGATCCACTCCAACCATCTCTTGGCTTACAGAGAGCGTTTTAAATGCTTAGCATGGCCTGGATACAGCTTACATAAAGGATCAACTCTCTGTCCTTAGGTCATACTGCCAAAGTTTTACTCAAAAAATGCACCTAAGCAGGATCTCCCTCATACCAGAAAAGGAGGCTGGTGGGGTTATTCACCAATTCGTTTTATGTGTAGATTATGTTTTTAAGAAAGTGAGAGGCTCATATTAAACAGAAGAAAGGTGCAACAGGAACATGCAGAAGGGAAGAGGTAAGAAAAGATGGTAGAAGTTGGAAGACTGTGGAAAATATAGTCTTTTCCAAAGCCAAACAGTCCACTCTGTCAGCAGTACAGCCAAAGTGTATTAGCCCTGGCAGAAGTTCCTTCTGGCCCTCTAGGAACAAAAATCTCTCCCAGATGTGGTTCTGCCTTTAGGTCTCCACACACAAAAGCAACTAGGTCAGCCCTAGCAACTGCAGCTTGAAACCTATTTTTTCAGTAATAGAGGAATATTTTAAATCTATAAAATATCTTATGCCCTCTGCTTATATTCAATGCTCACTTAAGCCAACTATAGTATTCCCTCAACTTCAACGAAGAAGAGCAGAAGCCTCCTTTAGCCATTCAGGAAATAAGCTTCTGTCGAATGTCCAGTTTTTCAATGAATTAAACTTTATCTATTGCTTGAGAAAGTGAAGAGAGATGTAGTTTGAAACAGTGCAAGCATGCATATTATTCTAATGCAAGGCAGTAAGTATTAGAAATCCCTCTGAAAATTTAAGTGAAGTTGGTATTAAGATCAAGTAATCTGCAAACAGCACAACTCTCTCTTTCTGACCTTGTTACTGGCCATTAAAAATAATTCTGCTTGTGTCCAAGTAACAGCAGCAGTGATAATTGACACTCCTCATTCATGGACTTTTAATGGGGTTGTGCACTTGCAAATAGCAAGTGCTGTAGTAACTCTTCAATCTCTCACAATACAAACAAGTTCAGTAATGTCTTTCATGCCGTCTTTCATGCCGCTTTAATATCCAAGTTAAGTTTTAGTCTAAATATAAAACTGAATATTTTGCACTTTCAGCTGAAAGAGAAACATTAACAAAAACCCCTTACACCATCTAACTGCAAAGTAGATTTGCAAAATAAATCTTCATGCATCCAACTATCTGGATATTCAGTTTTTCATAGTAACCTAAAATTTTATATAGAGAGAAAAAAATCGCTGATTAACTTAAACTGAATATGGACATGGAGAATGAAACGTGAAAAACCCCATATTAAGTGTCAGAATAAATTTGCCTTTTTAATCTTGCATTGCTTTGGTTTGAAATTATATATAAAATTTGCAGCAAGACAATGTTTCTTATGTTTATATATTTGATTTGGTTTTCCTGTGACCTACTATTCCTCTGTTGCAATTAATTTCTGAATATCTATTTTAAGCTGACAGGATTGAGTAAGCTTCACATCATGGGTTCAGCTTCCATTCTGTGAGAAGGGGTCTGCCTTCTGCTGGGCCCCTAAATGAAACGAACGTGCGAAGGACCATACTTTACCTTTGCTATTCAATGTCCGATACTTAGAAGTCTAAAATTCTTGTGAAGCAGAGATCTAAACATAAGATCAGTAAAGGAGATAGCAGATACAATTTTTTTTTAACAACTGCTGTTTTATATTTCAATTAAGTTTAGAAAACTCTATGAACTAAAAAAATGAAATAAGAGTCTCAAATTAGCATAGATTAAGTGGTGACCATTATTGCAAGAGAAATACTCTCTGAAATAGCTTTTTGTTTTGTTGTAAAAAAAGTGATAAAAAGACAAAAGTCAATAAAACTCCTAAAATAAGTCTCTGTAATTACCAAGATCAAAATCCAGTGGCTTTTTATTAAACATGAACTTTTGTTCTGCCTTCTGCAATACGTAAATAGTGCTGACAATTGGTTTGTGAGCCACTTGCTACAATAAAATGTAATTGTATCATGAGAGAAAGGTGACAATCAGGAGATCATGAAAAAATTACATATTCTCACTGGTGGTTAATTAGCCATGCAAAACCCCCTCAAACAGATATTCTCTTCTATTAGGAATGATTACTATGCAGGCCTACAGATGTCAATACCACAGTCATTCAAATACTTCTTTCCCTACTAATTGAAGGTTGTAAAGCTCTGGTGCCAAGGTTTTGCTTCCAAAGAGCTAATTTATGACTAGAAAGATATTTTATGTCTTCAGTTGCAGCAGCTACAAAACTCAGCAAATCAGAACCATCTGTGCACTGATACTTGAATCACCATTCATCTAGCAGCCTATCAGTCACATTAGTTTGCATCCTGCATTCTTGGCTCATGTACACTTACGATGGTCCAAAGTTCACAAAAAATATTAAAAATGAATGGTACCCTGACCCTAGCTTATTACACACCCATCAGAGAAGAAATAGGGCTTTTGCATATGTGTATTTTAAAGGGAGATAGACTGTAGGAATGACATTTCATATTATGTCCAGTAAGACTACTAATTGCACTGGTCCCAAGTTTATTAAAACATAAAAGGTTTTATTAACTGTATAGATTCAGACTTAAAAATACAAAGGAAAAATATATAAACATGCTAGCTGTCAGTTTTAAACTTTGTGCTAGAAAGAGCATCATACAGCACTGCATACAAATAAGCTATTTAAGTCTCAGAACAGCATCCCACCCAGACTGGTGGCTGGAGGAATGCAAAGGCAAATGACACAAGTTTGAGGGAGAGAAAGTGAATTAAATGCTTTTACTAAGAAAAAGCAACTTTGCTTTTAATCTGGCCAAAAAGAAAAACCTGGCATTCAAACTTGCCTTCAAGATGTTAGCGAACAAAGTCCTTGACTTCCCCATTATCCTGAAAGTAAATGATTCTCCACAGGCCTACTACTTTGAAGTGAGAGGCTGTAGGTCAAAAGGACTCGTGACAGTTTTTCCTCCTTAAGGGTTGACATCCCACTTTTTAGCAAAGCCAGGGGAAACAGGAATTAACAAATGTGATGTATTTAAGGCAACAGAACTGCTGTGTCAGTCTCATTTTGAGATATTAAACTGTTTCCTCTTTTACAAAAGAAAAAGCAACTATCAAATAGTAGGTTTCAGAAAATAATCACAGAACTGCATTACTTACTTTTAGACCTTTAGAAGCAGGCTGACTTCGTGTGCATTTAGTAGTGGAAATTTCCAGAGGGCCATCATAGTACCTTCCACTTGACTCGAGTCCATCCACCAGGATTTTCTTTAGCACCTCATACTTTGGCTTTTCATCATAAGCTAAATCATAAACGCATGCCAAAAACTTGGCTATTTCACCTGTGAAGGGTATTTTAAGTGTGAGTTTCATCTGATGGAGTTTTCAAACTTTGGAAAACCTTTAAATTCAAGCTGCCCACGCCCAGCCCCACTGCCAAGCAAATGACAAAACAATGTGAACCACCACCTAGATAAAACAGGACCAAAGGCAATATCTAAAAGACAGAAAAATACTGAAATAACAAAATACTTCATTCTCGGGGTAAGAAAAAAGTACTCGATGCCCCTACTGCTCTTTGTTCAGTATCAATGCATAAGTTAAATACATGTTTGTTCAAAATCATTAATAATTATTTAGCATCTAGAAATATTTTGAAATTTGCTAGATCATAACAGGACCTTTAAAATGCTACTGTTGTGTATTTAGTACTAGTGTACATAAATGCATTACATTTTGAGCATTTAAAAAACAGAGAAAAAAGCTTGGATTTAAAGTTATCTGACAAACTATGCACTATGCAGACCATCCTGAAAACCATTATAGAACCACTGATTTTATTGGGACTGGGTCTTTAACAGTGTAACCCACCAACTACACTGTTTTGCCACTGCCACCAGATGGTACCTCAAGGGATACCAACACCTTCAGCAATCTGGTAATACTACTATAGGGTACATACAGGAAAACAAACAAGCTTCTCTTATTATTGAATGTTTTACTATAATCCTAAAATTAAATTGTCACAGTAGATAGTGACATGAGTCCTTTTTGACCCGTGGTGTAAAGATGTTAAGACAGCTTCACAGAGTATATAAACACACTTCCAGTCGTATCTGCTATGTTTGGGAATTTGGTGGAAAAAAGCAGCATAAGTAAACAGCTCGAGAATACTTACTAAACCTCTCTCAATGAGAATTTGCCCCAAATCAAGAGGTTCCTTTTTGGGTTACTTGTATACAATCTCCATTAAAAAGTACAGTACAAGCAAAACCACATATGAATTAGAATTCTGAGAGCTTGAAGCAGCTAAGTCATAAAAAATTCTCTGTCAACTCCTGCTTACATTTCTATCCTAAGAGTACCTACAGTACTTAAAACCCTTGCAGCATTTCTAATACCCTAGACTGCATGTGGCTAAGATGCCTGAAGTCAGGGGTCGACAACATTTTCTGGAGGGGGAGGGACTGGAATGACCCAGCTCAGGTCAGAAGGCAGGCAGGCAGTAGAGCGCAGCCTCTGCCACCATTTCTCCCCAGGAACCAATGTAGTATGGCAAAGCTCCCCTTCACCAAAGCCCATACCTCCCAACTGTGGCATGGCATGGCACAGGCAGAGCTCCCCTTTTACTGGAGCCTCAGGTGGCTGACTAGTGCAGCACAAGGTCTCCAGGCCCAATCTGAAAGCATTGCAGAGCAGGCTGGATCTGGCCCATGGACTGGTAGCCAACCATTTTGGCAGGTATGCCACAAATTAAACCACATGCCATCCCAAAGTGCCACTCTGATCCCCTCTCCCTGCCTCATATTCTGCTCTGGTTTCTGCTCCCTGCCCTGTGCAGCCTGCCTGATCTGATCTTCACACTTCTGCTCCCTGCCCTGTCTGCTGTTATCTTACCTGCCCCATCCTTGGTGCTGTGTGCCACAGAGAGAGGCTGCCCATGCCATCTGCAGCATGTGCTACTGGCTGGCCACCCCTGTTCTGAGTCATTAGCCATAACTGTGTCCTGGAGGGATAGTATTCCTATTTAATAAAGGAAACTACCAAAATGTCAAAGAATAAAGTTCATAGTGTTTATGTTCAGAAAGTCATGCAGGGCAAGGCTTTGGGCTGGAAGTTTGCTTCTCTGGAATTCTGGTTTGGCTTTAAACATCTTTGACAATAACAGTCTTTTCAGGCTAAACAAAAGATTTCAAGCTGAGCTTAACAGTTATAGCTTATGGCCCGATTTTTAGCTGGGACTCAATGGGGCCTTTAATTTTGCAATTACAATGAAGAAATTCTAGGTGCAATTCATAGCATTCGGATGTTATGCTACCTAGCTTATATCTCTCATTGGTGATGCAAGTCTCTCTGCTATCAGGTACACCCATAAAATTGTAGGCCATTGCTGAAAATCAAGTCTTTCATTGATATATCATCTACCTAATTTTTATTTTATGGGATAATGGGGAAAGGAAGCAGAAAGATAAGATATCCTGATAAAGAACAAGATCTGTCACCTACCCTGCTGTCCTCTTTTATCCCGCTAACAGATTTTAAGCCATCCCTTTATTTATAAGCTGCATTTCAATCTCCTATTTCCATCATTCTAGCATAACACAACAAAATCTTCCTGTCCAAGAAGGACATCTACAATAACAGTCTTAAGGGCTGATCTGACACCCTAATTCTAGGAGTGTCCAGCTGGAATGCACAAATGCTGTGAGCAGCACCAGTTCAACCCTCCCTTTGAGTAAGCAAACCTGCAAGCCACAGGTTTTAAACAAATGCTTCTGTAAATTATTGGTCTTATCCAGTTGCACTGAAGTCAATGGAAAACTTTAACTGAATATACTGGGTGTTGAATCATGCCTTATTACTGGTGAAGTATTACTAGAATATGCACAGAAGTTAAAAGAACAGTTGTTTAATAGTGATTGTTATCAACCTGGAACAGATGCACTTACAAATGCACTGGGTCCAGTTCTTTGCTGCATCAGGGCAAATCGAGAGTTACATCACTCAGCCACTAGCTTTACATAAGCAATTAAAAAATTAGCCTCCCATGCAACACTACTCATATTTTACTTAAACACACACACACACACACACACACACACACACACACACACACGATTACCTGTTACCTGGCTCCTACTCCTCTTCTGTCTATGGGAAAGAACAAAGTGCTTCCAACAACACAGCTGAAAAAGTGAGGAAAGAGCAGCAAACCTTTTGTTTCATGAAAGATGCTAATGCAGCAACCTTTTCATCAAGAATAATTTCCTGTTACTAAATGGAGGTAAAACATGGGAGTTGCAGGGAATTGTAAACGAAGAAATAAATTGAGAATATGGAAGTGGAGAAAGTGGAGTGACTGATAAACTGGGGGCATGAACAGAGAGAAGGAAATGGGGAAAGAACAAAGAAAAGGATTGGAAAGAGAAAAAGGTAAGTAGGAAGCAACTAAAACAATATCTGGGGGGAAACAGTACTAGAAACTGACAGAGGAAATGACAAAAGGGTGGGAATCTTAGTAACATTTCCAACCAAACTTGCCTAATAATACAGGGGGACACATCTGATATACAAAGGAATGCTATACACTGCCTAGCCTGTTCTTACCTGCTAGTCTTGCTCAAACTAGCTCTGATGGCTGGTAGAGTATTTGTGATGTAGATACTGAACCTGCAAAGTTTGGTATGGCAGGAATAACTAAAGGTGACCGCACATGGCAACTGTTGTACCTAAGTGTCATACTTTTGGGGGTCAAACCCCAAGACGATAAATTGGCACATTGCTGAATGCATTTTTCTTAGGTGTTGCAGAGCTGGTAATTCAGCTTAATATTTTACGGTTCAGGTTTCACTGCATTTACTTTGCTTTTCTGCCTCCAAAAATGTTATAAACATATTTAACAGTCTTAATCCCAAATAGAATAAACTAGACTTATACACCACACCATATTTCTGTAATCATGCTTACTACAGCTGCTTCCAGGAGGAGCCAACTTCATCACTGAATGTGGGAGCTCATCCATAAGCCTGAAACACAAAAATGCAACAAGTTTAACGCAGGCTTTGAGCGGGTGATCCTTTATTTGGAGTTCTTGGAGACAGCAAGACTCCATTTCAAATGGCACAGACATCTGGGATTCACAATTCCTCTATCAAAAACTTTGCCTACCCACTATATTTGTAAGCATTTGGAAGCCACAGATGTAAGCAAAATTATACCTGTGGCCAGGTAAGCACCTTCACTCTTTGAAAATGATTATAAACTTGCCAGAGGGGAAATAAATCCCTTGGGTTTAAATTTATCACTTGGCGCTCAGCCTAAAAATTCCTGTGGTTTTGAAAGTTGGGAGCAGCTATGGGTCTGTTTCTGTCATCATTTAGCACCAGATTCTTCCTAGACATAACACAGGGGAATAGGGACAGCTGTGCTATGGCCACCAGTGTTACAACTACATGTGTAGTGGGGGAAAGCAGTGCATGCCTCATCTGCCTTGTAACAAATAAAGAGGCAGAGCCATGGCTAGACTTTCTACTTGCCAGTCGGTACAGCTGACCAAGTGAGAAGGAACTAAAAACAAGATTCATCCTAAAAAAAAAAAAGGGAGGATGGAGATAATTTATGCCTTCCCTCGTTCCTGAGCATGACTGTAACTATATATTGTTCCTTGTTCTAGGTGAGCCTCATGACTTCAGTCTTTCCTTACATGAAGTCATGTTATTCTGCCACAATTCTCTGCATTTTTAAACATGTGTTGGTTCATTTTTCACATCCCCAGTAATTAGGTCAGAGTAATGCACAACATGGATGCCATCAGAGTTGCTCCACAGCAGGGTCGGGCAATTATTTTGGGCGGAGGGCCACTTACTGAATTTTGGCAAGCTATAGAGGGCCACATGACAGGCAGCCTGGGGCAGATAAATATTAATTTTCTAAATTTTTTAGGGGCCCTGCAGGCCAGATAGAATGGCCTGGAGGGCCGCATCCAGCCCACGGTCCGCATTTTGCCCACCCCTGCTCCACAGTCATTACTATAGCATTCAAGATCTTAATGCGTTCACAGCTCCGGAGAAGGGGGAGAGGAAGCAGGAATACCTGCACTTCATGGCCCTATTTCCCTGGCCTGTGGGGAGACCCAACAGAAGCAAACTCTACACAAGGGGAAAAATTGCTTTTTAACTTCAAAACCTGCACTGTCCTGCTTTGAATGAAACACAGTGGATGCACTCCATGGTTTGAGGATAAGGATAGATCAGTTTGACTCAGAAAACACAAAGGGATCACTCCTATTCAAACTAATAATTTGGTATGTAATGGCTTCATACAGGTCTTAACAACAGCCAAGGTTGTCCTTTGGTAGAGGGGGATTAGCCATGTAGATCTGCAGAGCATTAGATATTATGGCTGTGTCATACCTCAAAACCTAGCTGCTGTGACAGCGGAGAGACACTGCAGAGCAGAACTGCCTAGCATGCAGAAGGTCTGAGGCCCTGGAAAGCTCTTCTGAAGAGCTGTCTGCACAAACTCCATCACATTTGGTGCCAAATGGGAGATGGAAGGGCAGGCTTTCAATAGATATTTTACGACACAGTGGTTGCATCTACATATGCAATTGTGAAGCAATAAACTCCACAACAGTTTGAGCCAGAGTAAGCTGTTTCCAGGCACAGTGTCTACATATGCACCTAAGGCAGCAGAAATTTGAACCAATGTGGAACAGGCCAAAGCTGGCAGGGGGCATGGGAGTGGGGGTGGGCAGGGAGGGTCAGCCCCAGGCTCTGGGTGGCAGCTTTGGGCAGCAAAAAGGCTGGCCGGGGCATGAGGGTGCTGAAAGTGTGGAGCTGTGTGGATAGGCAGGAGGCAGGAGTCTGGCTTCTGGCTGGCTGGGCTGACCCAGCACAGTTTACACCTGTGGTCAGCATGCATTTAATCACAGTAAATTACCCCAGTATAAAATAGTACTCTCTCAACAGTACTATCTTATGCCGACCGACATAAATTAGTTTACTGTGGCCTAATACCAACATACATGTAGAAGGTGACACTTTACTCCACAGCTAATTAGTCTACTCAGCAGTAAAGTGCATGCATAGATGCGGCCAGTATGTCTTTAAAAATAATCTTTCCAAATACTCATCCCTGTGCAACATTCTCTATGTTAAGGACCAAGAACAGTCACCTGGCATGGCCTGTCTTGTGGCTTAAGAGATTTTAGATCTGATTAAGCAGCATCAGAAACTGGAGATTCTGAAGTAAATTAAGGGAAATTTCCACAAACTTGCACTTTGAAACTCTATGCTTTCTCAGGGGACCTGCATTCCCTTAGCTTAATATACCTCATAAGGCAGCCACTGCACCATTGCCTTTTTTTGACTATTAAATATTTTTCTGTTTCAGTTAACTGCTGTTTCACCACTTGTAATTATGAGTCACAATTAAAAGATCTGTTATGTTATACCAGAGTTTTCCTTTAATGTAAACCTTTCAGATACTTTTATTTGTCATCTGACAACTTGAAACCAATTTTGTCTTTAAAAGTTTGCAGCTGGCAGAAATGTAGTTTGATGAAACACAAAGGCATACCAAGGTGACTCATACTGATGGAGATATAAGGAGTTAAAATATGGCATGTTATACATCCTCAAAAAAAAAACAAGGAAAAAAATGGCATTGGCTAAAACTCCCTGAGGCTAGAGAGACAAAAGGCCCTGCTCCTGGCAGGGCTGAAAAACTTCTCTGCAATAGCTACCTTAGTGCCTGGACTGACACATACTGGGCATGTCTACATGAAACGCTATGGCAATATAGTGTCAGCGTGCACTAACTGTGTCACCACTGCTACTGTGCAGTAGCTCATTGCTACTGCGGAGTAGGGTCATAAATGACCGCTGCCGGTTACTGGGTGCCCACTGGGTAAGATATTTATAAATTGGCTAGTCTTAGGGTTTGGGGGACAGCTCTATTCTTCTATGTTAGGGACAAGAAAAATCCAGTGCTATGTGACTAGAGAAATAGGGGAAGATAAGAGAATGGCATGGTCTTTGCAAAAGTAGGATCCCAAGCCTTGTCCCCTTGTCAACAGCTCCCTGACATCCAGGTCTCCCAGTCTTCCTCAGTAGGACAGATCTGGTTCTACTACAAGACCATCTGAGTTAAAAGGGGCAGGTTCCCACCCCCCGAGAACACATACACACAATGCTCATAAATGGAAACCTATGTGTATACATACAGGCTATCTAAAACATTACAGGGACAGAAAATCAGAGACAATTAAGGGAGCTACCGAGGCACTCATTTCATTCCAGTTGTACAAATAACAGAAAAATTCTGCTCAACAGAACTGTACCATTTTTGTATTTTCTTCTAAGCATTCATTGGGATGGCACACTGGAAAAATACCAGCACTCTCAGAGTTAACTGCAAGTGCAAAATTAGTGAAGCAGCTTGATTGATTAAATTGATTTAACATTGAATTGTGTAAGTGCTAGTTTGCAGGGGGTTCTGTAATGATCAGAACTTCTAAAGGAGAAATATTAAACATAACATACGATGTCAACATTTACAGATGCAATCTGTATTATCCACCGTCTGCAGGCTAACCTTTTTCTCTGTTGAGAGCTGATGCCACACTGAATTTGCAGATTGATTTTTGTGGATCAGCTATCCCTATTGTGTACCTCTGTTGTGACTTGCCCTACTTAAAAGTTTGCTGCCTTCTCCAATTGTGATGCTATATCTATGGATAACTGCTGTTCTGTATATCCTTGTACAGGCTATATTGTACCACATGCAATTAACTCTCTCAAGTCCCTTCAGTGAGAACACCAAAAAAAAATGGCAATACACTGTTGCTTTGGTATGCTCTAATTAGTCATGCTGAGGGGGAAAAAAAAATTCAACTACGGTTTTAGTATTAGGGTATTTAAAATGTTTCTATGGCAGTAGGCTTATGTAGCACTAAAAATCTAAACCAGAAGATTTATTTGTTGTCAAAAAATAATAATTACACAACTGAAAATGGAAAAAAGGAAATGTATCAACATGAAAAATATATGGAAAACTTTCATAATGTACATTTTGGTCTCTGCAAAGCAGTACATATTTTAACAGTATCATTCCGATCACATAGCTTACAGACATACTGATTTGCAAATGTAGCCTTTTAAATAACCAAGAAGTCAAAAAGGTATGCCAAAAAAATGCACAACCTTAGTCTGTGTACATCAAATCTCCATGTATTTGTGCATACATAAATAGGTGCACGTGATACACATATGCACAGAGCTCACATCTTTTAAGAACTTTCTAGCATGCATCTTAATTAAGGAAAGTTGTTTCAGTTTTCATGTAAGGTAATATTCTCCAGGCTGTGAACTCTTTTTGAAGTTCCCTTTCAGACCTGTTTTGGTAATGATGGAAATATTTAATTTTTTTTTTTTTTTTTTTTACTTTATTTTCTCAGCCTGGACAGCTACAGGGTCCTTCAGCTTCTGCTCCCAAGGTAGCTTCCCACATAACCATTGCAGCATGCAGTAGCCCAGGATTTCGAGGTCACCTCGTCTGGATGGGGCTAGGAGTAAGAATTTGAAAAAAGCAGAGAGAGAGAGAGAGAGAGAGAGATGAAGAATAAGGACCTCTTCTTAAGAAATAGAAAAGGCTTTGACTGAACTACTGTTGATGAAATATAAAAAAGCCAAATGGGCAAAATGTTTTGTTTGTTCAGCTGTATTAGAACTAAAACGCCCAGGCTTTTGGCTTCACTCCACAGACAGGCAGTGACTTGTTGCTGTTGAAAGTAAGGGTCAGTTTCCTCACCTCCTCCAACTTCATCCTTCCTTAGTCTGGCCTGTCACATGAACTTGATCCCCATGGCCTCTGACATGATCCAGACAGCCCATAACCTAGCACCAACACTTTCTCAAAGAGCCAAGCAGTAAAACAAAGAAATAAATGTCTGCTGCTAAATTGCTAACACATGTTCCAGGAAGTCCATGGGGTCCACATTGGTCATGCAGAGACCCTTTGAGTGCAGACTAAACACTGATGGCCTTTCCTGTTCTACTACAGAACTATTTGAAGTTGGAAGATATGACAAAACTGCCATCTAGTGTACATTTATACACCAAATCCATCTACTTACCAGTTCCATAACTGTTTGCTTAAAGAAAAAGCTATAGCACAGGCTAAAATACACTTGCTGTTTAGCAAGTCATTCATAAATTTTGTTTCCAAGTAAGAAAAGCACAGATTTATTTCACAAACACCTTAACCATCTCCATGCCCCAAATGGAAGAACTGACTAAAATGCAATAATGCATTATTTTTTTTCTATTCTACAAAACCCAAACATCTTCTACACAGAGAGACAGAAGGGATTTGAATTTATATGTATATTGGCTTTTTCCAGGGAAAGAAACACATTGCAATGTATTCCAACCACTAACATTGTCAACTGTTAATTTAAAATAACTGTATAATTTACACATGAAAAGGCAGACTCTTTCTTTGTGTATCTGAAGCATATCCAACAGTTTACAGTAAGTAGGAATGCACTAATGTTTTCTTGTTGATCATGATTAAAATTATTGACTAAATAAAAGCAGGTCCATGTGAAAAAAAATTATACATTTTTTCCCCAATTAATTTGTAACCTCTAAAAAAGATTGGAAAAAATGTGAGTTTTATATCTGCTTGGTACCTGATGTCTAGAGTAGGGAGACACAGACTACTGGTAGAGTCTGGTGCTGTTAATCCAGCTGTAAACAGGTATCATATTTTATGAGCCTTCATTAAATAAATTCCAAAAAGTCACTCAGCAAACTTATCTTTAATTTAAAAAGTCATCCGCTAAAAGTTAGTGCCAACACATCATAACTGCTTCTTGTTACCATACATAAGTTATTATAAAAGCAGAAGACAAGATTAGCTCTTATACATTCTCTATTTTAACTGCTATTAGACTATCGGATTATTAAAGGCCCTTCAATCTAACAGAATGCTACACTATCCCTTGGGTGTCATTTATTTTCTGTGCTATATTCAACAATGTCCTAATGCAAGACTTGGCTCTCATATTAAAATAAAAACACAATCTCTACCACTTGCTGTTCTGTAGCGATTTCTTCAGTCATAAATCTCTTGTTAACTGTGGAATGACTCCATTCATACACATGTGTTCACAACTCCTTTTTCCATTATGGCAATTCCAGATTACAACCATATAAACCAGCACTTTTGATTGCAGATCCTCTAATTTTCACAAAATGCTACGCTGGCACCTGTTTGTGTGACATAGGCTACACACAAGTAGCCCTTTGAGAAAAATTGTCAGAATTACAATGGACCACTTTTTTCACTGAGGGAATAATTGATATGAAGCTGTAAGTAATGGCAAGTCAATTAGATTTCTGAAGCTAACCTAACATAACTGGTCTTCAGATGAAATAGTCCTCAGAGAATAAAATTTACTTCATTGTTGTAGTTTGGCTATGTCTAGTTACTTCTAATTCACATTTTCACCCATTTCCTGATCTGTTACTTCACTTGTATAGCAAAGTGTGTGTGTGTGTGTGTGTGTGTGTGTGTGTGTGTGAGTGAGTGAGTGAGATTTACCAAAGTGTCTGTAAAGTAACATTTTACAGAAATACAGATGGATATAACTAAACTATACACTCTAACCACCACTAAAAATAAAGTGAAAAACATTACAAAGAGATAATAAACTACCACAGTATTTCATCTCCCTAGATATTTGGAAGTCAGTGTTTTTTTTATATGCATCTTTTAAAGATCCCTACAGAAGTATTAGAATTTAATTATTTATTTGACTGTGCATTGTTCTATCCTCCCTCCCTCACTTCTCATTAGTTCAATATTAGACACATTAACTTTTTGAGAATTTATTTTATCATTTTGATCTTTTGTATAAAAAAAAATGACAAAACTACTTGACTGAAGCACTAATATGATTTATAGTAGTAAGCAGCTGGATTTTTTCATAGCATAGAACACTCTACCAACATGTATTATAGCTACATTTTAACATGAAAAATATATCTGCTAATAAAATCAGAAGTGACTGGTCTTTGATAAATTAAGCAAAATAAATATGGGTTGAAAGAACTCAAAACCTGCTTTACTTTAAAACATAGTAAGAAAAATTTCCTACAATTTTGACTTTTAAAATCAGGCAATTCTGCTGAATAATTTGTCACTTTTACATTATTATATTTTAAAAGACTATTTAATGTCAACTAAATTGTATTTTCTGTGTAGACTAAGAATTTTTATGCTTTATTTTTAAAAATAAATGGCCAATTATTATAATCCTTTCCTACTGGCAAGTATAATATTTGGCTTCCTAGCCCAATATTAAATGCTGTTTGAGGGGACCACATCAGTACAAAGAAGGTATTCTACACTTTACATTTTTCTTTCTAACTTGAAGGTTTAAGGCCTGATTCTGTACTTGTCTGTACCAAAATAAATCAGGAATAATTCCACTAGAGGAACACCTATGAATTAAGAATCAGGCTCCTATTGTGCATACTCGATATTCAGGGACAGAGCTGAACAATTCACTAAGTCAGAATAGCATAACTGAAGCAACCCACACTGAGATGAAAATATATTATGCCTCTGTGGGTACCAGATTTTGCAGTTAGTTTAGGTCTAATATAAATTCAGATTACTGTTTCAAAATAAAAAGTAAATGATATACCAGCCATTCTATACTTTCAATCCCCAAACGTGCCCAAAAACTCTGAAAGCCTGTAATATAAAACGTTTTTTTTCCCATTATAGTCCTTATTTAGCTAACTTTCTCCTGCCACTCAGAGTGACTTAGAAGACTGATAAGTGATGGAGATAGTGAACATATAATAGCAAAAAACTATTAGTATTACATTATAATCATACTATTGGTATTTGTTTAGACTGTAAGGTCTTCAGAGCAAGGGCCACTGTATATTTGTATAGTGCCTAGCACAGTGGGGACCTCTGGTCCTGACTGGGGCCTCCTGGCATCAGTGCATGTAGGCATTATACAGGAGTTTAGAAAGGAAGAGTTATCCGATTTCATGTTTCAGGCCGTAAGTTGATTTCCTGCAGGGGCCAGGAAAGACTTCCTTTCCCTCTCCACCTACAGCTTTGCACAATTATCTTAGTGCATTATAAAGGAATTTTGACTTCTGCTATACCATGAGGTATTAGTCATGGGCAGAAAGAGAATACTGGAACTGACATAACAGTGTTAGGCCAAATACAACAAATCCATGTTCACAGGCAAAAACAGGGAAATGAAAACAAGGAGAGGGAATTCCTCCAGATAATTTCTCTTAGAGTTTGGTAATGAATGGCTTCACTTAAACATTTAGAAAGGGCTTATGAGCTCTCTAGCTCATAAGTGGGCCAAAATATTTTATATTTTATTATTTTATAATAATCAAACTGATTACATATATGAATTACAGACCATGCCAAATCAGTTATGAATCCTATTTAGATGTTTCTTGCTTCTGATCATTCCTTGTGAAACACACAGAACAGGCAGAATGTGTTAAAAAAAATAAAAATAATCAATCCCACCTTGGTCTACCACCAAAGGCATACTTTTCTCACACTTGCACTGAATTCCTGTTCCCGACTGTACCAGACATTCCTTTGCAATATATCCAGCACTTGGCAACATAAACAATCCTTTAACTTATCTTCAGGGCTTTGCACAATTCAGACTCATTTCCACCTCATCTCACCTCCTGGTTCTGCCCACTCTTCACCTTGCACACTTCTTTCCCTACAGCTCTCTACACCTGGAATGACAGCCCTCCTGCTCTGTACCTTGAAGAAGTTCCATTTCTCAACAGTAAGTCGGTCTTTGAAATCTACCCAAGGACACCTATGCTGCTAGCTACTGCTCTCCAACAATCTTTCTTTCAAAATATTAAAATCCTATTATTCATCTGCTGAATGGAGTTCATTATCTACTGCTGTCTTATTGAAACCGAAAGCTCTTTGGTCCCCTTCTCCCTACACAAATACCATTTGTTTTGGTTAACAAACTACATTAGCACTACCTGTAGCATACAGTATTACATATACACACATCCCCATAGGTACTATCACCTTGTATTTTATAGAATGTATGTATAAAAAACCCTCCACAACACCAAGTTAAAATACAAAAACTGTTCTAAGAAGTACATAAGAGAAAGTTATGTCCAAAACAGAAGACTCTACATGGTTTCCCCCAGGTTTTGTGGACAGAACAGAGAATTTGACCACCCCATCAATATTCTGACTATATGAATATCATGTCAACTGGAAAAATAATAATTATGAACATGTTATTTGGTTTGTGGCAGCTTAAAAACACTAGCATGCTGGAAACCAGTGTTATCACATACTGTTACCTTGATACTTTTAATGAGAAAAGGTTTTTATTTTTGATTTTTCCACATTAGTAGGGTGTTTAAATCTATGAGCTTGGAAACACAAGGAGTACATCTATAATTGATTCTTAGATTTACAGTGTACCCAGAATATAAACCCTGGACACAGGCAAAAAATTACTATGGAAATATATAATTAATTTGGACAGTATTGATAAAAATAATGGACTTCCCATTACTAGTAGGCCAACATGTGCAGACCCCTCAAAAGTGATATCCCTCTGCTTTAACTCCCTGAAGCAAAAGCCTAAGAAAAACAGATGAGTATTAAACTCCTTCTCCAGATGTCACAAGACGACAGTTCTATCAGAAGAGTGAATAAACAAGGACATGGAAACTACTACAATACTACGACCAATATGATGCCAGTAAAAATTATTACTGTGCATATTACAACTGATTTCATGCGACATGAACTGCAACAATCCAATCTGATAGGCACAAATTACAGGAATAACTGGCAAGTCCTACAGCAGAGATGACGGCTATAAAGCTTTTTTAGTGGTTAAAGTTACTTTTGGCCATGGATGCCACATAAGAATCAAACTGAAACAAATTGAAAAAAAATAGACCCTGAGTAGACATAAATGACCCAGCAGCCAGCTTTGGATATCCTTAATGTATTATCAGCATCGACATCTCCATCTTAAAAACATGCATGAGAAAGAACATATATTTAATGAACTGCTTCAGTGAAGATCCATTCCAGAATGCCTTTGCTGAACCCAAACATTTTGGTGTGTATCTCTACCACTGTAATAAGCAGGCAACATAGCTTAATATTAATTTTGTAATTCACTTGCTTGTTAAAAGGCCAAACAAACAGGAAAGCTTCATGGCAAACACAAATATATATTGGAGGGAATTTAATATAGACAGTTCATACCCTTGCGTTTATCAATGATGCCAAATTGAAACTGGTCTTACACACTCAATGCACAGATCTAGAGTATTTAAAAAAGCTCAATATGTTAAGCGCAGTATATCTCCAGAGAAATTAGATATTGACTGCATGCCTCAGTGAGTAGAAAATCTACAAAAATCCATACAACGCATTGATCCAAATATTACTTTTTAACACTACTAACTATGTAACAAATTTTTAAAATGTACATTTGATGCAGACATAATTCTCCTTAATTATCAAGCAACAAGCCAAAAATGGTATACTGTTTATACAGCCTGGCCTTTAAAAACATGAACATAAGAATATATTCAATAGGGTTTACTCAAACTCAATGCTAAAACAAACAAGGCAGCCATAGTGACTCTACCTTTGAAGCATAATAAGGAATTTAATTTAAAGTACAATCTCCAATTAAAAACACATCCCTATGTGATGGCATTTGCTGAGTGCTCCTTACTGATTGCATGCAGTGTTTTAGTCAGAAGATCCTGCAACCAAATCTCTGAATGATGTAGCCTTTCCACTCCTTCCCCACAAGAGCTGGAAGCCATAAATGAATCGCCTGTCCTCAGGTTCAAATCCTAAGCACTCAGATTCCAGCTGCAAGTTAAGCCTACCTTTTCCAAGTATTCTACTGGAGGCGTTTGCCTTCTGGCTTGCAGTTTAGTTTTCACAGAGGCTTAGGACAGATGCAAGTAAGCAAGCATTGCATGCAGTTCCCAAAACCCTCACTATTTTATGCAAAAGACAAAGCACAAGCCATTTCAGAACATCAGGAACCCCGGATATCTAAGCCTTCCCAGGAGAGTCCTGGGAGTTCATCTGTGAGAAGAAAGCTCAGATTTCCCTCTGCCTCATCAGGATTTTGGTCCAACCTGCTCCCCTATCAATTTGAGCTTCTGAAGACTAAGAATGTATCAGGTCCCACCCTTTTATAACCTTCCAGTCCTTCCATAAATTCATTCTCTGATCAGCCTCCCTTGGTGTTCAGAGATTTGTCAGGTGAGTTCATTACCAAGAACAGCTTCCCCATCAAACCAGTTCTTGAAGGGACTCTTCCAACGGAAGAGTTCTCAAGTCAACTGTCTTCTGTTGTTATCCCTATATCAGCACCCATTTTAGTCCAAGATGACAGGGAAACTGCAGCAGGAAGACAAAGACCACCTTTAGAAACAGGGTGGAAGGCAGGCACAGTATGAACACCATATTGCCACACTCCTATTGGAATAAACAGGGAGTCTCAACAACACAAGTATGTTTAAGTTCACTTATAGGATGAACCTGCATAGTTGTGAGAGAAAGCAGCAGGCTGAAGCCAAAAAGTCTGTTTCCTAACTATCTAAGTTGGTCCAATAAAGGATATTATCTCACTTAAAAAAAAATCTTACTTCTCTCATATCCCTGTCCCATCATGGCTACCTTTCCCCTCGTACCAGTTAGCTTATAACCTAACCCAGAAGCTCAAATGAAAAAGGACTTCAGTTTCCAAAATGATTTATACTTCTTGAGAGGAGTTTCCAGTCTTATAACTATCATAAAACTGCAAACCACGGGAGAATAATGTGTTGTCCAATCCCTAGAAACTTGGATCTCAGTGGACACTATCTCAACTGATTCGCTAAACCAATGGGGGTCAAACTTTTTGGCAGGCATGCCACAAACTAGCCCTGTACTCTCCCTCAATGCCATTCCAATCCCTTTCCCCTGCTCAATAGGGCTGTGCAAAGCTTTGACTGAATCGAATCAGGGACAGTAATCCAAATCAACAAATTGAATCACTGTCCCTGATTCGGGCTGAATCTGAATTGAATAGGGCCCATTTTGCACACACCTACTGCTCAGTCTGCTGCTTTGCTTTCTGCTCCCTGCCTGATCCAATGCTCTGCTTTCAGACAGGACACTATCTGCCACGGTGTTGCCTGTCCCCTCCTCAATTTGGCATGTGCCACACAAAGAGGCTACCCATACCACAGATTGGCCACCCCCATACTAGACAAGGGCTGAGAAAGGAATGGGCTAAATTAAAGTCCAAGAGCCACAAGGTGTGTTGATTTAAAATTACAGGGAAGCTTGAGAGGAAGCTAGCTGTATTGTACTTGCTTTATGAAGAGAGATTATATCAGTTTCCAGGCTAGTCAAGAGTTACTTTGAAAAGTAACCAGTTCACAGTTTTACATTCATTTTTAACACTGCAGATATATATTTGCTTTTGTGTAGCTAATTCATAAATAATAATCTGTGAAAGTTAGAAAGCTGTACTGAGCTAGACAAATGGAAACAAGTTCTACTACTTGCTTCTTTTGAGCCTTGAGAAATATTAAAGATGAAATACAGTAAGTAAAATAACTGAAAAAAGATCTCATGTCCAACAAATATTAAAAATAAATATTACATTCAAAGAGCATCAAGCCTAACACTCAAGTGTTAGGAAAAACCAAATTAAGACTGCCTGTACAACTTAAATTTGCTACCTTGTGTGTATGCTTTATGATACAGTCTAACTATTCATAGCATACTGATTTTCTTCAGGAGTTCCATCTCATTCAGTGCACATAAAAGATTGTGCTCAGGGAATGAACTGAGGTTGTGTAGCAAAGGAGGTTGTTTTGTGAAGGATCCCAAACTCATTTGTTGCAAATTAAAAAAAATCAGTAGTGAATAAATTAGAGGCCTGCAGAAAGATGACAAGTCATGGCTAGGTTCTTAAGCATGACCCATGAAGAATTAGTCTGTCCCTGCATTTGTCACCAAGTTCCTGTTATGATACAGAAGGAAGAAATTCTGATTTTTCACAAGTAGATACTATTTGTGTGTTCTTCATTTTCTGAGTGCTAAAATTCAGATACCAGGGATCAAATGATCTGCAGAAGTTTCAGGCACTCATAACTGTAGCTGAAGTAACAGGAAACTGTACAGAGAATATCTTATAAAATGTTTAGCTCTCTATAAATCCAGTCCTGGATGTCTCGAGTTTAGTGCACAAAATTAGTGGATAATTTTCAAAATCTTGATCTTAATTTCTCAGTCTTAAAGTAGGATAATTCTTCCCTCCCATACAGGTATGCTGTAAAGATATTAATTCTTTCATGGCTATGAAGCATTCAGATATTGTAGTGAAGAACACCACAGGAAAGTTAAAAGAAATTTAAAAGTTTGTATTCAGAGCAGGATTTGAAGAGTGGGTAGTAAAAATGGCATGGGACCATATATTGTATAATGAAAATAAAGAGAAATACTGAGCAGGTTATTCATTCAGTGAAGATCAACCATCTTGTGCACTGAATGAGGTATGCATCTTTCTGGGGAAAAAAAAGTGTGATCACATAAGTGAAGACTGAATGATGATGCATATGCATCAGGTTGCAAGGACAACTAGAAATCTGACATGTGGCAACTTGGGAGACTGACTCTGCAGCATTAATGCATGTATGTCTGTAGAGAGTTTCACTTATTATCAGCTGTACTTCCATGAGCCAAAACCTTAGCTCAACAAAGCTCCACTGATTTCACCAGCCATGGAGATAAATCACTGTTCTTATACTGTTTGTAACTACTCAAGCCTGAAAACGTAATATAAAACTTTCAGGGTAGGGACTGTTTGTACACTGAACTGTGCCCTCAAACCCCAACAATGGGGATTGTTTGTATACTGAACTGTCTCCCCAAATCCACATTTACAGTGCAAGTGTCAAAGATACAGCATGTAGCACACACTGTTCTGGTCCTACACACAGAATCCGGGATCTGTGCAACACAGGATCTGAGCTGCAAGCTGAGTCCACTCCAGCCAGTCCAGAACCCACACCGCACCCCACACCTGCCCTGGCCAGTCTGGGGCAGCATGGATCTCGGACTAGCTGGAATAGGCACCAAATGCACTGGATCCAGCATCCAGGATGCAGAAAAAGGGTAGGGGAAGGTCCTGTGGCCCTGGCCATGCACCATTCATCCATCCCTGTATTTTAAGTTGTCTCAAGCATAGAAAACATAGATAAAGGCCATTTTAACCCATATCAAATTACTGGTAAAATACAAACCAAACTATTATGTTCACCCCCCCCCCCCGCTTTGTTTTTAAACCAAAGACCTACCTGTGTTTTTTCAAGCCGTACCAAGTTTTTACAAATCATATAGCAACAAAACAGAACAAAGGAGATGTGAATAAGTAAACCTTTGCTCTAAATGGGCTTTACAGCTGACAATGTGGGAGGATAACAAAAACATCATCCCAGTGCTGCCCCACCAGCAGTTACCAACACTACATTGCCCAACCTTATACCATTGGCCTTACCATCCTGAAAGATGTTCTTTCCTCTCCTTCTGCAGGCAACACAGTCAAGGAGCAAACACTACATCCTAAGAATCATGGGAAAAGTTACATCCCTCATATGCATCAGCCTGCATCCTCATCTTATTCTTCCTGTGTCTCCCCTTTGTTCACCCTTTGGTGGACCAGCAGCCTACATTAGCCAGGTTAGCCCCGTAGTGCTTTACTATGACTAGATGTTTCAGTTAAAAGCAATTTCTAAGCAGCCTAAAATCTGCCTCCCACAGACTGGCCAAAGTGAACTACCACCTAGGCCAGGGGCGGGCAATTATTTTGGCTGGAGGGCCACTTAATGAATTCTGGTGAGCTGTTGAGGACTGCAAAGGTAGCCCCACCCCTTGACAGGTGCCATGCCCCCTAGTTGCCATTTTGGGACCGGAAGTCCCACCCCTAACCCCTGACATTTGCCACGGGAAGTCCCTCCCCTTGCCCCCAGAAGTAATCCTTTGGAGGGGGAGGGGAGGTTGCCATCTGAACCAGAAATAAACAAAACCATTTAGTAAAAGTCAAACATCTACTATAACATACTTTAATTTTATTCCAAAAAATATTTTTGTCATGATTTGTGTTTGTGTAGTGTAGATGAGGTGACTGCATAACAGGTTAAAAATAAAGTCTCTCTCTTGTATTTTGTGTGGTGGGGAGTGTGTGGGGTGTGGTTGGGGGTGTGTGCGTGTATGGTGGGGTCTGGGGGCAGGGTGTGGGTGTATGCGGTTTGTGGGATGTGAGGGAGGGAGGGGGGCTCTGGGGACCCCCCACACACTCCTCCCCTTGGCATGTAGTCTCTGCCACTGGTGGCAGCAGCAGTAGCAGCAGCAAGCGGTGGGTGCTCCGGGTACTTCCAGCCCACACAGACACTGCTGTCCAAAAGGTGTGTTGCTTCGCCAAGAGCTGCACATGGTGGCAAGGAGTGCATCCAGGCTGACCCACCTCTATCATGGGGCATATATGCAGCTCCAGGCACTTGCATGCCACCAAGGGGAAGCCCAGTGTGATGGAGCCAGCTGCTACCACAGAAGCAGGGGGCAGGGCTCCCGGCCACTTCCAGCAGAGTCCAGGTAGCTGCACGTGGCGGGGAAGGCAGCCAACTCCATCATGTGGAGTCCCCTGTGGTCTGCATTGCCAGAAGTGGCACATGTGCCACAGGGAGCCCTGCATGACAGAGGCAGGTCAGCCTGGCTGCGCGCCTTGTCACCATATACATCCCTGGCTAGAGCCGCAAGCTGCTGCAATACAAATGCCCTGAGAACCCCAGCCTGCTGCCTTCAGCAGTGGGGGCTGTGCGTTATGGGGGTGTATGTGTGGGGGGGCCTCTACACCCCCCACCCTCCATCTCACCCACACCCTGCCTACCCGAGCTCCGTGCTCCCTCTGCCTCCCTGGACATGGGCTCCACGCTCCCATGCCCCATGGCTGCAGCGCGCTAACCCCCCACCACAGGTCCCCCTGCTCCCACTGTTTTCCTACCTGCTGCCCAGAGCAAGCACTACAATAGGGAGACAAGGAGAAGCTGCTGAAGGCCAGGGAAGCTGAGCAGGTCCCCTGGCGACTGCAGCAGTGGCAGCAGCAGCCCCTCCTGGAAGCTGCATGCTGGCTGGGCCAGGCCTTTCCATGCACCAGGATGGGAGCAAGGCACATGGATTAGGTGGGGTACAATTAATTGGTGGGTACCCTCAGGCCGGATGAAACTGCTTTGTGGGCCAGATCTTGCCCATCCCTAGCCTAAGTAAATGCTCTCCAGAGTAAGGCAAATAAAGCTAGAGTCCAAGAGTGGCTGACTGGGTCATGCACCTTGCACAGAGCTTGTGTTTTCTAACAGTTAAACTACAAGGCTGCAACACAAAGGCTGCATTTTCCTACTCTTGCTATTATTCTTCCTTTCTCCGCTGTGATTTTAATAAGACAAAACACAGACAATCTAATGCCAAACTGCAAAGCTGAGATGTCCTCAACAAAGACATTTAATGGCATTTTGTAAGGAGGGAAACATTTGTTTATTTTTAGAAAGGAAATATTTGTTAAAATGTTTTGAACACTTCAGGTTGCAAGTGTTTTAAGTAGCTGGTTGTCCCCCTTTTCTAAACTGGATGCATATCCAGTGCTGTTTAACAATACTGTGGCAGCAGAAGCCCACATCCAAAATACTACGAATGTGGTAGCAAAACCAAAAAAACATGCAAAGTAAAGATATGGTGTCTTACAACTACCTATCTGGGCCTCACAGGAGTTGGATGAATCACCACATATTGCGACAGGCAGCAGCTACTTGCTGTGAAAGATTTGGATTGTTCCATGTTTTAGATGCATGTGGAACGAGGCCCTAACAACAATTTACTGCCCTGATGGAATTTACGTAGGGAACAATTTCTCCTTTTGTCCCTTGCAAGATATCCTGCAATGTTAGAAGTGAATTCAGACAGTATTATCTTTTTGCTAAGTGTCCCACAGGCTTCTGCTGCCATGAGGATTGTGTGGTAATATGACACCAATGGATCTGGGGTGGCATGGGGATGGAAAAAGGGGAGGGTGGCATAGTTGGTGCCCAGGTCACTCTGACCTCCCCTGGATTCCCTGAAATTTGCCAGAATTGTGGTCAGGATCTCCATATTTTTCCACTGGGAGCAAACCTTGTTTGACTAAGAAAAAACCCTATACAAATGCCTCATGGAAATTTTCTTTTCCAGAAAATCCACATACATCCACAAAACACACACACACTTTCTCATCTATTCATACTGCGGCTTTAGCAGGAGGGCATGATCTGACCCAGGATTCATAGGGATTGGAGATGCAGAATTCAATCACCCGCACAAAACTATCACCATCCAGATTTAAAATGACCCTTGCTCCATTTGAAAAGAGAAGGGAAATAAAAGATGCATGTCCTCTTGCATGTCAAGTTCCTGAGCTGCCTCCTTGCTCACCAGAAAATTAAAACAAGTACTACATCTACCCAGGTCCAAAGTCACAAACGTCCCAACCTCCAGCATCATTCTCAGTGACCAAGTAGACCAGTGGTTCTCAACACTGTTAGATTCAAGGCACCCCTCAGAAAATGTCAGCTTAGTTTTTACTTGTTTTTTGACTACAGAAAAATAATAGAGCATTTTTTCTGTTGCAAATTGCTCCAAGACCACAGCAGGTCTGAATGCTTCTGACACTCTGTATTCCTATCTGAAATCTCTGGGTGCATCCTCACAAGCATGCACATGTGGTCTGTGGTGCAACAAACCACATGTGGAACACATGCAGACATTCAATGTACTGCTAATTTGCAGCACAGCGGGGTTCTTTTGTTTTGTTTTGTTTTTTTTACACTCAAAGATCCCAGTGTCAAAAAAAATCCATGCCAGAGAAAACGAAGGTGGCACACTTTGCAGCAGCGAGTGCCACCCAAAACTGGAGCCCAGCTGGCCAGAGCCATGCTCTGGCTGCCAGCTAAACTGTGTGTGCCTGGATCACCACTGCTGGAGCCCCGAGAGGCCTCCAGGTAAGGCTGCTGGAGCCAGCCAGTTGCCAGACCCAGCCTCCCCTAACCCCACCCGGGACAACTTGCCACGCACGATAGCTCTTGGGGACGTGCCCTCTGAGTTTATATTGTAAATTATGTTTGCGCACATAATAGCGCTAACACTGCATGACACCCCCTGGCACCCCTGAAAAGATCTCAAGGTACTCCACTGTCACACACTCTGGTTGAAAATCACTGATACTGACAAACAAGGGCTAGTATTCCAGACAAAGCTTGTTGTCAGAAGAAGTCACAGATTCACAGAAACCACCCTAAGCACTGGGTGGATCTGGAAGGGGCTGAATCAGAGGGCCTCCTCACCACAAACCATTTTTAGTAGGTCAACCTGTGCAATTGTTTTAGTAGCATATACTTGACAGTCCTATTTCATTTTTCCTAATGACCAGAGTTAAACGACTGCAGGTTTTAACAGCACTGGCAAATTATCAAGACCCTCTACATTACATGGTCAATGGTCCTTTTAATAGAAAAAGCAATAATATACAGTTGTTTGTGCCAACTAAAACTCGTTAGAAAGTATTAGTTTAAGGTAACAGTTCAGCAGCTATTAACAAGCACAAATTTCTACAGTTATCGTTTGTGACACTGTGGTCTTAGCAGAGCTGGCAACTAAAAACCATTACTTTAGATTCAACATGGGGGGATGGGAGCAGGAAGGGGAGACTTAAGTTAACAAAAATATTGTTTTGCAGCAGGAGTCAAAGTTTTTTCAATAATTGCCATTTTCTCACTGGCATAACATTAGAATTGACTTTTTGTCTTGCTGACATAGCAACTAAGAAAGTTGTGTTGCATTGACCATATTGATTGTGAACAATGCAGCCATCAGTGGGACTCTGCACCATATATTTTCAATATTGACCTCCCACTCCCTTTTTTCCATGGCTCTATGGGTCTGCTATTGGATTTGGACTGCAGTGTAATAAACAGCTAAGGTTTAATTAATGGTAAATGAATACAAGACATAGGTTATGACTTTAACTAATTAGGGAATTGTTGAATTAAGTCTGCCTTGGAATGCAAGGCAGTACAATCAATATCCAATAAAAGGACTATGTATGTAATTTACCTGCAAATGTGTTTCCAATACCATCAAAGTGAGTTTAAATAAGTAAGATATATGAAAGGCTACTGGAAAAGATTTCAAAAAGTTAACACTTTACAGTTTTAAAAAAGAATTTTCTTCTTGTAGGAGGATGTCATCTTGAAATACTGAGACAGAGAGACTATGACAAACAGGCACAGTTCTGCATGAAGGCATCTTTGGCTGGCCAGAAAAATAGAAAAGTGCCCATTAACCCCTCCACTGCTACACTCTTTATTACCAATACCAACTCTGTTTTTAAATGTAAAACTTCTCTTGTACCTTCCTGGTCCATTTCCACCTTCCAGTATCATCCACCCAGAGCCCTCTCACTTTTAATAATATTCCCCTCCCATCAGCACTTGAAGCAACATTATTTATATGGTCACCTCTTTTCACATAAGGATTTGATCAGTTCTCAACAATACCTGCCATTGCTCCAGTACATGTGCCAGTTTATGCATCCTGATTACTCATTCTGTAATCACTCCTCTGAAATATATATGGAAGAAAGAGACCTACCTACTCCCTTGTGGGCATCTAAGCTGGTAAACTCCACTGTCCCATTATGGCCCTTTCTAGGATTTTCCTTATACTGTTTGTGGTTCCCATTGGGACAATATCTGTAGGAAAGTCCATAATCTGCAAGATAAACCTGGAAGACATGAACAGACAAATGAATAATGCTTTTGTCCTTTGAAAGTATAACCTTTATAATTAAGTCTTAAGAAACTGGTAGGTTAAGGACAGCCTTAGATCCACATTTTATTAAACCAAATGGTGCCTCAGGATAAAATATGTACAACTGGGGGCTGTAACAGCTGCCCTCCCCATTTAAATCCATCCTCTACCACACACTCATCTTATTTCAGAGTCAAATAGGATTTCAGTCTTTTTATTTTGTTCCTAAGCTCTCTTCTCTCCAGGTGGGCATCCAGACATCATAAACTGCAATATGTCTTTTATCTATTCTCATACTGCTTATGGGACCCCTTCCACGCTTTGCTAAACACACACACACACACACACACACACACACACACACACACACAGGCATGCAACCAAATCTTTCACCAACTAAGATTTATTAGACAAGTTTACAATAGCAAGGCCTATAAAAACATAAAAAGTGAAAAGTACCTCAATTCCCCTAAAATGCAAAATCCCAGTTAGAATACAGAACTTGACAATGGCACTGCTAGTCACTAGACTGATCATAGCTGCATCTTTACTATTATTACTGCCGGTAACCTAGTACAGGACACATTTGGTTAAATAAAACAAAACAAAAAACCCCATAAACAATCAAAACTAAATGTTTGTCAGTTATGCTGAAAACAAAATGAAAGCATACAGAATCAAATTCTGCTTTGAATTACTCAGAGAGTTTAATGGATTTGTACTGGTATAACAGAGAACAGGTTTTGGCTCCTACTATGAACTGCAGAGCAAATTTGCTTCTTATGACACACACCTTTATCTACACATACTGCGCTAGCACACTTTTCAAGATGCCTGCCTATATGTACCAAAGTACCTAGAGAGAGAGAGAAAATAAAGCCCCAAGGTTTTGACTATTATTCCTGGTAGGTAAGTACATAAAGAAAACAACAATACGTAGCTACACAAGTGAATATTAATACTTCAGACTGGACAGTACTACTGCAGGGAAAACCACTTTTTTTTTTTCCTTCAAGAAATCTTTATTAAAAAGACAGCCATGGGTTAGATCAGCAGACACAGGGTCAGAAGAGGTTTTACACACAACACTACTACTGACTTTCTGTGATCCTGAGAAATTCATTCGACTCACTCTACCTCAGTTTCCTCATCCTCAGAATCTGAATAATAGGGTAGATATGTTTATTTTACCACTTGCATATTTTAGACTAAATGAGGTGGTTTTCTTGGTAGCAGATTTTCAAACTCCTACCTGATCTTTGCTTTTCTACATTACCCATTGCAAGAACAGTCAATTACTTTTTGTAAATATTTATAGCACCTATTACCCTATCATGTAGGGTGCTATTGAGATCACATATGAAATGCACCATTATCCAGCTCCTAAGCCCACTGAAGTCAATGGAAAGAATTTCTAAATAAACATCTTTCAAATACATTATAATGAAAGGTAACATTTTTTTCTAAGTCAATTCTAAAGTAGCTTTCGTTTTCCCCTTTTAGCTTTAATAAGAAATCGTTTATCCAGGCATATGCAAACAGCAGAAGCGTTTACATTTAATTTAATTATATCACTGTGGGTGGGTTTCTGTTTCTTTTCCTCTGAAAAAAAGAAAAACCTTGAAAACCTGTTCTGTAACACATTCTGCTGAAATCACTGCTTCCTGTTTGTGCTCCAGGCAGCTTCAGATCTTGGGATGTCTGCTCTCTTGGTTTTACTGTTTCTGCTGCAGGTTCTGTGCTTATTTGGAGCGTGTAAGCTGGGATGCAGCACTCTCCTCCTGCAGGGTGATAGCTTTTAAGATTACCGATTATGTTTTTCACCTGATGGACTGAACTGTGATACAAAATTAAAGACTATAGGCATCATTTGGAAATCTGGGACAAGAAATAAGCTTTGTTGGGCTGATTGACTTGATTTTCTCCTGAATTCTCCAGCGTATTTCCTGATGCTCCAGTATCCACCTTAATTGAGCCTAACGTCAATAATGCACCAAGTGAGAATGGTAAAAGAACTAATTCAAGCTACTATATCATCAAGCTTAGTGGGTGGACAGGAGTCCAGTGAATACTCTATGGGTTAGCATGGAGAGAAGAGGCTGCAAAGGATGTTCTTAGTTCAGATTTTTTGCTTAACTATAGATTTTTGACAGGTAGATCTGAGCAAGTACAAATAAAAGTGAGATCAAAGTGAACACAAGCCATTAATAACTCTGGCTAACTTTTAATATAAAGTTTGATTTTGACATTTAAGAAAAAACAATAGTGTGAAAAAGGGCATCTCCACGCTTCCAGCCCAGATGGAAGCAGGGAGAGATGGCAAATTTAAGAAAGCTTGTACTCAGCACTGTTGTCTTTTGAAATGTAACAGCTTAACTCTAAGACACTCAGGTTTGCCTAACACTCTGAAGTTTCATTCATCAGTGTAATTGCCTGGTGTAGTTCAAACTAACCCGATGATGAGGTTTCCACATCTTTCACAGGCAACAGATTTTTCACAACTGTGAGTGCATCTGCATGTTCAATTAATGTGAGGCAATAAACTCCAGAGATCTTTGAGCCAGAGGCAACTGCTCCCAGATGCAGTCTGTACACTTTCCCAGGACATCAGCACTTTGAGCCAGGGTGGAGAAGCACCAGGCTGGCAGCAGACTCGGGGGTCAGCCCTGGGCTCCAGATGGTAGCCCTGGGCGGCAGAGGAGCTGGCTAGGGCACAAGGATGCTGAAAGTACAGCTAGGTGGCAGGCAGGAGTCTACCCCTCACCCCCACACCCAGTCACTGTCTACATGTGCATTTATTCCAGTGCAGTAAATGACTCCATTGTAAAACAGTACTATCCTCAACAGCACTATTTTATAGCGGAGTTAATTATTTTACTGCACCTAATATCAGCACATATGTAGACCGTGACATTTTATCGAGGAGATAATTAGTCAACTCCTCAGTAAAGCACATGTGTAGATGCACCTAGTGGGGCTGAACTTCTACCTGTGGAGTTACTAGGACTGAAATCTTGGCCCAGTTGAAGTCAACAACAGAATTCCCTTTGACTCTCTTGCAGCCAAATTTTCACCATCAGCAATTCTGCTACCAAGTTCAATGGGAGCAGAAGCAGGCCCATTTAGTGTAAATGATCCTTTTCTTAATTTCATCTCATTAGTCCTAATTATACCCCTTTTACCATGCTAAATAATTCTTCTTCCTAGTTGCCTGTCAGCTTTTGGTAATGCAAATCAGGGTGCCCTTTTAACTCACTCTGCACATTGCGGGGATTTTTAATTAAATGTTATTATTGTAGGAAGGGGAGAAAAAAAGCACTAACTACAATGAAGAAAGAAAAATAAATACAAATAGGTGGGAAAATTGATCCTGACATCAACATTTCTGATGGAACAGAAGATTGGTCACCATAGAGGAAATGTGCAGTGGTTTTCAACCTTTTTCACTTGTGGACCCCTAAACAATATCAAATGGAGGTGCAGACCCCTTTGGACATTTTGAATGGAGGTATAGACTCCTTTGAATTTAAGTATGGGTATTCACATATATTTGATTGATCACAGTCATTTTTCTACAGATCTGCAGACCACAGGTTGACAACCAGCATTGTAGTCTATACAATCAATTGGGCCAAGGGAGGAAGACATACGTTTTAAATACTTTGCTAAATTTGCACAAACCTGGCTGAACTGTAGTAGGAAAAAAGGGAAAAAAAGTTGTCTTAAATTGTACACATACTATATATAAAATTAGAAACACAGAAACATGGAAAATTAGGGTTGGAAGGGACCTCTGGAGGTCATCTAGTCCAACCCCTGCTCAAAGCAGAACCAGTGCTAATTAGATCATCCCAGTCAAGGCTTTGTTTATCCGGGTCTTAAAAACCTCCAAGGATGGAGAGTCTACAACCTCTCTGGGTAACCTGTTCCAGTGCTTTACTACCCTCCTTGTGAGAAAGTTTTTTTCTACTATCTAACCTAAACTTCCCTTTGTGTAACTTGGACTCAAAAGGATTGAGTTTGTTTTGAGTAAAGCAGGGCTTAACAGTGAGGTAGGAAATCCTAGAAGCAGAAAGAAATTATTATGTTCAGGGCCATCAAAACATCTTCAGGATGTTGGGGACTGACTATCCCTCTTCTGAGTACTGAGAGGGGAACAGGAAGCCCATTACCTTGTTCCTAATCTTAGATATCTTGGTCATCCTTATAGTAAGGAAACAGATACCTTTCTCTATAAACTCTGGAGAAATTCTATGATAGAAGCAGGCAACAGCTAGACCAGTGAGGATGTGAAGCTATCCCTAACAGAGCCTCTGAATCCAAAACTAAGGGTGCATGCTATTCAGACGGTTTGTCCTCCCTTCCTCATGTCACTGTATTCTCATTCTATTTCCTGTCTCTTCTCCATTTTCTCTTGAATTCTATCCACACAACACCACACTTTTCCCACTTGGAAATGAACTCCATAATTCCAGAGTCACATCAGCAATATAAACCAAGCCCAGCCTCACCATACAAAGAAAATTTGTAGGAGGAGCTCAGACTATGCCAACTGGATGTTACTCCAGAGCAGGAAAGTGAGCCAAAATACAAAGGTTATAAATCTTGCTGCCTGTTTGTGACCGATTTGTCCGGGCACTGTATCTTGCCTACAACACATAAAAGCAGGAGGCTACTCAGCGAGTGTAGTTTTACTTTCTGTTCTATTTTGTTCTTTTGTATCAGACTATCATGTTTGCCTTCACAGCAAGAATAATCTTATAAATGCCATGTCAAATGCCAGTAGATCAACCTTTCTCTCCTACAGAAGACCTTTCTCTCCTACAAAAGTATGTTCCTTGCCAATACCAAAAATTGACATTCTTGCCTGGGATGGTAATGAAGGCTGGTTACCTAATGAAAGTGAAAGAACTTTTTCCATGATGAACAGCCACTCAAATTTAAACTGAAAATGGTTGAGGTTCCATAGGTTTGTTTTTCCTATTGAATTCTTAATCAGTGTTTGAGATGAGTTCTATTTGTTATATGTTAAAGGGAAAGGCCATAATGCTGTCAACACTTAACTATTTAATACTGTACCTGAAAATGTACATTCTATCAACTTTTATATGCAACAAACAACATCACAACAAAAAGGATGCATCATGTAAAGATAGTTTATTAGAAAGGGCTCAGATGAATACTGACAATGTCAAACATTAAGAATCCTAAGTCTGACCCCAAGACATGGCATGGACTTAAAAAAGGAGATTTTAAAACTGTGTTTCTCTTCTATTTGCCTTTTCATGTTAAAAATATTTACAGTTTTTGTTTTTAAGGTTTCCCTTTTAGCTTGTTTTTCATTTTACATCTCTACCTGAGAATCCCAGCCATAAGGTTATCTATAATCTAATTCCAGCAGCTGCATCTTTAAGAAAAAACCCATCAAGTATTAAGATAGTTGTATTAAAAATTGGTAACAGTGCAGATGTGAGGGTACAGATGCCTGCCACAATATTCCGTAAGTATAATGCTACAACAGTTTAATAGGCACACTCTCAAAGCTTGTTCCATTTACAAAGATCTCTCTGATTTTAAGCCTCTATTTGATGGTAGTCAACTGGGTTTTCCCTTGCAATAGTACCAGGATTTAAGGAGGTTAATTGATTCAGCTTTGTCATTTGGGGGTTTATATTAATAATGCTCATTCTGTTCTGCCATATAAAAAGCTATTGCTGTGTAGTGAATTGTGTTTAGGCCCAGCACAATACTGAAATAGTGCTTTACTACTCCTAATTTATAGGGGTACTCACTGCAAGACTGCTTGCAAGAGTCTCTTGATTTCATCCGTTCTTCCCTCATAAGTCACTTCCATTGTCAGTCATTCTTTTGGCTCCATGTTAAGAAACATATTGACTGCAGAATTGCTCTTTTGACCTGTAACTCACTGAATGGCCTTGCTCCCACCTATTGAATGGATCTGCAGCAAGTTGCTCACTGAGGTCAGTTGATTCTGATCTTCTAAACATTTCTAAACATCATTTGAAAGTCACAGAATGACAAGACCTTTGCTTTGTTTGTTTCTCTGTCTTGCTAGAGGATTTAGACATGACTATAAATTTAAGATGTTATTTGTTATATTTGTTGTTCTAAAAAAAATCATGAAATGTGATCGTTGTGGTCCAAACTTCCAAGATGCTTTATTAAAAAAAGGTATTAAAAATGACTTATTTTAAAGGGTAAAATAAAAAGTATTAAAATACAGAACAGCAGAACTTCTCAAAATGCAGTTTAGGAAATGAGAAAGAATGCATTAAAAAGAATATATTTTTCTTAGTACCAACTAACAGAGTAATAGGCTCTCACAGCCCTGTAGTAAGTCAGAAGACAATTTTTTGGAACTCTGTACACAGATCTGTTTGTCTAACTTTCATGCACTATAGTGGTATGTGGAAATAGCCAGTTAAGAACCAATTCAAAATATGATTGCAAATGCACATGTCCAGTTCTGGAAGCCTAAATCTTGAAATTTAAAAGCAGAATCAGGAAATAAATACCAAAAGTGTTGTTTTTTAAATATTTAAAAGTATATTGTAAAGCTACTATAATTACTGACAGGTCATCAGTTTAAGAATAAAATTTTAAGAGTAGCAGTCATGTTCTGTAACAACCACTCCCTCACCCAAATCCCAACACAGACACCACACAGCAATGCCTGCATGTGCTTTAGCGATATATCTCCAGTCATCCTGTACTCTACTTTGACCCTGCCAATGGCTCACTCTGCCAACTCCTGACTTAATAGCTTAGTCACATTATGGGCTGCACTGAATGCCATCCACCTATTTCAAACAATAGGATCAAAAATGCTTTACAGGTATAAAAAAGGTAATAGAAAAATACCCATCCTCCAAGTAATATCTAAAGGTTCAAACCTCAGGTGAAGTGTGTAGGGACATTAGAGCAGCATTACCGCATTAAAAGTAAAACTGGTCATATAAAAGTATTATAAAATATATGACATAATGATAGTTCAGTCTCCCCATTCAGTTAATGGAGTTGCCCTATGAAACCTTATGATATACTAACAAATTGTCCATCAAGAATTCGCGGAGATGGATGGTGGGGGGGAAACTTGCTAACCCTAACCCTGCTTCGTCCCCCTGACTCCGTCCCCACTTGAATGGCAGCGCTCTGCTGCACTACCTCCTGTCCATAATGCTTGTGGAGAACTCTGATTGGTTGTTTCAGAAACCAATCATCAGAGTGCTCCAAGAGCGTTACAGACGGACGGACAGACAGACAGACAGACAGACTAAGCCATTTATTGTATTAGAATTATTTTGTTAGTTTGATGATAAATTTGGATAAGCAGCATATTAGAAAGTCAATTTAAATCAGGATACAGAACTCAAGGAGGGTAGTATACACTGTGAGTGGCAGTATACACAGTGAACCATATGGGAGCTGATCCTGCCAGGACCCCAGGCTCAGAACTCTTACTAACTTCAGCAGCATTTATGCGAGCATGCAGCTCCTGGGTTTGGACCTATAATGAAGATTCCAGGAGGAGGATTATTACAGTGCTCAGTCTGCTTTAATCCTGCCAATTTGAACATTGTAGTAATACTGTTGGTAAAGTGTTAGTCTCAGTTTTGCATGCATAACAAACTATTGGGATAAAATATATTGAAAAACAGAGAAAACTACCCACAGAAGATTCCTTTACATTTGAATGAACAAAAGTCCTGTGGTTATTGCAGGCCTGGGGCCATCTCCCTTGCTGTACATGCTAAGTATAGTAAACGTTATCCTGAAACGTTTGTAACAACAAACCGTCACACAGCTTTTCCAACCATGGTAGGCTGGATCCCAGGCTTGTGTAATATTATCTTAGCTCCTCTGAAGTCAGAGCTATGATAATATGAACGTAATTGAGTGACTCAGCTTGTGGTTGGTAAATTTTATACTTTTTGAACTCATCTTGTGATTGTAAGCACTTAACGCCTTCTCTTTGTTTGCCTGGGGATTTACAAATAATGTTTAATCCTCAGCCTACTCCAGCCCAACAGCCAGGTATTACATTTCCTCCATTCCTAATCTTTTTCTATTGGAACTTACACTTAGAACTTATCTATAGACAAATATCTGACTGTGTCCTACAGTGGTGGATAAAGATCTAAGCAAAAAGACTATTTGGCAATAAACACATATGCCATACTTCCCAAGTTATATGGCTAAAAAGTTTTGGCAGTTATTAAAAACTAAGCTCCCATCAACAAGGACTCAGTGAACAGATGCTGGATGCATCTACACATGTGATTAATGCATAAGAATAAACTCTAGAGCTCATTGCTCCAGAGTCTTTTGCTCCCAGGTGCACTGTTTGAATGTGCCCTTTGTCCATGTACCTCTGTCCACACCCAAACTTTATAGTTGCTAAATCTTCACTGTACAACACAAAATAATTTCAGTGGGAAAAACTGTAGTTGCTTAATAGCTAAGGTGGTTGATGATTTGTTTCCCAAATATCTCCGAGACGAGTTTACTAATCTAAATGCTACCATAATTGGATATGATGGACTGATTATCACAAAAGCACATATGCAGCTATTTTAAATAGCCCGTATAACATTTTAAACCATTTGTTTAAGGAGGTTTAAAAGTTGATGTGGAATGATCATATGAGCTGCAAAACTTAAAAGTTCTAGAATAAAGAAAGATAACTCAGAAACACCAAGAGGTCCTTGGTAGTTCCATGGTTCAATTTCTGAATGTATCAAAATAATCAGGCAACCTCTATTTGTGAATCACTGGGGGCAGTATCAAAAAGGGTGGGAGAAATCAAAGCGTTCATAAGAGCTGGTGAAAATTTGAGTAGAAACTTTTAAAAAGAAAAAGCAGTAAACTGTAAAAATGTAATGTTTTGAACAATTTTCCCTAGGACTCCCTATGGTTATTAGAATATATGACAAGAGCTGAAAAAAAAAAGCAAAAATTCTGAATTGGTGCATTTTAGAAAAAAAGATTTTCATTTTATAGTTAGCTCTAACATCTTAAAGTACTGCACTCTACACCCAGTGCTGCTAAGAACATACAAATATCTTCATAATATTTATCTGCTAGACCGGTCTAGACTGAAAATGATAAAATAAAAGTCATGTAACAACAGTATTTATACAATATCATGAAAACAGAAACATCTTCAGAAAGCTATGAATACAATAGGCTAGATCCCTGAAGAAATGTCTTTACACAGCTCTATAAGGCACAATTTAGAACAAGCCTGAGATTGCTCCAAGTTATATTCTGGCAGCCTAAGAATCAGAGGAGCCAACAGGTAGTTAGAATATCACCTTTCCTCACATCACTCCTCTGTTGCACCGGGCAAAAGCACTGTGGGCCTGAGGATCTGACCCAACAATTCACACTTGAATAGGCAGCGTTTATACAATAAGATCCTGTAACGTTTAATACATGGACTCATAATGCAAAAACAATGTATGGCTTATTGTTGATGAATAAACATTCTAAGTGTTACACTAACTGCACATGTAAGTGACATTGTACTTACCTCATGTGGGTTTGTGTAACCCAAAAGCAGATTTGCAGCTTTAATGTCACCATGGACATACTCATTTTCATGTATATATGCCAAGGCATCCAACTAAAAAGAAGAAAGGAAGCATTATCATCATTACCACCATACCTCCTTGCCCCCAAAATTCAATGAGCCTCAGTTGCTTACATCCCATGCTAGATAGTGAGGCAATTAACTGCTCTAAGTTAGAAAAAGTCCTGGAGAGAGACTGTGAATTAATGAGTCACAGTCCCCTGCCAGGCTCCTCTACTTACACCCATCACAAAAGAACTTGCCAGGTGTATGTCAAGAAGTAAAGACAAGATTCAGCTCATTCCCCCTTCACTCCGTTCACCTGCCTCTGCTTCCATAGTGCTAGAAGCGGACACAGAGATGCAAGGGACTGCTAACTGGGCCACAATTTACCCTGTGTAAGTACCCAGAGGATTTAAGAAGTCTTTAAAATCTCTTTACTCGCAATAATGTTGTCATCGCAAGGCCTTTTATCTCACGATTCACTGAAACAAATATCTTATAACAATGGAAGGGCTGTGGGAATTTCAAGCTCTCCAAAGGGATCAAACTCATTTTTCATTCTGATGGCTCACAAGGTACTGGACCTTAAGCCTGCTCATTATTTCCCACCCAGTACTTCATAAGTAATTTTTTTTCTTGAAGAGGGTGTGGTAATTTCTTACTTTGCAAAAAAAGAAGTGGCATGTCTGCAGCAGGTCATTTTATACAAGAGGAAAAGAATCATGGCTGTTAGAGAGATGTTATAATGTTTAAACGGTTCGGCAGTGACTAGAATTCAGTGGCAGAATACAGAGAGAGTAATCAAGGGGCAGTATAAAGGCCCTTTATTAGATCATTAAAAAGCCCATTTTTAATTCAATACCAGTCTCTCTCAAAAAAAATGCCATTGCCCTCAAAGGAAACATCATATAATCTCCTAATAATCTAGGCAAGCTGAGAGAGACCAGAAAAATCAAGGTGATGATGTATCTATAACCCAAAAGGCTAATCTCAGTCAGCCTGTGTTAAACAAAACGGCACTGCTGATAGCACAATGGCTAAAACTGTCAAATGCAGATGCCTAAAATAAGGTGTTTCTAAAATCTCAGAAAAATCAGGTCACTTTACTAAGGCATTTAAATATGGATTTTGGCACCTATATTTCAACATCTGGTTGCTATTCCAAGCTAAAGGCTGATTCAAACCCCACTGAGTCAAAAGGACTCTCTTCATGGACTTCAGTGAACTTTGGCTTAGGGACATAGAGCTTTAATGTCAAGTAGATTCAGCTTCTGTTAACAATGTTGTTCCACGAAAGCGTGATTCATTTTAAGAGAACACTGTAAAGCTCCAAATTCAGCATACTTTTTATGTAAGCCTGTAACTTGAGCCCTAATTGGGGTCCAGACAGATATCATTACAGGAAAAAACAGGTTTCATTAGAAAAAAACAAAGTATGTCAAAACAGAAACATTTCATTTCTCCTATACTTACTATTCGGATCCCAAGCTGCAGAACAAGTTCTTTTTCAAATCTGCGTTCAGCATCAAATATTCTTTGCAGGTCTATACCTAATCTTTCCATGACCATGAATCTATAACTATTAAAAACATACAATGAGAAAAACCTTCATATGAAGAGAGTGCAGCCAGCTTTACTCAACAAGGTTAAAACAAAACTTCCTGCTTTTCACTGAAAATAGATACTCAGGCCACTTTATGCCCAAGAGCATTGAATTCAATTCACTTTCTTATTACCTTTTTCCATTGTACTCAGCCAATCCTGATCCCCAGAATACCGGAATTCCTAAACATTGTATTTGTTTGAGCTTCATCCACTTTTGTACTGTCACCATGGTAAAACAAAGACAAAACAGGATTAAAGCTAGATATTGAGAATCCTCAGTGTAACTTGTAATTTAACTTCTCTCAAAATCTTTATTAAAAAGGAAAAAAAAATAATTTTTACAGAAGGGTTCAATTTAAAAAACTCAGAATGGAATTTTAATTTTGTCTAGCCTTCTGCAAAACATTAATAAAGCTCTATGTTTCTTTAACATATAATTTTCTGTCCCATAAAAATGCAATAGGAATTCAGCGATGAGAACATGAAGAAAGAATGAAGTATTTCTAAAGCTTTATGTATTCAGAAAGCAAAACGAAAACAACAGGCCAATATAGAATGCTTTCAGGTGTCCTTATGGTTTAACTTGATGGTCAGCCACCTATGGCTGACTGGCTGGAGCCAGTCCAGGGAGCTAGAGCCTTGGCCGCATCCGGTAGCAGGGGGGGGGCTTTACCAGGTGGGCAGCCAGGGGCAGGGGACTTTCCTGAGCTACACTGCAGCCTGGTGACACAGACAAGTGGTGGCAGGGAGAAGCAGCAGTAGAGGTGGCCAGGTCCTAGCAGCAGTCAGGTCCTAGTGCTGGCCCACCTGAGAACTAAGATGGGCCATTTCCTGCCACCAGGAAACATTGCTGACCACTGGTTTCACTCAACATCTCATGTCTTTGGGACTGTTCCCATCAAAAAAGAGTTACCCACAAGCCCATGTGCTTGTAGGGTTGTTATTTAATGTATTAGTTACTTTTTGTAAGATTCTAGAACAGGCACAACTTTTCTCCTGGAAATGGTGACTAGCAGAATCAGCCTTAGAGGCAACACCTGTGGTAGGACTTTGGACAGAAGCAGGCACTCATTTCTAGCAGTAGAATTTCTGAAAAGTTTCCACTACTAGAAATGTTTCCAGGAGACGGAGCAGTACAGGGGTTCAGCCTGTAACCACCTCTTCTCCGCTATTTCTTGCACCTTCCCGAGACCGGGGCGATTCAGGCCTGGGGAAGGCATGAGGAGCACTGCTGCTCCGCTCTTCCTCTTGGAGGTTGGTAGGGGAGGGCAGAGAAGGGAGTTGAATGGCAGAGAAAGACACCCCAGACTTGACCAATGGGGAAAAAACCTTAGCCTGTTCCCCAGGCCAGGCAGTCCCTGGGATAACCAGGAAGCGTAGGGATAACCAGGTCTAGGGAACAAGAAGAGAGTCTTTCCCCACCACCCCATTCCCTTGTCATACACCAGTCCAAAAGGTGACTGGAGAAGTGGGGAAAAACTCAGCCTGTTACCCAAACCAGAGACTTGCTCTGGGGAAGTCCAGAGAGTACTGCTTCATTGTCCTGAGGATTGCTTTCCCAGCTGGGGAGCGCACACAGCCTTCACAGCCCTGGGGGCCAGGAACTGGAACAGGAAAAGCCTTCCCCAAGCCCACTTCCCATCCCTGCCGGCTTCTAAATCATTGATCTGCATCCCAGTTGGGCAGTGGGAACAGCAAAATGAAGGTGGCAAGCACTGACATTGAACATGCCACATGGGGGACAGCCTTCCCTGTACAGAATTAAGAGCCACACAGCTGCTTCCCCTGGGAGAAGAGTTGTGGAAACAGCAGGCTAAAGCCCCCTAACTCTTCCCCAAACTAGGGACTATCCACTTTGGGGAAGAGGCAGGAGCTACTGCTTGCCTCTCCTCCCAAACTGGTCTGCCTACCCTGCTTGCCTCCCCTTCCCAGACCAGTTTGAAAGGGGAGGCAAGCAGCAGCTCGTGCTCCCTGCCTCTTTCCCAAACTGAGCAATCCCCAGTTTTGGGAGAAATGGAATGCACGCTTGTAGGCTTGTGATTTCTGATAGGAGAATGGCAATTCTCCCAGTAGAAATGTAAGGCTTGTACAAGGCCATAATCCTAGCTTTGCTCGGTTTTGCCCTCTGATGTTTGTGTGAATGGCTTTGTACAATCTGGCAACCAACTGGGCCAGATTCTGTTCCCATTTAACCTGCAGGGAATCACAAACTTCAAATCACATTAAATGCAAGTAAATATCGCTTAGACCAGAATCAGTTCTTCCATCTGAAGTCTGACACACAAAAAGCATGAAGGGGTTATAACTGTAAAAAAAGATATGCGTTTTAAAATATGCTTAATTAGAATGATTTGTTTTGCTAATATAAACTTACTATACTCCTGTTTTGCAGCTCTCTGGTAAAATTTCAGTTCAGAAAACAACGGCCCATTTTCAAGATATTCCTACAGAGAAACAAGTGCATTTAGAATAAAAAAAAGAACTAGAAAGGTTACCTACATAATGGAATGTAAATTCTACATGACTTATTATTTCTTTCTTCTTAATGATAGATTATAACATTTGACAGAGGCAATTTTTCATATAATACAGCCAAAATGCCCGTTTTAAAACCAGTAACTTCCATTTGCAAAAAATAAATAAAAACCATTACACATGCCGAAAAGAAAGCACATAATAGAAATAAATATAAGAACTGCTTAGAAAACTGTATTTTAAAAAAAATATTGTAACTTTGAATTTATAAGACTCATAGAATCATAGAAAATTAGGTTTTGAAGGGATCTCAGGAGGTCATTTAGTCCAACCCCCTGCTCAGAGCAGGATCACCCCCAACAAGATCATTTCAGCGAGAGCTTTGTCAAACCAGGACTTAAAAACCTCCAAGGAAGGAGATTCCTGCACCTCTCTAGGTAACCCATTCCAGTGCTTCACCACCCTCCTAGTGAAAAATATTTTCCTAATATCCAACCTAAACTTCCCTTGCTGCAACTTGAGACTATTGCTCCTTGGGCTGTCATCTGCCACCACTGAGAACAGTCTAGCTCCATCCTCTTTGGAACCCCTGTTCAGATAGTTAAAGGCTGCTATTAAATCTCCTCTCAGTCTTCTCTTCTGCAGAATAAATAATCCCAGTTCCCTCAGCCTCTCCTCAGAAGTCATGTGCCCCCACCCCCAAACAATTTTGGCTGCCCTCCCCTGGACTATCTCCAACTTGACCAAATCCTTTCCATAGTGGGAAGCTCAAAACTGGACACAGTACTCCAGATGAGGGACCTGGATCTCTTCAGTCTCCACAAGAGAAGCCTGAGAGGTGATCTTGTGGCTGCCTACAAATTCACCCGGGGGGGAGGGAGGGGGCAAGGAATAGGAGATGCTCTGTTTATCAGGTCACCTCTTGGAGGTAACTAGGAACAATGTCCACAAACTGACAGAGAGTAGATTTAGGTTGGACATCAAGAAGACGTTCTTCATGGTAAGGGTTGCCAGAATCTGGAATGGGCTTCCAAGGGAGGTGGTGCTCTCCCCTACCTCAAGAGGAGGCTAGACATGCACCTAGCTGGGGTCATCTGACCCCAGTGCTCTTTCCTGCCCAGGACAGGGGGTCCGACTCGATTATCTACTGAGATCCCTTCCAACCCAAACATCTATGAATCTATGTGGCCTCACCAATTCAGAAGAGGGGAATTATTACTGTTCTCAATCTGCTGGAAACACTCCTAGTACTGCAGCCCAGTATGCTGTTACCCTTCTTGGCAACAAGGGCACATTGTTGACTCATATCCAGCTTACTGTCCACTGTAACCCTCAGGTCCTTTTCTGCTTAGCCAGTTGATCCCAAACCTGTACTGGTACATGGGATTCTTCTGTCCTAAGTGCAGGACTTTGCACTTGTCCTTGCTGAACCTCATGATATTTCTTTTGGCCCAATCCTCCAATTTGTCTAGGTCACTAAATCCTAGCCCTACCCTCCAGTCCTACCCTCCAGCACATCTACGACTTCCCCCAGCTTGGTATCATCTGCAACCTTGCTGAAGATGAACTCTATGTCATCTTCCAGGTCACTGATGAAGACATTGAACAAAACTGGCCCCAGAACTGATCCCTGGAGCACTCCACTAGATACTGGCTGGCAACTAGACATCGAGCCATTGATCAGTACCTGTTGAGCCCAATGATCCAGCCAGTTTTCTATCTACCTTACAGTCCATTCATCCAACCAATACTTCCTTAGCTTGTTTGCAAGAATGCTATGGGACCCACATCCACAGAACCAGTCATCTCATCATAGAAGTCAATCAGGTTGGTCAGGCATGATTTGCCTTTGGTGAATCCATGCCGACTATTCCCATTTCATAGATGTTAGGGGCTGGAAGGGACCTAACAGATCAGGTCCAGCCCCTCCTACACTTGAACAGTTCATTTTCTTCTCCCCAAAGTATTTAGAAATGGATTTCCTGAGGACCTGCTCCATAATTTTTCCAGGGACTGAGGTAAAGCTGACTTGTCTGTAGTCCCTGGATCCTCCTCCTTCCCTTTTTTAAAGATGGGAACTATATTTGCCCTTTTCCAATCATCCAGGACCTCCCCTGTTTGCCACAAGTTTTTAAAGTCTCTGCAATCACATCAGCCAACTCTCTCAGCACTCTTAGATTCATTGCATCCAGTCCCATGGACTTGTACACATCCAGCTTTTTAAAATATTCCCCAACCTGTTCGTTCACCACTGAAGGCCGTTCTTTCACCTTCTCCCTGAACAGTGCTGCCCGGTGCAGTAGTCTAGGAACTGACCTGCCTGTGAAGACTAAGGCAAAAAAGGCATTGAGTACTTCAGCCTTTTCCTCCTCGTTCATCACTAGGTTGCCTCCCGCATTCAGTAAGGAACCCACACTTTCCTTGACCTTCCTTTTGTTGCTTACATACTTGTAGAAACCCTTCTTGATACCCTTCACATCCCTTGTAGGCTGCAACTCCAATTGCCTTCCTGATTCCATCCCCAAGTGCCTGAGCAATATTCTTATACTCCTCCCAAGTATAATTATGATATATTCTTAAATTCAGTCATTTTTTTCATTATGAAGTCCATGGCTAGGAATGCAATAAAAAAATGCCAGACTTATCTCTAATGGATAAAATGTAACAAGAACAAAAGAAAAGCATGCAGTGTCACTCAACACTCAAAATAAGAATAAAAAAAAGAGTTAAAGAAAGTGCTATTGGATTTAAATTAAATTATTTAGAATTGAAATATGTATATTACCACTTTAATTACATGCACAGCATCATCTTCTACAGGAATATCAATATGAGGAGAAGCTGCAAAATTAGAGAAATATGGCAATGAAATTGCATGCAATATTTGATGACCAAAACTTGAAGAGCAAAGTATGTAGCACAAGAACATGTTAAGAACAAGATGTGGCTGGTGAGGTGGGAAGCTTGACTGTATACTTAAATGTGAAGCACATAAAGATGTTCAGAAAAAGGGATGAAAGGTACATTTTCCCCAAAATAGTTGTTAAAATTGTTCCCCTTTTAATTTCAAAACATTGCCTAAATTTCAACTCAGTTTATAATTTTCACAATACCTAGATATAAGCACGGGCAATTCTAATCTTGCTTTTGGCAGAAATGTCTCAATCCAATCTTAACTCTTGATCAGCTAAGGCCATTGCTCCCCACTTACTCCAAACCTAAATAAAACTTCTGTACATTAAAACAGACAACGCTGTTTTCTCAATGACTAAGGTCAGCCATGTATCCTTCATGTATGCTTTTTGTCAGTTTGCTTTCATTATAAAGACTACAAGTAAGGTTACAACCTATGTCATCCCATTTCACTAACTTACATCATGTCACTGATGTAAGTGACATTCTTTCCCCACTATTTAATTTGTCCCACATTCCCATCCTGACGTTATATATTTAGATACTAGCATGAACAGTGCGTGCACCCAGCGGCTGGGGGGGCATACCTGTGCTGGCGGCAGCACGAATGTGGCGGCAGGAGCCCGGCGGCAGTAAGTGCAGGAGCTCCCACAGACAGTGGCAGTGGCAGGCACCACTGGCAGCGGCGCCCAGGGGCAATCGTTGATGACCCCTTTTTGCAGGGGGTGCACCGCCACATTCAGAGGGTGCACGTGTACCCGGCATGCACCCCCTACACATCGCCCCTGGGTACTAGCCTAAAATAGGGACAGTACAGCTCAAACCACCCAAAGGGGAAATTGGAAACTGTGCTTCTTAGCACAAGTAGAAATGTCAAAACAATAGCAACTGACCAGACATGCCAATTACAGGTTCCATACTCCAAGCAGACTGCCTAGCCTGCTGCCTTCTGCAGGTGGGTTTTGCCCCATGAGGAGCACCTCAGTCAATTCTCCCAAAGAAAGCACAGTCTTCATGCAATAACAAACAAATAAACAAAACCAAGCTTTTTTGCCATGTCCCAAGCACCAGAAGGGGAGCCCTTTGACTCTGGCCCCAGCACAGCCTGGTCCCTCTTTGTAGTAAGCTGTTCTGCTCGTAGCTTGCTTCCTCCTCCCTTGCCCAACTCTTTCTGGAGCTTTTTAGAGCTCTTAGAGTGACACTCAATGCATATCCAAATGCCCCACAACTGGGTTCTCTCAACAGGGCTAACTGTTCCTTTTTACAGGAACAGGCTTCCTTGTTACTCATAGACAACAGGATTCTGACCTTGAAAGAACTGGCATTTCTCTTGGATGCCACCTCAGGATTAAAGTTTAATGAGACTAATTCACATCTGTAATAACAATCAATGGAAAGCCCAAGAAAGAGTTCCAGGAAACAAGTGTCCCAGTGAAACCCAGGGGTGAATCACTAATTCCTAACATGGGCAAAAGTGAAGTTTAACTATTTTATTCCACTACCAAAATCACTAACTCTGATCTGACAAAACTGAATTATCCCTATACTGGGTGAATGGGCATCTGAACATGGTTAAGGATAATCAGGCTGCTCTAGCTCCTCATTTCTGCTTATCAGCTGGTCTAAATTAAGCCAGTAGATACACTCTATTAAGAGACCCTAGGGCTTCACTCCTGTCCTGCAGCCCTTTCTCTGCCTCATCCCCTCCTAGATGTGGCAACATGCTTCACAGTGAGGACAAATGGAGCAGTTGACACCTCCAGGAGCTAATGTTTTAAGCAGTCTACAGACTGAGACAGGCAGGCAAATACAGATTACATTTTCAGGGGGGGGGTTTTCTTGTTAACAAACAGAATGCACTGGAAACATTTTTATTTTTAGATGAAAGGTTGGATTTTGATCTCTCTCCATCTCTGGAAACAGAACCAAGGTTCAAGACTATGGCCTTGAATCATGCCTTAACCTGGCCCAACCCACTGTAGATCACATGTTGAAATACCCACAGGTATTTCCCAGTATATTTCAAATTCCTTGATAGCTTAGCAATGCCATGTAGCCTAAGCAGGAGCATAGGCATTTGCCTACTGACAGGAAGATGGAAGCTAGTTTATTTTAATCAAGAAAGAATGGGTGCATACTGAGAGGTAGAATCTAAATATGTCTGGAAGAGGCTGGTTTTATTTGAATGCTCCTGTGGGTAACTTCACAGGTACCTCCTGCTAATGGGATAGGGCCATCTTTCTTAACAGTACATACTCGGAATTTGACTAGCAAGTACCTGCTCCCCAGACTACTGAAAAGAGGGCAATCAATTGGTGGTAGTTTGGCACCAGAGTCTAAACCCCCAGTCTTTTACAGTACAAGTCTCTAGCTGATATCTGAAATTCTGCTCATAGCACATTTTGAAGAAAACTCACAGCCTAACATCAAGCCAAGAGTGAAAGCACTGTAGCAGATGTGGCTTTGAGGCAACAAGGGAGAAAGAAACTAGCTAAGGAACAAGGAATATTGTCAAATGTGTATTTTAAGACTACAAGGTACAAGTAGGCAAAAAAATATGTATAATTGTTATTGCATGTATACAGAATAATCTTTAAACATGTAGCAAGCATACTGCACCAACCACTGCAATACATTATACAGATAATTTTAGGGAAAATGTTTAAAGTGATTATTTCTAGAAATATTGATTTACCCAAAGTTGTTCATGTTGTTAATATTACATAAGACGCATCAAAATACCCCAGTTTATTAACCACATATACTGTACAGCAGATACTTTTATCTGCTGTGGTTCGCCAGTGAGACAGACCATTTTTGGTCATTTATGGAGTTCTGTTGTTTTTTTTTTTAAATTGACTCTACTGCATATGCCTGCTTAAAAAAAAAAAAAAAAAAAAGAGAAAGGCTCCCAAGGTTTATCAGTCTGATTATATATCTCAAAGACCAGCACCACTCTCTTGCGGGTTCAACTCGTAATTAATTACTATATACATATAATTAGCCATGCCTCGTTCTGTGCGATAGCACATGGCTATTTATTACATTACAATCAGTTAAGTAGAAGACAGTAAGCAGAGACTCTGCAGGAGAGCAGTGCTGAAATGCAGGATGACTGCTATGGCACCTAACACATGGTACCACAGGCACTGTATGGTTGGGCTATGTTAGAAAAAGGTATTCTGAAATAATACCATAGCAAGCAAAAATCCCCAGTCTATGGCACTAGTACATACACACATTTCATCTAAACTACTGCACATCAGAGGGGTGTGTTGTATACCAAGAACTATTTCTGTAATGTACCTTCATATTTCAGTAACTTTTTCCTTTCACTTTCCAACTAATTGGAAATATTGCCATGAGTTACAAATACTGCATAGAGGAGTAGCTGACAAACTGTATTAAAAATACAAGCTGAAATAAAAAAAAAAATTGATAGTATTTACATTTGTCACCTAATCATTGAAGGAAAAAATTTACCTCAAACTAACCTAGGTCCAAAGTTCCCTAGCTTTGCCCAGACAAAGCATTTAGGGTGCTTCTATCAGTTTTAGCTGTGAATTTCATTGCTTTTGTTGGCTACTGCCACAACCTTTAATTAATGTAGCTTCCCGAGTTTTAATATGACAATGTAACAATAGAGCATTTCTGGATCAACCGTGATTTTCTAGGACTACATGGCACAATTGCATGCAGTCTGACAAAGAAGTGTGCCAATTTTATTTGCCAGTTCTAATGTGCCAGTTTTAGTTTTAGCAGTTAATTTGTGGCAGTCATGTCTGGAATACAATGAAGAATTTCAAATGGTACTCATAGAATCAGTTTTGTTGACAAAGTTTACACAGTGGAAAAGAAAAACAACATCTATTTGGCAGCTAAGAAAAATATCCATACTTCTGCCCACAGCTGGTCTCCTTGCTTCTGCTGGATGTTTTGGAAACATGAACAAAGTTATAAATCAATAAAAAATGATTTGAGATGTTTACCTAGTTTTTCAGTGGACACTGTCTTAGCTCAGTTTGTGCATAAATAAATTTTTGAATCAAGGATTTTTTAACACCAAATTCAAAAGCTGGTTTGGTCATGTTCTGGAAATGAGAAGAGTAGAAAAAATCCTGGCCCCTACAGAATCAATGAGGCCCAAATTCTGTTGCTTCTAATCGTTCCGATTGATGTAAACATCTTAGAGAATTATTTTCATACAATTCTGATGTTAACAAAAACAATTAATTCACAGTGGCCACCATAAACATTTTGGTGTTGCTTAATTTATTGTAGTTTTCAAGTACATCTTAAGAACAGAATGTACCATGATGAATCAAACATCTATTTTTATTTGGACTCATTATATATTTCCCCACTTTCCTCCCCAGCCAAACCTCTTGTGAAATTGAAGCTTTACATATTTTAAAAGAGACTGTAGATGTGCTATCTGTTATCTGAGGAAGACCCTTGTTTCTGTTCACACTAGCCCAGATTTTGTCCCAATAATGCAGTATCATTCTCTGTATACACACATTTTAAAGGAGCTTTTTCGACCCATCTTTTTGAAGTCTTCCTTCAGCTTCCTTAAGATTCTATTATGAAGACACTACATGTACAGAAGCCTCTACAGTAGATTGCAATCCAGCTTTCATAACAACTTTGCTGACTTATTCAATGAAAAACTGAACTCCCCTGCAAAACTGTTTTGGGTTTAGTCTGCAAATGCCTCCAATACAGAGCAGTTCTGATTGGAACTTCTTTGATTTTCTCTCATCTTTCTACTACATTTTAATCATGGGCTACCAGTGCCAAAGTTCTGTAGTCCATAGCTACGAAGGCCACCTTTTAACTTTCAAAGTTACTGTCTGAGCTGGAGTTGGTATGACATATCCTTTAACCTCAGGCACCAAAGCTATGCAGTCTGCTGTTACAGTATTCTTGGATGAAAGTCCATGCCTCTAATACTTAAAACTTGATGCACACACTGTTTTCTGGCACATGTGCACTCCTGCCCATCTGCCAGGCTGACACTCTGCCCACTAAGAAGATATGATGCCAGTTTCAACAGGGTGCAGGCACCAATCAAAAAGCAGTTTGGCGTTAGGCAAACTAGCTTTATATTTTATCTTCAGAAGTTCTGCCTGATATCCTAAAACACCGATTACACAATTCAATGTACAGAATCACTCTGCATCTTTAGGCCTATATGTCCAAAGATTCCTTTTAGACTCACTCTCCTCTCTCCATTGCATATACTTAACATAAGACTCTCCAAAACTAAACATATTCCCAATAATTCCCATCACTTAAACCTGAAATAAAGGACAGGACAGGTCTGACCACAGTATCTTCAGTCACATGAATCTCAGTAGTAGAGTGTATGGGCATTTGTAGACAACACTTTAAAGTGGGTTTTTAATGCAGGTTAAATGCCTTTTGTGCTGCTTTAATGGCATTGCTGTTTGCACATTCGGCGGCATACTGTGTGTTAATTCCAGCTGCTGTAGTACTTTCGGTGGCGTAATGCGCCTTAAATGACTTTGGAAAGCAGAAAATGACTTTCGGGCGCTGCAAAGTAAAACACCTCCAAGGAGTTTTAGTTTTCCTAACCTACAGCTGCGGAAGGAAGCACCAAGCTCCTTGCAGCTCAGGGGCTGGGCAGGCTCCACAGAAGGGGGGGGGGGGGGGGGGGGGGGAAGCAGCAAGCCTGATCTTTTTTCTTCCCTCCAGAGCCTGCTTGCCTGAGCTGTGCAGGGGGGGGCGGCCAGTGCTTCCCTCCGCAGTTGAGGTGCCCTCACGTGCCTGCAGGCAGGTGCCGCCGTTGCTGCACAGGGAAGCACCAGCCCCCACCTGCAGCTCAGGGACTGCTCTGCCCACCAGCAACTTGCTCTCCCCTCCCCACCGCTGCAGAGGCAGATAAGGATCGGGCTCTGACATGGGTGTACATGAGATGAGTGTTTACTTCACCCTAAACTGTAGCAGTGTTTTTAAAAAAAAACAAAACACTGCCTCAATTTAGGGACAACTAAATCCCTGTGTCATGTACAAATACCCTATTGTGCTTTTAGGAAAAAAGAATGAAGTGCTCAATGTCATTTTCACTTCAGTCTTCACAGGCAAGGTCAGCTCTCAGACAACTGCACCTGGCAGCACAGTTTGAGGAGGAGGTGAGAAGCCAACAGTGGTGAAATAACAGGTTAGGGACTATTTAGAAAAGCTGGACATATACAAGTCCATGGGACCAGACAGGATGCACCTGAGGGGGCTGAAGGATTTGGCTGATGAGATTGCAGAGCCACTGGCCATAATCTTTGAAAACTCATGATTATCAGGAGAGGCCCCAGATGACTGGAGAAGGGCAAACATAGTGCCTGTATTTAAGAAAGGGAAGAAGGAGGATCCAGGGAACTACAGACCAGTCAGCCTTGAATCAGTCCCTGGAAAAATCATGGAGCAGATCTTCAAGGAATCCATTTCTAAGCACTTGGAAGAGAAGAAAGTGACTAGGAACACTCAGCACTGATTCACCAAGGACAAGTCATGCCTGACCAATGCCTTCTATGATGAGGTGACTGGCTCTGTGGACCTGGGGAGACCAGTGGATGTGGTATACCTTGATTTTAGCAAGGCTTTTGATATGGTCTCCCACAGCATTCTCATAGGCAAGCTAAGGAAGTATGGGCTGGATTAATGGACTGTAAGGTAGATAGAAAATTGGCTGAAGCATCGGGCTTAGAGTGTAGTAATCAATGGCTCAATGTCTAGTTGGCAGCCAGTGGATTGCCCCAGAGTCAGTGCTGGGGCTGGTTCTATTTAATGTCTTCATCCATGATCTGGAAGATGGGATGGAGTGCACCCTCAGCAAGTCTGCAGATGACACCAAGCTAGGGGGAGTAGTAGATATGCTGAAGGGTAGGGCTAGGATTCAGTGTGACCCAGACAAATTGGAGGATTGGGCTAGAAGAACTTTCATGAGGTTCAACAAGGACAAGTGTATAGAAAAATCCCATGCACCAATATAGGCTGGGGACTGACTGGCTGGTCAGCAGCTCTGGAGAAAAGGACCTGCGAGTTACAGTGAAAAATAAGCTAAGCATGAGCCAACAGTGTGCCCTTGTTACAAAGGAAGCTAACGGCATACTGGGCTGCATTGACAGGTATGTTGCCAGCAGGGCAAGGGAAGCGATTATTCAGCACTGGTGAGGCCACATCTGGAGTACTGTGTTCAGTCTTGGGCCCCCCACTGCAGAAAGGGTGTGGCCAAGTTGGAGAGAGTCCAGCAGAGGGCAACAAAAATGGTGAAGGGGCTGGGGGATATGACTTCTGAGGTGAGGCTAAGGGAATTGGGATTATTTAGTTTGGAGAAGAAAAGCCTGAGGGGGGATTTAATAGCAGCCTTCAACTACCTGAAGGGGGATTCAAAAGGAGCTAGACTGTTCTCAGTGGTGGCAGAACAAAGAGCAATGGTTTCAAGTTGCAGCAAGGGAAGTTTAGGTTAGATATTAGGAAAAATTCTCTCACTAGGAGGGTAGTAAAACATTGGAACAGGTTATCCAGAGAGGTTGCTGACTCTCCATCCTTGGAGGTTTTTAAGACCTGGCTAGACAAAGCTTTGGCCGAGATTATCTAGCTGGGGATGGTCCTGCTTCGAGCAGGGGATTGGACTAGATGACCTCCAGAGGTCCCTCACAACCCTAATTTTCTATGATATGGGAAGCAGTTTGGGCTTAAAAAACTTCCCATATCTTAGGGGACATGCATACATACACATGCAAGCATGTGCACGTGTGTGCCCACACACAGGCACTCTGACTTAACGTCTGACCTCCTTTTCTCCAAGCCACCAACAAGAAATGGTCCAGAAGTCTCTAAGCTTTCGCTGTCATCATATGTTGTAATGCTACAAGAGATTTTTTTTAAATTAATGAGGCATAGTTAAGCAATCAACTTGTACATACCTTGGTAAGTTAAAGGGGTGATCACCAGCAGCCAATATAGTTTTGGCATGAACAAATCATGCCAAACAAACTTGATTGCTTTCTTTGACAAGGTAACTAGTTTGGTGGGTGAAGGAAATGTATTGAGGCTTTTGATAGAGTCCCACATGACATTCTCAAAAGTAAACTGAAGGGTGGATTACAAAGAATTTTTTATATGGATATCTAATTGGCCGATTAACTACAAACAAAGGCTAACTGTAAATGGACCAATGTCAGAATGGGAGAAGGTCTCAAGTAAAGTTTCACATTGCCTGTTCTCGGTCTGGTGCTGTTTAGCAGTTTTACTGGTGACTTGAGTTCATAAATTGAGTGTTTATTCATCTGGTTTGCAGACTATACTAAATTGGAAGATCTTGCAAATATTTTATAAGGATTAGGATTCAAAAGGATCCTAGACGCGCTATGGACAGCAGAATGAAACTCAAAGACAAATATAAAGTGCTAACTAAGGAAAGAAAAACTGAATATGCATATACAGAATGGGTTATAATTCACTAGGCAGCAGCACTGCTAAGAAAGATCTGAGGATTATAGTGATCACAATCTCATCAAGGCAGTAATGTGAAGCTGTCACAAACCACCCCAAAATGTAATTTGTGGCTATGTTAAGAGAAGTATTGTACGCAAAACAAGATAAGCCATTCTGTAAGTTGACTCAGTGCTGGTTAAGCCTTAGCTGGAGTACTATGTGTAGTTCTGGAATCTGCATTTTAAAAAGGTGAATGAGGGAGACAATATAAGGGTTGAAATACAAGCTGCATAAGGAAAAGTTGAAGGAACTAGACATGTTTAGTCTGGAAAAAGGGAGATTAAGTCGGGGGGGGGGGGAAGGAGACAAGATAGCCATTTTTAAATGTATGAAAGAAGAACTGCCACAGAAAGCAGGTCACAAGGATGATGGTTTAAACTACAGCAAAGCAGATTAGGTTGACTCTCAAGAGAAACTTCCTAATGGACAACTGGACAAGCTCCTTAGGGAGACTGTGGAATTTCTTCATTGGATTTTTTAAAGAAGAGGCTGGTCAGGAATTTACCTGGGATTGTTTAGGAATAGGGTATCCTGCCTTTGGGCAAAGAGTTGGACTTCAGGACTACTGAACACTTCAGGTCAAAGTATAATCACTGGGAATGAAGGAAAGGAAATGTCAAACTTAAATGTGGATGGTGACATTTAACATTGGGTTTTAGAACTGTAACTGAGCACTTGTGACCTTTTTATGTTTAAATTTTCAGCCCAAATTGTGCATTAATGGAGTCCTTGCAGTAAGACTAGAGAATGATTAATATCAAGTCCCATATTAATCATTATCTGTGATCAGGGAGATAAATGAGTGTCTGGTACTCTCTTTAAGTCACACCATTCTAAATTCTTATGTACTTCTACCAATCCCCACAGGGCAATAAAACAGTCACTGGATCATGGAAATCCTGGTCATGTTTCTTTTTCTTGCCCTTGTCAAAGGACTAGTATGATTCTGTCCAAGCTATGCCATGGCAAGCCACTGGTAAATTGCAGGTCAAAGAAGAAAAATAACATGGAGCAGCATCAGTAGGTCTGGCTCAAAGGCCACAGAAATCTCCCCATGGCACAAGCCATATAATATTCCTGAAGAGGTTTAAGCTAGTTTAAACAGTAGTGAAAACTACACTTCCTGGAACAAAGGTAGGAACTGTACCGCTTGTATGCTACTTAGAATTGCTCTGGAAATCCAAGAATTGAAACATAAGGAGGCGTAGGCAAGCCCCAAGAAATCGATGAAAAGGCACAGACTTAAAAAAACCCCCAAAACACAAAGAAAATGTCTGTATTAAAAGATATTTTAGAAAGGAGGAACATAAAAATCAGAGACCAGAAACTTGTATACATAGAAAAGTTTAGGTGTTGCCTTCTTTAAAAAGTTACTTACACTGCCAAACCCTAGTTCTGTGTCATTAAATAGCTTTCAGCAGGTTTGATTTAGTGAAGAGAACCCTCTAAGAAAAGCATCTTTAGTAAATATATTTGCAGAAGTAGCGTAAAATTTCTCAAGCACATTGTTACAGCTTAATGGAGTATGGAACATACTTAATGGGGAATTAAGCTATAACAACGCACATCAAAAACTTTACACCACTGCTGTAAAAATACTTATTAAAAGATACAGCCAGTAAAGTTAACCTTTATTTTTTTATAAAGAGCTACACTGTTCATATTTTGCAGACATTCAAGCCTAATGTCTCCTGCTCAGCATCACATTTTGTTCAGTTCTCTAGGATTCCCTCTGGATTATCACCTTATTGCAAGCTTAGCAGTCACTCTGTCACATAAACCAACATGTATATTAAGACAACTCTGTCTCAAAGATTGAAAAAGGACCTCTCTCAGCAACAAGAACACCTAAATGAGGTTTAATCCACATACATCAGTATGCTTCCCTGTGGAGATGAGCATGTGAACATAGGAAATCAACTTCCTTGTTTCATAACCCTGCAGGGCCCAGTCTCACTGGCAAGTCTGGCCCATTGCCTACTTTAGCCACAACTATACTACATGCCTTTCTCCCATTTCTGTGTCACAAGGGGAACCAGGCTTTCACTGCAGAGCTATGTCAAGCATTTAATCTCCCTTTTGAAAGGGGTAAGGGGACTAAAATCAATCCTAGCCACCACTAGAAGGATGGCAGTAAGAATCCTAGCAGGAACAGCAGCTGTATTTCTTCTGTTACACTGCAGACCTCCCAGGAGGAACATCCAGCCGCTTATGTGAAGACCCTGGACTGCAATCTGATTCTCTGATAGTTCACTGGCTGCTTTCTGCTTCAGTTTGCCAAGATTCAAAATAATAAACATTATGACAGATGAAGTTATCTTGGTGGTCTGTGTGATCAGGCAGAAAACTAACCAAATCTGTATGAAACATAATGATCTCTGTGTGACTTACAAGTTTTTTGTATGATTTTACTGCAACAGGAAGTACCACAGAGCCATCCTCTTCATGGCTCTCAGGCACATTTTTTAAATCAGTTGAATTACTCCCCCCTGGATTCTTCTTTCATTGTTTCATTACACCCAAGTCCCATGTATCAGTTTCTTTTCTCTACGGGAGCCCTCTGAGAGTTTCTATTTCCCCTTCCATTACTTCCTTTTCCCCCCCTCCCTACAAATAATCCTTGAACAGCAATCTCTGGTGGCACCTTGACTTCATTCCATTGCTCATGCTAAGGTCTATTTTCTTATATGCTTTAGGCATAGTATCTCTCCAAGGCAACTGACTGATATTGCAGGGAAGGTCATAAAAGGTATCATGTACATCAAAAGAAAAAAATGTAAATATCATAACTGCTCTGCCCTTCGCCTTTTCTGTGACTGCTCATTTCTGAGGGGCCTTGGCTATTGATCTCACCCAAGGAAGGCTATGAATAGAACACTACAGAATAGAACAAGAAAGAGATATGGCAGCAAGGTTTTTTTTCCCCCTTTCCATTTTGACCTTGGGCAACAGATGTTGATGAAGTATCTGACAAAAAGATATTAAGAGAGATGAATATTAGGAGAGAATGTTATTGGACAGTGTAGAATTAAAAAAAAAAAAATGGTTTGCACGCTACTTCATTTATAGTGGAACATAGAATGAAGCAAAATCCTGGAATGAAACTCTGGCTGTCTTCACATGGATTGAACTAAGCATTACTGGGATTGTTGTCAAGCTCATATTAGTTGTCTCCGTCTCCATATTATTTAAATGAATGGCTATATAAATGTGTGGAGAACAATCAGAAGCAATGGTAGATTGGTTGCCAATGAAGCCTTCTTACTCTTCTCTATGTATGCAATGAAATAGAAGACACAATTTCCATGATAGAGCACATTAGAGTAGTTAATTGCTGCTTTGCCCACAATCCTTCTTTTCAGTTTGTTCAAAAAATGTACTCACTTTGTCCCTGAAGTCAAGGATTTCAGGATGCAGAAGCAATATTGGCCCTGTTGCTGACAGTAAGCAACGTAGGCTTCTATAGCATTCTTTTAACAACATCTGACCATATGGAAGACCAGTCTCCAAGAAGTAAAAGCACAGGTTACTGCCATTGTGCACTCATCGCCTGTTCATGGAAGAGTTTCATTCAATAACAGGTGTTTCTGACCAGCAAAGCATGGACAATATTACCTGACAGAGAAATGCAGGAGGACCTCTGTTCCATTCATTCATTTGGATGCTTGTTTTTAGAACCCCATGAATTAACACTTCCACAGGAAATATAAGTTTGTTCACCGAGACTCCACGAAGTGGGCCAAGTACTCTGCCTGCCTGAAGCCCCACCAAGTTTGGTGTAGCTCCAGACAGGTGCAGGGGTCTACCAATGCAGGCAGGTGCGAGTAGACAGGGATCTACTTGCAGTTAATAAACAAGAGAACTGAGAAGTAAACCATTTGCTATACAATGCTCATTCTAATGAAAAGTTGTCTTGTAACAGTTGTCTGAAAAACCATACCAAAATGAAAGCTTCTGCTATCATCCAACATATTAGGAGATTATCCTCTGACAAAGCACTCAGTACAAACAAGGCATCATAATAGACAGGCTAAAAAAAACAAACAGAAGGGAAAATAGAAAATAAAGAAATGACACTACCCGAAACAAAGAAAGAACGGATGCCAAAAAAGTGCAATTATACTTTCCATGACAACACGTACAAAAGGGAGAGAAAAAAAAATCAGCTGTACCTTTTAAGCTTTTATGTTCAATGTGCAGTTGGTCTATGTATTTGATCAGCAAGGTTTTAAATATTAATACCAAGAATCTGGAAATAGTATCTAACATTCCACTATCTAACTTAAAAAAAAATGAAATAGAGAATCTTTGCCTTTAGGGGTGATGGACTACATCGTTCTTGCTATTCAGGATTAATTTTATACTGCTGTCTCAGTACAAGCTCAATTTAGTCCCTGACAGATCATTGTGAACTAGTTTTCATGTGTATACTGCAAATGTGCAGTGCAGAAGAAGTCTATAATGCTGCTTTGAAAACAGAATATAAATCTTTTATAGACAGCAACAACAGTTTTATATGTATATCAGAATCATTTACAGCCTTCTGAAGAATAACTACCTCAGGAGCGAAAAGCAGCTTCTGTTGAAGAGTATATAGCAACAGGTTCAGTAAAGAATACCACTTCCAATTGAAAATGCAAGGAAGTTCATGGTTTTAATTCATATATGGCGCCAAAGTTAGTACTACTTCTAGTGGAGAAAACCAACAACATTTCTGAAGTGACCAAAAATCTTGTATAGTGATTTTATGTCTCAGCTTATGGATGGGTCCTCCAAAGCCCACAGTAGCACTGAACCAGTACTAACTCAAGGGAAAGAGTGCCACTGGCTAAATCAGTGTCATCACTCATGACACTGCACAGCACCAAGGAGCATTTAAATAATTACTGACTCAAATATGGCTAAGGTAAATGCTTTTTTTTCTATATAGCATATGCCAACCATACTCTGAACCACTGATTTTCAACCTCCAGCCTGCAGGCCAAATCTGCAGAGCTGTCACCTACTCCACAGGGCTCTCCATCAGTATAGAAATTAGGCAGCAGAAGAGTGATGGTAGTGGTAATTGCTTCCAGTTGCAGCAACTGATGCTGCCACAGCTCCCCCTGCCCCCAAATTTCCAAACCCATGGGAAATCCCCCAGACCAGATGACGTATCCCTACATGCCAGATGTATCAGTGCACAGGGTCACTCCACAGCTGGATTCAAATCACAGGACCGGCCTATGCCACTTATCCAGCCTGAGAGGTCAAAGGTTTGAGCATTACCACCCTGAAAAAGTTCAGTTAAGAATATTGTAGTTCCATCACAAAACTTCTTAGCAGTTGTGTTGTGAAGATGATGAAATGCATTCATAAATCACATGAGCACCAATGATCAGTAGTGATAAAAAGGAAATTATTAATACAGATAAAGTAAAAGTACTGCTAACACATTCACAAAATATCTTATCCACAAAATACTACAAACACTTTACCTAAGTAGATCAAGCCAAATCCTCCTTGACCAATCATAGTGCCCAGTCTCCACACTTTCCCTTCAGTGTCTTTCAATACCATTCCTTCTGGAAGGGGAACAGGTAGCTTATTTTTCCCTTTCGGTGGCATCACACTTTGAAAGAAAAGAAAATGAAATGTAAAAGTAAATGAAAACTTTCAATGCCTTTTATGCAAAACAGAAAACCTAATGCAGTTTGGTTCCTATTCTCCATTACCATGCGTCTATGTAGTCACTTATCTCTGTGCAAAGAAGGCATTAAATGCCACTAGATCCAAATGGCAGCATCTTGTCTTCTCTTTGAATTGAAATTCTCAATAACAGGAGGCAAGGAAAAGGAGAATGAGGGCCTGTACTTCAAGTTCAGCTGGTCAGACAATGGAAATAAAAGGCTTTAGTCCATAGCCTGGTTGCCAAACTACCCCAGCCCCCAGTGTGTGGGACAAGGGTGTATGTGAGGCAGGGGGAGCCTCAAGCAGCCCCTCGCAGGCTGGAACTCTGCTAGCCTACAAAGGGAAACCCGCAGTTCCCCACGTTTTTCTCCTTTAAAGCTTGCTGATCCATTTTTAAAGTTTGCTTGCCACCCTTTCATATATTCTTGCAACTCACCTTTGGGGTTGCAACCCACAGGCTGAGAAACCCCAGCAGTCTTTCCTACCCAAGTGCAGGGGGGGCTGGACCTGATGATCTGTAAGGTCCCTTCCACCGCCAAACACCAGAGATGTGGGTTTTCCGGAAAAGTTTGAATTAGAAAATTTTTCAATGCCCTAAATAGCGTGTGATCTGATTTAGCATGTTTATTTGGTTTATATTTAGTACACAAAACTAAAAGAGTACCTCATGTTAACTGTAGGTCCCAATAGCCACAAATATTTGAACCAAAATGTTTATTTAGGAAAAAAATTAAATACAGCACACTTAATCTGGTTTAAATGTGATATTTAAACAGATCGCAAGCTTCACGTGGAAAGAAATTATTGTGATTGGAATACTTGTAAAAATGTAAAGACAATACACAATAGCATGTACTTCCCTTACATTTTTTGTTTAAATTTAAGGAAAAAACCCGAAGGCACTGAAAACTGTCGACACACTAATTTTAGCACACCCAAAGCACTGCCCATGATACGCTGTGCTTTGGTTTTGATTTGACCTGCACAGACGATTAGATGAATTCATAACTTGATTTTGGGTTTGGACGATTATGAGAGTGTATTTCCCCTCCTGTTTACAAATCAACAAAACATTTTTGTACTCTCTCTAGGGATAATCACCTGGAAAACATGCATTACAACTTTGAAACTGCCAAACTTGGCGAATATTGTATTAGGCACCCACTCATTGCTGCCCATGAGTTTGTCTAATAATTGTATTAGGCACCCATTCACTGTTACTAACAGATTTTATGAAACAGTGAATTTCAAGAAACGGAAAACTGCCCACGGAAAAAAAATCACACGCTGGAAAATGTTCTGTTTTGGGAAATTTTCCGCGAGAAAACTTTCCGTGCCCCGACATCTCTGCCAACAACGATGAACTGCTGTGCTGGAGAAGAGGGCTGCCGCCCCTTGGGAGGTCATCTCGCCCGGCCTTCCTCAACCCGTGGGGCAGCCCGCCAGACTGCATGAAAAAGGGGGGCGAACACCCTCTCGAAACAGGGGGCCAGACTTTAAAAACGGAGGCTCCTTTAGAGGAGGCGAGTGTGGGAAACCCTGGGCTGCCCCTTGCAGAGTGCCAGGCTGCCAGAGGCTGCCCCACACAGCCTGCGGGGCAGCGGGGTTCACACATGGGCCCTGGTACACAAAGGCTTGAGAAAGAAGCCCTGCCCCTGAGGGCGTCTCACCCGGCCTCGGGGCTTCTTGGCACCGCTGAGCTAATGAAGGGACAACAGTGAAGACACCTCTCCAGGAGCCAGACACGCTCTGTATCACGGCGGGGCTGAAGACGCCTCCTCGCAACCTCTCCGCAGCCGAGCACCGACCGGCTTCCTGCGCCGCTGCCGCCACGTCCGGAGCCGGCCGGGGAGGAGCCGGCCACCCGGCCCGCCCCTGCTCCCGTTCCCGCCCCGCCTGGGGCGGCCTGGGCGCCTCCCGAACCGCTGCGTCCCACTCGCGACTCCTTGTGTCCCTCCCCGTGCTGAGACCTGCAGAGGACGGGGCCCAGGGCTCCCCGCTTGTCCTAGGCAGCGGCAGGGGGCTCTCCAAAAAGACCACGAGCAATGTATTCCCAATGGGTTCAATAAATCCCCCTGATTTCGGGCAGGCTGCTGCACGCAGCAAGGTCACACCAGCTGCTCCGTCTCTCCTTTCCGCCTCCAGGGAACACTGGAAGAGTTGTTGGCAGTCTGGGAGCCCTGTGACACCCCAGCTTCTCAACCTCCCCCCACTGTTTTCCACCGCTTTGCTCCCAGCCTCGTGAGGAGAAGGCTCCAAGTCAGCTCCATGAAGAGGCGCCAGGTTGGAAATGGGGGGCCCCTGCATGATCTATTGATACAAAACCTGACACCTTTATGAGGTGGGAGTAACATGGGGTACTCTCTTAGTTTCGAGTACTAAATATTTATAGACATTAGGGCTGGGACCTCGAAGATCATGGAGTCCAGCCCCCTGCCCCAGGGGCAGGAAGTCAGCTATGGTCCAAGGATCCCAGCAAGATAAGCGTCCCAATGTTAATACAATATAATAATATAAATCATAATATACAATCACAATAAACATGCTAAATCGGATCATGCTCTATTTACACCTTTATGAGGCGTCTTTCTTGAAGAGAAAAATAGAGGACCTAAAGGCAATCAGTTTTATGTCAATGGAAGACAGAAGACAACCAGACTGTCCTCTATGCCAGCCACCCTACCAGGGTGCGTTTTCCAGGCTGTGTGACCCTGAGCAAGCCGCATTTGCTATTCTGGGCCTTTCCTTCCTTGTGAAATGCAGAGCATGTGCTCTCTTTGCAAGATGCTTCAGTCTCAGTGAACGAAAATGTGTCCCTCTGAATTGAGTAACAAGAAGGAAACCATGTACCAGTCTCCTGCTTTGCAACAGACATCCTGTATTACATATTAAAGATGGTGAAGGACTTCAGAGCTAACAGGGGCCTGTCAGAGCTCCCCCTCCCCAGTATGAGTTCAGCATAGCTGCTGTTTCCATTTTCCTTCATTCAAGCTGGATTTCCTAGCCTTCCTTAATAGCCACATCCCAATTTCTTTCCAGGCCCACTTCTTTCCCCCCCAAGCAGGGAAACTGAGGCAAAGCAACAAACAAAACTGTGCCTTTACCAACACTGACCTAAAGTACCACAGGCCTTTCCCGTGGCCTCTTGCAATGTTGAAACACCCCTCACTCCTACTGTAGGAGCCCAGTTCCCTTCTACAACCTTCCCAGCGGTACTCTTTTATTCTTCTGTGAGGATGAGCTAACCTCCTTCAAGACAACCATACGGGGCTGGCTAGCCTCGAGCCCTGCCTTAAAAAAGGCAAGCCACCTGGTCACAGGAATATAGCTGTCTCAGAAAACACAACATTTTTCAAAGTCCTGATACATGAAGTTTCCTGCTCACCTGCAGATCTACAAAGAACAATGTATTCCTAATGATTTCAGTGAATCAATGATCCAAGTGGAATTCCCCACATTTATTGTCCAGATAGCCTTCAGCCATGCCCATTGATGAAAGCCAGAGACATAAAATCTTGTTCTCTGTTTTCACCCCATGACTCACAGTTAATCATCATTCCAGCACACATAACAGCCACACCTTGGATCTAATCCCTGGATTAGATATAAATTGAGAGAGTATTTTTGTTCAACTGCAGTCCTGGATGGATTACCACTTCCTTCAAGTAATAAGCAAATTTTTTCTTGTCACCAAGCAATATATGGCCCTGTCTAACATGGTTCCGAAAGCTCATGACCAATTAAATCCCAGTGACAACACTAATTGACAATGAACAGATGAAATTATCATCACATGCTGTCTCCTGCCTTGAGCACAGTGACTCCTCAATGGCCATTTCTTTCCTATTTGCCACATGAAATACTTGTGTTTCTTGAATAACTTGCATCAAATGGCAAGCAAAGGGCAGAAACTAAAGGGTTATAAAGGAAAGCTCAACATGAAGCAAACAAATTGAGTCACAAATAATTTCTCATGGCCTATCCTGATACTCTTTGTGGATCTTTCTTCTACTCCACAGTAGTTGCCAGAACATAGCCAACAAGACTGATTTCCTTACCAATGAAAAGTTTCATTTGCCCAGAGAGCCAGCAGTCAACAACAGAACTGTTATATTTTGTGGCCCCACAGCGGTGGAGAGATTAGACTAGAGCAGCAGAGAGACAGTAAGCAGCACAGTTTACATGGTTGATAACTTGATTGTTCTGAACAGGAATCAAAACTGGAAGCAAACATTGTGCCTAAAGAGGCCTGCAGTACAGCAATATTTAAAGAAACAGTACCCTACATAATGACTAATGCATGCTAATGCATGTACAACACAAGAACCACTCACAGGAAGGATCTCGCACCCTTTCTCACAGGGTATATTCCAACCACCTACAAAGTGTTCTCAGGACACCGGGGACCAGAAACCATGCCTTCTACAAATTGGCTTGTTCACAAAACACAACACAGTGTCCTGCATCTACAAAAGGAGGGAAGAACCACTATGCTGCCATCAAACCTTTGTAATTCCTAATTGGTGAAAGAGCAACTTGAAACCTTTCTAATATTGATTGCCAATGCCTTGGAGGCTGCTGTAATTACACCAGGGATTTTCAAGGCCCTTTGGGATATAAGAACATGTAAAGCACAGAGAATGCTTTGCCCCTGACCTCTTTTCCTTATCTCTACTCCAAATTTAGGTCATAACATAGTTGGGCCATTGCTGTTTAAACAGGTAACTTTTTTGCCTAAGAATTAGACAGCAGAATTATAATTACTGAACTAAAACCAAAGGAAAAAATGAAGTGGCTTACTGTTTGAAACATGTGTTCACCCTCCTGCAGAACACCCAGAAAGGCGTGCAAGCCAGGGCAAGAAGCAGCACTGAATATAATCAGGTATGTACAAAATCTATGGATATGTAGCAGATATCAAGCATTTCTCTCAAAGCCATTTGTAAAATGTGGGTCCATACTTCACTGATGACTTCGCTAACCTAAGCTGTGGCAGAGGTCACAGATATTTTTCAGTGGGAAGAGGAGGTTTATGATAGAAACCAAAGACTAACAGTGAAATTTAATAGCATGTGTGTGAAAAACATTTGATTAAGTGTGAATGTATAGGAAAAAAAAATGTTTGTCCAAATAAGCAAAAATTGTAATTGTGCTCTTCATTTTTTTTTTTTTCTATGTTGCTCAAAAAGTGAGAATGGGGTGGTTTCATTTCCATGAAACTGTCCAGAATTTTAGGAGCATAAGGAAACTAGTGAAATACGTAGAATTATTGGAAAGTCAGGTTTTTGACCAGAATAAGATTACAAAATGAGAACAGAAGTTTACATCAGTCTAGAAAATAAGGAAATAATGGAAAGAAGGGGATATTTGAAATACTGTAATTGGAAACCAATAGCAAAAGTGAAACTAAAAGCAAAGACACAAGGATACAATTAATTTATAACAAGCTAGGTACTTGTACTTGCATATGCTGTCTAAGCTATTTTTGTAAATTCAAGTCAGGCTGCATACCCTCCCAGTGACTCATTTAACAAGACAGAGGCTTGCATGTTTACACATGTAGCTGAGGTTTAGCTTCTTCATTAGTTTTAAATGAAAAGTTTGCTATATACTTCTCTGACATACTTTGAAGAATAGAAACTGAAGATTTATGACTGGAACTGCATCATTTCAAATCTTGCCCATTTTTAATACTATGTAAATGTTTGTTTGACTTATGTAATTTTAAGTTTATAGTACAGTGGACAAAATGGACATACAGAAAAGGGAGATTCCAGCGGATAACCTGGAGGGGGTTTGCTTTTAAATAGGGAACAGGCTTGAGACTGGCTTAATATAGGAACAAGCAAGTTTCTACTTATTTGACCTTTGACAGTCCTGAAATAATCCACTCGTTATAACAAGATGGTGCATTTTTCTTGGCAGTAGGAGGTTCTTATTTTTAAAGACAGTACATATTATATACTTAGTTTAGTAGCACTTTGAAAAATAGAAGGTTGCACTGGAAAAGTGGTTTTCCTGGATGTAACAGTGAAATGGGTAAATTTATGAATCTAAGCACTTATGGGTGAAGGACAATGACCTCTCTGTCCATAAGAAGTGCATTCCATGGTGCTTCAGGTAAAGAACGGGGATTTTCATGAAAGCATGTGTTAACATAAAGAGCAAAGGGAGAAAGAATAAAAATAAGCATACATATATCTATATACAAAGAACCAAAGCAGTTGAACCTATATAAAGCTGTTCACCCAGTAACTGCTCCATTGTGTAAAAGAAGGGAGGAAAGGTAAAATTTTTCTCTTGGGCTGGAGTGGAGACAGCTCACTCTTCTCTGACTGCCTGGATCATCATCCTATTAGCAATCTCTCAGGAAACATGAGCTTCATAAAGTCAGGTCAAGGGTGTCTAGCCTACCTTCTTTTCTCTCTACCGTTGCCTTGGAGGGAAGAGTGGCCAGCTGTTTGGCTGTTGTTTGACTTGAGGAAAAGGATGACAGAGGTTATTCTAGATGTATTTTCTGCAGAGAGAGCTAATTATGAAAGAACCCGTTTCCATCTCGAGAGGACTGAGCCAGAGATTCTGCCAAGATGCGTGTCCCTGCAGGAAGAGAGGTATGTATAGTTCTGAGAGTACAAATAACTGCTTGGATTCTCTAGTCAGCAGACCCAATCACTACCAGCATACACCAGGCTATGTAAGAGCTCCCATGGTCATGAATATTGGCTGTTCATGTTTTGTTTTTAGTTAGAAAAAATTAGGAGCTCAACCTTTAATCTAACATTTCAAATCATTGTAGTGCCTGCATTGTAATTGAAGGGGAGGAGGGATAGACTACTGTATATTTAGCATATACATTTGCTTAGTGTCTAGTTATAATGACAAAGTTGTTGATTATCTGTTGTTTTAATAAGCCTGTACTATTTAGAGGTGTCATCCTCTGAGGCGTGTGCATACAGAGCAGAGGTGGGCAAAATATGGTCCATGGACCAGATCTGGCCCACCAGGGTATTTTATCCAGCCTGTGGGGCCCCTAAACATTTAGAAAATTAATATTTATCTGCTCCTGGCTGTCTGTCAAAGATGACAGGATCCAGGGGCAGTAGGACCCAGGGTAAGCCGGCAGGAGCCAGCACCAAGGTCAGCTTGGCCTTGCGCCTCCGCCCCCCCAGTCTCCCCCACCCTTGCCCCACTGCCAACCTGGAAGTCTGTCAGCCGCAGCTTTCAGGCTGCTCTGGCACCACGTGGCCCCCAGCTGCATAATCGGACCACAGGAGCACAGGGCCCGTGCTGGTACCCCAGGGCCAGGAGTGGGAGGGGATGTGTGTGTGTGTGCGTCCCTGAAATGAGGGAGGGGGAGAGAGAGATGGAGAGCAATGAGATAGGGGGAGAGAGAGGGTGTGTGTGTGTGTGAGTGTGTGTGTGTGTGCCTTGACAGACTGTGTGAATGTGTATCTGTGTTCATAGGGCAAGTCCCACATGCAACCCCACCGTACACATGTATCCACACCCCTCCCACACTGTCATACATGCAGACCCCTACACACACACCTCCTCACACACCGCAGCCACTCTCACCCCACACAGAACCCACCACAAACCTCATACCCACCCATACCCCACATATCCATATACACACCCATATGCTCCCTCACCCCACACTCACACCCCTACACCCCACATACCCATACACTAACAGCCCTCCACCCATGCCCCCACCCCCCACAATATACAAGAGTAAGGCTTCATTTTAAGCTATTGTGCAATCATTTCTATGTACACTACACAAACACATGTAAATCAGGACAAAATATTTTTTGAAATCACATTAATGAATGTTGTAGACATTTGATTTTTAGAATATAATTGGTATTTTTCTGGTTCTGAGATGACAAAACCCCTTGCTGAAAGGAGTATTTCCAGGGACAATGGGAGGGACTTCTGGTGGCAAAGGTCAGGGATTAGGGGACAGGACTTCTGGTCACAAGATGGCAACCAGGGGGCAGGGCACCTGTCAAGGGGTGGAGCTACAAAAGCAGCCCTTAATTGCCCAGCCCTGATATAGAGGAAGAAAACATCATCAAGTTGTCAAGCATACCTTTTGAAGATCACTGCTAATAGATGAGAGGCTCAGGCCATACTACTGAAGGACCAATTCTGTAGGACCCTTACAATACAAGCAGGTGGGAGGGATTCTGTGCTAAGTCAAATTACAAAGGGTTCATATCCAGAGTAAGTCATTAACAAACAGGAGGGAAGGGTATGAGAACTAGGACTTTAATTAGAAATTACACCTAGGATGTGAGAAAAGTGATAATGATGGCACTTGAGTAAATAACTTTCCACTAGTAGAGTAACTAAGGTGAGGTGACCAGGGCACCAATCCCAGGCACTGACTTGAGTGGGGTGCAAAAAAAATACCAGCTGCCAATGCCACCACACAGTTATGCTGGGGGCCTGGCGGCAGCCAGAAATCACTGCTGTCTCTGTGAATCACCTTAGGAGCCCGGATTACTTGTTTATGCTCTGCTTTATTGCCTGAAACTTCTAACTAACGGTTTTATCATTTACATTTTCTTTTACGGCATTTTCAGTCCACCTGCTACTACCAGACAGGCTTTAGCATTACCTCTTAGGGAAGGACTTACAAACCAACCTTTGGTTATTTGTTGCTGAGTGTCCTAGTTATATTCAGGTTATGAATAGATAGAACTCAATCTTCACCCTCCCTTAGTATTGGAGGGAGGGTATCTCTCCCCAGCTCCTGTAAGGGCCTCTGGTGGTATAATTGCATTCGCAACAGCCAAGGAAGGGAAATCATGGTCTTGCTGTAAAAACCACCTATCTGCATCTTTAGGCATTTAATATCTTTAAAAAACTGGCCCTTGAAGTTCATATGTGCCTACATCACTTTTGAAAGTAGGGCGTCTGCTTGTCAGTCACTTACAAACTTCAACAATTGTACCCTGACCCTTTAGCTCAGAGGTAGTAGCATATTGATAAACCTTTGTTCATGGAAAAGCTTGCAGAGGGTGACAAAGAGCCATGCTGTTAGTATGGTTTACATGTACAAAGTATTTTGAGGGGGTTTTTTCAGGGAGAAAGTATTATATGTACACTTAAAACTACCAAATATCATGGCTGTGGTCTGATTCTGTATTGGGCTCTTTGTTTAAAATACTATAGATTAAAACTTATATCCCATTTTCCATTTATTTCAATCCTTTATATGTTTTTGTTACTTGCTTCAGCTCAGCTACCTAAGCAGAGAATAAAAGTTTTCAGTCAATTATCTGAAATCTTGCAGCCTTCACAAAGCCCCTTAAATTTGCTGCAGTAGGTGAACAACTTGTAACTTCTCACACTGTTGGACTGTGACACCTTTGTGGTATTTAACACTGACATTTTAGCACTTCCTCTTTTAATTCCCCCCTTCACCCCCAGAGCTCTTCGCTCCTTAAAATATCATTGCTAAATTTACACCAGAGACATAACATCTCTGTATAAAGAACAGCAGCAACAAGCCGTCAGCCTTCCCAGTTTCTACTGAGAAATCTGTTCAGCCTCAAGCAGAACCACAGCACTCTGTGCACTGCTGCGTGTTTACTTCATCATCACTGCACTCACTGCCAGTTTCTCAGAACTTTTTAAGTAATTACTTTTCTCCGTATCAAGGGACCTAAAACATCCAGAGGGCATGTCGCTCATCTCAGTCATTGTCTAGGTGCATTGACACCCATTTTAAAGTCTCTGACACTATTTTGTGTAACTGGCCCCATGATTGAGATCACATAATTACAATAATTAGGAAGCTCACCTCAGGATATTATCAAAGTGACCCACCCAAACCCAAGTCCATATGGTTTGAAATAGCTAATGAGTCAGTTAATGTGCTATGTCCAGGAGTAATGGATACTCAATATGGATGACATGAAGGTATAATTTACCAACTTTCTGACTGATTAAGGTTTTTCTAATAGACAATTTTAGCATTTTGCAACTTGTGGCGAGTTCAAAGTACTAAAAGCTTTTATTTGTTAAACAAAACAGAAGCAAGCAGCTGAGACTGCTGGAAATCATATAAGAAAGCAGGCCTCTCTTTAAACCAAATGTAAAAAGCAGTACTGAAGTGCAACTTTTTTCTGTGGCTGCAGAGGACTGGACTAGGAGCAATGGGAGCAGGGAAAATTTAGGCCAGAGATTAGGTGGAACTTTTCGACCATGAGGGTGGTGAGGAATTGGAACAGGCTTCCTAGAATGATAGAATCTATATCCTTGGAAACTTGCGAAAGCAGGTTAGACAGACACTTAGCAGGAATGGTTTAGTCAGGGATGATCTTGCTGTGAGGAAAGGGCTGGACTAGATCACCTTGTGAAGTCCCTTCCAGGCCTACTTTGCTCTGATCCCATCTATGATCCTATACCTACATTGGTGCCCTACAGCTTTCCAGACTGCTGCCAAGAAGCCCGAGTAGCCTGTTGAGAAGCCTGGGCAGGGCAGGCTTCTCAACAGCTGCCTTGAGAGACATGTCTTTACTGTACTCTCTATGTATATATGCATTCATACAGAGTTTCTGTGTGTGTGTGTGTGTATATGTATATATGTGTGTGTGTGTGTGTGTGTGTGTGTGTGTGTGTATATGTATATATATATATATATATATATATATATATATATATATAAGAAATACAGGCTTTGGAAGAGCATGCTTCTAGTTTCATTTGCCCATTTAAATAGTGTACAAAAGGTCCAGCTGTCACAAAGTCATTTACTGTGCAGCAAGGGGGGGTGTATAGTGCAGGGGTTTTAAACCAGGGGTACTTGGGATGGCCTTAAAGGGTACTTGGCAGCGGGCACTGCCGCTGCTCCCGGCACTTCTGCTGCTACTGCACCGCCAGCACTTGTGCTGCCGGCATTTCCTCTGCTGCACTGCTGGCACTTCTGCCCCTGCCGTTGCACTGGCACAGTTGCCTATCAGCCACAGGGGACACCCACCCCACTCAGCTGGTTGCTGGGGGACCCCACACTAGTTGACTGGCTGCTGGGGGACACCTCTCCCCTGCTTGTCTGGCCGCCAGGGAAATCCTGCCTTTTTGATCAGCCGCCTGAGGTACACTGACCCAAAAAGGTTGAAAACCCCTGGTCTAGTGGTTAGAAGTTGAGAAATAATAATCTCTCTGGAAGTAATTATGGGAGTGCTAATCCTGGATCTTCCAGTATCTCTGTGGCTTTGTATAAGTCACTTCATACCTGTCCTATTTCACCCACCTGAAAAGATCTGGAGAAACCTGTTTTAAACTACTTTGAAATTGTAAATTGAGAGAGATTATATAGGGATGATTGCTACTGCTGTTACCTGGTGTTGTGCCTTTTATCCATACCATATAACAGATTATGCAATAAAACAGATCTAGTTTCCCATGTCATAATGGTTTCCAGTGTACATTATTATATAGTGGTAAAACTAAAAATATGCAGGAGAGGACTGATGGGCAGCAATTTTTACACGTTGTGGAAACTATAATAGTCATTTAAAAGGACAATCAGGAATGGAAATGAAGGAACACCAGGAGTATTAGTAATACCATATTGATTTCCTTGGTCTATAAGAAGCAATGGCTTCTTATCTTTCTATTTAGCAGCATTGTTAGCAAAAGATTTAGGGAGACACAGAAGAATTTGGCAAAGTGCTTGGAGAGCAAGACACATATATTAATTGACATATTTCCATTTCCCATATTATCTACATGTGCTGTTTTGTGAGATAAAATTCATCTGTCATAACACCCATTATTCACATACAATGCTCTTTTTATATATAAACTTAATTATTGTGATGGGATATATTAAATATGACTCATTTTACTGCAAAATTGATTTTTTTCTGACCTCAGAATAAATATTGATCTTCTTGATCTTTAAATGTAGTGCAAGGGTCATTATATTAATGGCATATTAATAGAAAGTAGCCCTGACCATGCAATATTAATATATTTGCATTGTTACTTCTCGGGTCCCATCCAGAAGGAAAGAGGCAGGGAGCCAACACCTTTTCTCCCTGGAGAAATTAGGAAGCTTCTGCATTTTAATGGAAGTTCAGGCTGCTTTCATTTAGATACAACATTTAAAATCAGTGGTAAAGTGGCAAATAAGATGTATAATACATCCAATACATAAGTAGTGCCTTGATTTTTCAAAATTCACAAGAGTACAGTAAAAATAGAGGCACCAATATGGCAACTGATCATGCACAGCTGTGCAACCCCAAGCAGCCAGTGATAAGAGTGGAGCCCTCATTACATAAGATGTCTACTGAAAAGATTTTGTTAGAGTTATAGTACCTGGTAATTTACTTTTTTGATTATTTGTTGTTATGAATGGATTTAGAGGAATGCTAATTTATTGAACTGGTTCTCACATCCCACCCTGCTGCTATATCATTTGATTTTTATCTCATACAGGTACTCTTGTAAACCCAGTTTAAAATTTGCTGTTCTACTGACTAACCAAACCAAGAAAGGTTTGATTTTAAATATTCCTTCAGCAAGAGCTGAAGGTTACTTCCCTCTGACAAGCAGGAACAAAGGATTAGAAATCTGAAGTAGCTTTTAAATAACACTGTGAAGAGATCCTGAGATAACGAAGTGCCCCCCTTAAGAAAGGCTGGATACTTATTTGCAATTTAGAAATGTTGTTTTACATATGGTACTTCTTGTTTTACATGTATTCTGAGCATGCTGTGTCAAGAAGCATAATTCAAGAAAGAAGAAAAGAGCCTCTCACCCAAAAGAGATAGGCAGTGAACAGAATGAATCTGTCAAGTTGGGGATGGTACCATATGACTGTAGAATTTCAAACATTGTATCTATGTTTAAGAAAAGGAAAAAGTGATCTGGGCAGCTACAGGCTCACTAATCTGACCTCTGTAGCATGCAAGGGGATTTAGAACAACATTTGAAGGAAAGAATAATGAAAGACATGGAGGTCAATGGAAAACAGAATGACATGTAATACTGGTTTGCCAAAGGCAGATTATGACCTGATGCCTTTTTTTGATATTTTAGACATTGGAAATATAATGGATATAGATAAATATAATAGGTATATTTTATTTTTGAGTATCTAATTTGATGTGGTGCCATGTAGGAAATTACCATATTTACTCAAATCCAAGATGAGATTCCCCCTCAAACAGCATGGAGAAAAAAAGCCTTCATCTTAGATACGCATACAGAGCAGTGCAGGGGCAGGTGGCTACTGTGGCTCTGACTCTGGCTCTGAGCTTGGGTTGGGGCCAGAGTCAGACCCACAGCAGCTGCCTGCTCCCCCTCACCCCCTTCCACTTGCCTTCTGCAGCTTCTGCCCCCCAACTCCTGCTGTCCCCTTCTCTCCCACTTATTGTCAGGCACAGCTTAGCTCCAGGTTGGGCTGCTTTCCCTTGTAGGTATGTAGCACAAGGAAACTCTGTTCCCTGCCCAGTCAGTCAGCAACACCATCACTGCTTCATGGCCCAGCAAAGTCTGTGCTTTTTTTACATGCTGTGTTCAGAGATTGAGGACGGTGGGAGGGAAGGGGCAGAGGCTGCAGGGAGCAGGAGGGAAAGTGCAGGAACTGCAAGAAGCGGGGAGAGGGGCAGAGGCTGTGGGGAGCAGGGGGTTAGGAGGAAGGGAGGGCAGAGGAAGGCTGCAGGGGGTAGGAAGGCAAGAAGGCTGCAGGGGGAAGAAATGGGGGAGCCAGAGGTCAAGACACCACCTGACCTCACCTACCTACTGCTTTCCCTGCTGTGGCAATGGGAGATGGGATGAATTTAAGACAACCCCCTAATCATTAGATTCTATACCTGCAAAATTATAACAAATGTATACATTTTCCATATATAGAATCTAATTATTGAGGGGTCATCTTAAATTCAGAGTCAATTTAGATTTGAGTAACTATAGTGTTAAATAATTTGGAGAATATGGGGATTAATATAAAATGTCTATGAAATCTATGAAAGTGAGTAAGGACCTAGCTGTAATAGCTGGGGTAAAGGAGGGACTGTTGGGCAGGAAAGAGGTTACCAGTGGAGTTCCTCAGGAATTCTGATAACATACAGTTGGGAGACAGTGTCCATATGAAGGGGAGAATATTAAGCAGAAAGAACTAGATGACCTTGAGAACTAGGCGAATATAAAATGGAATTAAATTTAACATTAGACATTCAGAGACATGTTGTATGCAGTTTTGGTCACCTGCATACAGGAAAGATGAAACAAGTGCAAAGAGCTATGGAGAGGATACTAAATATGCTTGGCTTGTTCAGCTAGCAGAATAAATGTAGGGAAGGGATCCAATTACTCTTCATGCATACATCAGGACAATAAACAACTGGCTATGAACAAATGTAGGCTGGAAATTAGAAGAAGGCTCCTAACCATCAGCAAGTTACAGTTTTGGAACAGTGGTCCAAACAGAGTAGTTGGGGCAAGAAAGCTAACTAGTGTCCCTCAGAAAAACAGACTCCTGGGGGCAATCCATCAATCCAGCTGGGTATATGATTGGACTGCGAGGTGCTCTATAGCTGCATTACCCACTGACTATGGGTGATTACACAGGGCTTCTGAAACCCAAAGCAATCTGTGCAGGTGCCTAAATTGGGTTTGCAGTCCTAACCAGGCATCCAAATTTGAAAACATTGGCCTACCTGAAATTGCAGCATTCCTATTAAGCCTTTAAGAATGAAGTCAGATTATATGTTGCCTGTTATGATCAGTAAGGGAGAAGTGAAACAAACAGAAACATGAATAAAGATACATAAACTGGAATATATGAAATTTCTCTGTAGAACTAAGGACTGAACTGTAGCAATGCCTTACTTTAAAAGAATCTGTATAATGCATATGATCCTCAGCTGGGGTAAAAGTTTGCTGCAGGTTCATTAAAGCCAGTAAAACTATGGTGCATGAGAACAGCTGAGATCTTCAGTCATCGTACTTCAGCTCTGACATTATTACAGAATCCCAGAATACATTTTTGATAAAGTTCCATTGGTAAATTCAACCATGTGATCTTTTATATTACAAGAGTATCTAATTGTGGACTCAACAGTTAATTTCACATCTAAAATAATTTAGGTAGCAGAAGATGCATTTACCCAGTTTTGCCATGGAAAACTGAGTTTGATTATCACTATGGGTCAGGTCTAAACAACAAGATTGTAGAGAGCAACAAAAGGTAGAAATGGCAACTAAAATAGGCCAGGGTGAGGGGTGATGTCCAATTTCCACACAGTTATTTCCCAAAGCAATCATAAAGTATGGGCCATTCTGTATACCAACTGCTGGAAACTAGTGCTTGGAAGAAACTGGCTTAAAAGGAGAGGAGGAGAAGAAATATATCTAGTGGTTGAGTGATGCAGTCTCTTTAATATTGTAGGATGCCTTGTGACATTTCAGAACCCAAAGAAGTCCCTTTGTATGAACAGTAAATATTTGGGGCTTATGAATTTAGTGTTCATATTGTGGGGAGAGGGGGATGAAGGAGAGAACTGTAATGGAAGGGGACTTGTTCTCTGTTGCCTCCTACTCTGTATACAGAGTCTGGAGCAGAGTATGGAAAAAGTCAGAAAAGATGTTGACAATCAAACCTCTCTTCTTTCTGTTGTTAAGAGTGAGAATGGAAAAACGCAGTTGCAACAGGACCTGACTGAACAATGCTTGGAAAACAATGTTGATCTTAAGGAGATTTGATGTGCACAGTCTTGGGATTTACAAGGTTGGGAATCTGAAAGCAATCTATCCCTCAGTCATTTCCTTATAGGTGAGGGGCTACAAGATCAGTTCAACCAAGGCTATTCTGGAGTGAGAGGGGCAAATACTCATGATTTTTGACAGGAATTTTTGCCTGATTCCATGTGTGTTTTTCACTGGAAGGGGATAAAACAGCCTGATAACATTGTATAGGTGCTACTATATGTTCATACTTTTATTTCATCATCTGATATACTGGTTATGGTGTTAAAGTAAATGAATGTCATGACTTTTAAGGACAGTTCAAGTGAATTCCTAGCCTCCTTTCTTACCTTTGACTGCCTGACATAAAGGCAAATATTGGCCTTGTTGGTTTGTTTAATTTAACACTATAAAAAATACACTTTTTGTGTGTGCCTGTGTAATTGTGAATCTTTAAATTAATAGCTACTTTAATCTGTAAATCTGTACATTAGAAATATCACCAGTTTAGAACATTACTTCACTCACTGAGGTGTGTATATGTAAGCACAATATAGTATATACAGAACTAATATATACATCTGTTTTTCTTCTTGCCTGCCTTTTATATTAATATGCATGTATACATATGTGTGAGTATGCCTGTGAATTATTACAAGGAGTGTAATATTTTTTTAAAAAATGATTCCCTGCTGTGTTTGTTTATCCTATAAAAGTTCGGCATTAAATGACTTAAATTTTAGAACCATCAGAGAGGCAAGAGTAAGTCCATACTTTGAATTCCTATTTGTATTATTACTTTCTAATGAATTCTGTACTACAGCAGGTGTCAAATCATATCTGTTGTTTTGCAATCGAGTATGAATAGAAGATGTATTGCTATTGCAAATGAATCTAATATGAATCTAATGAGCAGTAATGAGCAACTGTTTTGTCATTATTGAGGCAACCACTGTGATGCTAATAAACTCTCATTTCTGCTCTTTAGAAAAAGCACTGACCAGGATTTATAACATGGCCTTAATGTCCCAAAACCCTGAGGCAAAAGAGAGAAGTGAAACCCCTAAACTAAGCATAATTTAGTCATTTTCTATATGGCGGTCCTCTTATTTTCTCTTATTAAAAAGAACCTGTTTTATGCCTTTCAAGCATTCTTATGTTTGAAAGGGAAAGATGAAGAATGAGTGCCTATTAAAGGAACATAAAGTTAAGAAGATGGGCATTCTGCCTTAATTTTCTTTAATGTAAGTACAATAATTTCATACTCCTGCACTTAGTTCTTTTGTAATAATAAAGGCAACTATGTGCAACTCTTTTAAAGACAGTCACTTTAAAAGTTACTGCTCATTAAATCAATATAAAATTGTAATATATTTTGGAGGATGATATCACAAGTCTCTATTAATTGAAGTTCTGATTTTCTGTTATCACTGGATTATGGAGAAGCCTGCTGAATAAACAAATACTTTTTTGACACAATAGCACTAATAAGTTACTTCATAACTGATATGTAAACAAGTTCTGACTCCTGTGTGGCTCTCTCTTTTCCAAGTATAAATAATACATAGAATGATGCATAAAGCTCTGTAAAAGGGACAGCTGGGTACACAGCATTGTAGCCTATAAGTAGAGCACAGAAAATCAGTTGCAACTGTTTTCTCAAAGCTAAGTACTATACTTCCATCAAAAATAATGTTTTTGTGTATACAGTCTTCATGGACTCATCTCTCTGTGCAATAAAGCTAGACTCACCATAGAGATTCATTTTAGGATTTCATTCTGAGGTTTCAACTATTCTGTGCAGGGTACAGCTGTTTGTTTTACTACAGTACACTACATAGATGCTTTAACTACTGAATGGAGAATATATTGCTGGTATTTAAGGTATTATGTAGACACAATAGTGTAATCATGTGTTGCAGGAGCCAAGGGAAGGGGACTAGGAAAACTTACAGCCACCGTCTCCCAATATTGTAAATTAGGGCATCAAAGACTATGAAAAGCTAAGTCAATCCTGTCTTGCTAAATCTACTGCTAACACTTGCAAGCTACTTTGAAACACTGATGAGCTGTTTTTGACAAAACAGATTTATGTGCTGTCCTGCAAATTGGCCTCTAGGTACCAGAAAGGGAGGGAGCTATTAGAACAGAGAAGTGGGGGCCAAGGCCATAAAGTTCTAGTCCTAGTTATACCAGTGACCGTTTGGGAAGAGTTCTGCTACACTTCTAAGATGTGTAAATGACATGCAAATGTTATGGATCTGAGTTACAGAATGGTACAGCTGAGGTGCTGCCATAATGGCATGGGGAAAATGTGAGAGGCAAGAAAGGGTACAGTATTACCATATGTTATCTGTAGGGACCTACCTAATTCATGCAGGCTGACTCTCAATTTTGCAGCCCGAGTGTGGAACCAATCACCATTTTTGCAGTGGACCATAGCGAACACCTCCCAACCCCCCCTCCCCACCTCTGGCCATGCGGCCCTGGAAGTGCCACCCCTCTCTGGCCATCTGTCAATCTCCAGGGAGGGGCAGGACTGTCAGGGCCCCTCAACCAGAGGCATAAGGGTACTTGCTGTGCGCTGCTGCAGAAATTTCCCTCCCTACCCTCCCATTCCTCCTCATTCAGGACAGTAGGGCTTTCTGCCTCTGTTTTCAGCTCCTTTTATCACCCCACCCCACTTGCCAACTGTTTTCCAGCTTTTTCCATGGTCCCCTTGCGTTTTCACAGGAACCAAGCTTTTTTACAGGGGACCTACCAAATCCATAGTTTCCACAAAAATCTTGAAATTGTGAGTTTAGTAGGTCTCTAGTTATCTGTAAACAAACAAACAAAAAAGATTAATTAAATACACATGTTTATGTGCAATATGCAGTGTCAAGTGTACAAAAATAAACAGATAAAACAATCCATAGGTTAAAAAAATGTGCAGAAAAACAGCAGGGCAGCACATAAGGAGGCAACACACACTGCCCAAAACCAGTGGCATAAGGTGTCCCACTGCTACTTGACCCCAGGGAACCAAACGTCCATGCTCATGTGAACGTGGCTCTTTGGTGCATTACTTAATCACTTCTGAACATATGCAGTAGGACAAAGTCACATACAGTGTAAATGTAGTTTTATTGGGGACTTAGGCAATTTAGCACAATTTGGGTTTTTATGCGAGGTGAAATAGAATGACACTGTAACAGGCAAGGATTTTTGTGGATTGTTTTCTATTAGACCAATTATATAGTTAAGAGGAGTTTTCAGATATGCAATACAGGCAGCCCCCACTTAACGTGGTTTCAATTAGCGCTATTTCACTATAGTGCTTATTTAAAATTGATACCTGAATTCACTGAGCATTCAGCGAGTTTTGCTGTAGCAGTCAGTGGAATCAGTGAGTTTTGGCAGGAAGACGGGGAGAAGCAGTGGGGGTGGCAGCCGCAGCAAGTACGGTGAGTGGCAGCAAGTGGGGGCTGGGCATGAGCATGTTGGGGTGGGGAGAAGCCAGGCACGACTGCTGAATACAGACTGGTGGGGCAGTGGAGCATCCCATGGGAGGGGAGGCAGTTTTGCAGCCAGCCAGAAGCAGGGTGGGGTTTACAGCTGTCCAGGCACGCAGCAGGGACGTTGCAAACCCTCCTGCTCCCAACCGGCTGCAAATATCCACCCAACTCCTGTGGGATGCTCCACCACTTGAGTTCGCTAGCCGAAGAAGCGGAGATGGGGAAGAGCGCGGGGCCTGCACTGGTTCCCAGGGCCAGGGCGGGGCAGCAGGAGTGCAGGACCCAGGGCCAGGGTCAGCAGGGGCCCATGCCCAGAGTGGGGCAGCAGGAGTGCCGGTGCCCAGGTTGGCGCACAGGGCCAGCGGGTAGGTGGGGAGAGGAGGCAGTGATGAGAAGTGGTGAGTAGTTGGGACGGGCATCAGCACAAGGTCTGCGTTGATGACCAGGGCCAGGGCTGTTGGGGGCCCCGGGTGAGATGGCAGGAATGCAGGCCCAGGTTGGCACATGGGACTGGAGCAGTGGTGGCAAGAAGCTGCGGTAACCAATTGCCTATAGTTACATTCATTCCTGTGGGAGAACGGATTTTGCGTAGCGCGGTTTCACTTAACGCTTGTTTTTCTGGAACCAATTAAGAGCGCTAAGTGGGGGTTGCCTGTATATTTAGCACTGTAACATGTATCATATGTCACTTTATGTTACTGAATAATTCCCGATTGTGAAATCTTTGCATTTGGAACATCCTCAGGAACATTGGGCTCAATATACTAAAATTGTGATATTATAAAAATAATTTACAAATTACTTTGAAATGTAAGTAACAATGACCTAGAGCCAGCTAATGACTGAATGGTGCAATTTCATAAGGATGTATACAAGCAGAAGGCCATTTTTGTTCTTACTTTTCTATGTTACCACAGATTATAAAATAATGATAGCTGTAAAGCCACTGTCATATGTTATTCTGAAGAGTAAAGAGTTGGACTACATGTTTCTCTAGATAAACTTTAATTGGGTTACAAAGCAATTTTCATTTCAGTGAATAGAACTATGCATTAAGCAACATAAAGGTAGGCCTTCATTCTCCTGGGTAGTCCTCCACATATTAAGGGGCCATATTTTGTAATGCTGCCACAGAAATGATACACACCTCAAATGTGTAGTAGTAGTAGTAATAATAATAATACACACCTCAAATATGAGTAGGCAGAACACAAGGACAATTGTGCTCCCACAAAGGCCCCTCTCTGTAGCATGTAGGGACCATAAAGAACCACACATGGTCTTGGGAGTCTAGTATGGAAGCTGCAGAAATATGGGTCGTGACTATTCACTGTCCATCTTGTGACCTACAGTGTTTGAGTACATGTTAGTTGTTTTGTTAGAGAGTGAATTGGCATGCTGAGGTTAGGAGAGGTACAGTTCCACTTGCAGCACTACAGAAATTGGGAAAAAGCTGCTGTAAATTAGATCAGTTGTTTTGTTTCTTTGGACCTATGTGGCGGCTGTACTGGCTTGCCCCCCTATTTCTCCTAAGCAGCCTGTTTCTTTCAGCCCAGAACTCCTGGCACAGACCCTGTGTGTGGAGTGTACTCCATGCAAGTACTGGAATCTCAGTGGGAAAATTACACAGGGATGATAAAAATGATCTAAAAATAAGACATAACTAAAATAACTTGAAATTCAGCCGAGCCCACTAGAAATGTTGTTTGTATCAGGTAAAACAGCCTTGCTGCCTTATATAAGTGCATGTCCCTGACACTCTCATTATATCACTGAAGCTATCTCCCATAGTTGAGTGGTTCATCAAATTGAGCCTTTGTGGGGAAAAAACAGATTGGCAATGGGAGGGTATTTTATGAAAGCCTTTAAAGATATAAATATCACTTGTAGAAATCCAGAGACATGCAATCCTTTTGACCTATTTCCTATTAGTTAAGGATCTTCTTCTTTGTATCTCCTGCTTGTAACATGCATGATAAAACAACTATTTGGCAGAGATGTTGGAGGCATGGAGTAGTTTTGTTTATGTGTACACAGAAGTCCCAATGGGACTTCCTCTCCCCTTGCTTTTGTCTTTTTTTGTGCTCTCTTTTTATCCTGTTGCCTCCTCTCAATAACTGTCAACATCAAGTGACTCAGGAGGTTAATAGACCCAGTATTATCCCTTGGTTTTCTCTCTCTCTCTGTTCATAAAACCATTTTACAAAAAATCTGTAGTCAGCCCAACCCATATTTTATTCTGCACAGTGGGCACATCTACATGTGCATTAATGCGCCATAGTTATTGGACATTAAGTTTAGTAGATGTAATAACAGGTACTAACTCAATGCGCAGTAATCAGCACTACTATGCAGTGGTGGCGCATGCGTTTTTAGTGATGCTAATGTGCAGTATACTAATTCTAATCCACAGTAGCACGGCTTTTGCCATGACGCACTAATGCTCAGTAGATTTAGTCTACTGCGCAGTTAGTGTCTTGTGTAGATGTGCCCAGTGTTTGGGGAAATGGTACTAATCAAGCAGCTGAGATCAGGGAGAAGTGAATGTGCTTTCTTGGCCTGATTGAAAAAGATGGTAGCTTTATTTAGATAACACAGTTTTGTCAAATTAACCTGAATTAGATTTGCAAACCAGCAAGCCATTGTATGTAATGTGATGGTCATGTAATACTCTCACATACTAAATCATATCAATATAGCATCTCACTGAGATGGAGGAATACTGACTTGTACTTCCATGTGTTAAGGAAGAGCTGACTTTCGTGCTCAGAAAACACATTTCTTATATATGCTTTATAAAATAAATTCTTACTTCTGTTTAGGAGTGAAAGAAAGGTGAATCCAAATGAGAGAACTACACATAAAGAAGAAATTAAACTCTGTAGTCTAATAGACAACAGAAAATCAATATAGAAACTCCTTATAAATTTCTTGACGGGACATAGAAATGCAACAAGGCAGCCGAGGTGAACAATGCCACTAGCACAGCTAGATCTGCAATATGATTTGTACATGTAGTGCAAAATAAAATATGGACCAATGGATAGTAAATACAACAAATCAGTCAAACTCAGTAGTAGAAGCTAAGCATATGAGATTAGGATCTCCATTTATTTTAAAAAGAACTATAATGGCAACTTGTAATCCAGTAGCTAGTGGACACACAGGGTGTGTCTCCACATGCAGGGGCATGCATTTCATAGTTTCATAGTTGGTAGGGTCAGAAGGGACCTGAAGGGACCATCAAGTCCAATGGTAAAAACAGCAGTGGCACAAATTTGTGCTGTTTTTGCTGCTGTGCATGCCCCTGCACATGGGGTTTGGTGTAGGGTAAATTGTCCCAGGTGGGGTAGGAAAGGCTGGAACCAGCACCTGTGAGAGATATGGAGATGGATGACATCTTATGGACGAGCATGTGCAATCTCAAATGGGTTGTTTTTTCCCCTAAGTGACACACAAGCCAAAGATTCAAAGAGGCTGAATGGAACAAAGATGACTTCAGGCTGGATCTGCCTTCCTCTTCCCCAATAACTCCCTTCCTTTCTTGTTTTCTGTCAGCTCCTTTAGAGAGCAATTTCTCTCAAACAACTCCCTGCTTAGTGCATACAATCTTAATTCAGCTGTACTTGTGATTCCTGATCAGATTCACTAGGGAATGAATGGCAGCCCTCAGAGGATTTAGATTCTTCATTTGAGTTCTATCATTTGGAGCACAGTGCTAGATGCCACAGTGTTGTCAATGCTGAATGTTGGTATAATGCAACAGTGAGAGAGAGACTGACAAAAAAAGGAATTATAATTCTTGGTGCGAAAAAGCAGAATTCAAACAAGTGTCTAAATGTTATAGGATTTATGTTATTTTTGCCTACCAGACTGAGATGTATAGCACAAGGCTAAAGGTTTAGAAAATACCCTTGTTTTGAAATATTTGCTCTTACAGTAAAGGGCGAGTGCAGCACATCCTGATCCATTGATTGGATTAATGGAAGAGCCTTTTGGTTTGAAAAGTATATTTAAGCTTGGAGGAAGAGTTGAATAAAATATACAATCCTGGCTGGAGCTCATAAAAAGTCACCTCCTTTCAATGCCTGCCTATTGATATCTGTAGTTTGGATGATATGTTTTTATGGGACAAAACTGCAAAAGCTTTCTATGCTAATGGTGATGGGTACTGAAAATTCTTTTGGCGCTTTTTCTGTTTATGCCCTTGGTTTAGCCCTCTGGAGGATCACCTAACATAGGAAAGCATGCCTACCTATAGAATTCCTTTCTTTTCAATCTACATGACATGCTGGTGCAGAACAGAAGATGGGGCAGGTTTGTCTTTTATGTCGACTCCAGTTCACTGATCTCTTTTGCAGTTTAAGGGAAAGCAGGCACAAGAAAACAAAATGATTCTGTAGGACCCTGAATGTTAAAGTTCAGTGTCAGACTTGGAAGGGCCATCAGAGAAAGCAGATCATTCTGAACTGAATTTTGTTTTGAATTGTTCACTATAGATGCAGAAATCCCAGAGATAATTTGTTGCTTTGCTGCTGGCTATCTGTAAGCATAACCATTCTTAAATGCATTTATTTTTAACTTTTTGGTAATGATCTTATTCGGTAATGGTCTTATTTGGAAGCACTGCCTGTTTCTCCTAGTATTCAATTTCCACATGCTTTCTGTCATACAGGCAGGCACTGAAGGCCTGTGTTAGTAATGCATTGTCACAAGGCACCTATCTTGGACAGGTGTATGTGATCAGTTATCACAGTGACACTGTTTCTATCAACCTATTTAGATTTTGTTACTCAGTGGGCACGTCTACATGAGATGCTTAACTACACAATAGCGTAGTTTACTCTGCAGTAAGCGCACACGTCTACACATGCACACTTACTGCACAGGCAAAACCCCTAACCGCGAGTCAATTTGATACCTGCAAATGCAGATATCAAATTTATTTGTGATTACTTACTGCACAGTAACACATGTGTAGATGTGATCCAGGAGCAAATTTACTCCCAGGTCAACCCTGCTGCTCCAAGCCCTGGATGAAACAAAGGTGACTTCAGGTTGGATCCGCCTTCCTCCCCCAATAACACCATTTCACTCTTGCTTTCTATCAGCTCCTTTAGAGAACAATTTTTCTCAGAAACAACTCATTGCTTAGTACATATTATCTTAGTTCAGCAGTACTTGTGAGGCCCAGGAGGGCAATGGTGGACCTGGTAGTGGCATCCTGGAGCCCATTGTTGGCATCCCTGCTGGGGTCCGTCCAGACAGATGGGATCAGGGTGGCAGGTGCGTGGCGATGGCCCTGGGAGAGCATGCAGTGGCTGGCCAGGTGGTCGCTGCAAGTGGGGGACCTGGGAGGGGTGAGATGGCCATGGACCAGCCAGCGGTCAGCATGGCAGGCCAACAGGAGCATGGGTCACTGGTCATCTCTGCCAGGGGCAGGAGCAGCCATGGCACAGGGAGGCAGAGGCACCAAGAAGAGTGCTGCTGCATACTGTCCCTAAACTATGCACACTGCTCCTGGCCAGGAATGTGACTGGCCAGAGAGCAAGAAGTGGGGTGGGCTTTCCTCCCAGCATCTAACACTGATAGTTTCTCCAACCGGATGGTCTGATCCTTGCTTTTATCTTCTCCTAAGCACTGCTGTCAGTCTCTATAGTAATCAGTAGGCCAGAGTTCCAGAATGAAGGCTGGGAGGACCAACTAGACCACACAAAGAAAGGAGGAGGAGGGCCCTTTTCCCTAACTTCCCAAATAGACCACTAGAGGTTAAAGGACAGAGAATAAGAGGATGAACCAACAGGACTCATGAGGAACAGAAAGCCGGGTACAACATTGAACAAGACAGAAACAAGGTAATAGGGAAGGGGAACTGAATTGAGTTTTTAAAATCCCTGTAATTTTCATGAACCTGTACACATCTATATGGGTGTGTAAAGTGGGGAAGAAACCTTGCCTCCTTACATTTATTCAGAATGTACTATACTACTACTTTTCTTTATATAGTTTCACATTATACAAATTTTTAAAATTCTGCATGGGGTTTAATTTACCTATTTAAATGAGTCCAACTTCATGTACCAAGCTACAGCCCTCAAAAGACTGGTCCAAGGGATGGAGGAAGGAGATAAATGTCTAACAGATTAAAAAAAAAATGGACAAGAGAGGTTTTCCATTGTAGGCTTCAAGGGACTATGATAAACAAAGGACTAAAAATAATGTAGGAACAGGAAAGTGTTCATCGTTGTTCTTTCTGCAACTACACTGCAAATGTTATAGTTTTAAAAAGATTGCTTTTTCACCTTACTTTAATTTAAATAATTGGAGGGAGGATTTCTCACACTCTTTTGCCAGAGTCTTAGGGCTCTCCCAAATATATTTATTGGGTTTTCTTTCCAGATTTCCAGTTAAAACATTGCAATAAATGCATACCAGAACCTAACGTTATTTCCTTTTTATAGCTCAGAGTGGTTTTTCATTAATTGGTTGTAAAAAAGAAAATATCAGAAAGCTTGTTCAAAATTCACAGTAAAAAATATAAATGCTTAGAGGGCATTGTTTACAGGAGTGATTTTCATTTTGACATTTGAATGAGCCATGAAATGCAGCAGATGAAACAGAAATGTAGACAAAGTGTTGAAAAGTCCAAGACCTGAGTCTGTGCATTTTTCTTCTGTTTTACTAGCCCCCATTAAGAGTGTAACACACTTTCATGTTTTAAAAAAAAAATATATATAAAACACATCTTATGATGTACTTATGAACTAGTATATGATGGATTGTCCCATGTGACATGTATTAGGATGCTCACATGTGAGGTCATTCAAGGATTTTTGTAGCTTTGGAAAGAAAGCATGTACTTTGTAGTTTATGCATCAAACTAGAGCTTTTAACAGAATTATTTTTCCTAAACAGAGCTTGAGATTATGCATTGCAGTAAAAAGAATGTTTAAAAACTCTTATTGCTTTGAAATGGGAAGTAGTTGAAAGTGTAGCGCAATCACATGCAGTAACAGAGGGCTTTACAAATGTGATCACAGCATTGATGATTCATCCTTTTTAGTTCTTAGGATTTAAATAAAGTCCAAATACATCTCAGTCATTGGTTCAGTGAAGGTACTACAGAACATTATACTATGGCATAGTTAATGAAAGTGTGTCAGGATTCTGTGGTGCCACGGAGAAACAAGCCAAACCTGGTATTTATTAGTATTTTTGATTTTTATAAAACTGTGGTCCTCTAGTTTGTCACACTGCTCATACCTGATGATCATCTCATATGTTACAAAGGATCATAATAGGCCCATGTGGATTTCCTTTATTCTTTATTAAACCACCATTTTCCAAGGTCACTAGAACACACAAACTATCTAGTAGTAAGCACATTTGTCTAGCCATTTTCAGTCACAGCGTTCTCCAAACCAAAGGCAGGTACATGCTAGAACACCAATTATGACAACACAGGGACTAAGAAAATCCCAGGGGAGTGGTTTAACCTAGATGTGTACATTTAGGAAATGAATCTTTTCAGTTATTCTACTAAAATACATGAATATGCAAAACACATACTTAATGTCCCATTCCAAATACTAAAATAACTCCTCCTATACATTGATTAAATTACATCCCAGGAACAAATTTCAGTTTTTTTCTATTTCCAGAAAAATGCTCAGCTGGGGAATAGCATCATATCATCCCCAGAGATCTGTATTCTGTGTGTAATCCTAAAGCACCATACATAGAATAGGCAGTCCAGTCTAGAATCGAATACCTAGAGTGGTTGGCATCCAGAATGGGTTTGTATAACATGTAAAATCTCTGTACTGGCTAGTGATGCACATGGGTTTAGGGTAAGCTACTTTTTAACCTGCACTCACAGAAAGTATTTTCCAAGTTTCAGAATTCCATAATATTTTATAATTAAACAAGAGATAATTTATCTCAATTCCTTTTAATCATTCCACCTTTTACGACAATAAGTTACATTATCAGGCCCAGCACCTTTCATTTTCTACACTTTGTTCCTCTTCCATTTCTCTCCTCCCCACTTATCTGTAAACACCTGGAGAAAAATTCTGGCTTCATTGAAGTCAATGGCAAAACTCCCATTGACTTCAATGGAACCAGGATTCTATTGTTTAGAAGAGAATACCTGATTGTTAGTCACTCCTTTGCGTTCGTATTTTTGTACTGGTTCATATTGTAATTGCCTTGCTATTTGAGCACCTGAGAATGAAAATCTGGTTCTAAGATGATATTTTTAAAATGACTCAGCTGGGCTTTTATACATTTTTGTTTGGGGGTCAGGGCAGTAAGAAGAGATAAAATTTGCTACAGAGTGACTCACCGATATACCTGAATGGTTACCTTTCTCTAGCACTCTTTAATGTTTGGACAAAGCACTCTCCTAACCTATTTGAATCAGGATGATAAGCCAGTCTAGTACATTTCTACCATTCTTCCTTAAGAATGTTTGGAATTCCTCAGATATGAAATAAGGGTTATTGTTTGAAAAGGCTTCTGTATGCTGCAAACACATTTCTCAGACCTTCAGTGGTTTTTGCTGGAGGTGATAATACTTAGGGCAATTATCTTTGGCCACCTTTTGTATCGGAGACTGTTATGAGAAACGTTTGCTCATCATGCTCTGGCCTGTGTGCCTAGAGGATTTCCAAAGGTGCAAGTTTGCACTGACAGGGACATAATAGGCCTGTTGCTACTCAGCCTTGCGCATTCATCAGCTCCAAAGACTAAAATGAGGCCAAAGTTAGTTGCTGCTGCTACTTTTCATTTTATTTCATTTTAACCCAAACACTCAAACATTTTACTAAATGACTCTGAGTAACAAAGTTTGTGATACCATATATGGACTTCCCAAAATAAAGTAACTCTCTACAGTTGGGAGTTCATGTCCACAGATCTATATAGCTTAAAGACACACATCATTTAACCATTTAAACATACTTTCCCTGTGTATGGTATTATTACTGCTGGAATAGAGCAATGGTTCTTAACCTTTTTAGACTTAAGGCACCTCTTGAGAGACTCAAAGCACCCCTCAGAAAATGCTAGTTCTTAGTTTTCACTCATTTTTGGACTACAGAAAGGTAACAGAGCAATTCTTCTGTTGCAAAGAAATTGGAATGTTTTTAACACTATGGATTACTATATGAAATCTTTGGATTTATCTTGTGAATCATATTTGTCCACCTAACAATGCTAACATTGCATGGCACCCTGTGGCACCCTTGAAAGGATCTCAAAGCATCCAGGGTGCCATAGCACCTTGGTTGTGAATCACTGGAATAGTTATTTTCAATCTGCTACATTTTTTTTTTTCTGCTAGAACAGATAATTCTTGTTAAAAATTGTTGCTGAAGACTATATTTGGTGATGGTAGATACTTCACATTTAGTGTTAGCTAGATAATTCATATCATTTCTGTAATTCTCAGCAAGCTGTGGCCTGCTATTATAAAGGTATATTTTTTTCTCCTTATTCATGCTGACTAGCATCTTAAATCATGATCCTTCAATGAATGGTGAATCCTTGTATTCACCTGGCATCCCATTGATCAGATAGATTTCACTGGTACTTCTTGCAGAGTACGGTTGGCAGAAACTTACCTGTAGTGATCAGGTACCAGAGTCAGAGCCGATTTGTAATTTAGTAGCCTCTACAGTTTATGCTCCTTTTTGTTTCAGGAAAAAAAACCACAAGGTTTTCTGATCTATAACCAATGTAAATATCTTCACTTTCAGAAAGGCATAAAATATCCTAATTCCAAATGAAATGCATAGAGTATCTTTTTTATGTTAAAGATCTGAAAGCAATTTGCCTTCCAGTGGTTACTGCACAGTAGCACCAATGAATGCCGTTTTTGTGATGTTACTGCACAGTAGCTTAATACTACTGCTCAGCAGTGTCATGTCACAGTTTTTGCCACGTGATGCTATTGCACAGTAATATTGGGCTACTGTGCAGTCAGTGTCTCATGTAGACACACCCAGTATTATTCAACATGCCATGTTACATCAAAATGAAATTACCTGTAATTACAGGTGAATTGTCTCATGCCAACAGTTATTCTGACTAAAATAAAAATGTAGATTGTGGATATCTGTTGGTTCTGGGTCTGCTCAAGTATATTATTATTATTATACTTGCTAGTCAAAAGATCTTTTTGGGGATTATGTCATAAGATTTATTGTGTGTGTGTATATAGGGTGCAGATTAACTAGATGAAAACTTCACATTCTAAGTGGCTACAACTAAAGATGATCATGGATTTCTGATGCTCTTAACCTCTGGAAAGATGTTACACTTACTGAAGGTTAATCACATCTTATGATCCTGGGCTCCCCCTGTACTGGTAAGTATAGGGCAACTGAAGGCTGATCACTGATCCCAAACTCATGGTCCTGCAATGTATGTGTAGCATGGCAGAAGACCTCATTGTTGGGACTGCAGATCAGATCCCATCACACCTTTCACTGAATGTCTGGTAACTTAAACATGTTTACTTCATATACTTCTTCACTGCCCTTTGGGAGAGGCTGTAAGCCTTCCACATCAATCATGTGAACTCAGTAAATCCCCTGTACCTGCAAAGTTCAGCTTTCACAAAAGCAGGTTAAATATATGGATATAGATATGGAGATAAATATTTGTGTGCATTCAGAACTATATATATATCTCCAGACACACATGTATACATTCGTATACAGTGACATGTGAATACCCAGGAGACACATAGATTGAGATATATTATATGTGTTCATATATATGTATGTCTGGATATATTTATATATTTGTTCAGATCTATGTAGATCCATAGTAGCCTATATACATTTGTATACAATGGCATTTGAATACCCAGGAGTTAAATTAATTGATACACATGCATATATATTGATCTGAACATATATATACAAAGTGTATATATGTGTGTGTGTGTATAATATGTGTATATATATGTATACAATGTGTGTATGTTTATATATCCAGACACGCACAATTTATACATGTGTTCAGATCTATATATACGCGTGTGTATCAATCAATCAATCTATCTCCTGATTATTCAAATGTCATTCATTCAGCCACACAAAACCTATTAAATTGTCTTTAATATTTTTGGTCTTTTTGTGTTCTGAATTCTAAACCTTCAAGGCTGTTTTCTTCCAGCTTTTCTTTTTAACAATGAGAGAGAGAAGCATTTTTATTTTTTTTGGAAAAGCTGAGTTTCTTACATAGTTATATGGCCTCAAGAGAGTGGGATCTTTTAGAAAAATATCAAATATTCAGAGACGTGCAATAAAACTGCAAGTATTTTCAGTACTGTTAATATAAAGTTTTAATTGCACTACAAGCTAATAATCAGAGGTACCTTTCTTTATTAATTACTCTATTTGTTTGCTTTCACAGGTTGGGCTTGCACCTAATACCTGCTCTTCTGCTTAGGTTAAAAGGAGGCAGGTTTATGCCCCCTTTTTAGTTATAATTAAACAATGCAGGCCACTGCCCACAGCATAGATCAGTGTGGCAAGGTTGACTTAAAGCTCTGCTATGCAAAGTGACAGGTTTCCTGAAGATTGCTGCACAATTGCACATGTGCTTCTGAGATAAAAAACAAAACAGAAGGAAGTACCAGAAAAACAGGGTAAAAAAAAAAAAAAATCCACAAGGAAACAGTCAAAGCAAGTCCTGGGAATGTGGCCCTGAAAGAAGTTGGAGGCTGGGGAAGGGCCAAGGGGTGGGAAGATATAGAAAAAGCAAAAAAGCATATGTGATGCTAGGCTCAATGCTTCTGGGAAAAGAGCTTGGGATTGTGAGAAAAGAGCCTGCTTCCTGTTAAATATCTCTGGGTTCGAGGAAGCAGGACTTTATATATTCTTTGTAAATAAACAGTACAGCACCAAGTTAGCATGCGACTCCACCACTAGCTGTTGCTTCAAGGTGGAAAAACCTGTAGGACCCTGATTTTTTTTTTGTTTGTTTGTTTATTTGTTTGTCTAACTGCTCCGGTTAAAAGGAATAGCGTTTTTTAAACATGTTTCTCATTTTGACCTGTAATAAAAAAAAAAAATAGAAAAGGTAAAACATGAAATGGATTAATCTATTATTTGCCAAAGCAAATAAAGCCAAATGTTAAAAGCCATATGCTAAATATTAACATCCACAGTCCTGTTGTTGCAGAGGTGATGGTGTAGAGTGAGGGATCATTTTTTTGATTCAGTCTGGTCCCAGTAGTCCTGACATGATTTGTTTCTCTTCTCTGTCTTTGCTAACCACCTGGCCCTTCCTCTCCTTACCTCTTCCCACTGCCATGTTTTAATGCACAGTGCAGTCTCTCCTGCAGTTCTTCCTTCCTAAAATCCTATGGGATCTTTTCTCCCTCACCCCATAGATAGCTTGTGTGCAGATGGAATGAGCAGCTGAGGGCCTTCTCTTCCTCATTTTCCACATGACTGGACTGCACTGAGAAGCACAATAAGTGTGAGGAAGATGGAAGGAAGCCCTTTACAGCCTGCCTAGAAATCCTGGGAGAAATCTTAAATAGGAAGAAGAGCTGAAAAGGAAACTGAGCTCAATGCATGCTTAGGAATGACACATCAGCTGGCAGGAATGAGGGGCAAACGTGTGGCTGTCCTTCCAGACGAATGGCAGTTCTCAGGTATGATGCTATAATGTGAGGGCTGTAGACATGATAGGGTTTATAGAGGCCCATGTAAATATGGGCAAGTCACCTGCTTCTCTGGAAGTCTTTTTTAAAAAGGTACCTATTGGAAAAGTATATAAAAGAAAGTGTAAGTATATAAAGAAATATATTGTTCTCAGGTGTTTTAATGACAAGTTGCTTTGGAGTGAATCTGACCTAGCAGCGACCCTCGAGAATAGACTGAGATCTTCCCAAAGGAGCTTCCTAATTTGTACCTATAATGAGTAAATCACCTGTAAAACTGATTCCCATATTTGAACCATGTCATATTTGTTGAATTATGTGATGAAATACAGCTGTAGTGCCATACACTCCAGGAAGCTATTTCTAAATAATCTTTTGCTCCACTGCTAACTGTGTAAAGTGATCTGCAGCTGTCAGGCTTTCATACTGGTTCATACCTAAATAGTGGTTCAGGGCTGTTTTATTTTCCCTCAGACTACAGGCAGGGTCCTACTGTTTTGGGGGACACACACTTACACTGTGTGTTCAAAATTATACAGATGCTGTAGCTAACCATTTTCCTTGAACATTTTCAGCATACAACTTCTTGTGCACCATACAGCTCTTGGGATGGAGTGGTGACAAAGTCTCCAAGATTCAAGTCAAAACCCTTTTCCTAAAATCCATTTCTTTTTTGACTACCTGGTCCTTGCTAACTTCCTAAGTAATAGGTTCTTATAAGATTTTTTTGCCCCAGAATTCCTTTCTGGGTATGGTCCTTTCAGTGTCAGAAAACCAGGCTACTATGGTCCCTTTTTCTGAGTGGCTACTTTTTTTTTTTTTTAGTGCATCTCCTTGGTGATGGCACAAGCTTAGATCTGTGAAGAGTCCTAGTAATATTTTGCAGTAGACTGAGTATTTGCCAGAATACTTTCTTACCAAACCTATACATGGGTAAAACACCAATAGTATATTGTACATCTAAACCTTTCAGAACAATATATATTTACTTAACTGTAACTTATTTAGTATCAAGTGCTTTAGCTATTTATGGTCAGAGACTGATAGGTCAGATTCCATTACTGTAGCAAGGTCTAAATAAAAAAAGAATACTTAGGTAATTTTTTTCAATAGGCTATTCTTCCAATCTTTAAACTTGTTCTAAAGGCGCTTTGCTAAATCTGTTTCTAATATCAGAGAAATCGTGACCCTTGCTATCAGTCCTCATTGTAAATTAACCATTCTTTAATATGCTCTTTTAATAAAAAGAACAAAGAATTTTCTCTGTGTTGTAGAACAGCCTACTCTACAGGTTACTTTACAAAAAAGAAAATTCTTTGTTGCCTTTTCCACATCATCTGCTTGGCAGTGACTCTTCACCTGACTCTATCCCTTTGAAGATGTCAGGTGCAAAGATTGTGATCTCAAGCAAGATTGTGATCTCATAGCATGTCTCAGGCATTCACAGTCCCATCAGTCTACTTTTAGAGGTTTGACTCGGTCTGATGCTCCCAAGACAGACATCTCCAGTACTTTGTCCCTAGTTTCTCCCAACTGCTGCACACTTCTTTTACAAAATAGATTTTTAGATGGATATATACGTATAAAAAAGTAAGTGTATGTGTACACCTTAAGTAACTACTCAGGTTGCAGATGACATTGCTACAGATATTCATAACTTTGAGACTGAATTACTGTAGTCTTTCATATATCAGGCTGCCCTGAAGACCCTATGGGCGCGTCCACACGAGCGTGCACATGCCTCTTGCCCTGCCTCAAACCCCTTTGAGGTAGGGCAAGAGGCATGTGCAGGAACAAAAAATGGTATTCAGGGACCTAAAAAAAGTGAAGTATAAAGAAGTGGGGCAGGGCACAGTCAGGGACTTCACCTGAGGCAACCGGAGACTGGGTCCTCCATGGAGACGCTCTAGCTGCCAGAGCATCTCTATGGTTGGCCCCTAGCCCTGGTGCTGAAACACACAGCCGGCAAAACTGACTGTTTCAGCACCAGGGCTCTGCTGCTGGTGAGTAAGGGGTCGGGGGAGCTGGAGGAGGGGGAAGGGACTGTGGGGGGGACCCCTGATGGCCCCACCCACTCCCCCAGCCCCCCTGAGGCCCCCAATCCCTGCTGCAGCTGGCCCCTTCCCCTGCCGCAGCCGGCCCCTCCCCCTGCCAGCCCCCTCAAGGTCCTCTCGCCCTGTACTGTCTGGCCCCATCCCCCCAAGCTCCCACCATTCCTGCCCCCCACCCCATACTTAAAAAAAACAAAAAACCTCTGGCACTTACTGGCAGTTGGCTAACTGGGACCCTGTCCGCATAGTGCCAGGCAGGCTGACAGCCCCAGTGGACCCAGCATGGGCCCTCCTGCCCCTGCACTATCCTATGCTGCCCAGGGGGCTCTGCCAGGAGGCTCTGGAGCCCCCTCCCCACCCCTGCTTCTAAGGTAAGCAGAGGCTTTTTTTTTTCCATTTTTTTTCTGTTCTTTTTCTAGGATTTTTTTTTTTTTTTAAGTGATGGTGCCTGGGGTTGTGCCTTACTGGACCTGATATTGGCAACGGGGGATGACATGGTAGGGGACCTACAGATTGGTGGTCACCTGGGGGACAGTGATCACCAAATAATAGAATTCACCATAAGACGTCGAGTGGGAAAGGTAACTATTAGGGTGAAAGTGCTAGACTTTAGGAAAGCTGATTTCAATGAACTCAGGCGATTAGTCAAGGACGCACTGCAGAGTAGGAGTTTTGAAGAGATGGGAGCCCAGGAAGGGTGGCTGTGCCTTAAGGAAATGATCCTTTGTGCACAGAGGGAGATGATCCCGAAGCGAGGAAAAAGAGGGAAAGGGGCCAGGAGGCTTCCTTGGCTGACCAGAGAAATCCAGGGCAGCCTGCGGACTAAAAGGGAAGCATATAAAAGGTGGAAACGGGGAGAGATTACCAAAGAGGAGTATACCTCCTCTGCTCGCACTTGTAGGGAGGCAGTTAGACGGGCCAAAGCTACCATGGAGCCGCGGATGACATCCCAAGTAAAGGATAACAAAAAATTGTTTTTTAGATATATAGGGAGTAAAAGGAAGGCCCAGGGAGGAATAGGACCCCTACTAAATGGGCAGAAGCAATTGGTGACGGACAGGGGGGACAAGGCTGAACTCCTCAATGAGTACTTTGCCTCAGTGTTCCTAAGTGAGGGGCAGGACAAGGCTCTCACTGGGATTGTAGAGAGGCAGCAGCAAGGCACCAGACTGCCATGCGTAGACCCTGAGATGGTGCAGAGTCACTTGGAGGAACTGGATGCCTTTAAGTTGGCAGGCCCGGATGAGCTCCAACCGAGGGTACTGAAGGCACTGGCTGACGTCATTGCACAGCCACTGGCGGTAATATTTGAACACTCGTGGCACATGGGCCAGGTCCCAGAGGACTGGAAAAGGGCCAATGTGGTCCCCATTTTCAAGAAGCGGAGGAAGGAGGACCCAGGCAACTATAGGCTAGTCAGTCTCACCTCCATCCTTGGCAAAGTCTTTGAAAAAATTATCAAGGTTCACATTTGCGAGAGCCTGGCAGGACAAATTATGCTGAGGGGAAACCAGCACGGGTTCGTAGCAGGTAGATCATGCCTGACTAATCTAGTCTTTTTTTTATGACCAGGTTACAAAATGCCTGGACGCAGGAGTAGGGGTTGATGTCATATACTTAGACTTCAGGAAGGCCTTCGATACAGTATCCCACCCCATACTGGTGAACAATTTAAGAGGCTGTGACTTGGATGACTACACTCCGGTGGGTGGCAAATTGGCTAGAGGGTCGCACCCAGAGAGTCATAGTGGATGGGTCGGTATCGATCTGGAAGGGTGTGGCCAGTGGGGTCCTGCAGGGCTCGGTCCTTGGATCGATACTCTTCAATGTCTTCATCAGTGACTTGGACGAGGGAGTGAAGTGTACTCTGTCCAAGTTTGCGGATGACACAAAACTGTGGGGAGAAGTGGACACGCCAGAGGGCAGGGAACAACTACAAGCAGACCTGGACAGGTTGGACATATGGGCGGAAAACAACAGAATGTGATTCAACAAGGAGAAATGCAAAGTGCTGCACCTAGGGAGGAAAAATGTCCAGCACACCTACTGCCTAGGGAATGACCTGCTTGGTGGAACAGAAGCGGAAAGGGATCTTGGAGTCCTAGTGGACTCCAAGATGAACATGAGTCGGCAGTGTGACAAAGCCATCAGAAAAGGTAATGGCACTTTATCGTGCATCAGCAGATGCATGACGAACAGATCCAAGGAGGTGATACTTCCCCCCTATCGGGCGCTGGTCAGACCGCAGTTGGAATACTGCGTGCAGTTTTGGGGGCCACACTTCAAGAGGGATGTGGATAACCTGGAGAGGGCCCAGAGAAGGGCCACTCGTACGGTTAAGGGCTTGCAGGCCAAGCCCTATGAGGAGAGACTGGGGCACCTGGACCTCTTCAGCCTCCGCAAGAGAAGGTTGAGAGGCGACCTTGTGGCTGCCTATAAGTTCATCACGGGGGCACAGAAGGGAATTGGTGAGGTTTTATTCACCAAGGCGCCCCCGGGGGTTACAAGAAATAACGGCCACAAGGTAGCAGAGAGCAGATTTAGACTAGACATTAGGAAGAACTTATTCACAGTTCGAGTGGCCAAGGTCTGGAATGGGCTCCCAAGGGAGGTGGTGCTCTCCCCTACCCTGGGGGTCTTCAAGAGGAGGTTAGATAAGCATCTACCTGGGGTCATCTGAGCCCAGCACTCTTTCCTGCTTATGCAGGGGGTCGGACTCGATGATCTATTGAGGTCCCTTCTGACCCTAGCATCTATGAATCTATGAACCCCTTGTGTGGGGGCCATCGCCCTGTGGGAGGGCAGCAAAATATGTATTCATGAAACATGTGTTTAGAGTTCACTTTATTATGATAGGAGACTTGCTTTAACACTGTAGATATATCAATAAAACATTGTCCAACTGATCACTGTCTCACTCTCTCTCTCTCTCTCTCTCTCTCTCTCTCTTTATAGTGGTCTTTTGTTTTACTTGTGGAGGAACATCGATTTGGGGGTATTTTAGAGAATGACTTTGGGATTTTTTTTTTATCAGAGATTTTTCAGTTTTCCACACCAGAATTCCTGCTAGGGAGGCCAGTGGTTGGCACCTTGAACCCATTTTGGACCCATCTGGCTGTTGCTGACCTCCTGGTCAAATGGGGCCAGGAGGGCATGCTTTGACAGTTCAAAGCAGGGCACCACACCCGGAACATCTTCTGGGTGATAGCTGCCCAGATGGCTGGGCAGGGGGTACAAATGGCAACAGTGCCGCACAAAGGCCAACCCTGAAACCTCAGTCCACTGGCAGGTGGCCCAGAGGGGCAGATGCCTCTACTGGCTCTGCAGTCCCCATCTGACTCTGGCAGGTGCGCAGAAGGTCACAGCCAGGCAGCAGCCCCCTCTGCCAGATTGCTGCAGTGTGTAGAGGGTGCAGGGAACTCTCAGGGCTGCTTCAGCAGTCCAGCAGGCACAAGGGGTAATGTCCCCAGGTATCAATTGGCTGGGCCCCAGAAGCTCCTGAGAGCTAGTAGCTCTGAGCTACTTGCCAGGGCAGCTTTTTATACTGCTGGGGCCAGGGCAGGGCAGCTTTTTTATACTGCTGGGGACAGCACAGGTGCTGACCCTGGGCTCTAGATCCCCCTGGCTGAAGATCTGGGAGGAGCCAGGCAGGGTTATTTTGCCCCAAGTGGCACAATTTGCTCCACAACAAAGTGTATGTCCGAGCACATGCACTGAGGCAAAAAGCCCTGGCTCATATTTGCACCGCTTCTATTTTAGCTGCTGCAAGAGCACGTGCTTGCATGTGTGGACATGCTCTGAGTGCATTTACCTGAGACAATTTAGTGTGCAGTAGAACTAATGATTGCATAATAAATGTCACCATCTACACATGCTCATTCTTTTGTACACTGCACATTAATTTGCTCTAATTGGCTGTTAATTAGCTACCTGCAAATGCAAGTACCAAATTAACTGCCGAGTAATAACTGAGCAGTATGGCATGTGTAGATAGCTGACAGGGAGAAAATTTGCTCGTGGTCAGCCAGCGAGCAGGCGGCAGGAGATTGGTCCTTGTCCCTGGGAGCTGCCAGCTACTGGGGCAGGCTCTATCACTATAGCACTGGAGGGGGACAATGTCCCCCTGTCCTGGCAGCAGGGAGGTCCCAGCCCCCACTTCACGATCATGGAGCAGGGGCTGGGAGCCCCTGCATTGGGAGAGCTCCCCATCCAGCCTGGAGCTGGCTGGAACCTTCCCCTAACCAGGATAGTTCCTGGCCAGCCGTGGGCTGCACAGTGAAGTCTTCTCATGCAGCGTGGAGGTGGCTGGGGACTGTTCCGTTTGGGCAAGTCCCCAGGCCAGCTCCTGGCTGCATGTGTAGATTTCTCTGCACAGCACAGGGCTGGCTAAGAACTGTCCTGGTCAGGGCCAAGTCCCAGACCCACAGATTTCTCAGCCCCATGCTTCAGAGTTGCTCGGTATAAAGTTAGCCTTTGTTGCAACAAGGGCACACTGTTGGCTTATTTTCAGCTTATTTTCCACTGTAACCCCCAGATCCTTTTCTGCAGAGCTGATGCTTAGCCAATCAGTTCCTAGCCTGTACCAGTTCATGGGATTGTTCCATCCTAAGTGCAGAACTTTGCACCTCTTTTTATTGAACTTCATGAGATTTTCTTTTGGTTCAATCCTCCAAATTGTTGAGATCTTTCTGAATCCTATCCCTACCCTCCATTGTATCTACTCTACTCCCCACAGCTTGGTGTCATTTGCACACTTGCTGAATGCACTCCAACTCATCTTCCAGGTTGCTGATTAAGATATTGAACAAAACTGGCCCCAGGAATGAGCCCGGGGGCACACCACTTGATACCATCTGCCAATTAGACATTGAGCTTTTGATTATTATCCCTTGAACCCAACAATGCAACCAGTTCATAGTTTCTAGGGTCCGAAGGGAACTGAACAGGTCATCAAGTCCAACCCCCTGCCCTGGGCAGGAACGAGTGCTGGGATCCTAATACCCCAGCCAGATATCTATCGAACCTTTTCTTGCAGACCCCCAGAGAGCACCACCTTCCTTGGGAGCCCATTCCAGAGCCTGGCAGCCCTAGTTCTCTATCCACCTTACAGTCCATTCATCCAACCCATATTTCTTTAGCTTACTTGCAAGAATGTTGTGGGAGACTGTATCAAAGACCTTGCTAAAGCCAAGGTGTATCATGTCCACTGCACTCTCTGCAGAACCAGAACCATCCACAGAACCATTCATCTTATCATAGAAGGCAATCTGGTTGGTCAGGCATGACTTGTCCTTGGTGAATCCATGCCAACTGTTCCGAATCACCGTCTTCTTCTCCTCCAAGTGCTTAGATGTGGATTCCTTAAGGACTTGCTCCATGATTTTTCCAGGGACTGAGGTGAGGCTGACCGGTCTGTGGTTTCCTGGATCCTCCTTCTTCCCTTTCTTAAATATAGGTACTGTTTGCCCTTTTCCAATCATCCAGGACCTCTCCTAATTGCCAGGATAATGCTAATGGCTAGCAACTCTGCAATCACATCAGCAAACTCCCTCAGCACCCTCTGGTGCATTGCATCTGGCCCCATGGCCTTGTATACTTCCAGCTTTTCTAAATAGTCCCTAACCTGTTCTTTCACCACTGAGGGCTGCTCACCTCCTCCCCAAACTGTGCTGCCAAGTGCAGTAATCTGAGAGCTGTCCTTGCTTGTGAAGGATAAGGTAAAAAAGCCACTAAGTACTTCAGCCTTTTCCACATTATAAGTCACAAGGCTACCTCCCATAGTCAGTAGGGGACCCACATTTTCCCTGATCTTCCTTTTGGTGCTGACATACTTGTGGAAACCTTGCATGTCCCTGTCTAGCTGCAACTCCAATTGCACTTTGGCTGTCCTGATTTTTATCTCTGCATGCCTAAGCAATACTCTTATACTCCTCCCTAGTTGTTTGTCCAAGTTTCCACTTCTTGTAAGTTTCCTTTTTGTGTTTTAGCTCACTGAAGAGTTTCTTGCTAAGCCAATCCTATCTTTTGCCATACTTGTTAGTCTCCTTGCACATTGGGATGGTTCATTCTTGTGCCCTCAGTAAGGTTTCTTTAAAATTCAACCAGCTCTCCTGGATTCCTTCTTACCTTAAATGGGGCCTTCCAGGGGATCCTGCCCATTAGTTCCCTGAGGGAGTCGGTCTGTTTTTCTGAAATCCAGGGTCCTTACTCTGCTGCTCCCCTTCCTTCCTTTCCTCAGGATCTTGAACTCAATTATCTTGTGGTCGCTGCTAACCAACTTGCTATCCACTTCCACATTCCCCACCAATTCTTCAGTTTGTGAGGAACAGATCAAGAAGAGCAGAGCTCCTAGTTGGCTGCTCCAACAATTGCAGCAGGAAGTTGTCCCCAAACTTCCTGGATTGCCTGTGCACTGTTGTATTGCCCTCTAAGGAGATGTCAGGGTGATTGAAGTCCCCCAAAACAACCAGAGCCCGTAATCAGGGAACTTCTGCTAGCTGTTTGAAGAAAGCCTGATCCTCCTTGTCTGGTGGCACAGACCCACAATTATGTCACCTTTGTTTCTCTCCCCTCTGACCATAACCCAGAGACTTTTAATAGGCCTATCTCCAGTTTCATATTGGAGTTCTGAGCAATCATACAGCTCTTTTACATAAAGCACAACTCCTCCCCCTCTTCTCCCCTACTTTTCCTTCCTGAGCACTTCATGACAGCGGTCCAGTTATGTGAGCTATCCCACCAAGTCTCTCTCTAATCTAATTATATTGTAATTCTGGGGCTGTGCGGGTAATCCAGTTCCTCTTGCTTGTTTCCCAGGATCTGTGCATTTGTGTACAGACACCTGAGGTAGCTAGTTGATTGCCCTACTTTCTCAGGAAGAACGATAAGGCCTCCCCTATTGCCCCCTCCTGCTTGTGCTTCTTTCAGGTCACCCACTTCCCCCTGTAGGATTTTGGTCTCCCTTCCACAGTGAATCTAGTTTAAAGCCCTGCTCAGTAGGTTAGCCAGCTTGTGTTCAAAGATGCTGTTCCCTCTTATTGCCAGGTGGATTCCATCTCTTCTTAGCAATCCTTCTTCTTGGAACAACATTCCATGGTCTAAGAAGCCAAGGTCCTTCTGGCAACACCATCTGCGCAGCCATGCATTGATCTGCAGGATGCATCCATTCCTGCCCACACCTTTCCCCTTGACTGGAAGTATTGAGAAGAACACCACCTGAGCCCACGCGCTTGCACCCAGAGTCCCGTATTGATTTTTGATCTGCTCATGGTTACCCCTGGCAGTATCATAGGTGCCCACATGAATGAGTAGCACTGAGCCAGATGAGTTTTGATAACCCTTCCATGATATCTCAGATCCAGGCTCCAGGCAAGCAGCAAACCTCCCAAGGCAACACATCAGGCTGGCAGATGGATGCTTCCATCCACCACAGAAGGGAGTCTCCAACTACCACCACCCATCACTTCCTCCTGATGGCAGTGGTCTTGATCCTCCCAACCTTGGGGATGCCTGGCCTGGCCTCTTCCACCAACAGAACAAAAAAAAAGGCAGCACACTTTAGGAACAAGTTGGAAAATTCTGACTAGTCTCGATGGCCAAGACTTAACACTAAGCTTTTTATACGATCTATTTGCAACAGAGATTTCTGTTCTTCAGCAGATTCCTCACAGAAACTTTTCACACTCTGCTTCATTTACATATATACCTCAATGATCTAGTTCTGTTGTTTCTTCTTAAAAAGTAGCCAGCATTTCTATTTGTAGGTAGGGCTATATGAATAACTGATTTTTCTTTTTGGCTGCCAAATTTAACAAAATTAATTTGGATCAAATTAAATTTAATTTTCTAAAAAAGATATTATCACTGAATCAAAAAACTGAATTTTTCTTGCTTTGTTTGACACGTACCATTTTGTGGACTTGAAACTGAGTTTTATTTATGGCACTTGCTAACAAAAAAAAAAGGCAACAAAAAGGGCTACATTCAATTGAATAGGAATAGCAGGAGGATGCATTCTGGATCCCCTTTTAGCACTTAGGCTCAATTCTCTTCTCTGCCTGAAGGGACCTGAACCCACATTTTTTACTTTCTGGGAGAGTGCTCTAGTCATTAGGATGGAGTACCCTTCTCATGTCTGTTATATACAATAAATATTTAAGCACTTTGGACAACATGGAACAATGTCAGTTGGTGGGACTGTAGAAGGCTTACTTTACAATATGTTCCAGCACAGTGGTGAGGCCACTTACATGGTAGGAGAAAACCCAAACTCAAGGTAGGGCAAGGTTTTGAAACAGTGTCCTACCTCTCTACTGAGTTTCCCAAATAGAAAATATGGTCACCTGAGCTGGGTCTTTTTCAGTCTCTTGTGAAGATACTTTTCCAGATCATATAATAATAAATACATTAAACATGATAACAGAGGGTGAAAATGACTCTTTAATTTAGTGTTTGGACACTGTCCTGGCAAAGAGGATGTTTGTGTTCCATTTCCTGCTCCTATAAAAGTTTAATTATTTATGAAGTATAGAAATTCTCAATGGGAAACCTTGACAGCTTTCACTATGGCACAGTAGTTATGACACTTTCCTATGAGGTAGGAAATGTGGGTTCAGGCCTTCTCAGAAAAAGGAAGAAATTGAATCCAAGGTCCATATACTAAGTAAGTGCCCTTAACCCTGTGCCTGTTGAGAGAAAGGGGAGAGGAATCATCACCTCTACTATCAGTTTTGTGAATCTATACCTAGAAAATTTTATTTAGTTGAAAATGTTTGGTAAATTCAACCTGACCTGTCTAATAATTTGGGATGATTGAAAACATATTTTTGACAAATATACTAGTTACCAAAAATGATCCTGGCTTTCATTCTAGCTGATATACCATGGTAACAGATAGTGGTTGTTCCACAAGTTTAATTTGTAACATTCTAACAAGAAGAAGCATTTCAGAAAACAATTATTCCTTGGATTCCTTAAGAACTGAACAGTTTCTGCATTGGGTTTGTAGCATTAAGATTCATTTTTCAGAAGCTACCCCTTTATGGACTCTGATATCAAAATCATGTAATTTAGGGGCTTAAGTAATTATGAGCAAAAAATGTGCCTGAAATTTTGTAGGGCTAGAAGCAAAGGCAAGAATAAGCAGTGAGTGGGGTAAGACTGGAGCCCCTGATAGACATTCACTTTAATATGTGATGGGATCTGATCTTCAGTCCCAACAATCACTCCTTCTGCCACACCACAAATACATGGCAGGATGTGGAATTTTGGAATTGGGGATTAGATCCTAATATTTCTTAGTAGCTGGTGCAGGGAGAACCTGGGATCAGGAACCTGAGATCCCACTGCATGAGCAGGATGAAATGGAGTACTGACAATTAGGTGATTGTCATTTGGGGCACGGAACCAAACTGGCCCCAGCCAACAATCAGCTAATTGTCAAAAATCCAACCCGGGGCGGAGCGTGGAGGTGGGGACAGGACAGGGGGCACAGGGACCCTGAGATCAGGCTGTCGCAGTCTGATCCTGGGGTCTAAGAGATCGAGGGATGAATATAAAGCTATGTGCAACTCAGCTAAGCTCCTGGTGCAGTGGGAACCCAGAATCATGCTGTGGCAGTCTGGTGCTGGGTTCTCACACACCAAGATATGTTCAAAACCCATGTGTTGTTCAACTGGGTAGTACATGTTGTGCACTGGGAGCCTGACATTGGTTTGCAGCACCCCTATGCTGGGCTTCCTGCATGCCAAGAGCTGCATAAACACTGTGTGCAACCCAGCTGGGCAACAGACAGGGTTTTTACTCATCCCTAAGCATGTAGACCCTGGGATCTGGCTGCGGCTGATAGTGGCTACACATTCAATTTAAGGTATGATACAAATGATCCACAAAGTTATTCCACGTTATATGTGGAATAGCTTTGTGGTTTGTTCACTCTCTCGTCATGTCTTAAATTGACTTGCACATGTGGCCAGGTTACTGTTTAGGGTGTGATTAACCTGTTAATTGCATCTTAAGTGTAATGTATGTCAGGGGCCTAAGAGATCTATTACACAGTTGCCCTTTTCATATAGGTTTGCAATTGACGTACTGCTGTGACCAACTAAAAGTAAAGGGTGCTATGCAATTCATAAATACTCTTCTAAAGGGCCAATTTGGTATAAGGGAATGGGGATTATTGTCACACTTTGAAATATTTAGAGTGTGCTTTTGCTAACAGAGAAACCATAGATAGGGTCTGTGTCCTAAAAGCTTGACAATTATATCCCATGTTGGTTACAAAATTTTTTTGGGTTACACAAATTTTAAGCATGTCAGATAAGACTGCTGTCTCTTTCTCCTTCTCCATACCTCTTTCCTAAAATCCCTCACAATATATAACTGGCTTCTGCATCTCTAGTTTTCCTTCCTCCTGTCCTATTAAATTAACATCACTTACAAGAGAGGGTCATACAATTCTTAGATTATGTTGCCAGAGCTGTACAGTCAATCTAACCAGTGACTCAACTATGCCATCCATCTAGCTTGTTTCCCTATCCCTGCTTTGGCCAGGACTTGCCGCACCATATTTCAAATTATCCCAGTCACTACTGTCCTCCTACAGGCTCCCCAGTCCCATGCATGGGTCTTTCCTGGTTTTCAGAAATTTAAATTTGCATTATGCTGGGGCTCCTAGACACAAAGAAGGGAAGAATCTGGGACTAATTCCTGCTTTCTACCTCCTTCAATGTCAGTCTTCCCAGTGTTCCTCCCACCACTTCTTTCTGACCTGAACCCACCTGACTTTGTTCCCCTTCCTTCACTCCAAATATCAACTAGGGTAAAAGGTGAGTATTAAGGTCATTATTCAGAGCCAGGTATCTGGTCCACAGGTAGAAACAATGTAGAATCTGTCAACTTTTAGAAAAGTTGGATTTTTTGGGGCAGGTGGGGGCTATATCTTGAGATCTGTGGCTCAAATAACTGTATGTAGCACACACTAACCCTACTCTTCAGAACTATAAATCAGACAATGTCAGGGCAACATGAGCAAGCTTGTAGATTTTGGAACACTTAGGCAGTCAACTTTTAAGCAAAAATGGTTTCCAAACCTTAACTACAAAAGAAGTGACACTGCACTATAATTAATAAAAGGATTAATGTTTGAATTCATTTTGTGGGAACATTGAAGCTCTTTGTTAGTATTAAAATGGAGTTTACAAGCTCCAGTACACTGCCATATTAAATGGATTTTTCTAAACATTTGGAGATTTTGCTTGTGTATATCCAATGCCTTATGACTTTTCTTCGAACAAGTCAGAATAGATCTCTGCTTAAGGGCTCCTATCCAATGCTGCCCATATGATGGACATCTCCCTAAACACTCCTTTTGGTGTATTTAAGGATTCATTTGGATTTCCTATATAATATCCCTTTGTATTTCCCCATATTAGCAATTTATTTGAATAAAGAGCTCAAGGAATGATATGAAAGAAAAGAATAATGTAACTATTTAAAAATGGAGGCATTTTCCAGCAACTCTCCAACACAATTCACAGTAGCTAAACACAGGTTAGGGGTAGAAACTTTGCTATAAAATTTTATGCCGAGTACTTCTCACTCATATGGACTCCAGATTATCCCAATATTGTTACTTTTTTATCATTATGTATTGCATTAGCTTAGCACCTAGCACTCCCAAGAGAGTGTGAGGATCCATTGCATGAAACACTGGAAACGCACGTAAAATAAGGCATTTCCTCCATCGAACAGTTAGATCCTATTCTACCTATTGGGTACCTAGGTAGACTTACTGGTAGGAGCCTAAGTGTGATCCTGCTCCACTTTGCTTGAGTGCCTGAAAACATGTTAATGCATTTGTTTCTGTAACATGCCACCACCTTAGCTTTAGTGTAAATCACAAAAAGCAGGAAGCAGGAGGACCAAAAATTGACCTTGTGTGCTTACTGTTTTTCATAGATTTGAGCAGGGTAGAATAGAATCAGTTAGGCTTCTAAATTCCCTTACATGCCTTGTAAGTGGACTAAGATCTGGTTCTCAGGGTGCCTGTATACAAGTGGGGAGTCTGCTCCTATGCACTGTAATTACTCAATTAATTGAGTCTGCTGGAGTGTGGTAATTACCATCCTCCAGCAGCCTCCTGCATCTCGTGTATCAGCATCCCCACACTTAAAAATGGTGGCAGGGTGCTTTACCGCAGTCTGCAAATCTAACTCTCAGCAAACATTTTTTTTTTTTTTGGTTCTCCTGCCCGTGGAAAGTATGCCCTGGTTTTGCTCCTAACTTTGAGTGGAAGATTTCTCTAAAGCAGGACAATTCTGTGGTGGGATGAGGCTGCTGTTGTGGCAGCTGTACTGCCTCTTGTGCCCAACTTCTGAGGGAGTGTGGCTAGTGCTCCTTTTTTCTCTATTGCTCCTTGGCAAACACTGGAAAGGCACTGGTAGCTATACGAGACAGGGCAGCCCTAAAACTCTTTGCTGATTTATTATATAGTAAACTTCTATTTAATTTACAGCCCACCATCACCCAGAGGTGTCTATGGTTCTGCCAGGGATGGATGTGTAGTTTTGCTAATAGGTTAGACAATGAATTTGTACAGGATGGTTTGGATAAGGATGATCTGTCTTGGGCAGAGGGTTTGATTAAATGACCTTTGGAAGTCCCTTCCATCCTTATTTCTCTATGATTCAATGATTCTGTGTCTCTGCATTGCTGGTTTCTAGGTAGCCCCATCTGGACGAATTTCTGATGAATTTTGCCCAGATGTGTTAGCCAGTGGTTTCCAGGTTGAGTTTCTCTTTCAGTAATCACTGTCATATTTTTCTAACCTCTGTGGTACCGTTGCTTTCATGGGTCTTCATTTCACTTCTTCATCTTAATAGAGAAGCATGTTGTGCCTGATGGGCATGTGTCCTTATGAAAAGTAAAAAGCCATATGCTGTCCCAATGAGTGTTTTAGAAAGCACCGAGTAGCGTTTATGGGGATGTATTTGGTAGCCACATGAATGACAGGTGCCTCCTGAGACTGGGGAGGCACCATGGTGGTGAGTAGTGGGTGGGGACTGCAGGGGGCAAGCAGGAGCCACCTACAGCTGCTGTCGGTGGGGGAGGGGGGGAGTGAGCAGGGACTGCCCACAGATGCCACTGGTCGCATCAGCGGTGAAGAGGGGAGGGGCGAGTGGCAAGCGGCAACTGCCTGCAGAAGCCAGCAGTGGCCAATCTCAGGCTGGGGCAAGTGTCCCCCCATGCTGCCCTTATGCATAGTCGATGTGTAGCTGTGTTGGTCTGAGACAAAAAGAAATGCAAAACTGTAAAATGCTTGGCTCAGACCTGATACCTTTTAGTGGACCAACTAAGAAATTGCAAAAAAAATTATCTTTCTTTGCCAGCTTTTGGGCTCATACGACTTTTCTCAGGCTTATTTCACTCTCTGCTTAGCTTTCTTACTCACCTTTGGCAGACAGGTAAGTAAAAGTTCTTCAGCTTGTTCCTTTCAAACACTTTTCTTTCACTTGGCCACCTGTACAGAGATGGGCACAACCAGAGCCTTGTTGTCATCTGTGGCTTCTTCTCTCTTGCTGGTCATTAATATATGTATATCAAATGTGAATGGACCTAACATTGAACCTTGCATCTTCCCACCATATATCTCCTTTCAGCCTCATATGTTGCTATCCATTTTTGCTCTTTGCTGTGTCTTTCACTGTCTCTCGAAGACCTCATATTATAAAAGGTGAACTGATTTTGCAAGTTAGGCTGCATGAAGCAGCATATTAAAAATAATTCCAAATTCAGGTGTAATAAATCCGCAAAATACATTTTTGTGCACACATTTGATGATTGTGTTTAAAAAAGAGAGACTTGTGGATTTTGTCTGGCCTGACATTGTTCTTAATTCCTGGCTGCTTAGCTTACTCTACAATACTTCAAAGTTTATAAAAAATCTTTATGGTGTATGTTGCTGGATATCAGAATATGGCTTTAGCATCACATAGTTTAGATCAATAAAAACTATACACACACACACACACACACACACACACACACACACACACTTTATTTCAAGTTCACCTAGTCCGTACTCATCTACACGGTCTCTTACTGATTATGTAACAAAGAGAAATAAACTGGTGTCTATCCTGTCTACCCCAGCAAAGTCATCCTTCCAGAACAAAAACTACATGTTTTTTATTCATTTATGAAAATAAATAAAAACTAAAGAAGATACAATTACATGAATTGATACTATACAAATTAAACCTAATTAATGTAAGCATAACTAGATTTAAAATACTAAATTAACTGTAAACTGAATTCACAGAAACATTTATATGGCAAAATGGCTAAGCCTCACTAACTTTGGACTTTTTTCTTTTCACTAGTTTTATACACGTCGCCTTCAGAAGCTTTCCTTAGCTTGAAAAAAACTGTGGAAGGAAAAAAAAAAACCCTTTGGCCTATTGGTCTGACATTGGAGACACAAATTTGAATATCACATCAGACAAGCTAACTTCTTACTGGTCTGCCACCCCTGGCAAGTTCTTTGTCTTCTAAAATGTAGGTGTTTTGGGATGTGGAAAATTACCTTGTCTGCACTTTTCATGGCTGTGTGGTATTAAAAGACAGTAAAAATAGACAACTAACAAGGGAACATCTTTACAAGAGGGCAAAGAAGCATTTAGACCAGTGGGAGATGCCTGTCTCTCTCTCTCTCCCTTTCCCCTCTACTTTCTCTCTCTCACACACACACACACATACATATGTATATACACAGACAGACATGAGTGTGCGTGTGTAGGTGAATGCACAGACATGTGTGCATGTGCACAAACCCCCACCCACCTCTGAATGTGAGTGATCAATGTTCCTGCTGGGCCAGGCTCTTGCTGAAATCACATGCGAGTCCTATCAGAACACCCTCCTTAGTGGCCCCCTGTAGCATGCTCTTCAGGACAAGATGAACACATCCACCTAAAATCATGTTTTCTTTGCATCCTAACTGAAATAGCATTAAAGGGGGAAATGGGAATTCAGAGCTGCCAGCTACAGTATCTCTGCTATCAGTTCACCAATAAGGCCTAGTACAGACCCGCAGAGCCTCTGGATAAATTGTATTTTCCAAGGGTTAATTAAGCTGTCTTGAGCTTCTGCATGAAGGGGAACAAACTGGCACTTGCAGCGTTTTCTGAAACCTGCTGTCGACATTACAGTCCCTGCTGCTTTTAGCTGTATCGATCCGATGCCTGACCTGTGAAATCCTTGATGGCTGCTAACACTGGAAGCTTACTGGAGCTTTCCAAGGGAGCTTCAGGACAGCTTGTGTAGTCAAGTACAATTACCTGTCCCTCCAGGAGAGCCAATTAGTTCACAAAGAGCTGGAGCAGAACAAATGTTTTGTGTGTGATTTAGAATCTTTAAAAAAGCTTTGTTCTGTCTGATTCTTTTGTTTCTAATTTTATGATTATTGTTCAACTCACGGGAGTCCACACTGCATTTCCTTACTTGTCTCATAAAGGACTTGGGCATGAGAAAACAGATTTAAAGTTATTTTTTTTTAAATAATGAAATTTCCTATGCATGATGCAAGATCCAGCATTGAGACTTTTCAGCAGCATAACTCTAATGTAGAATACCTAAGTTTTCAGTATTTCTAGTCCCCAAGTCTTAGATTCTTTTGTTTAAAATTATTGCTTGTATTGTTCTAACTCTAAATTTTTAACTAATTTTGGGGTGGAATAAAAAGAAAGCACCTCTTATATGAATGGCACACAAAGGGAAGGCAATCATGTACAATATACTGTATACAATGAGAGATTTTGAACATTACTTGTTAAGACTTAAGAAGAATGGGCCAAAATCTGATCCCAAGCAGCTCTACTGACTTGACTCAAGTTGTACAGGTATAACTAAAATTGACTGAATAATAACTTCAACGTCTCCCCCATTAATATGGACTAATATTTTAAAATAAAAAAGGACGTGGTCATTTGTCTGTGTCTGTTTGTCATAGTGGATAACATATGTGATGTTCTGTACATAAATTGATTTGTTACAACAACTGTTGCAACCAGGTATCAGCTTATGGCTGTAGGCATTCTGAGGTCAATGCTTACAGACTTCAGATGTATTGCAAATCATCTAGCATGGTGTTAACATAGAACTCTAATACAAAGAATGTTTTTCTCTTCCCACGGAAAAGTGATAGAAGCCAATATGACCTATTCTCTAGTTTTGAGCACAGAGTTTAATGACATGTACATTATTTTTGGATTTCTTCCAAATCTAGAAATGCTTGGCTTGCTTTTCTGTTTGAAAAAAATGGAAAGAAATGGTTGGGATGCATTCCTTTTCATTTCAGGAGAGTAGTGACACAGAGTTATTACTGTTTAATGATTATTCAGTATCCTGTACGAAAAGAGAAAATGGCTTTAGTCCAGTTCCCACTGGAAGAATGCTCATAGCACAGATTGTGTAGTCATTTAGTACTTTTGTCTATGTAAGTACTAAATGACTGTGCAGTAACTGGTGTTACTACGCAATAGCATCCCCGAATGGCTTTTTGGTGACACTGACTGCACAGTAGCTCATTACTACTGCACAGTAAGTGTCTTGTATAGACACGGCCATTGGCACCCTAATTAGCAGTGACAGCAAATAGACCAAAAACTGAATAAGTATAAGAACGGATTTTGAACTCTAAGTCCTAGAACAGTAGTTATCAGTCTTGTAAGACTCAAGACACCTCTCAGAACATGCCAGGTCTTAGTTTTTGCTTGTTTTTTTTGACCGTGGAAAACTAGAAGATCAACTGTTCTGTTGCAAAGAACTGAAAAAGACTACAACAGGTAGAAATGTTTTTCACATTAGTTTTCTATTTGAAATCTCTGTCTATCTTGTGAGTCACATGTAGGTGTTCGCACACTTAACTGTGCTAATATTGTGTAGAACCCCGAGTTACCCTTAAAAGAATCTCCTTACACCCTGGTTGAGAATCTCTGTCTTAGCAGTTATCCATCCACATGGAGGAGAAGACACTTTTTCAGGAAAACATGGCAACCAAACGTATGTTTGTTGCATTATACAGCTATGTCTTATGAGGGATTTGGAATGCCATGCTGTCTATTTGATACTTTTAATAAGCATTACATTTATTTAAAAGAAAAAGAATTGGCCCAACATGGAAGAGTAGCCGTATTAAATCTGCAAGAGTATTACTTTGTTCGCCACAGAATGCATGCAGATGACAATTAGAAACATGAAAAATAAATTACATTTTTAAAAAAGCATGCATCCACCTTCATGCACCAAGGGAGGATTGAATACTTGAATAAATAAATGAATCAGCAAAAAATACTTTGTCTGATTCAGCCAGGAAAGCAAGTTGTCTTGTTACTAAACATGAGTACTTTATTATTAGCTATACATTTCAGTTTAAATTTTGAAATATTTAGGACCATTTGGTTTTAGGGGAAATGTACAGAGTAGTCACTCCACACTGGAAGTTAGTTAATAAGAGTTTGATGCAGGAAAAACCTGCAGACATTTTATATGGTCTGGCCATAAAATTGAGGTGGCATATATTAACCCACAGAAAAATAACTGAATGCAGCAGATTGATATATGCACAACATTTTTGGACATTACATCTTGTACTGGGATGAGCTTTTAATGACTGTGTCCTGACAGAAAGCTTTTCTGCACTTTCAAAGTACAACTGAATTAAAACGATGAGTTTTAGAGCCTGCCTAGTAAAACATACAAGATTGGGTTAGAATACAAATATTTGGGGAGAGAGAGAGGGGGACTCGGAGTATACTTGTGACTGTATTAGTTAATCATACTTAATATGGAAAATTACAGAAACCTTAGAATTAATTTTTAGAGAGACATTAAAAAGGAAAAAAAATCTGCCATGTGATCTCCTCTAGTAAAAAAAAAAAATGGCTCTCTGACTTATCATGGTAGAGGATGATAGCTTGTTCAGTGTCCTAACACTACACACAGTCAGCTTTTCCATAATCTATTTGTCTGTACTTTCTGGCTAGGTACAGACATTAAAAAATCCTGAGGCAGAATTGATCTAAGTTGCATGGTTTTCTGTAAGCGGCATAGTTTAGATCGGTCGCAAACGGAACACAGTTTTGCCCCTTGGTCGGGGGGCGCAGAAATCTTTGACCAGGCTCCACCATTTTAAAAACAGTCTGTGTGTGCTGAACTTTGTTCTGTTCCAGATATAGACTGGTTTTGTGTGCTGAGCACCTGTTCTGTTCCAGATCATTTATACTGATAAAAGTGTAATGTCTGTACCTGGCCTCTTATACCACCTCTCACCCTTGTATCTAAATGTTGCACAAGTAGATCCAGTTTAGGAGTTTGGTGGTGGATTCCATGGGAATCGTCAGCCCAATTATGATAGGGTTTTATCAAACAGGAAAACAGCAAAATCTAAAAGGCAATCTGGGCCAAATCCCCCTCTAGCTAGAATAAGCATAGCCTCTGAAATCAATGGAGCTATCCCACATACGTCAGCTGAGGATCAAGCCCACAATATAGAGATCTGATAAGTAATAGCTTGTATTTTGCAAAATGCATTCTCACAGGGGAGCAAAGCTGCTTAGGAAAAGTCCCTGTGAATTCACACGTGAGAGAGGCATTATGTTAGCAGTAGATACTGGTTTACATTAGGCAGAAGCTGCATGGAAATGTTTTATATGTGAAAACTCAAATATTTCTCTGGGCTTTGGACTTCCTTCATGCGTGATGCAGCCAAACTCCATTGAGGTGGTAAAGTAGCTAAAATATTAAATTTGTTTTAGAATTTTCTGCCTCAAGGAGTTTTTCATATTCAGTTAATCTTTTATGCAGAGTAGAATATGAGCTTTTTCTACCTTTTTTTGGTTTTTATCTTTGGGGAATAGAGTCAGAGCAGACTGGGTGGTTCACTAAGCAGAATAGCTCTGCTGGCTGTGATTTTTTTGAGGCTCATACAGTGCTAGTGGAAATGAGGGCTCTCTGGTTGTGTTATTGGCTAGAATGGTACTGGAAAAGGCTTTGTGATAATGCTGGGTGGATTCCTGCATCACTCAGATTCTCTAAGCTAAGCGACAAACCATTATGTTCTTTGTAGACACCTGCTCCCACTCAGAGGAATTTTGCCTTTGCAGTGAAGATCAGTCAGGTTTGCACTGTCAGCCATATTCCTGGCATCAGAGTTATGCCAGGAGAAACATTTGCATTGTCTTCTCTGGTTGAGTGTAGGCCAAGTTCTCTAATTCTAAAAGACGTCTGAGATCCTGAATATTAAGTAAGGGCCCTGCTGGGAATTCCTGAGCAATCCAGGTTGTTCCTCATGTATCTGAGTTCAATAAGGTCTGGAGCACTAAACTAGACCAATTGGCTTGGATATGCCTGAGGGCAGTGGGACCAGATGCTTGTCATCTGAAGGGACAGTTGCATTGTTTTGCAAAAGGACCCCAGAGATTTGCTGGGAATAACAAATGAAACTGAAAACTGAAGCCAAGTGACACAGAGTGCAAGAGAAATCCACTCAAGACAGGATGGCACACTCCATTACTTAGAGTTCAGTCCTTCTGGGAAGGGCAATCTGATGTGAGTTCTTTAATTAACTAGCACCAAAACTACATGTGATTGGTAATATTGTCAAGCGAAAGGAACTGCTACCTGTCAGCTGGGGGTAGTAATTATATGAAAGGATTTCATCTGGGTTGTGCTTGTTATACATGCCATACTGAATATCAATTAATGCCCTGAACTATGTGCATTACCTGCTCTTATCATATCTGTGCTTAACTGTAAGATACTAAATAATTTATATAAGAAGTACACTAACTCTGAGTGGCATTTTGTAACCCTGGGGCTTAGTGATTAATAAATAAAAGCATTTCTTCTGTTGCCAGTGGCCTATGTCCTTGCTTGCTGTGTCTCATGCTGGGCAGTGGGAAGATGCATTGTGGGGGCACAACACCATGGGTTTGCATTGCTGATGTAATTCTTTGTCAGTGTTATTGATATTATCTGCTCTGCTTAGCAGATAAAATACAATACAGTGAAATCCTCCACAATAATATTAAATCAAGTGTTGCCTAATCATTTGTAAAGGAGAGACATCATGGATTGTTTTGTAACAAGCCTCTGCCGCGACTGCATTTGAGTTCTCCAATTCTTCCATCCTTTTTATTGAATCTATTCTGTGACATGTAGATGGCACAGGATTAGAAACAGATAAAGCCTGTTACTCACAAAGGATGCCACAGTACTCCCAACAACATTGTTGCACTTTAGTGGAAAGTGCAGTCCTGGGGTCAGGGTTAAGTATAGCGGAGGAGTAGCAGCAGAGGAGCTCATCTTGTGAGAGGGCAGCAAAGGCCAAATAACAGGATACATCTAGATGTTGTGGGAAATAATTTGGCCTGATTTTACCCGTATATTATGTTAAAATAGGAATTTAATTCTCCCCAACTCAGAGACCCCTAATGATGACATTACAGCAGCTGTTGTGAAGCAGCACAGGAGCATCATGGTGAACCTCACTAGGGCTTGTGGCATAAAGCTTTCGTTCCAGTTGCCTAGAGACTCCAGAATCAGTAAGAAAATTGAGTGGGTCTGCAAAGTGTAAAGCCATTGCAAAAAATATCTAAGGCACTAACTGATGGAGATTTGGCAAAGCTTAAGGGCAAGAAGATATTTTTCATTACAGGTGATGTGGCTGACACAGAGAATATAAAATGGTTTACTTTGATGGCAAGTTACTTATTAATAAGCAATGGTGTCAGACGAAGACTTCCAGGTTTGTGGAATGAATCTGCTTTTGTTAATCTGGTAAAAACAGTTATACAAACCTAAAAGGGGGGTGGGGTAGGGGGGAGGGGGTTGAAAGTGGATAACTTTAGTACATGTGTTACCAAAAGGACATCAGTGGCTTATGGGGGGAAAAAAAATCTTGTCTTCATTTTCAGAGTAGAGAGAATAGTTAAAGATTGCCTACTGAGAAGGAGGGAGATAAGAATCTGCTGAAAAGTCAGAAAAAGCAAGGGCATACAAAAGGGTACAGAGGACATTTTCTTTCTTTTTTATCTCCCTAAAATCACCACTGAATGCCAGTCCCAGTTCTGGTTATGTATTTAGGGGCCCACACAATTTCAAATCAACTATGACTGCATGTGTGGTTTGGGCACACATCTGAATTCACAAGATGTTGCTCTATAGCCTTGTTAGTAGATCAGATTCAATTGATTTCCAGTTATTAGCAACCACTTTTATCACACAGTAATTCTTTGCGACATATTTGCGTCATAGTTCTGTTTGACTTGACTTTAAAAAAAGTATACTCTTCCCATAATTTTTCTTTAACTGTTCTGAGGGCTTCTACTGAAGCTGGTGGCAGGACTCTTGATGAAGTCAATAGTAGCAAGGATCAGGTGTGCAAAAACCTCAATATTGCTTTGATATGCACTACTATAATACACCATAGTTCAAAATATGGTTCAGTGTGGTGGTGGTTTTGTTTTGTTTTTTGTGTAACATATTATAGGCTGGTGAGTCTCAACTAGGGTTGAGCACAGGCTCATCCTTGTCCAGCCTCTGTGCAAGGAAGTAAGCACTGTAATAAATAAATTAGCTTTTGAAGCACTGATCAATTCTAAAAAGGTATCTAAAATAGTTGAGAACCACTCTTATAGCCACTCATATATTTAGTATGTAAAGTCTTTTGATTGTGCTTTACTACCTGCTTCAGATTTACCATAGGGTGGCTAAATCTGTATAGCCTGAAGCTCTTAAATCAAGGTTGGATGTCTTTCTAAGACATACCATCTGACCAAACCACAAGACATTTGATTTAATGTAAAGATTACTGGGTGAAGTTCTATAATCTGTTTTATACAGGAGGTCAGACTGGATGATCAAAGTGGTTCATTTTGGCCTTCAAATATATGATCTTACAAATTGTTAGGCTCTTCTGATCCATATCCTGTCATTGTATAAAATAAAATTTTATGTCTCTTCATCATTTGATTTAGGCACTGGCTCTTTAGGATTTTAAAATGACTATTAACTTTTTTTAGGGGGCTGAATGATTATGGACTGGGACTTGAAAGTAGGATCAGGCCTAAAGTTTTTCAGAAACTTGTAACACTTTGCAGGTTCCAAGGGTGCCTTCCCAGATAACTGGAGAACCATTTGTCTGCTACCAGAAGAGTTATGAGCTTTCCCACATCTGCTGAAGAGCACCTTTCACTTGCAAGAACCCAGCCATGGAGGAGATGATTTGACTACTAGAGCAGATTGGTTTAACCTCTAGTTTCAACCTCCTATACATTAGTTTAACCTCTAGTTTCAACCTCCTATACATTTTCTTATACTTTCGTCTCTCAAATGAAATTTGCAAATTTTTAGATTGTGTCTGTGCCTGAAGGTTATGTTACTCTGCTTAAGCAAAAACCCCCAAAACCCAAAAAAAACAACTCCCCAAAACCTGCAAAAAACCAAAAAAACCCTCCAAGCAACCAAACAAAAAGCCGAACAAAAACAAAACCCCCAACTGTACCCTGACCAAACAAAAAGATAAGTTCATCATTTATTATTCCAGAAACAGCAAGCAAATACACTTCCAATGTGATATAGTTACAGAAACTTTTTTTCCAATATCTTAACAGCCTGTTAGGTGAAATGTGAAATTTCATATAAAAATGAATAAACCTTAATATGGAGAAGCACTCATAATTGATTTAATGAAGTCTGGTTTGACCGAGGTATGAGCCTTTGAGAATTGGTCTTGTCTATTTGGTATAGGTTTTAATAAGCCTGTAACTAAGAAGGCTACACTGAAATGTGTACTCAGTTGAAAAGGATACCAAAGATACATGAACAGGATGAGCCAAAATGGTGTTATTAATGTGATTCCTCTAATTCTTTCTTGAGTATTAAAATAATTTGAAAATTTCAAATGCAGAGAACTAGCAAAGACCATTCACTCCATTTGTCTATAATATTCTTGTCCTGTAGGTCCTGAAAGGTACAGTCAAATTTATTTTTAAAAGTGTGTAGCCTACATTATCCTTACCCAGTGTTGCAAGTGGGCTTAATAAAAATGGTTGGGAAGATTATAACTATTTTATTAAATATAACTTTTCATAAAACACTTTGGGCTTTAATTGTTTGAAATGCTTGTCTTGACTTGATCTTTCTAAAAATGAGTTTGATTTTTCCTTTTCAAGGTAAGCAACAATGTTATGATCCTAAAAAAAAAATTCGACAGTGTTGTCAGAAGCGCTGTGTTCCACTTTATGAACCCTGAAGTAATGGCTCTGCAAGAAGTATATGCAGAAGTCTGTTATTGACTGTGAAGACATTCTGTACCGATTGACTGTGAACTAAAGCATCATTTTCACTCTCATCTTGGCACCAGGATAATATTATATTTGAACCTTTGATTTGATTGATACATCTCAGCAGCAGGACATTTAGACATTTATGTCATAAAATGAAAATGAAATATTTTATATCACTGAACACGACAGCCTGGCATGCAGTAGTTAAAATCCAATGAATTTCCAATCAATTCTACAGTTACTGAAACACCTAGAATCTCAAATTTTTGTTTTAAAGGGGCTTCCAGGAAAACATCGTAAAGTTGAAGTGACAACCAGTCAGTATTCATATTTTTAAGGCTTTAAATGTGCCAAATTTTCAAAATCTGCATATTCTAAATATAGACATGCAGATGTGCAAGTGGTAGTTAGGAACACAAAATATGCAGCTTACCGATTTTGCACATGTAACTGCCTATTTTATAACCATAATTACACATGCACTGCTGGTGTTCACACATACACTTTTTGCATGATACCCAGCTTTGGTGTCTACCTTTGAAAATGTGTTTCTATACTTTCCTTGAAGAATGTATTTCATACCCGTGAAGCAGAAGTGATATTTGAATTTAAGTTTTTTATGGATATCGTCTATCCATTAACCTAGAAAGTATTTAATTTGTGCATATAATTCTCTGTGTAGTGGGGTAATTAATCACACTGTGTGTGTGTTTAAAAGGAAAAAAAAGGTAAAGGTTGTTTCAACTTTTAATTCAAACAGCCCAACTTGACAAGTTTTTAACTTCAGCATATTGTGCCTCATTAGTACTTTAAAACCTGCTGAAGCTAAACTGCAACTTGCTTGCCTATTAGTCCAACCTTAGGCTCATCAGTAGAGCATTACCCAGTGTCTTGGGAACAATTAAGGCATGCCTTCCCTACCAAACAGTTTTTAAGTGGACAAAACATATTTAACAGTAGAGTTTGTGGCACACAGCATGGAAATGCAATGAAAACCACTGGGAATATGCATTTATCCTAACACTGAACAAGTTCCTAATAACTCACTTGAAACTCAAGGGGATATAGTATCAAATATGTACTCTCTAAATGTTACTAATGAAATGTTTACAGTCTAGGGCTATGTAAGAAAGAAGTATAGTCTGTGGCCAGTTAAAGGGCTACTTGAACAACAACCATAATGCAGATTTAATAGGCACATTATTATTGATCTTTTTAGCAAAAGGACTTTATGAATAATATTCATACTCTAGCAATAGAAGCTAAGTAGCCTGGGAATTAGGCATCAGCCGCAGAGCAATTGATAGATTTAGACAGGTCAGACAATGTCATTCTAAAAGCATCTAATCAATATGGACAAACGTGTCAGAAAGGTGATTTGAAAAGTGACTTTATAATAAGGGGAGGGGGAGGGGAAAGCCAGATTCCCCAGGCCCCCTATTCCTCCCTCAATAGGTTACTGAAACAAGCATTTTAACCATTTCACGTTTTCACAAGCAGCAAGGGCAAGTTAAATGACAGGGCCAAACTTACCTTGGGTGTCATTTCACTGAAGTTAGTAACACCACGAAGGAATTTTCCTCAGTGTATCCTACTCAGTCTTCTAGTCTGTCTAGTTTTATGGCCAGGCTTGTATTACCCATGCCCTCTCTGTCTATATCTTACCAATAAAATCTTTCATTGAAGTGGGCAGCCCCATCACCTTCTGCTGCTGCTCATTGCACTTCCTGTTCCTCAAGCAGACCCCTTAACTTGTCTCACCTTCTGTGCTCTGAACTACTTACAAGCAGTGCAATGGATGCAGAAAGATCAGAAGTCAGGTACAGGAAATCATGGGATTGCTGCCAGTGGACAGTTTGTGTTCAAGGCCTGCAGTGCACAGGTGAAAGCTATACATATTGCAGGGAAGAGGGGTAAGGAGGCAAGAGGAGGTTCAGCAGAGCTTCTGGGATGGTCTGGACTATTGCTGTTTTAGGGGTTTACAATATAAATAGTTGGGCAGGAAGAGCTCCAGGGTGACTAACTATCAGTAAAAACAAAGCTATGATCATCTAATTTGACTTGCTGCACAACACACAGACCCTTACCCAGTAGTTCTCTTTTGAATCTGAACAAATTTAAATTTCAATATTCATTTCATTCTCATTTGTTCAAAAAAGTAGAACATAGATCAGTGAAGAGAAATGTGCATAGGCGATGGAACTGAGTCATCCTTCTCAAGCAAGCGCTAGCAATCACATCATTCAAGTCACTCCAGCCTCCCTGTCATCAGTCTCAGGCTCTTCTCCTTTCAATCCAGTAGTTATATCTCTTTATTCTCTTCTGATTGTTCCCCTTTTAGGTCCTCAGCTGTCAGACCTGTTCAAACTACTTACGCTTCTATGGTTTGCCAGTGAGATATATGAGGGATTTCTTGACAGAGCAAAACCCATAGCTGACCAGCCAGCCCAGACTCAGAAGAAACTAATGATGACTTACTATCTTGACAAAGTCTTGTTGCTTGTTTGGGCTTGTGGTTTGAGTTTTTCCCCACAACCACCTCTTTTGGGGTCCAGCTGTGACCTGTTGGCATTTAATGACATGACACCTCAGCATTCAGGTTCAGTCTAAACCCAGTGCCTCTCCAACTTTTTGAAAGTGCAGTGTCATATTTCAGATCATGCAAATTGTGTCTATAGAAAAGGAGCTATAAAGGTAGGCATCATAAGTGAATTTTTGATAGAGGAGTCCCTTTCATCTCATAATCCCTCTGACTAGTTTCATGTCACGGTAATAGAAGTATATGGTCTTGAGTTGTGTGACTCCAAAACGGAGTGCTCTTGAGGAAAAAGGAGAAGTTGCCCATTGCCACCCTCTGGGTCCTGTTTGAGAGGAATGAATGGAGCCATTGTAGTGCTGCACCATCTGGATGCAATTGGAGACAGAGAAAATAATGAGGAACAATGCATTCAGTTTCAAAAGGATTTGGATTGTATAGGTGTTGAATCAGTAAATGGCAAATGCCTTTCAATAAAATAAAGTGTAAAATAGTCAGGACCAAGGAGCCAAACTAGGAGTTATTTGCTAAATGGGACAATTGTAGCACACTGATTAGCAAAAACGATATGAGAGCTGTAGTAAATAAAGCTCAGGCAAGTGTTAATTCACATGAATGTTGGTGCTAGCCTATTGTAAATGAATGAAGATCAGTTCAAAGCTGTTTTTAGGGTGTTCTCTGTTGGGGCCAGCTATGCGTTTCTGATTTAACTGAATTTCTTAAGTGATTTTTAGTAAGTATATTTTAGCACTAGCTGTAGTCATTGTGGGTGCTTAATACTAGATATGCTTAAAGTCTAGATTTAGATCATCTTAGATTTAAGCTAAAACCTAGGGACAAAATCCTTGTTCTATTGAAGTCAGTGGAAGTTTGGTCACTGATTTCTGTGTGGTCAGGATTTGCTTCAGTGTGCTCAGTATTAAAGGCTGACTCAGGGCTAGTGTTCATGTTTTTGATAGAGGTTAGCTACATTGAAATTCAAGCATGCCATTGGCTGTATCTCAAAAACATGGGCCTTTTCAGTTGTCTGTGACCTGGAGTCAGGATCTTAGGGACAGGCATAGATCCGACTCATCACTCACAATCAAACCTCCGCAGAGGCTGCAAACAAACATCACACTTTAGGATAAAATACTTTATTCCTGTGCAGTTGTACAGATGTCCATGTGCATTGTCCCAGGATAAATCCTCAGAACATTTTCTAGATAAGAGGTAGTAACAGTTTATTTCAGGATTGCATCATTGAATCAATGGCTAGGTACAGAGATGTTCAGTTTCTGCCAATTTCTGTTTAGTTTCAATTTCTACCAGTTCTTTTTCTGGTAGAAACGAAAAGTGTATAGACATTCAGGCTTTTTCTCTCCGAGCTCCATTCCCAGCTGCTCACTTTTAGATTGCCTCCCTGCTGCTCAGCTGCATGGCAGGGCAGCAAGACGAAGCCAGTGGGAGCTTCAGACTTTTAAATTGCTGCTCTGCTGCTCAGCTGAGTGGCAGTGGAGGAGCGTGGGTAACCAAGGAGAAGCTGGAGGGGCTGGGAGCTTGCCATACAGAGACTTTCCCTAGTCCAGCTCCTGGCTCCTCTGGCTTCCCTTTGCTGCCCCTGCCACCCAGCAGACGTGGAGCGGTGCCTGGCAAGGCAGGCTGCTTGCCATGGGAACAAGGTTCCTGAACCTTGCTACTGTGATGAAATGCCCTCACCTTACCCTGTACTGCTCAAGGTCAGATCAGACCAATGTGGGGTGAGGCAGGCTGCCATGCCCCTACCACAAGGTTCCCACAGCCTTGCTGCAGCAACTGAATTCTGGCTGCAATTACCTACCATATATGCCGAGTTTATGGAAATGAGAGACTCCTCCCTAGCTTGCTCCTGCAGCAGTAAGGCTGAGGGCAAGTGAAACTCAGGGGCATCCAAACCCCAGGCCTCTGGGCTTTGGCCTGCATGTAGGATTTGGAAGCATCTAAAGCCCCAGGCAGGGGTGCTTTAGATGCTTGTGGGTAGTAGGGCCACACATCGTGGGAGGATCGCTCAGCAAAATCTGAGCGGTCGCAGAGCTTCCTCTCGTGTGTGGATGACCTCTAACTGACTCAAGAAGTCTATGGGCCAACGAGAGGCAAAGCGCTGCTCAACCTGGTACTGGCTACTGGGGATGACCTAGTCGGCGACCTAGTGATTGATGGGAAGCTGGGTGACAGCGACCATGAGCTGATCACCTTCACCATCCGCCAAAAAGCTGGCAAGTCAGTCAGCAACACGCAAGTCCTTGACTTCAGGAAAGCTGACTTTGACAAGCTCAGGAGGCTTGTCAGTGAGGCCCTAAGGGACCGTGACCACAGGGAGAGGGGAGTTCAAGAAGAGTGGTTGCTCCTCAAGGGAGCGATCCTCAATGCACAAACTAAGTCTATTCCATCTTGGAGGAAAGGCAGCAAGAGGGCACAGCAGCCCCCCTGGCTCTCCAGGGACCTAGCAGACCTCCTGAGGCTAAAAAGAAAGGCCTACAATGGATGGAGGATGGGAGTCACCTCCAAGGAGGATTATTCTGCACTGGTCTGGTCCTGTAGGGAGCAGACCAGGAAAGCCAAGGCTGCAACTGAACTCCAACTAGCTTTGAGCATCAAGGACAATAAAAAGTCCTTTTTCAGATATGTGGGGAACCGGAGGAAAAGCAGGGGCAACACTGGACCCCTACTGGACCAGATGGGGCAACTGACAACTGATGCCCAGGAAAAAGCCAACCTATTAAATAGGTACTTTGCGTCAGTCTTTCATCAGCCCCATGGGAAGCCCATGCCCGCTACAGGGCTGGGAAGGCCGGGTGAGGGTGATCCCCTGCCTTCCATTAATGCTGACTTTCTGAAGGAACATCTTGAGAAGCTGAATACCTTCAAGTCAGCTGGCCCTGACAATCTTCACCCCAGGGTACTCAAGGAGCTGGCGAGCATCATAGCCCAGCCTCTAGCATAGCATCATAGCCTTGGCGCTCTGGTGTAGTGCCCGAAGACTGGAAGAAGGCCAATGTGGTGCCTATCTTCAAGAAAGGGAGGAAAGTGGATCTGGCTAACTATAGGCCCATCAGCCTGACTTCTATCCTGGGGAAGATCTTAGAAAAGTTTATTAAAGAGGCCATCCTTAATGGACTGGCCGACGTCAACATCTTAAGGAATAGCCAGCACGGGTTTGTTGTGGGTAGGTCTTGCTTGACCAATCTCATTTCCTTCTACGACCAGGTGACCTATCACCTGGACAAGGGAGAAGAGATTGATGTCATATATCTTGACTCCAAAAAAGCCTTCGATCTGGTGTCCCATGATCGCCTCTTGGAGAAACTGGCCAATTGTCGCCTTGGGTCCTCCACGATCCACTGGCTGGAAAATTGGCTCTGGGGTCGGACCCAGAGGGTAGTAATTGATGGAAGTCACTCATCGTGGTGTCCTGTGACCAGTGGGGTCCCCCAAGGTTCTGTCCTTGGACCCATACTGTTCAACATCTTCATTAATGATGTGGACACTGGAGTCAGAAGCGGACTGGCCAAGTTCGCCAATGACACTAAACTTTGGGGCAAAGCATCCACACCAGAAGACAGGCAGGTGATCCAGGCTGACCTGGACAGGCTCAGCAAGTGGGCGGGCAAGAATCTGATGGTGTTCAATGCCGATAAATGCAAGGTTCTCCACCTTGGGAAAAAAACCCCACAGCATCCTTATAGGCTTGGCAGTGCTATGTTGGCTAGCACTATGGAAGAAAGAGACTTGGGGGTCATCATTGACCACAAGATGAACATGAGCCTGCAATGCGATGCTGCGGCTAGTAAAGCGACCAAAACGCTGGCTTGCATCCATAGATGTTTCTCAAGCAAATCCCTGGACGTCATTCTCCCCCTGTACTCAGCCTTAGTGAGGCCGCAGCTGGAGTACTGTGTCCAGTTTTGGGCTCCACAATTCAAAAAGGATGTGGAGAAGCTTGAGAGAGTCCAGAGAAGAGCCACGCGCATGATCAGAGGTCAGGGAAGCAGACGCTACGATGACAGGCTGAGAGCCCTGAGACTCTTTAGCCTGGAAACGCGCAGGCTCAGGGGTGATCTGATGGCCACCTACAAGTTTATCAGGGGTGACTACCAGTATCTGGGGGAACGTTTGTTCACCAGAGCGCCCCAAGGGATGACGAGGTTGAATGGTCACAAACTACTTCAAGATCGTTTCAGGCTGGACATAAGGAAGAATTTCTTTACTGTCCGAGCCCCCAAGGTCTGGAACAGCCTGCCACCGGAGGTGGTTCAAGCGCCTTCATTGAACACCTTCAAGATGAAACTGGATGCTTATCTTGCTGGGATCCTATGACCCCAGCTGACTTCCTGCCCTTTGGGTAGGGGGCTGGACTTGATGATTTTCCAAGGTCCCTTCCAGCCCTAATGTCTATGAAATCTATGAAAAATATGGTTCTTGAGTGACTCACAGCTTTGAAATTGATTTGGCTGATTTGACTTTGGACATGAAAAATATTACTTAAAAAAACAAAAAAAAAGAAAAAAACCCTGAATTCTGCACCCCCCCGCCCTCGCCTTCCTCCACTCATCTGGGTTAACTCGGAGGATGGAAAGATGTGGAGAGTGGGGCTGTTCCTCTGTTGCGGGGAACCAGAAGGGCTCCCAACACTGCACAGTTTCCTGTCAATCAGCTGATGGGTGGAATGGGGTGTTGGGGAGGAGCATTCTCTCAGGTCTGGAACTCTCTAGGGACATCTGTGACGGATGCTACTTTTGAGACGCTGCGACTTTCATGTGACAGCCTGCCCCCTTCCCAGGCAAAAGAGGGGACAGGGTGTCAAGTAATAGAGGGAGCAGGCCTCTATTGCCCTGTGGCTGAAGAGTTTCCATGCAAAGCTCTCCAGCTGTGGTGCTAGAGGAACATCTGTACTGTCTGGCTTCCAGACCATTTTTCTATTTGAAGAAATTTCTTTTGGTAAAACTGAATGTCTGTACATAGCCAGCGGCAGAAAAGCAGAACTGTGGTCACTCACTAAACCCTGATTCGAAAGGTAATATATATGAATGCCATTCACAGGATATTTTTGTTCAGGGACAAACACAGGCACAACTTATCCAGGGACAAATGCAATATCTGTTCTTAAACATACAGTTACGATTTTTGGCTTCAGTGATCCAATTTATTCAGTTACTCTCAGTAGTTATTTCAATCAAATTAATTTAGTTTCAGTAGTGCGGAGCACATATCTTCTTTGTTATGATATCATCAGGCATGGGTAATATTATTTTTTCTGATCATGTTAAGAGTTCAGAAGAAAAGCATTTAAAAATCCCTGTTTTTTCCTTTTCTCCATAGTCCTGGCTCCTTGGCATGGGTGCTCACAGCAATTCCCACTAGTAGCAGTAGGTATTGAATAGGCTTTTTTTCCCCCCTGTAAAGCTACTTCAACTGTACAAGGTCAATGATTCTTTCCCTCTGGTTTTCCCACCCCAAGAGAGTAACATTTTTGAACAGCAATCCCCAGTGTTTAGATCTAGGATGTCCCCAATCCTGAACCTCATCTTTGCTGCTAAGAACAAAACCACATTCATTATAGTGCAAGATGCACGTGACATTAACCCTGTAACCTGCTGAGCTGTCATCACCATCTGCAAAAATAAATCTGAAGAGTCTGTTTACAAATGGTCATGATTTTCCTGGGTGCATTACCTCGTAAAACAACAGATTTGTCTCAAACATATTTTGATTTTTCAGAACAGCTTTATCTTGAAAGAAATCCTGTAAGTCTTATCTAGCAAGGCCATAGTTCCAGTGCATCAGTTTGCTGAATTAAACAGTACTAAACATTTAACATTATAAATGAATTAGGCTGAGAGATGTAAAGAAAGCTGAGCTGTAAGATGAAATGTAGGACAAACTCAAAAGGATGTTGCGCCTGTTTCATTCAACACTGGTATCTTGCCTATAGGCCTCCCTTTGAAATAATCTGTGAACATGGTTACCATATAATTAGCTGAGCAATAAGTTAGGTGTTTAAAAATATTTTTTCAGGTGCTTTTTTGTATTCATGATAGCTTCTCAACACCAAAAATCAATCTCAATCAAAGCTGCAACTGAGTTTATCATAAATTATCATGAAAAGGTTTTCTACTGAGTAGATGGTTAATTACTATCTAATTTGAATAATTTTGCATATTAATGAGAAATGAATGAAAATCATTTTTAGTTTTTTAACTTCAGCTGAGAAACCCATGGAGATAATGGCCCCCTTTTAAGATGCATGTGATCCTGTTACTAAAGGAGACAGAGAATTTTTTTCATTTACCAACTTGTTTTAAATTGATTAATGGATTAGTGTTTTTGTCATTAATAAACTATATCCAAATGAAAGACAAGTTCATTATTTGAGTGTGTGGCCTTATATCTGCTGCCAGTATAAAGTAACTGATTGAAAACAGATTAAGGCTTTGCTTAGACAATTTGCAGACTTGCACAATCCTTTGTAAATAGCAGTAAGGCAGAAAACTACAGTTATGCTTTGTCGGTTTTGGGTGGATACCAATAGGTGTGTGTAGTTCATTATATGCATTTGTGGATATGTGTAATGCACAAAGGCTATGTACAGACATTCAAAAAACCTGAGGTGGAATTGATGTAATTGATGACCAGCAGTGGTGGGGAGGAGAGGGAAATTTTAGCTCAGATTTTGTCTTTTTTAAACCAGTCTATGTGTGCCAAACTACTGTTCTCTTATAGGTTTGGACCAATTTTGTTTGCCAAACTTCTGTTCTATTATGGTTATAAACCGGTTTACGATCATTTATACTGGTAAAAGTGTAATGTCTGAATTACTGCATTGTTTGTGGCTTCTTGATGCTTTGCAGGTTCACACCAGTTCTGCTTTAAGAGGGCCATTTACACTTGTAATGGAAGGGGCTAAGGTGCAAAAAAATGTACAATGATGCAACATTGGAATTGAAAAGTCAGTTCCAGTAGAAATCAGGAAATGGATGTTAAGATGACTCTGACTCCAATATGTGTCCTACATTATATGACACTTAGATTGTCAGTTCTTTGAGAAAGGGATTGTCTCTCCGAATAGTTCATGGAACATGGAGACCCTGATCCATGACTGGATCAGAAGGACTGGGCCTCTTAGATGCTATTGTAACACTAGTAATAAATAATCATGCAATATAAATATTGCTATAGTAAACTGTATATTCAAGTAAGAAAAAAATGGCAAATACTATATTATCTATATTAAACTAAATTAATGTAGTTAATAAAGACTTTTGTGTTTCTTCACTTTCTGATGTCTGTTTGTGTTGTGGGCATGTTAAAAGGAGCACATTAAAAAAAAAATGAGCACAAATGCACTGTGAATTTTTGGCATGAACTATCAGTGATGTCAGAGCCAAAGACTGGATACTTTATATGACTGTAACAATTAACTAGAGTTGAATAGAAAATATTTTAAAGTGCAGACAAATTTTGGAAAGGAAATATGACCTCCTGCTTGAGATCTTATACTGGACTTTACCTGGTAGATGTTATGAAGCAACTCCTTGTGGACAAGTTACTTTCTTATAGCTTGCGGTACTGACTAATTTGGTAACAAGGTAGTGTACTAGATGGGTCACTGATTTAATCCAATACAGCTATATATACACCCCCCAGGTAGGTCTTTTAAATTTTATTTTATGCTTTGCATCTGCTTTCTTTGTTTTGGCGAAAGGGAAAAGGAAAACATAATATATGTATATTTCTTTATAAATATTAGCATTTTATCAGACGCATTAATATTGCCCAACTGAGAAGTAAAGGGCACCAGGCTGGGGTGAGTTTACCTACCTTTCCTGATAAACTCTCTTGACTGGAGGCAATCTTCTATTGAATTATATTGTGATGTCTTTATCTACAGAATGGAAAATGACAGAGGTTAAGATTTTCAGAACAGTACATAGGAGTTAGCTGTACATGTGTTAATTATAATGGGAAATATATGGCTAAGCCCTCTGCACTGCTTTTAAAATCTCAGCTGGCAGTTTTTTGGCAAAATGTGTGTTATGCATTTCCTAGATTTAGAAATTTTGGGAATTGATTACATTTTTCTATTTGGGGAATTTTTTTTAACCCTCCTCTCCACCCCCAACCTGCTTCATATCCCTCCCCTCCTATTGTCTACTTCTACCATATCCCATTCAGGAGCAACAGTCACCCCCAGGAATATCTCCTTTGTTTTACCAAACCCTGCTGTGACAAGTCTTGCTGCACCAACCTGCAGTGCTTTAGCCACCAGCCTAATTTAAACTTTTTGGTGGTGAGTCAAAACACAGAGATATTTCTGAACACAAGCATTGCACTGAAAAACAGCTAAGGCTGAAATTGTGTTTCTGAGAGTTCAGTTACCCACCAATATGTTTTCTTTATCAAAACAGCTTTTCTTTATGACTTCAATGAAAACATGAATATAAAATACCTGGAAATGAGCATTTAAGGGGTGCTGCACTGCCAATACTCTTCCCTCACTATTATCCTGCATGATTTACAGGGCCTACCCAACCTTAACTTTTGTTTAGGAATATCATTACCATTTGTGGCATCACACTGTAAACAATGCGGCTGTAAATGCTTGTAATTTACAAGGCTCTAGGAGACACCCGTATACTTTGCATGCGTTCACACAAGAACAAACGCAATCCAGAAACATAATAAATATAGTATGGTAGGCTTTCCTTTATTCTTAGGTTTGAACCATATTATTCTGATGCTTACATTGATGCCCCTTATCAAACAGATGAATCTTACCAAATATTTTTTCAAAATTTGTTTGGGGACACATCTTGCAGTCTTTATTCTGGCTACATTCCAATTGGCTTCAAAATGAATTCTGTCTGAGTTCTGAGTGTTTATTTGTTCCCTTTTTTAGTAATTAGGTGATCTATTTTAGAAATAGTCCTGCTAGGCGGCTCAGATCTGTAGATCCTACCAAACCCCTCCCTCCCTCCCCCACAAAACCCACCAAGCAGAACTCTCAGAGCAGAAGGCTGCTTATCTCCTTATCTTCATCATATATATTTATATGAAGAAACTAGGTTCCTGCTAGCAGTGTCACTGGTGCTCCCCTGGTTATTTTCAGGTTGGATTTTCATTTCTTTCCATGGCAGAAGGGTCTCCATGACTCTTTCAAATACTCTGAATATATAATTTTAATAAGGGAAAAGTGTTGGCCCCAGAGTTCACTTACCTGAGTGGAAGGTCAGGCTGACTGCATGAGATTAGCATTGCAGTTAGAGAAAGTTTTATTAAAAACATTAGTTTAATTAGCAAAACCAAAAGTGATTGAGGAAGATTATTTCATGTACATTGAATGGATCGCTCTATTATTGGGGTAATTATTACCCCAGTCAGACAGTTTTGTTTTATCCAGAAGCCTGATTCCGATCTAGTGTAAATCAAAAATAATCTCATTGATGTCAATGGAGTTACCCAGGTATAAAATGTGTGTGAGAGAAGGCTTACACCAGGGTTTCGTTCTACATAAGATACATTTCTGATAACTTAACTCACTCCGAATAGTACTTACTTTTCAAACAGTCCTAATGATCAGGGATCCTGGTTTTCTCTGTTTAAAAATCCAAAATTATCTCATTAAAACCCCCCAAATCCACACTTTTCCATGATTAAAATGAAATGCCAATATACATATAGGTATCAGTTGAACACAATGTTTTATTGATATACAGCAAAAGCTTTGTTATGTGGCACCCACGGGGAATGGGGGGTGCTGGATAACAAAATATGCTGGTTTATTGAGAGGCCCAAACAGGTGTCTTTGCCTATTCGGGCCGCAGCTTCTCCTGCCACGTCCAGGGCGTTGCTGATCCTCCTGCCGTATCACTGACCCTCCTCCCGTATCACTGACCCTCCTCCGGGCCCCAAGGGACAGGGAGGCAAGACTTGCGCAGCCTCCTATGCCCCGGGCTGTGGGGGATCAGCGAAACTGAAAGTGCCATGGTGGGCACTTCCGGTTTTGATTTTACCTTCCAAGTCTGCATGCCGGTTAATAGAGCATGCCAGCTTGTAAGGTGCCCGTTAAGGCAGCTCTTACTGTATTTACAAATTTAAAGCAATTTGGAAGCCTACCAGTGCCTCAATCATTATAATAAAATAAATTCTAAATACCTATATCTTTTGGCATTTGATTTTGGTTTATTATCATGGAAAATCAGAGCTCTCCTTGACCCCTTCTCTCACCAGGAAGCAAGTCCAGCTGTCGCTGTCCTCTCTGCTGCTTTGTGGCACTGAGCAGCCATGATATGCCAGTGCCCCTCACTCCCAAGCCACAGCCCCCCCAGGTCTGTTTGTGCCCCTTACTCCTGACCCCCAGCCCTGCTTATGCCCTCCACTCCTGACCTGCTGCCCCCTGCCTCCAGGCCCCATTCCTCCAGTGTGTGAGGAAGGAGGATTGTGGGGCAGGGAGGGGAGGTGCTTCCTAACCATAGGTGATGTGTAGGGGGAGTAATGGGGAGCCGCAGTGGGGCACAGGGCCGCAGCTGGCCAGACCAGAACCGGGCTGCTTCCATGGCCCACTGAGCAGGACGCAGTGCAGGAGGGCAGAGTGGGTTGCACCTACCGCTGCTGCTACCACTGGGACCCTATGCCAGCCACGCTGCCATGGAGTAATGCCATGCTGCCAGCAGTGCAAGGAGTAACAGATGGGGGGTGGGGAAGAGGCATGCTGCAGTCACCTCCTCCTGCTTCTAGCTGCTCATGCACTGGGCTCTACTCTGCTGCCATGGCCTGGCTGCCATCCCCAGTTCCCTCAGGCTGCCAGTGCTGCCCCCCACCCAACCTCCCCTTTGGGATAGTGCTGTGGCCTGATGCATTAGTGGCTGGCAGTGGGACAAGGTAAGGGAAGCACAGTCCCCCCTGGCCTGTTACATCTCACACTGCTGGCAGCGCAGTGTTACTCCATGGTGGTGTGGCTGGTGTGGGCATCCTGGTAGTGGTAGTGGCAGTAGCAATGAGTCTTGTCACTCTGCTCCTCTCTCCCATGCCAGGTCCTGCCTGCTTAGCTGTGGAGGTGGCTCAGTCCCAGTCCAGCCAGGCTGCAGCCATGGGACCTGCTGCAGGTGCACAGATCTGTGCCCCCCATACACCTCTGACATGTTGCCTATGGGGCCTGATCCCTTTCCAGGAGTGCGCACAGTGGCAGGAAGCCAGGCCTCACTCCTAGCTGAGCCACCTGTGGCTCCATCCTGCAACCCAGCCAGGCCCCATACCTACTCAATCCTGCCCTGGCCCCAGGCCCTATGCATCGCCCCAGCTGGGAAGTGCCCCCAGCCCCAGCTGTGCCTCACTCCCTCCTTCACTGTGGGGGCTCTGTGGGAGCCTGCACTACAGCTGCCTCAGTTTGTCCTCCACCATAGACTTACCTGCAGGCATCTGGGGGAGCTGCTTGCTACTACACTGCCTGGGGCTGTATTGGTGGCCATGGCACATAGCACTCCCTGAATTTGATCAGCTTCCTCCAGCTTGCCTCAGCCCCAAGCAGCCCCTTGCAGGCTGGAGCTCTGCCAGCCTGCAAAGGGGAACCTGCTGTTTCCCATGTTTTTCTTCTTTAAAGGAGAAAATCCTCCCTTTTATGCAGCAAATGGAAAACCCAGATCTCTGCTAATGATGCATGGGACTATTTGAAAAATACAGCACTACCTGAGGTGAGTAATGGTACCGGAGTCATATCTATTGTATCATTGTATTCAGAATATTATACCAGCAGAGTATGATGACAGTCTATCTATAGATGTGAGTTATCCACCCTATAAGCCAGGGAATTTCTTTCCAGGAAGATGACTAGCAAGTGTGAGGGACAGAAGCAGGGCAAGCTCATTTATACCATAGCTGAATATAGATGTTTGATTGTATATTTTCCATATAGCCTGTTTTTTTCTTAAGAGGACCATGCATAATTAATACAAGAAAAGTGAAGGCAGCCAAATGCTAAGAGCTTTGCTGGCATCACATTTTCTCTAATTTTGTGATATTTTCACCTTTGTGCTGCATAAATAGATTCATGTATACATTTCTGATTGGACCTTTTTCTGAACCTCTCTCTCAAATGACACATCCCTAGATTTAGACCTTGCCACAGAGAGGGATATTTTCCTGGAAGCCATAGAGACCTTTAAGAAATAAAATACTTCAACATTTTTTAAATGAACAAGGACAGAGAGCACTCATGGATTAATTGAAAATTACCTTGAGCCAAGAAGCTAGGTATTTAAAATAAAAGCAAAAATAATCATTGTTGGACTTAGCACTGTATTAACTTACAGCATAATTAATAAACTGGGGCCAAATTCAATTCACCCAAGCTCAAGGCCTGCTATTGTGGTGGGTTCTTGGTTCCATGTCAGTAACTGGTGTATTTCCTTTCTACTGCTTTTGATTTTCTTCATTTTGTGCATAGTCCCTGCACTCCTTATGAAAGCCAGATTCCTACTGATTTCAATGAGAGCTTGGCCTTTGCAATTTCCCTTTACTGTAATGAAACAACAAAATTTGGAGCTTACTATATCAGGTGAGCTGAAACCTCTCGACTTAAGTTAATTTCAATTTAATGGAGATAAATACAGGTGAAATTCCCCAAAGAAGAAAGACCTTGTGCCAGGCCACTTAAGTCTAGGAACTTCTTGCCAGCTCTGGATACCTAGCAGATGTTCAAGGAGTATTTCCACATGTATTTAGATTTAGCAGACCAAAACACTTGTATAAACTGTCTTGAGGGGCAACCATTACATGTTTGAATTGAATCTATTGAGGGACTGCACTGTCCTTTGACCTTCTGTGTGCTGGTTGCCAGTATCAGATCCTGGACTAAGTAAGGGGATATTTGTTTTATGTGTTTTCCCCAATCGTGTCTAATTTCTCCACAGAAAACTCAATTCACCTACTGTGATGTAACCATCTGGTAACTGTGTCATAAAAGTTCCTGTCCCACAAAAATATATTCCCAAAGGCTTTCATCTTTCCAGCCCCAAGACACAGAACTTGCTTTTAGACCTGAAGCTAAAGAGGTTTATGCTTTGGAGGTTTCCCAGTCTTCATTAGCCAAGATGGTTGCCATCAGATGGGCATTTCTCAAAACCACCTGTGTTTTGAAATTAATCTCTTCTCCATAGAAATACTGGGGCCAGTACCACAACCTTCTTGGACAAATCATATGCTGACACCGACCCAGGTACAAGAGCAGAAATGACAGCTTAGCAGAAGTGGCAGAATAAGTGCAGAAAGATATCAGTACATATTTGCAGTATAACTGTTTCTTTCAAAAGTATGTTCCCAAATGGTCGTCTACCCTTTAAAGTAAATGTAGTTTTAATCAAAACAAAAAGCAGAAAAAAACCAAACAGTGTATGTATTTGTGTATAAGAGAGAATCTGGAAAAAAAAATTCAAAGAAAACCTGATGGAAATATGGGCAAATCTCTGCTTAACTTCACTGATTATTGTGGAGCTGCGCCCATTTATACCAGGTGAGAATCTGGCCCATAATATGTTTAGCATGTGAAATGATCATCTTTAGGCATTAGAGGCATTTATACGTGTGCTCTGGGAGTGTGGTGGGATGGAGGCACTTTAATTAGAGTGGCTCCAAGAGCATTAAAGTGTCTGGAGCATCCTGTGTATTAGTGTCCATGTGCTGAAAAATGGTGGCAGGGAAAATGCCATTTTTCAGCGCGAGGACACTGATACATGTGACACTGGAGTTTGCTGGAGCATGGTAATTACCACGCTCCAGCAGACTTGATTGAGTTGACTCCAATGCGCTGTAATTACAGCGCATCAGAGCAGCCTCACTGCATGTGTGTAGGCGCCTTAGGATAATTCAGCTTGAGGTCTCTTTTTTCAGATAAGCTTAAGACCCTCATGTCTTCTGTTCTTTCTCCTGTGTCTATGCACATACATAGAAAGAGCTAGCTATACACTGCACGGTATAAACTATAGACTTTTGTGTGTTATACAGTTGGTTATATATTTATATACCAATTATATAACTAGTTTTGTAAACTTGTACTTCTTAGGTAAGATGTTCTAGAAATCAAAATAGTCAACATTAAACACCACAAGTACAGCTGTAGTTTTAAATATTTTATAATCCAATCAAATTGTTCGAGTTGTAATGCATTTAAATGTTGTTATGGAATCCCCTCTAGACTTTTTAAAATGGTTACTCTGTTCTTGGCTTTGCTATTTATGAAATTCATATGGGATGACATTTTTAATAATAGAGCATTTGACTTACAGAGTAGTGATTCCTGCAGTGTCTCAGTATAATCTATAATTTTCTGACTGAACTTTCAGAGGGACACAAACACATATTACACTTTTATTAATGAACATATACATCTGTTGATGTTGCCATAATTGAAATGACCTTAAGTGAGAAGACCTGCATAAGTCATTTAGCATTTTTTATGATGCTTGGGTGAAGATGCAGTACAGATGCAGCTTTAGAAAGCTAGACAGAAGTACAAGAGCTCATAAAATAATGTGAGACTATTTAATTTGAAAAAAGGCATAAAGCATAGCGCATAGCCCATGTCTAATTATGCAAGATCCAGTACTGTAGACTTCGGCAGAAGAGAGCTATCAAGGAGCTTGAATTATGTCTCCCCTCTGGAGTGGATAGTATCATCAGGTCGGGGCACTGCTAAATGGTGAGTTAAGTGAGGATGTTTCATTGCAGTTGTTTATGTTGTTCGGAGGTTGTGGATTAACTGAGAACATAATTTTTGAGAGGCACACGTTGTTGGCCTTCAGAAGCACAAATGTCCATCAGAACACTTGAAAACAACCACCATGGCCTTCATGGGAAGGAAAAACCACCAAAGACACCAATACTGCATTCCTTTTCAGACTGTTGGTTGGGGTCCTGTGCACCCAGCTGTGCTACAGAGCAGGAGGAAGCAAAGCGGTTGTAACTGAACTGAAATAGAGCAAACAGTCATAGAGAAAATGGGAGGAGGCAGAGCTTCTGTATGCTCACCCACTGCCCAGACAAAAAGAAGGCTCTCCTGAACAAGTAATTCACTTCCGAGTCTGCCCAGGATCCTGGTAAGTGGCAAGATCAACCCATGTGATTTCAGACATCTTACTTAAGAAGTACAAGTTTCAGAGTGCATTGGCAAGAGTGCAAGTAACAGAATGGAACAATGTTTTCCATTTGGCTCTGTCTGCTGTCACTCTTTCTGCTGCATTTGTTTGTAATCTAGTCTAGTCTTCTGTGTGTTTGTACCATTGCTTCCTAGGTTAGACTTCTAACTTCCTAGGTTAGACTTCTCTTCCTTGGCATACAAACCTCTGTTATGGCCTTTTCTAGGATGTCTCTGTTCTTAGAATGTGACTATAGTACTTCCGTTTCTTCTTTACTTTTTGCATCAACTGAAGCAGAAATGCACCTGCAATTGAAGGATATTCCTTAAAAGCCATGGCTTCCTACTTGGCCCTAGTCAGGTGTGTACATGTGAGGTAGTGCATAACGCAGTCAGAGAAGTTTGAGGCTATGCCAAGTCAGGACAAAAGGTAGCATAGGACAGTGTGCAAAAGACCAAGACCTGTGCAAACATCCCAAGATCTGCATGGTTGTAGGTAAGTTTCCCTGTGATTCCCTGGCTCCTTACAATTCCAAGGCCATGTCTTTGGCCTCTTCTGGACAGTTTTTAATCCTTTTCTGAGAGTGGAAAATGAGTTGCTTCCTATGGTTTCAGTGCACAGGACCAGTCACTGAGCTGATGCCAATCAGTACAGATCCATCAGCTCACCTCAGCTAAAAGTAAAGCTTGTTGAATTTTCGCATTCACTCCTGATTAACTTCAAGGAAAGTTAGTCTGGAATGAGGCTCTGTAGTGTCCAAATTACTTTAGGCTATTCATAATTGAAAAAAACAATCTAATTTTTGTTCAGAAAACATAAGCAGTGTTTATTAATAATAATTAAAGAGGGAAGACATTTGTTTTGATATATTGGCTTAATGTGGTAAAGAGAAAGATCAGTAAAAAAAAAATAGATTTACCATATTTACTTGAATACAGGACAGTCCTAAGGTAACTCCCTAAATAATTATTTTATATATATAGGAAAATTATAAATGTATTATAATTTTCCAGGTATGGAATCTAATTAACAGAGTGTTGTCTTGATTTCTTCACCCTCCCACTACTGCAGCAGGAAAATAATGGCTGGGGGCGGTGTCAGGTTTTTTTTACAAACCCTCAAGCTCTTTTACCCCCTTGCCTTCTTCCCGCCCTTCCCCTGCTTCTTCCCCCCTGCAGACTTCCTCCTCTCTCTTGCTTTCAGACCCTGATCAGGCTCTGTTCCCTCCCAAAGCACATTGTGGAAGTCAACTGCATGTGACAGTAAGGGGGGAAAGGAACAGAGAGGAGGGAAGAAACTGCAGAGTGGGGAAGAGGAGACTGCTGTGGGTCTGACTCTGGCCCCATCCCTGACTACTGAAAGTTTCAGCATAAGTACTCCATAACCACACTTTTGAGTACCACTTTTGTACCTACAAACTATACATGATATCACTCCAGAACCAAAAGTTTCATGATGTAAGCTATAGTTCATTGAGCTGGGCCCCCGAAGAGTCAACAGAAAGCCACGACGACCCCACAGCCTAGCACTGCTCAGTATGTGTGTGTACTCCAGATACCCCCTGCCACCAAGGATCCATGTGCTAATTAGCCCCCCACTCATGGCTGGAACCAGGTATTCTTGTCACAAGTCTTGGGACCCTCTAAAAATATATATGCAGATGAGACACTGGACTGCCTCATCCGTCTCTACTCCATAGAGGGTGGGGCCACACTAATCACATGCGAGAGGCTGAGAGAAGAAGCAACAGAGCCTCTCAGCTACATTTATGTTTCTCAGACATTTGGGTCTTGTAAAAAGCAGGAATAATTGGAAATGGAAAAGAAAGGCACTTCTCAGCTGTGGGAGTGAAGTCAACATGTATTTGATGTAGTGGCTCACCATGACTTGAAAAAAGTTGGTACTGAGAGGGCCTGAGCACAATGAACACAGTATTTTATTGAGATAGCTATAATAACCTAGCCCAATGGTGTGTCTGTCCAATATGGGTGCTGTATAGGTACCTGACCAGGCAGCAGGGAACTCAAGCAACTTGCTTTGACCAGTTCATCTTCTGCTTCAAGATCACCCTGTGGAACACTAGGAACACGTTTGTGTACAGGCACACAAACCTCTCAGCCAAGGACTATGTCAGGATGGGACTGAGTGAGATGCAGCTGTACTACAGAAAGTCAATAGAGGATGACAGGAAGGAGATGGCGGACATCATATGAAAGAGAAGGGACTGGCATGAGTGAACACATGCTGCTACACTGCAGGGCTGCCTCCACACTGAAGCACCCTTGTGGCCCAGCTAGCCCTGATCACCATCTACACATGCTTTTCAGCACATGTAACTACTCTGCTGTAGGATAATACTTGTCCTAGACAATTCTATCCTACAGTGTAGTTAATTAATTTATTGCACCCTAATATGGGTGCACAAGTAAACAGTGAAGCCTTACTGTAGAGCTGATTAGTCAGCTTCTCAGTAAAGTGCATGTGTAGATGCGTCGACTAAGTAACAAAGAACCAGACTCAGATTTTACCAGGAGCAGACCATGATTGTGTCAGGAATTTTTGTCTTTTTTTGTAGGCAGCACAATTGTATGTAATGCTACATGCAATGTTTTAGAACATATGGTTCATAACATAAAGATTCTCAATTCCCTCATTTTAATTGACACAATAGGCTGGAATGGCTTCTTTCCCTTGCCAAAGTACTTGTTATGGTCTGTATCATCTATAATGTGCATTCTGTAAAGCTCCTAACTAGGTATTTAGATGCTGAAATGCGAAGGATTGATATTTATGAGACCATGAGACCACCTAGTGGGTCAATGATTTGCATTTTAAAAGTCCATTAATATGTACTTAGATAGTAATAGTGTCGATGGTTCACTGGAATAACGTTTGCACACATCTGTCAATAAAAAAATATTTCCCTTAAAAGTCTAAAGAAAAAAAAATAAAAATCCAAAGAAAACCTACAAGCAAAACATGTATATTTCAGTAACTGCTTACTTGAGAGAGAAGTGCTTTAATGAAAAGTTTAAAGGACATTGGACAAAGCATTCTACCCCCCCCCCCCCCCGGTGACTACAATAACTTATTTTCCCCCGTGTTGGTTTTAAAAACTCACTAGAAACTTGAATGTGAAATCTCTTTTCTTATCAAAACATTTTTTCTTCCTTCATGAACACGCATTGGCTTGCTATTGTAAGGTTACTTATGAGTGCTAGTCTGCCAGCATTGATTTCTTTTTTCTTATTTAGAAATAACACTACTGTGTATTTGTTTGGGGGAAAATACATATATAAAGAATTAGATTTTTTTTTTCAAAATGTATTACAAAGCAACAAACTTATTTTTGACAATTATGCCAATGCCTCTTCTACCTGAGGCTTAATCCAGATCTCATACAAAGAATGGTTTTATATTTCTATAGCTATCAATTGCAGTGAAACTAGACTTCCTTAATGAAGATCAGAATCAGTCCCTTCATCTGAAATCCCCAACTTCTATCCCGGTTTTTTGCTTTCTTATACTGAGAAAAATGCAGTTACTTTGGATTTATACTTTATGTGGAGTAGCATTTAATCCTTTGCCTAGGAACTATGTATGTATCACTGTGTGCGCATGACCATGGCAGGCTGCAAAGACTGGGCTCAAAGGAATGTTTCAAATGTTCATTATCTTTGAATGTCTTTGTTTTTTTTTCAGTTTTGGGACCACTGCATGGAGAAATTTACTTTTGTCATAGTTATATTAAAGTTTAAACACGAAGTCATATAGATAGTTGGGTGGATTGTATATGTAAGTTGTAATATGGTTTAATTTAAAAAATATATAATATATGCTTCAGAAAAGAACAATAAAGCCTACAATTTGCTAGTTGAATTTAGAAGACTACAAAGGAAAAGGATCATCCCAAACATTTGTAGTGAGGCTCAAAATGACTGTTCTGAACTTTATACAACAGCATAGACTAGTGGCAAGAGGAAAGATTGTAACAAGGAAGCTTCTACAACATATTTCATCTAGTCCATGACCCATCTCGGGTTTAAGCTACAATTAGAACACACTTACCTGTAGCTGTGGAAACAGGTCCTTCCGGGAATTAAATAATGCTAGTTTAAATGATAACCATATCAATTATCTTAAAGCTTGCTTACCCTTGACTAGGTAAGCTGATAAAAAAATGTCTCTCTCTCTTAAGGCACATGATAATAACACGGTAATGATTACATGAATACGCACACAAAGGGAAAAAAAAAGTGTTTCATGTTAAACAGAAACCTTCTAATCTGAACATGTGGAATTTGATTATATGAAGATTTCCACTATAGTATATTCTGTTACTTTTTACAGTTTTTTCCTGACCAGCAGACCACATTTACCGCATAGTATGAGGGGCTGAACGTGAAAAGGAAGGGCAAAAAATAAACCTGTTTTCTTTTTTTCTTTTACCTATTCACTTAGCAATTGTTAGTCCATTTCTGTGATGATTCATTATTTCATCAATTCCTTTGAAATAATATTTATTTCTGAGATATATATGAATGGACCTGATTCTTTTCTCCTTTACCCTGAAATTATGCCATTGTGATTCTACCAATTTCAGTTGAGTTACTTCTCTTTTACACTTGAGTAGGTGATAGGGGATTCTGGTCCTTGGGGTGCATGGAACAAATTCTGCAATCCTTAAACAAGCAATACTCCAATTGATTTCAGCAGGGCTTTGCTCAATAAAGGACTGTAGTGTTTGGCCCCATGAGTTTTAGCAACACTTCTCTTAGGTTTAGTCACAAGGGAAGTTATTGTCAGCTTTCCCCTGAAATACCTATTTTAAACCATTCATAATGTAGTAATGAGACTGAGTTCTGTTTTGCAAAAGCAAATATTATGGACATGATGGACATTCTCCTAAAGATGAACTAGAAAGTATACTAGGCAATTGAAGGGGAGATTCAATATTTCAAGCATGTTCATTTCCTGTTTTTTTCCTGCTTAGGAGACTCAAATGGCAATATCTGAGCTTATGTAAACTAGCAGAAACCTATTAAATCCAAAAGGTGTTACACCATTGTACAATGTTTGAGAATTTAGCCCATAAGTTAAAATATACACCTGTGCACCATTCTGTTTCAGTTTGGACTCAGTCTTCATATACTTTAGGGCTAGAATTTCAGCTCTGGCCTCTGCTATTGTATCTATAGTTAATTGCATCTAAATACCCCCTTGTTCCTACAATTAATTATAAGAACAAAATTGTATCTGCAAAATAATAAAAAAGGGAGAGGTCATAAGCCCTCTGAAAGATTAGATCCCTTATCTATGCTACAACATTTTTATTAAATTCCCACGTTAAAGTTACTACTGTGCATTCAGTATGTAAGCACTTACATTTTACTATTTTACTATAGTACTATCCTGTTTTACAATTCATGTCTGCATGTATCAAAGGAAGTTTAAATGGGTTCTTCTCCCCATTCTTTTTTTAGCCTATTCTCAACTTCTTTGGGGTCCAGTCTCCAAAATGTGTTCAGGGGATTTGCCAGAGTGGGTAACTATCTGAAAGCGCATAGTAGTTATGCACTTATATCAATTCTATGGTCATGTATATATGTGTGAGAATAATCTCCTCTTTTTGGGGGGAAAAAAGGCTGATATAAATTTGAAAAGAGAACTCAGAAAAGAATAGCACTTATTTTATTCCAAGGAGATAAAAAGAGTGAAAGGAATTGGAGAGTGGAGACACCAGAGTTGGACACTTTGGTGTTTGTCACTGCCAGAGCTCATCTGTGATATGGGATTATGAGAGACACCTGAAGGAAAGACAAAAGATTTTATTAGACTATTTAAGGATGACATTAAATTGAGATTTGTAGTAAGGTGTTTGAAATTAATGCTTATTCTCATAGCTCCTTTGATGCCAAGAAATCCATATGTATGGTGCAGCACTCCTTTACTATTGGTTCCCAGAGCGGAAGAACTACATAGCTACTAACATTTCTTTAGAGTGGGAGCATGAGGCTGCCACTGTTCATCAAGTGGAAATGCTGGTGACAGATAGATGGGGCATTTACCCCAGTATTCTAAGATCTGGCATCATTTCTGGAAAAAAAAATAGTGGTGAGATGGGGGGAAAAGGATGACAAAATATAGGAGACAAGAGAAAGATAAGAAGTTCAGGGTATTCTCTGCCCTCTCCTCATGCTTACCTTCCCTCTGTACTCCTTCCACTTTCCCCCCTCTCCTTTTGCACATCCTTTTTTCTTGCCCCTTCTCTTTCCTAGTTTCCTTCCCTGTTTCCCTCTCTGGCAGGATATGATGCACTACTGCTTGAGATCCTGATCTCTTTGAATTTCCAGGTTTAACATTCTAAGTGCTTTGAGCTGTAATAGGCTAAATATTTTGCTATTAAAAGGTTAAAGCTAGGTCACCAGCTCCCAACTAGTAGCTGATGGAACATTACATACCTTTCAAATTTGCCTTTCTGAGTTCATAGATTTCTGAAAACATGCAGGGCCAGTCTGCACTGCATCTCTCTGGACTGACGTAGAGAAAGAACAGCCCAAATAGAAGAGGGACAAGAGTGGGTTTAAGCCAGCTGTTTGTAGCTCTGGTTTGTAAGAAGTAAAATCTTATACACAGTGGGTGCATCTACACACGCCATTAAAGTGACGTAATAAACTCTGGTGCAGTTCATGCCAGAGTCAGCATCTCCCGGGCACAGTGTCTTCACATGTGCCCAGGACCGCAACACGTTGAGCCAGGGTGGAGCAGCCCCAGGCCCTGGGGGTGGGGGTATCAGGCTGTGTCAGGGCTGGATAGGGCACGTGACTGCCCCAGTGCATGGATCCAGGGCTGGATAGGGCGTGGAGAGTACCCCAGTGCATCTGACCTCCTGCTCCCTGGGCTGACCGGGAGCAGTGCTCGGGTCAGCATTTACACATGTGTTTCACCACAGGTAAGTACTCCGCCGTAAGACAGTAGTCAGTGACAGTACAAACTTATGGTGGAGTTAATTAATTTACTGCACCATAATACGGGCACTTGTGTAGACTGTGATGCTTTACTGTGGAGCTGATTAGTAAACTGCAGTAAAGCACATATGTAGATGCACCCAATGTGTACGGTTGGGCATGGATTTTTGCACCCGCTGGATGATTGTGACAGAATACGTTCTGTGGCAGTGCTGTATTCTGAATTCAGATTATTTATCTAGTGACATCTGAAAGTTGAAGCAATGAGGTATTTCTGCCCCATTCTTTGCATGTCTGAGAGTATCCAGCATCTTCTGGGAAGTCAGGAGAAGCATCTCCAGTTTGCGGGTGCTTTCCTGAGTCAGAACAAATACTAGTGGTATTGTTAGTTTTCTTTTTCAAAAAGAAACGGGAGTCAGCACCCTGCTTTTCTTCTAGCAATATAGGCTTATGGAATATGTCTCCCATGGCTGCCTGCAAGCCAGGAGCAGACGGTTGCTCTAAACATCTTCCCTGCTCTAGTGTAGAAAGGATTTCCATCACTTTTGTCAGCTGCTTGTGAAGAAAGAATGCCTTGTTTTGATAAGTGGTATGATGAACTTGGCTACTGGGAATATTAGTATAGTTAGAAGGCTTGTAAAGAAACTGGGGCTAGCACAGAGTGGAGCTGGGACTAATAGCATGGCTGGTACACTCCACATTTTTGCTTCCAGACATTGCTATTCCTTCCTGTGTACAGACAAATCAGATAGCAAAAATATCTTTGTCTATATGAATTGCTATGACTTCCAGATTAGCCCAATAGTCTGTATACATCATCAGTACCCTCTGCCTATTGTGAGTACATGACTGAGCTATGACTCACAAAATGGATGCTATAGTTCAAACCCCATCCTTTATCCCCCAGAGTCTCTGTATTATGCTTATTATGCAAATAGACTGATTCTAACTGCTGGACCTTTTCTTGCTTTTTGATAAGTATTTGCCAGCTTTAGGCACAGCACCTAAACCAAACCTAATAAAGGGAATATCCACTAAACTCTTTTTTTATAATGGAAACATAAACTGCATATAAATGTGCTAGGAAAGGGTGTAACTGTCACTCCCTTTCTGAACGCCTTTGTGACAGTATGTAAGAGACCCTAGGAAAAAGATTAATATGCTGTCATGGCTACTTCTTGGTTTGCACTCGAATTCTCCTCACTCTTTCATCCTCACTGTGTGAACATATCACAGGTCCTTAAACCACAGAACCCTTGGGAATACATATCATATTTGTTGTACTTTGGGCGTTTACCTTCCACAGAAAACCAGCAAAAGGTCCAATGGCCCTTAAGCAGGGGTAAATTATGTCAGTTAACTTTACTTAACTTTTCTTTTTTTCTGCCTCCAGTTTTGCTCTTTTGACTTCAAGTTCTCTGCAAAGAGGATATGGGAGGATTTTTTGGGTTCTGGTGATCAGTCTGTGCCATAAATTTGACACAATTCACCAACGAGGTTGAAAACATTTCCAGATGAGACCAGTTTTTCTGTCTTTCCCGATAGCTGTCTTTAGAAGTGGTATCAATCTGCTTGGTATGCAGCCCCAGAAAGCACATTTTATATTTTTATTAAGATGTAGTGACCACTACTGTAGATAATACCTAACTTGCCTCCATTCCCTTTGATTTGTATTGCCTCCCTCCAGCAATATATTTCAGCATCCTGTTTGCTTTCTTCACTGGGCAGAAGGTATTTGTTGACAAATAACCACCAAATCTCTTTCCTGGTCAGTATGTGACAACAGTTTCCCATTTAGAAGAATTTTTCTCTTTGGTGCCTATCCTTATTAACTCACGTGTGTCTTAAGTTAGTAAGTTACTTCAAAGTCCAGTTGTCAATCACCGGGTTACAACTCAATATGTGATTACAGTATTTTTCTGTGCAGGAAAAAACATACATATCTAGGGGGTTGCAGGAAAAGCATGGCAAAAAAAGAAACACATTTTAAAGTGAGGTTAATGGTCTGGAAAGAGACAGATTGACAGCAATCAATAAAACATATGAAGCAGCCCACAGTGCTCAACCACTGTTGCTCCAACCTGTCCTAGAAGGACCATTTACAAGGGAAGGTCACTCCAATTTAGGCCCTGATCCTGCATTGTTATCCATGGAGGTGGAATGCTGTGAAAATTATTTGGCCCGTAGTTTTAATCCCTCTTTTAAAATTGATACAAACGTGATTATATATTGTATTTGGTTCCCATTCTAAAAGAATTTTGGAAATGGTCCTTTCCATACTATCATCCAAGTCATTACTATGAATAATTAGAAAGCTGGGCTGAACCCTACTGCTAACCTCTTTCCACCTTGAAATAATCCCATTTACTTCCACTGTTTGTTTCTTGCCCTTCAGCCAATTTTCAGTCTATGCAGCCTGCCAGTTTTCTTCCTATTGTGTGGCTCTGCAACTTAGGCACTCATCTCCCATATGGAAACATTTTCAGAAAATAAGAAGATTCCCCACTGTATACAAGTGCACCCCAGTAATTCTGCTTTGTACCAGCACACTTTTATATATTCCAAATTCATAGTTTGGCATTGGAAAATATTAGTTCAGCTATTTTGCTGATAGCTTCTTTTTTACAGAAGCTTTGGATTTCTTTTCTTTACTTTCCCTATTAAATCTTACCTCTAAATTCAGCCCTCAAATGGCGCTTCTCCATTCTTTTTATAATTATCCATGAGCAGCAATGTATCTACACATCTGCCTCTTCATATCTCATGGAGAAAGAATGGTTTGTCCAGTTTCCATCTTTCCATAAGTCTCTGAAGGGGCAATAGTGTTGCACCTCCCATGTTTTTTTGTGGAATAATGGGGGGGGATTTTGACTGTACAGGAAATTTAATTAGATTTAAGGCTAATTAAATTCATTTTTCATATTAACATGTTCACAAATATTATTGCATCTCGTTAGATTTCATTCTTCTATCCTTACTGAACAATATTCAGTGGTAGTTTCAGATTACAATAAGTTCATTATGAAGATAAGGTGGAATTAGTGTAGGAAGCTCAGCTGGTTGAAGGGGTCTGTGCTTTAATTACTGCAGAGGGTGTGCATATTAATTACAACACAAGTGATATTTACTGTACCTCAGGAACATATGACAGGGTAAAGATACTGACAGCACCAGCTAATAAACTCAGTATGATAATGAGGAGAAAAGACCATAAAAATAGAAGGAAATAAAATTATTCATAAAGTATATTGATCCCAAAGTAAAGACATTAAGCTCTGATGAAGGGCAACAAAAGGGAAGCTCCTCACTTTATCAAACAAATAACCAAAGTAGAGAAATGTTAGCAGAGAGACAGATTGTCATTATACTGGTCACGTGAGCATGCTCTAGAGAGTACACATGAGCAGTAAAATATAAGATTTTTTAATAAAACAGCAGAAAGCCAAACCATCACCTGCAGGAGCTCAGGTCACAGTGGCTCCCATAAGCTTGTAAGTTGATGTGTTGCAAGTTGAAGTGTAAAGAAGAACAATGTCAGCATATCCCACTTTGGATCAGGAGCCATTGGCTGTTACACCAAAAACAGTCATTTGAAATAGGTTGTAATAAAACAAAAAAATTATAGTTTTAATGATTTCAGTGCCAGTCTGTTCATTGTCACCCTGTACAGCAAAGCGCTTAAGCGTGTGCTTAACTTTTGATACGATGGGGACTCTTTTGTGCCCATTACCTTGTAATACTCTTTTCTATCCAAGAAGACTAGCCCCAGGCTTAATTGGGACTTAACTGCTGAATCCCGGCAAATGGGCTCATTTTTGTCAAGCGTCTGTTTGCTCTTTATCATAAACTAGGATTTGCACAGGAGTTGGGAAGAACATATAAACATAATTTTATATTGATTCTTCCAAATAATATAATATTTCTGTCATCCTAGTTCTATGTAGAAAGTTGTTAAAAACCACCAAGATCCCTTGCTGTTGGGCATAAATGTCAATCTTTCCTTAATACTGACACCTGGAGTGGGGTTGCCACTCTTGTTGGCCAGGGTTTTTATGCATGGAAAAACCTAGAAAAACATGAGTAGGTAACTAGAAAAATCTGCCAGATCCTTTCACTTCCTTGTACACTACATTTTTATCCACCCTAAAATGACAGACCACATTATTGCATCCTCATTCTTCTTAACAAGGTTCTAGGATATTGAAGCTTTTATTTTTAGTTCATCAATTAATGTTAACCATGGACAAAGTGGTAAAACATGCACGGGTTCACTTGAGGTGTCCAAAAGTTTGACTACGTCTCTCCCTGTTACCTGAAATATTTAATCCTTGTACATCAACAAAGCTAAGCTGAAACAACTGCAAGAGCAGTTTATATGATGACATATTTGCCACTTCCATCCAAAACCCAAAAGACGTGTACAAGAACGAAAAGTTACCGGGTACACACAAGCATTCACATGAACTAGTGGATGTTTAGCAGTTTAATTGAAGCAGAACAGCAGTAGAACAAAGTACAAAAGTTCAAAGGCCAGCTGCATGCTTTGTAGATACTGTGCTGCAGAGAGCACCTAGTCAGGGAACCCCAGAGAATGCATCCCAGTCTGCCTGGAGACATGTGACAATACCTGACCGTGCCCCCACATCCCCTTCACAACACCCTCAGCCTCCTTGCTTAACTGTCTAGCTGTCAGACAACAGATCCAGAGCATGGCCACTATTTTTTCAAGCTGGGGCTCTGGCCCCGGGGGGCGGGGGGTGTTCCTGGGTCTTCACCCCACCATCATTGCTGGGCGGGGAGGAGAATCTTCCCCTTGCATGGGGCTGCAGGGCCAGGGCTCTGGATGTGCCCCGTGGAGGAGATGCTGCTTCCCCTTGGCACTTTAATGGAGGGGCCGGTAGCCCCAGGGTGCAGGACTGTCAAGTGTTGTGCATGGGGGAAGTATCATTCTTGCGGGCACATAAAAGCTAGCTCCTGTATCTTCCCTGTGATGGGGGACAAAACCTTGAACCTGATTCCCAGAAGTCGCTTGTCTGAGGAAGAGGTGGAGAGGATTATCTCCTGTGCTCCCTTCCCAGACTGGCTTTAGGGCAGGTCAACTGGAGCAGTGGGGCAAAGCCCACTGGCCAGTTGTTACACTGGGGACTTTGGTCTGGTGACTGGGTGGCAACAACTTCTCCATCCCAGTTCCTGGCCCCTGAGCTTTCTATATGCCACCCCCACCACTCAGCTTCTTCCAAATATTTCCTAACTACTTCTTGAGGGAGTGGGGAACCATGTGGCAAAGGCTGCTGATGTCACAACATTATTTTTAGTTATCCAAGACTTTTATGTGAAATACTGAAGAACCAAAGAGCCAATCAAACTAGGTACTGGACAAGACAAGGGCAGACTACATTCAACTTCTCAGACATATGGGTGGGTTTAGTTTTAGTTATAGCAACTCAAAAACTAGGGGTTGGAATCAATGTGGCCAGCTCAATTGCGGTAACAGCTCAAAGTGCAGTTGTGGTCAAAAAAAAAAAGAAAAAAGAAAAAAAGAATACATGCAAGAGATTGAGGGAGATAAAAATAAATGGAAAATATTGTAATGCTATTATATAAATCAATGGTACAGCCTCACCTTGAAAAATGAGGTCACCTTTGGTCACCTTATTTAAAAGACGCAACAAAAATAGAAATTGTCCAGAGAAGGGCAAAGAAAATGAGTATAGCCATCAAAAGTCTTTCATATAGGATACATTAAAAAAAGAAGGACTGTTATTTAATTTGGAATGGAGAAGAGCAAGAGGAAATGTGGCAGAGGCATACAAAATAATGAAGGACACAGGCCAATCTGTTGCTTCTCTCTAAAAGAGAACAAGGGGGCTGTAACAAAAGAAGGCACTCAAACAGAATAAACAACCCATCCAAGAGCATTCACTAAAGTGAAGAAAAGGTGTGTCCTTAGATAACTGGTGGAACACAGAGCTGCAGGATGAAATTAGGGATAAAAGGTCAAAGGTTATAAGGGGCAACATAGAATTAAGCTTTTAATAAGAGAATTGTAGCTGTGTTAGTTGTACTAACCAGGCTTAAAATATTAAGAGTTATCATCATCACTCCTCTTGCTGAAAGGCATAAACTCTTCACCAGCTGGGGTAGAGGAATACATTTCTCCCCATGGTATTGTATTGTACATTATGGGGTGAGAGAGGGGCTATGCCTTGCTTTGAAGTATCCAGAATTGGCTACTGTCAGAGATAAGACATTGTAATACATGAATCATGCTATGACAGTTCCAGTGTTAATTACCTACTAATGCTTTATTATATAAATTTATGGTGATCTGTGCAAAGAATTCTGTTTAAATTTCCTTAGGGTCTGGATTTGACTAAAAGTTTGTGCCCTTTGTTGTCTGTGTTTGGCTCTTTGACAGCTTGGTATAAACAGCTAGAAATTCCTCTAATATTTGTCCCCTTCCTCAATGGCTTCAAAGCTACCACAGAATAGGAGTCATGTAGCATACAGCTTTTTAAAAGCTGGAACAATGTTATTCATTTATGTATTACCTACAAAATGATAATTAAAATACAAAGTGCTATTGTTTCTAAACCAACTTTTCTCCTGAGCCTGGCAATGGGCACTTGCAGTACGGCACAGGCAGTTAAAAACAATCACAATAATAAGTAAATGTAAACAATGCAGTGAGGTGGTAATAATGGTGTGAACTGGGTTTCATAGAATACCATATACTTATAGAATAGTAGGGCTGGAAGGAACCTCAGGAGGTGATGTAGTACAACTCCCTGCTTGAAGCAGGTCATCCATGGACTATTATGCAAGGAGCCATATTCCAGCTTCCTTAGTTTCCCATTTAGTCCATGAAAGGTCCTACTTCAGGGGTGGTGGACAAAATGTGGCCCATTGGTCAGATGCAGCCCGCCAGGGCTTTCTGTTTGGCCTGCGGGGCACCTACAAAATTTAGAAAAAATATATTTATCTGCCCCTGGCTGCCAATCATGCAAACCTCGATGGCTTGCCAAAACTCAGTAAGCAGCCCTCCGCCCAAAATAATTGCCCGCCTCTGTCCTACTTCTTTTTGTGTCAATGATGCAGTTAAATAAAACAGCAAGTTCCCAGCCTGCAGCGTTGTAAATCAAAACCTTGTTTTGGTTGAACTCAGTAGTCCCTTTGGGGGAAAAAAATAATTAGAAAAAAGAATATACAGGTGTGAACAGACTGTGAAGATATTCCTTATCCTCTCTTATCTCTTATTTTTAATATGGTGGGAAAAAGCCCAGAAATATTTTGTTCATATTAAAATATGTTTATAACCCTGTTATGTTTGTGCTAAAGGAATATCAAGGGACCAGGCCATACTACCAAAATACTTATAGGGCACATCTACACAAGACACTTTATGCCCATTGGACTAATTCTATTGGGCATTAGTGCAAAAACCGTGCTAATGCGCAGTAGATTAATCCAATGGGTATTAGGCATCACACAAAAGGTGTTCATCTATGCTAATATGCAGTAACACTAATTACAGTCTATTAAGTTACAGTACCTGTTATTACAGGTACTAAATTCAATGCACTGTAATTACAGTGCATTAATGAATATGTAGACACAGCCACAAAGAAAGGTCATTGCGCTTATGTGCCTCATTACCATATTTTCTTGTATACAACACATACCTTTCCCCCCAAAATTGGGGCACATGTATTAAGCAGGGAAGCTAATTTTTTCTCAGGGACCCTGCTTTGATTCCACCTCCACAGTACTGCAATTGTTTCATTACTAGTCAGGCAACTGAGGGAATCGGTTGACCTAATGGCTCATTGCTCTTCACTGCAGAGGTGTTAATAAACATCTCTCCTTTTTATTAATCTTGATGTTCCACTAAGCAAGTTAAGTTTTCTTAAGACAATTGTGCTATCTGCTAACTGCTCCTGGTCTTTCGATTTTACAACTTTTTTGTTTTTTAGTTCAGAGACTTTATATGTTTTCAGATTAATACATTTACCCATGAAGACTAGTTTTCAGGAGCAGTTAGAGATTTAGCTTTAGGTATGCAGGAAAGGGAGGGTCAGCCAACTGAGGATTAAGCTCTGTCCATGCTGCCCTAACTCTGAAAAAATGTTTTTTTCTTCATTCTGCTGTTCAAAAACAAGGTAAGTATTATATTTGAGGGTGTGGTATATGCTAGAAAATATGGTAAACACAATAGGTGAACTATTCTTAAATAAAGGGCTAGCACAAAGTCTTTGCATTACTTCAGCACTATTCTGGGGTGTTAAGTTGCTGGCTTTACTTACATGATGTGTACACCTTTGGAGGCTTTCTTTCCACAGGGAAGAATTTCACCTATGTGACCTACACAGTCCATTCCAAAGTGAAATATCTTCTATTCCTGAAAGCTGTCTCCTCTTCATCTGTGGCTTGCAAAGGCTTTTTCATTGTTCAGAATTCTGGTGTTTGGCTCTTGTCTAGACCAATGCTAACTCATCACAATACTCCTGTCAACACTATGCTATGTACAAGTTAGCTGTAGTATATAACTGTTGTCAAATAGCGATGCTGTCATGTAGTGTTTAAATATAAGAGATATAGGGTGACAATGTGAGGCTTGCGTGATTGTGCTGAAAATCTGGATTTTAAGTTGTCTGCAGAGTACAAGTTAAAAAGCCGAGACAGTTTTACAATAATTGTAAACAGTTTTAGCAAGAGTGTGACTATGGAGATGTGGCTGTGTGTTTTTCTTCTGAAATGTGCTGCCTTTCAAGAACCTACATATGGTATTTAGGTGACACTGGACTCCACTTACGTAGGAGTAGCTCTGTCAGTCTCTGTCTGTGTGTCTGGCTGTGTGCACTGTAAATCCTGAGGATTTTGAGTAAACCTGCCACAGGATCTGTGACTGGTGAGCTATGCAGTAGTCTAAGTTTTTAACAACATAAGAGATCATGAAAAGGAGTAAAAAGGAATACGGTGTTTTGTTACAGGGATTTCTCTTTTGGGCCCATCCCCATGAATCTGTCTGTCTGTCTACCTATGTTTTTCCCTGTTCTTAAACCATTTAAGTTTCCTCTTTTTCCCCATGATCTGAGCTTTGCTGAACGTTTCTGGTAAGTTGGTCAAAATACTTCATGCCCATGAGTGCCAGAAGTCTCCCTACTACATCCTCTTTGTAAGAGGCAGACTCACATACAGCCCCCATGAATAGTATGGCTATGTGAAATTTCACTGGCTGTTTTGTTTCGATGCTGTTTCGACTCATTTTGAGCTCGAAACAGCGAAATTGAAATGAAATGAAGGGCTTGGAAACGGCCTTGAAATGAAACAAGGCCAGTCGAAACGTTTCTAAAGTTTCAAAATGTTTCAAGTTTCGAAGCAGCAGCTAGGTGGTGGTGGGAGGCAGGGGAGAGCCAGGGCTGAACTCCGAGCAGCTCTGCAACCCCATGTGGCTCAGCCTGCTGGGGAGCGCAGCTCTGGCTCTCCCCACCTCCTGCCTCCGGGCTGTGTTCTGTGGAGCTGGTGGAGCTGATGGGAGCGCAGTGCTGGCTGTGCCCACCTCCCAATACTGGGCTGTGCTGCAATCGGCTCCACCAGCCCCATGGAGTGCAGCCTGGTGGTGGGAGGCAGGCAGATCCGGCGCTGCGCTCTGTCTCCCACCACCGAGCTGAGTTCCATGGGGTCGCAGAGCCCTAATGAATACTAGCAGGGAGTATGGGGAGGAAAGCAGAGCCAGTGTTCCCTTTATGGAACAGTGGCATGGCATATTGACACAATGCCTCCCAGCACTCCCAGGGGGAGCTCCAGATCTCAACAGTAGTAATTATCTGTGCTTAGTTTATCTCTCCTACCTTTCCCATGACATAGGAAAGCCATGTGATTAACATGGCATAGGAAGGAACACTGTGGCACCCAGAGGCTTAATGATTTGCCGAAGATCACAGAAAATCTGAACAAAAGAAAGAAGCTAGAACCTCTGGGTCTCAGTCTGGTGCCTGTTGAAAATAACAAGATTCTGAATTAGCCACAAGTGAGAGACCTGGCTGGGGAGATTTGTGTAGGGCGAGAACCTAGTGCTGGGGACAGACCTTTCTTGCTCTGGGAGCCAACGATCCTGAGCTTCTTACTGGTGCTGGCATTGACACAAGTCTTAATATAAGACAGCACTTGAGCATGCATTTGACTTTAATAGCACTCTCTGTGTTTGGGGACCAACTACCCTTGTCAATACTCCAAGAAGAACGTGCAGAGCCCCAGTGCAGACAGGATTTTTTTCTACATCTTGTTTTCAGCTTCTTTTATGGGAGGGTGGTATCATTACTAAGGCAAAAACACTTAAGCATATGCTGATGTGATTAGTTCCATTGATTTCAACCTTCCTAGAGGTGGAAGGAAAATGTGGAGCTGGTTTCCTCTCCTGCGCAGCTGTTTGTGTTACAGGCAGCTGACAAATGTGCATGCCTTTCATTTGCATTGTCCAGCAATGTGTTCCTGGATTTCATTCTAAATCAGACCTAGGGCCATGTCAGGCCAGCAGCACACACAGATAAGCCCCATTGCACCAGAACTTGTACTTCTTGAAAGATTAACTGGAAACAGATTTCCTATTAAAAATAAGTAAGACTGGTTGGTGTAATGAATGGGCCAGATCCTTCTCTGGTATAAATCAACAGGGCTTTACTGAAATCTATGGGGTTCTGCAGATTTATATCAGCTGAGGGGGCTGATACCTTTTTAGTGTGCCATAAGTAGTTATATTGAAACACAAACACATACATTGGGATGAGAATGACTGCCTCTATTACGAACGGATTGCAACATGCCAGAAACTCGGTCTAAATGTGGACACTGCTATTTATCAGCAATGCTTAAAAGCCAGTTTCTTTTTTATCATTACTTTTTCATTTTATCACAATTCCTGTGTTCCTTGCTAAAAGAACTTGTAAATTACCTTTTTTTTTAAATAAACAAACCCCTGACACTTGCAATTAGTCATTACCTACTGTTGCTTGCAATTTGTTGGCAGATCAAGCTACAATCTGTTGCACTATGACAGATCAATTTCTGCAACCCACAAATTCTTTCTAGAACTGAGCCAACCCCCCACCACCAAACCCTCAGCCCCACAAACTGTTTCTGGATACTGGAGATTTGGGGGGACTTGGGGTGGGGGGAATAGTCCTTTCTCATTATAGCTCTCTTAATCTGAGCTCTTGGTGCACCCTGCAGTGAGATCAGCTCCCTCTTCTTCCCCAATTAACAAACAACCGTGCAATCCCAGTACAGTGTTTCAGTTGCCATATGGTATAATCCAACAGATTTTTGCCTGAGTCTGCCCTCACATTGTAACCTCTTCTACCCTGCCAAGTGCTATATATTTTCCTTGCTTGTGAAAGGGTGATGAGAGGACAACATATATCAGATTATTAGTTATAATATTAAACTACCATATGCTTCCTAAAGGACCTTCTGAGAACAGTTACTATTTGATATGTTGTGAGAGCTGCCCTTTATCTTTTCTTTGCACAAGCTCAGAGGGCTGTCAGTGACTTGGCTGTTGCATTGCAATGTTTTATATTTTAGAAGACTGCAGTCATCATTGCATTGTCTTTATCAATACTTAATTAAACAGCATTAATGGCTAGCAAAAGAAAGTAAGATATAAGAGCCATATAAGAGCCATAAGAGAAAGACCACCTTCAGTGAAAAAATAGCACAGTGACATTTTCAAAACAAGCAGTCCCTTGAGCCTGGAACCTAACACAGACAAGAAAGCTCAGCTTGATTCCAACACTGCTTTGTGATGTGTACTCCTCTTTTTCAAGAACTGGGCTGCAACAGCTGCTAAATACAGAAAAGGGGAGGGGGGGGGGGTGGAAGGTTGCTATTGTATAGAGTTTAGTTGTACAAAAAGCAGATGCTTTATATGGATTTTATATATGAGCACACTCAGTGTCCCAGCATTCCAAAGCCTTCTTGTTTTGTCGTTGCTCATGCTGCTTCCTCAGCCTTCAATAATTTTGCATAGTGATTGGCAGTGAACAAATTGTATTTGATCTTCTCTGGTTTTCTCAGCACCAAAAAGGGCTCCATCCCTTACTGCTTAGTGCCGTCAACTCCCACTGAAGTCAGTGGGCACTGATGTGGGACGGCATCTCATAGGAAGCCCTCAGCTTTTCACAGAATAGCAACAAAAGAGCAAAAAGGTAGTGAATCTTTCCCAGATTTTCAAAAGTGCTCTGTATCCTGGGTTGGGGCCAGATGTTCAGAAGTGCTCAGCTCTCATTTAAGCACCTGAATGAAATGGCCAGATTTTAAAAAGTGCTCGGTTCGACTACCAAAGAGAACAATGGTCTCTTCCTATATGCTTATCTCCAGGGACAGTGGTGGTTAAGGGGTTTAATAGCTTGTTTGACATAGCATTTAAATTAAATTTGTAACAATAGGAAAAAAGATACCATAGTCCCTATAATGAGCATGCCTATGTAGACTGAGACGTTTCTGAGCAGAATGTTGTCCTGTTTGTGGAATAGCCTACAATAGATGCCAGGACTGTCCAGCCTTTCTCTTCTATTGCTCATTAGATTGTATTGTTGTTTCATGTATGAATCCTTCAGTGTCTGTGTCGGTCATTCTACAAAGTGAGGGGGAAATAAAGCCATTTTTAGGTTGCTGTAGTGTATCCTCCCCTAGTGACCATTTCTGGAAAATATCTGACAAAAATGAACACACAATTTGTGGGGGTGGGCAGTGGGGGGTTAAGTATCTTTATGAGCCAGGCATAAAATGCATCACTGGCAGGGGTGATGTACCAGAAGTCAGAGGGAGGAGGAAAGGAGCTCCATGCTCAGCTTAGAAATAACCTGTATCCCTTATCACTTCCGATGCTGTCCCTTCCTCAACTGCTCATGGTAATTTGTTCAGAACATTGTTCCTCAAACTGCAAAAAGAATGTTTTGTTACCAATATTTTTGTAGCTCCTGCCTGGAAGTGACTCTCTATCTGATGCTTTTTACAAGTTGTGTTAAGAGTCTGACTTTCCCACAGCCAAGGAAATTAAAAGGGAGGGTGCCTGCTATTAAGCAACTTGAACCATTGCAGGGGAAGGGGCCATTTCTTACATTTATGTATATATTTGGTTCTGTTCTTACCTGTTAGGAAGGGCAGAAAACCATGAACGGGAGTCACATAGTGAAGAGTTGTTATACTGCATTTCAATATATTACCTTGTTTATCACTCTTTAATACACTTGATGAATCTTAAACTTGTGAATTCAAGAATTAAAAGAAAATTCTGAAACCTATAATATCTTTCATACAAAACTGTCTTGGATTTGTGCAGAAATTCACTGATGCAAACTGGAATTGAGGCTTTATCAAATTATTTGGCTTTCATTAGAGCTGAATAAATAGAAATGCAGAACCTAATTCTATCAGATTTCTTTGTTCTGGTAAATTACTACCTATGCTTCTAGCTTTCTACTTCCTCTGTTTCTATAAAGGCGAGTGCTTTTCCCCCTCCTAGTGTTTTGTTTCAGCATTTAAAAAAAACATATAGCTATTTCAAAAGAAGTGATGTAAGTACATTTGGTAATTAATATTTATTGGACCAGCTATGAGTACAGCCCCATTACAAGTTCCATTTTTGGCATTTGATACTCTCAAGGTCCCTCATTTCTGTATTGTGGGCTGAATTGGTAAGAGGAAGGACCCGTTCTATTTGAACAGAACAATTATAGTATGATATAGTGTGTTCACTTTAATTTCCATATGTGCCAGATCACAGCATTGACACATTCTGCAGAGGCTGATGTACAAAATTTGAAGAGAAACATGAATCCCAGGCCTGCATATCAGTCGTGAAGGGAACTGGTTGCCTTTTTTGAAATTATGGCATTACTTTGAACCAAAGGAGCTGTGGACACTGACAAACAATTGCAGAAAATATCCCTAATGTTAAATACAGTATAAAGACTCTGTTTTTCCCCCTCTTATTATTCCTATTGTTTTATTTCCAGCCCTCTTGCTAGTGGCTGCCTTTGTGGCACTTCAGCTGTGATTAGATGGGCGGGCAAGCAGCTTCCTCTAGAGCTGAAGCCAGCTGGTTGAAAAGACTGGCAAGCCCTCAACTTTTCGTCTACCCACTGCCTTAGAGATTGAGTTTATTATCTCTATAGCTCTATGACATGCCCAGTCTGTGTGGGCCAAGGGTCTCAGAGCACAAGTCAATAGTCTATGGTCATAGCTCCCTTTTCACTGCTCTATTGCTGCGTTTATTTTGATGTAGCCATAACCTTGAAAATTGCCTGATAGCCAAAAGGGGAGGGGGTGAGGGAGAGAGGGTCACCCACCCCTAATGCTGGAAACCCTGTGATAATCTGTTCCATGCATTCAAATGAAAATATGACTTCTTGGCAGAGAATAGCATTATAATGTAAAATCCCATATGCTGTTATACAGTATGTTGCAATCTGTTTTACTGCTGCCTCTATTCTAACGAGTGAATACTGCCAATAAAGCAATTGAAGATAACACTAATTGCTTATTTCGGTGATCCATAATTTTTATGGCTGCCTTATAGCTCTTTAGTCAAATAGATGTTTTTTGGCCTTTAAGATCTAGAACTCATGTACTGTAGTAATTGAGGCTGGAAATCTGCATGCTGGCCTGAGAGGTTTTTCTAAGCTGATAAACAGCATGCAGAGGAAAATAATTGAAAAGTGTTAAAGAAAATAGAAGTCTTAAATCAGTCATAACAGGTCATAACACAGGGTTTCATCAATACTTTTTATTATAAATTTAGCTCTTTTGGTATCCTCTTGTTTCTCCAGAGTCATCTTTGATTGCTTCATAGTAATTGGACATAGTGGCTTTTTAAATATAATGCTCCCTTAAGTCAGTCAGAGCAGCAGGGGCTGTTTGTACCAGGTTCCAAGTACTCTCAGATAGAAGACTTCCCTACTGAACTGTGAATCCAGCCTTGGTCTCATTTTTATTTCTTTTGATGAGGGCAAATCATCTGACTATACAACTGTATTGGCCCTACTCCAGACAGTAGATTCCATCACATACTCTATCTGCAGCAATCATGGAGGGTGTCTGCTGCTGCTCTACAGCCAGGGAAGAAGGAAAACCAGCCCCCTATCCGAGCAAGGCTGTATATTTGGTTTGCGTTTCTGAGTTTTTTATATGATTAGGACTCCGTGGAAGCCTGGCTCCTTGGAAGCAAATTTCCCACTGAAGACCATGAACTAGACTCCTGGTCCTGCTAAAACTCCTTAGCTCTGCTCAAATGAATGGAGCACTGGCTGTTTTCTGGCAAGACTGAGCAGGTGTAGCAGTCACTTCCCAGGGGCTAGTGCCTGTTCCAAAGGCTGCAAATCCACTTTTGCCTCCCCGCCTTGAAGTACAGTGTTGAACACAGCTTGATCACTTGTGAGGCCTTGGCACCAGACTGACCTTAGGACACCCTCCTTTCTTTCCCTCTTCCCTGCCAGCTGCCCCCCCAAACAGATTAGGTAAGAGCCAGGGCAGTTAGAGACTAACTGGTTTAGAGAGACAAATGTAGTCTCTAAGGCCGCGTCCAGACAAGCGCGGCTGTGCAGTATGTAGCTCTGCAGACCTGTCTGCAGCGCTATACACCACACATTCAGGCATTTCCCGTACTGCTACCTTGCAGTGTGTGTGTGTGTGTCGGGGGGGGAGGGGGTTGACTTCTGGAGGTCCAGGGGTCAAAAAAGAAAACCACCGCAGAAAAAAAGCAGGATGGTACACATGGAGGCAGTGCACACCACCCAAAACTGCTATGTGGCTGGAGCTTCCCTGGCCCCAGGACCCCAGGTAAGGCTGCTGGGGCAAGCACAGTTGCCTCCCTTACCCCATTTGAGGTAACCTGTTGTATGCTAGAGGGCATGTGACATGGACATTCCCCAGGGACAGCTATCAGCAGCAGAAGTTGTCCCGCTGTTCATTGTCCTCCGGGAAACAAACATCTGTGCTCGTCTTAAGGTTAACAAATGTCTGGGCTCATCTGTGCATGGCTTAAGGTGTCATCTTGCCCTGCCTTCTGCCCCAGAGCTGTGCAATGTTTTGACACGTAGGAGCACAAACAAGCATTGTAAGGTATTACTTTGGATATGAAAGGAGAAGAGTTTATATTCTGTCACCTGTAAAAGGCTGTTCAAATGGCACCATCTCTGCAGTAATTTTGCCTCTTGCATTTTGGAGGTAACTGCATTTCTTGAAATACCAACGGCCTTGCTGTGGGCTTAGGTTGAGAGGCAAAGGTTTTAATGGATGATTTTAGCTGTTTTTGGAAGGGTATGTGTACATTTTATTTATTTATTATGTTTGTTAAATTATTAGTTTTTGGTTTCCATTCTTAAAGGTTGTGGTAGCCCATGCTTTTAGAGATCTGTTAATATCAGTATTCACATGATACAAAATGAAAGGACACAGAAATGTGTCAGCATGTCAAACTCTCAGACTAATATGACAATGGAACATGCCAGTCCATAATGATCTTGTGCATGTTGTTATGTCTCCCTCTAGTGACTAACCCAAGGAAAGATTAGAAGTAACTGTAACTATTTGCTTACCACTAACAAAGTGATTTTAGCTCATGTGACAGTAACTTCTATTTTGGGGGTTTGATCCAACTTGCACTAAAGGCAATCAGAGTCAGGCCCTGGGTATTTAAGATCTCTGTGAATATGACCGTCAGTGATACATATGAAAACCCATATGTCACAGGTATGCATCCCATACGGGACTTAACCTCCATCCCTTTCTCTGCTTCATTTCCAACCCAGTAAGGATTGTAGCAGCAGCATGCAGCACTTACTCTTAGTGGGAGGCCACATAAAACAGAAGGGGAAGAGGAAGTGTGTCTTACATTTTTTGTCCTAGCTTGTTTCCCATAAGTCTAATTATGAGGAAGGAGAATGAGAGGAAGCCAGAATCACTGCTGGGGTCTGATTTTTCTGTTCTAAGATGGATGGGTGGGAAAAGGGACCTATTGTGTGGGAAGCTTTCTGGAGTTGTGGGCAGTAATGAGTGGGCTCAGGACATTTCAGAGGAATGATCTTTTCTTCCCCAGCACTGGGCGGAATGCCCTGAGGTGTGAACACACAATGCAGTCGAATGGCTCTCAGGTGTCACTGATTGGGAACCAGTTCACAATTGTCACAGGTCGGAGGCGTCCACACCTTCAGTGCTCTAACATTTCAAGTAGAAGGGCACCTTTCAGGCGCTCTGGGGATGAGCACTCAGACCAGCATGTCTTGCAGTGGGCTAGTAAGGAGGGCATGCCTGCACCCAGGCTTTGGGGTTAAGTGAGGTGGGTGACTTATGGCAGAGGGCTTTTTCCACTTTTCTGCTTTCTCTTCTCTCCTAAAGACAAGTTCAGTAAAGTTCAGTAGCCTCATTTGACTGAACTCCACAGTGTGCTTGCCTGACTTGGGGTGTCTGGGTGCTTGGATCCATGCTTTGGGTTTCCAAGGGGCTAAGGAGGCATGATGAGGGGCTGCAGACGAGAAGGGAGTGAGAACACAGTTGGTTGCTAGAAAGATAGCTTTTATTGACTATGCAATGCAAGGGAACCTATTGATAAAAAGTGCCAACAAAAGAGGAAAAAAGCGGGGGGAAGAGGAAGGGGCAGTAGAGTTCTGACTACATACCAGAGCAGCCACATGCAGCAGTGGAGAGGCGAGGAGCAGTATGGAAGGCCTGGAAGACCAACAACACCCATGTAGTATCTACACTTAACACTGAATTGGTACACAGTTGAACGGGCTAAAAAAGAGCACCTGATTTTCCAGGAGAGGCAGGTTTCTGACCATGGATATTTATTTCATGAATTAAGGAACCTGGGATTGTATACTTCAGCTGTGGAATTGTAGGGACTGGTGCCCTAAGCCAAATGAACCAACTCAAATGAGCTACTTCAACCAACTCTGCAAAGAAAACCTGGTAAAAAGTAATTTTCAATGTGTTCTGGCAGGCCTATATTTTAAACATATAATGAACAGTAGTAACAGAGTACAATGAAAAATACTAAGAAAGGATCCAAAATGGATTTTTAATATTGACTGTGTGTATTGACTCTACACCACACGTTACCAGTGCCGTTGCAAAGGGTGGGGGGGAGCGGGGTGCTGAAGTGAAGGGGCTCCAACAGGTGCTGCCCAGCTGGCAGGAAGTGGGGGGAGTTCAGGATGGAGCCATGACCAGCTCATTTGGGGGGGCACAGGGATGGGGGTAGGGTGGCTCCCACCACTGTGTGAATGCCTGGGCAAGCATGGTGGGGGTGCCCCCCGGATCTGTGCATGGGGCAATGGCAGCTGCCGCTGTGGGCTTTGCCCCAGGCACCAAACTTTGTTCCTACAGCACTGCACATTACCAATTTAGAAGTGTTACATGCTCACCAGAGGTGTGTGGCTGTTCCCACAGAATCTCACACTGAAAGGACTATGATGAGAAATACACACTATGACTGCATCTACACGAGACACTGACTGCACAGTAACTGGAGTTACTGAGTAGTAGCATTGACAAACGGCTTTTGGGTGATGCTGACTGCGCAGTAGCATCGCATCATGCTTTGTGCCACACAATGCTACCACACAGTAGTAACAAGCTCACTTACCCCCGAAGGTAAGTGGGGCGGAGGGACCTGGCACAGCTGAGCTGGATCCGGAGGGGAAGCCCCCCGGGTCCCATATAGCTGAGCCGGTAGGGAGCCGTGCTCCCGAGCCGTGCAGCGCGAACAGAGAGCGCAAATAGGCGCGCTCTGTGAGAGCGCGCCGGCGTTTGCGCAGGCGTTCACGCCAGAGGGCAGGCAGGAAGGGCCAGGAGTGGGACTCCTGTAGGGGTAGGGAGTAGACACCACACAGGTCTACAAACAGCAGCTCAGAATGGTGTCTATGAGGAGTGCTGCTAGGGCCTCTGCCCAGGGGGACAAGGCTAACTGGGGCTGGTCTGAGGCCTCCACCCAGACTGAGCCCATGGGGGAGCTGATGTCCCCCTACCTTCTGGCCTGTGGGGGATCCCCAGCAGGGCTGGGGGGGGCAGAGATTGGGGGCCCCCACACCTGTCCGGCAGGTGCCCGTCTTGGGGCTCTGGAGGCGCAGGTGAGGGAGCTCCGGGAGGAGGTTAGCAGGCTGAGGGGGATCAGGGAGGCAGAGGATGAAATTGACAGATATTTCCTTTCCTTGCAGGACCAGGCACCGAAGGAAGAAGCAGCCCGGGGAATGCCCTCTGCAGCAGAGTGGCAGACGGTCACAGCCAGGACCGGAGCAGCTCGCAGAGAATCGGTACCAGCTTCTCCAGTTCTACTGGAGAACAGGTACGAGGCCCTGGCGATCCTGCAGGAGATAGAAGGGGAGGAGGAAACCCTTGGGCAGGAAGAAACACCACATTCTTCACACTCCAAACAGATCAAGAGATCCAAGAGGACCCAGAGGAGGAGGCGACGAGTGCTCATCATAGGCGACTCCATCCTGAGAGGTATGGAAGGGCCCATCTGTCGCCCGGACCCCTCAGCACGAGAGGTATGCTGCCTCCCTGAAGCAAAGATTCGGGATGTGACGGAGGTAATCCAGGCCAGGATCAAGCCCACCGATTACTACCCCATGGTCCTAGTCCATGTGGGTACTAATGATGCGGCCAGGAGAGCTCCCGATCACCTGATGGCAGACTACAGTGCTCTGGGCAGCGTGCTGAAGGAGTTCGGTGCACAGGTGGTATTCTCTTCCATCCTACCAGTGAACAGACACGGAAGACGGCATGAGAACTGCATCTGAGAGACCAACTGGCGGCTTCAGCAGTGGTGTCTCGAGGCAGGCTTCGGCTTCCTGGACAATGACCCGCACATCACAACAAGGGACATGCTCAGCTGGGATGGGCTTCACCTGTCCCCCAAAGGTAAGCTTGTCTTTTCTTCTAGGTTGGCAGATCTCCTCCGGCGGGCTTTAAACTAGGCTCTTCGGGGGGAGGGGAAGATGAGGGTGGGGAAAGCTGTGGACCACCAAACCATGTGGCACCCACAAGGACAGCCCAGCCTGAAGAAAGAGAGCATTGGGAACCTGAAAGCCATGGGGAGGCCAGCACTACGGCACAGGTAAGAAACGAGAAGGTAAGAATCAAAGGGCCCCTTGGGACTCGGAGTGGGGGGGCAGCAAAGGCACCAGTCGCAGGGCTCAAGTGCCTATATACTAATGCTAGGAGCATAGGAAACAAGCAGGATGAACTAGCGCTCCTGCTTGCACTAAACACCTATGACTTAGTGGGGCTAATGGAAACCTGGTGGGATTCATCCCATGACTGGGCGATACATATTGAGGGCTATAGATTGTACAGAAAGGACAGGGTGGGGAAGAAAGGGGGAGGGGTTGCGCTCTATGTCAGTGAGCAATATACATCAACCCTCATCAAGATGGAATCCAAGGATGAGGAAGTAGAAGGATTGTGGGTTAGGCTACATGGGGGGCAAGGAGAAGGGGATTTGGTGGTAGGGGTCTGCTACAGACCCCCACATCAAGGGGAAGAAAGAGATTCGGGGCTCCTGAGGCAAATCTCGGAGACCATAAAAGCTAAAGAGGCGGTAGTCATGGGGGACCTAAACTACCCGGACATCTGCTGGGAGTCACAGACAGTAAAGTCCCACCGCTCACGCAGGTTTCTAACCTGTGTACAGGACCTCCACCTGACTCAGGAGGTACACGGTCCCACTAGGGGGAATGCCATACTGGATCTGGTGTTGGCAATGGGAGATGACATGGTAGCGGACCTCCAGATCGGTAGCCATCTGGGGGACAGTGATCACCTAATAATAGAATTCACCATAAGATGGCGAGTGGGTAAGGTAACTAGTAGGGTGAAAGTGCTAGACTTTAGGAAAGCTGATTTCAATGAACTCAGGCGATTAGTCAAGGACGCACTGCAGAGTAGGAGATTTGAAGAGATGGAAGCCCAAGAGGGGTGGCTGTGCCTTAAGGAAACGATCCTTCGGGCACAAAGCAAGACGATCCCCGGGCGAGGCAAAAGAGGGAAAGGGGCCAGGAGGCTTCCCTGGCTGACCAGAGAAATCCAGAGCAGCCTAAGGGACACAAGGGGAGCACATAAAAAGTGGAAACAGGGAGAGATCACCAAAGATGAATATACCTCCTCTGCTCGTGCTTGTAGGGAGGCAGTTAGACGGGCCAAAGCTACCATGGAGCTGAGGATGGCAACCCAAGTAAAAGACAACAAGAAATTGTTTTTTAGATATATAGGGAGTAAAAGGAAGGCCCAGGGAGGAATAGGACCCCTGCTAAATGGGCAGAAACAATTGGTGACAGACAGGGGGGACAAGGCTGAACTCCTCAATGAGTTCTTTGCCTCAGTGTTCCTAAGTGAGGGGCATGACAAGTCTCTCACTGGGGTTGTAGAGAGGCAGCAGCAAGGCGCCAGACTTCCATGCGTAGACCCTGAGATGGTGCAGAGTCACTTGGAAGAACTGGATGCCTTTAAGTCGGCAGGCCCGGATGGGCTCCATCCGAGGGTGCTGAAGGCACTGGCCGACATCATTGCAGAGCCACTGGCAGGAATATTTGAACGCTCGTGGCGCACGGGCCAAGTCCCAGAGGACTGCAAAAGGGCCAACGTGGTCCCCATTTTCAAAAAGGGGAGGAAGGAGGACCCAGGCAACTATAGACCTGTCAGTCTCACCTCCATCCTTGGCAAAGTCTTTGAAAAAATTATCAAGGCTCACATTTGTGAGAGCCCGGCAGGACAAATTATGCTGAGGGGAAATCAGCACGGGTTCGTGGCAGGCAGATCGTGCCTGACCAATCTAGTTTCTTTTTATGACCAGGTTACGAAACGCCTGGACACAGGAGGAGGGGTGGATGTTGTATACTTAGACTTCAGGAAGGCCTTCGATACGGTATCCCACCCCATACTGGTGAACAAGTTAAGAGGCTGTGACTTGGATGACTACACAGTCCGGTGGGTGGCGAATTGGCTGGAGGGTCGCACCCAGAGAGTCATGGTGGATGGATCGGTTTTGACCTGGAAGGGTGTGAGCAGTGGGGTCCTGCAGGGCTCGGTCCTTGGACCGATACTCTTTAATGTCTTCATCAGTGACTTGGACGAGGGAGTGAAATGTACTCTGTCCAAGTTTGCAGATGACACAAAGCTATGGGGAGATGTGGACACACCAGAGGGCAGGGAACAGCTGCAAGCAGATCTGGACAGGTTGGACAAGTAGGCAGAATACAACAGGATGCAGTTCAACAAGGAGAAATGCAAAGTGCTGCACCTAGGGAGGAAGAATGTCCAGCACACCTACAGCCTAGGGAATGACCTGCTGGGGGGCACGGAAGTGTAAAGGGATCTTGGAGTCCTAGTGGACTCCAAGATGAACATGAGTCGGCAGCGTGACGAAGCCATCAAAAAAGCCAATGGCACTTTATCGTGCATCAGCAGATGCATGACGAATAGGTCCAAGGGGGTGATACTTCCCCTCTATCGGGCGCTGTTCAGACCACAGTTGGAGTACTGCGTGCAATTCTGGGCGCCGCAATTCAAGAGGGATGCGGATAACCTGGATAGGGTCCAGAGAAGGGCCACTTGTATGGTTAAGGGCCTGCAGACCAAGCCCTATGAGGAGAGACTAGAGAAACTGGACCTTTTCAGCCTCTGCAAGAGAAGGTTGAGAGGCGACCTTGTGGCTGCCTATAAGTTCATCAGGGGGGCACAGAAGGGAATTGGTGAGTATTTATTCACCAAGGCGCCCCCGGGGATTACAAGAAATAATGGCCACAAGCTAGCAGAGAGCAGATTTAGATTGGACATTAGGAAGAACTTCTTCACTGTTAAAGCAGCCAAGGTCTGGAACGGGCTCCCAAGGGAGGTGGTGCTCTCCCCTACCCTGGGGGTCTTCAAGAGGAGGTTAGATGAGCATCTAGCTGGGGTCATCTAGACCCAGCACTCTTTCCTGCTTATGCAGGGGGTCGGACTCGATGATCTATTGAGGTCCCTTCTGACCCTAACATCTATGAATCTATGCACAGTCAATATCTCACGTAGACTCA